>NW_026998620.1:2075000-2758333 GCF_035044405.1 Drosophila montana | reverse complement strand
AAGCATAAAGTGCAACTATTTAACACTCCTGAACTCTCTGGATAGAGTACATAATGATAGTCCCATTCTTCGTCCAGTCCATATAGACTAAAAACAGAAAAAGAATATAACTATATAATAATATAATCTATCTATATCTATCTATATAACATATAATCTATCTCATGGACATCAATGGATTCCCATTTTGAATGACATTTAGATTAATATTTAAGATTAAGTTTTTTTGAAGATGCCAACCTTATTTTAGTGAATTTTCATGATGTGCTTTAATTTGATTTAGAAAATGCATTTTATTTTGAAAATAATTTTCTGCAACTTTAATAGTTTCCTTTATTAGACTTCTGTCGGTTGGTTGTACTGTTTTTTGATTGTGAAGAGAAATTGTCTGAATGAACGCTGATAATGGGCGTGTGTGTGTGTGTGTGTGTGTGTGTGAGTGCGTGTGTGTGTGTGCGATCGGGTGTGTGTGTGTGTATGTGCCATACATACTGGGCAGGTATAAACATATACATATATGTAAAACAACTAGGTTATTTTTTTATTTTTTTTTTTGTTTCAATATTTACTTTTTCGGTTTTTTTTCTCTCTTTTCTTCATGTAAAAAACTTGTATTTCTCGATGAACAAAAACAAACAATTTGATTATTCGGTTTTCATATAAATTTAAAATAATCATTTCAAACAGATAAATATAGTAATCCCTAGCTGGTGCTGTCTATATCTTTGTCTTCTTCTTCTTCTTCTTCTCCATCATTTGGACGAGCTGTAATTATTCGAACTAGCACAAATTGTGAGGGGAGGAGGAGGAGGAGGACGAGGGGGGGGGGCGGGCGCGGGTCAAAGTTAAATCTATATTACATAGCATAGAAAATATTATTAGATAACTATTTTGCCAATATGATTGCTTTAGACGTTTGTTAAATGTTCAGCTTATAATTTGAAATTACGATATCGATTTCGATTAAATTGGGAATGGCTAATGTAAACTTTATACATACAAACTAAAATATTTATGGCGTTTCATATATACAACACTCTCTGGGCTTTGTAAAATTGATGAAAATACAAAGATTTGTATTATTAGCGCTTAAATATTAAGACTGTCTTGCTATTTTGTTTGGGTTTTTGCGGGGGGGTTTGCGTGGAAAATGGGATTAGTCTTTACGGTACTTCATATCGTATCTCCATCATCATCAACATCATTATCATTGCTATAATTATCATCAGGGGGCGGTTGTCCTTGTTTTGTGCTCGTTGTTGCTGTTTTTGCTTGTGTTGCGGTTATTGCTGTTCACGTTGCGGTTATTGCTGTTGTTGTTGCGGTTATTGTTGTTGCTATTGTTGCTATTGTTGCTGTTGTGTGTTGTTGTTGTTGTTGTTGTTGTTGCTCCATTTGCTAGTGACTAAATCATCTGTTTGTTTTCTTATTGTTTTTGTTTTGTGTTTGTAGTTATTCACTGAATTTCAGCTTTTCAATGCGCCTTTATTACTGCAAAATAGAAGAAGAAGAAGAATATTGCATTAACGATTAGCTTTACAAATTAATCAAGTTGCACCCAATCGTCATAATCGCCATCATCATCATCATCATCAACATTGCCAGGCTCTGATATTTCGCGTATTTCTATTTGGCAATTGATTATTTAGTATACGATATCGTCTGTGGGGCATGCATAGACGGATGTTACTCGATATACGATATACGATATACGATATTCGTGATATTCACGGCCATCTGGCTGGATACCAACTGGATATACCTACATTGAAACGTATTTAAGGCTATCACAGTGTATCTTATACTCCATTGCAGTTGTTAGAGGTATATTTAATATCCTGCGTAACGTATCACGGATACGTGTTGTACTGGTCATATCAGTGGCAGTCCGATTCCATACTGATAAGCTATCCTCCTGCGGAAATGTAAGCGAAAATGTTAATGTTAATGTTAATGGAACTGTTAAGTGTGTCATTTTTAAGATTTAAGCCTGAAAGCCTGAAAGCAATATTTGTGCGCGCCTTGGAAAATGAAAAACGTACGTTTTTTTGTTTTTGTTAAATAATTTTTATTTTTTAATCAATGTAATTAAATCAATTTGATGTCTGATCAATCGAAAATGATGACGAAATAACACAACAATTTTTTTGATTCTAACACAAAAGGCGAAACAATTATCATAATTTAAAATTGTTCATTTGCTGATTTTTGTTTCGTTCGTTTTTTGTTTGTTGTTTGTTTGTTTTTTATTTAATTTTTGTTCGGTTATCGCACGTGAAATTTGTTGACTCGCTTTTCTCGTTTTTCTCTCCTTTTTTCATTATTTTTATTTTCGTTTTTTTTTTTTTGTTTTTTTTTTTGTTTTAATATAATTATGTATGTATATAAGACTAACACTTAATTGTAATGTTTATTTGTTACTTTCAATAATTAACTAAATTTTCTAAAGAGGGAAAAATATAGATGCAAGTATGTTTTTTTTGTTTTTTTAATATGAAGTTTTACACGGCTCAACTGACTTTTTCTTTTATCCTTTTTATATATATTTGTTGTTGTTGTTGTTGTTGTTGGTGTATTATGTATTTTAGTTTTTAAACATTTTTAACAATTATCGAGTATTTGAACCGTTTTTTTTTTTTTTTGGTTTTTTATTTATTCTTTTGTTATATAATAATTTATAATAAGTAAGTACAGTTTGAAGTTTCTTTTTAAGTTTTGATTTAATGTGATAAGTGTGTGTGTGTGTGAGTGTGTGTGTGTGTGTGTGTTAGTTAATTTAAATTGTTTAATTTGTTGTGTTTTTGTCGCCAACTAGATGATTTTCTTTCGCTTTTTATTTGAGTTTTTAGGCTTCTCAGATTTATATTTGCATATGTACTATGTTAAATGTTAAATGTTATATGTTAAATGTTAAATGTTATTTGTATGTTATGTGTGTATGTCTCTATATTTATTATATATATATATGTATGTATGTATATATCTGGAGGCGTGTGTAGGCTTTAATTTTGCGAATTGTTTTAAACGCTTTCCAATTGCACATTGATATTTAAATATTTTGTAAATATTAAATACATTTGAGTAGCAATTTCTCGCAATGCTCGACTCGGTAATTCATTTATTTGGACTAAATATATGTATATTTATGTATATATATATATATATATATATATAGGATGTATATATATTTGTTTTTCTTCTGTATATATGTATATGTTAGTTTAATTAAAATATATATATATAAACATTCATTTATGCTCATGTTAATTGTTTTCTTTTATCTTTTTACTGTGTTCCACTTGTTAATCATGTTTCTCAGTATTATTGCTTTTTGAATATACATACTCATGCATACATGACTCCCCCCCCCCCCCCTCTCGCTCTCTCTCTCTCGCTCTCTCTTTCACTTCTCATTTTCGTTTATTTTATTTATTTAATTATATTGTGTGTGTGTGTGTGTGTGTGTGTCCGTTCTCTGTGGGCGCGGCTGGCGCAATTCTCTGCCATCTGCCGCGGGAGAAACTGTTCCTAGTTTTTTTTTTTAGTTGCTAAGTGTTCTTCCTCTTTTATTGCCGTTATTTTTTTCATTTATTTTATATGTATTTAATTTTATAAATTTCTTTTTGCCGTTTTACTGATTGCTGTCTGAGTTTTTGAAATGCTTCGATATGCCTGGAATTATTGTTGGAGTAACTGTTCCCAATGCGCATTCACATTCTACATTGGGCGAACACATCGTCATCATTATCATCCTCATTATTATCATTATCATCATCATCATACTCGAATTATCATCATGTTGCATACATACGTGCGCAGCCTAAAAGAATTCAAGTGTGCTGTGCTGTGCTGTGGCTGCAAAAAAAAACCCGTTCGCAGGCCGAGAAGTTGCAAGAAGAAGAAGTTAGCGCTAATTGCGAATCGTTTGGATCTCGGCCTGGGAACAGTTTTTTCGAATCTATTGTTTAAATGGGCACTTCTCTCTACACAATTATCGCTTGAATTTTATTCAATTTTAAAGTACACAATTTTACGAGTCTGAAACAAATTTCGTTCGTTTTTTTTTGGTTTTTTTGTTTTTTGTTTTTGGGCTTTCATGAAACTCACATTCTATGCATTTCAATACGTCATATAATTGTAATTTGTTTTTTTTTTTAATCAATATTTTTTCGATTTTTTATTTTTTGTTTAAATTTTATTTTAAATATTTATGCATATAAATATTGAAATTATGTAACTATTTAATTATATTAAAATTCTAATCTTTATTAATTGAACTTCTGCGCTTAAATTGTTTCTGTTTGTTTTTGTTTTTGTTTTTTTTTTAATTTTTTTATATTTGTTTTTAATGTTAAATATTTTTTCGATTTTTTTTTTTGTGTAATTTGTACAAATTATAGAGTTGGAAAAAAAATAAAAGATGCGACTAAAATTGTTAACCAAATTATAATTATGTATATTTTTTTATTATTATATTTTTTTGCAAATTGAAACTTATGCTAAGTTAAGATTAACAAAATAAATAACAAAAGAAAAACGAATAGTTCGAGTTTTTCTATTAGCCGAAAGAAAAACAAATTCAAATTCAAATTCAAATTCAAAGTTTTTTGTCTTTAAAGTAATTGTTAATTGAAATTGTTTTGGCTTGTGTGAAAGTGGAAGAAATGCGATTTACGTAGAAAACTAAAAAATATATATAGAATATATATCGGTATATATATCGGTAAGCCATTAACAGTATAAGTACAAGTATTATATATCTTTCTATAAAATAATAGAATTTCTTAATAGTTCGTTATAATGTACAAAATTGTTGTAGTTGCTTGGCGAAGAAAACGTGCATTGAGTAAATCGATTATGAACAACAAGGCTGCATTATAGTATTATATATATATGTATATATAGATATATATACTTGTACAGCTGACACTGAGAGTCAATATCTAGATCGGGCCGATCTTATAGAGTTGAAAATGACACACACACAAGTAACTAAAAAAATGAGAAATTTGACGCTAAATTTGAGTTACACTTTACGTTTTGTTATTTATTTGTTATAGTTTTTTTTTTCAATTTTCAATTGTTTTGTTTAACTAATCGTTTTATTTTTCGCACAACATTTACATTTTGTTTATATGGCAAGCTAAATTTGAAAAATTTACAATTCGGTTTTAACGCTTTCTTCATATATAATTCAATTTCATATTTTCTCTTATATTTTTTATTTTTAGTAGAAAAACGCATTTCGTGTTTTTTTTTTGTGTATACAGCAAAGATTTTTGTTTTTTATTTTTATCAATTTAAATTTGTTGTTTATGTGTACGTATTATTAAATTGTAATTCAAAAATCTACTTAATAAAATTGTTTTTGTTTTTGTTTTTTTTGTATGTGTTGGTTAACATTTTGTTGTTTAAAGTAGTTTTTTTTGTTCTATTTATATATATATATATGTATAACATCACATTATAATAATTACTAATTAATAGTTTTATTTTTATTTTTTATATTTTTTCTTTTGTGTGTTGCATTAATCTTTATAAATGTAGTTAATGCACAAATACTAAATGTCGTAATTATATTTGTTTGTTTATTAAATTTTCAAAAAACGTATAATTTTCTTTTGTTTTTAACGCTAAGAGTTGTTGTTGTTGTTGTTGTTGTTGTTGTTGTTGTTACACAGAAGTTATAGCATAATAATTATAATGACTATTTACATGCAGGCAGAAAATAATAGATGAAAAATTTGTTATAATTATGCTGCCAGATCAGATAATTGAGAGACAACATTGCAGCGGCAACACGTGCCACGACTATTTAACTAGAGCTAACCCATTTCCAGCTCCCAGCTAACCCAAAATTAAATTACCCCCCCCTTCGCCCCCCTGCCCTCGCCAAGGCAACTTGGCTTAAATTGAATTTGTCCAACTGTAGGCGTCTAGCTGGAGCTGATTGCAGCCAAGTGTTCTGACGTGGGCGTGGCTACGCCCAACATTCCTTTTACGCGTTAATTAGTCAGCAGGCTCTCTTCTACATCTTGTTGGCTTCGAGCCGGGCTCCTGCTCCTGCTGCTGCTGCTGCTGCTGCTGCTCCTGCTCCTGCATCCTGGCACACCTGCTGGCGCTACGTGACCGTTGTCCCTTATAGTACACTCGCTCGCGTTCTGGTTGGGCTGCGCTTGGGTTTCATCTGCAAGCGAAATATGAATAAAACGAATGAGTTGAATTTACAATTGGTAGCAAAAGTTTTGCCTGTTTTGCCTCTGGCAAAGTGCCTCGTAACCCCGCCGCACCCAAACCCCTTACGCTGCATTTCTCGACCACAAAACTAACTGCAGCCCGCAAAGCGTTGCCCAAACAAGCTGCGGAAACGGAATTATGAATGTGGCCATGTCTGTAGAGACGTCTGTGTGTGTGTGGGCGCATCAAATAGGTCAAGCAACAGGATATTGCAACCCTCACATTCCAGCCCACACACATAAGTGGGTGCGTGTGTGTCTGTGTGTGTGTGTGTCAACAACTAAAGCATTTTCATCAACGGAAAGCCGGCCAACGCATACCCTACATTTACCAGACAGGGCATATTCAAGACTTCCTATTGCTTTCCCAATCTCACACTAACAGGAATTTACACAAAATATTTAAGTTTATATTCCAAATTATAGCCTATTTAATTCCAAGGGCAGCCATTTAAACGTTTACGAATAACACGCAAAGCAGATTGAAGAATCAAAATAAATTTCAAGGAACTCTCGACAACGACGAGTTTTGAAGTAGATGGTAGAACGTTTACGAATACAGCACAAAGAAGATATGCATAAGAAGATATCTTCCTATTCTCCTCGAATCTCATACTAACAATATACTTTACCTACAATATTTAAGTTTATACTCCCTAGAATAATATTGTTCCCTTTTTATTTCGAAGGGCATCCATTAAAACGTTCACGAATGACGCGCAAAGCAGATTGAAGAATCAAAATCATTTGGTTTTTTTTTTTACTTTTTCGATTTGCCAGTAGAACGTTTACGAATACAGCACAAAGGAGATATGAGAAACATTTACCAGACAGGGGTTACTTGAATCTTCCCATTGCTTTTCAAATCTCATACTAACAATATACTTTACCTACAATATTTATATTTCATAGAATAATAATGTTCCCTTTTTAATTCTCAGGACAGCCATTAAAACGTTCACGAATGTCAGGCAAAACAGATTGAAGAAACGAAAGCATTTTCGAGAAACTCTCGAAAACGTCGACTGGTTTTTTTTTACTAATTCGATTTGTCAGTAGAACGTTTACGAATACAGCACAAAGCAATATATGATAATCAAATGATTTTTGAAAAATGTCCTTTAATGATAAAGTTTTTTACTGTTAAGCACGCCAACTACACAAAAATAGAAAAATGCTTGCCATATTCTACGCAAGTCGTTGAATATTCAAAGCATCTCGAAGATACATTCTAAAATGGATTGCATAATGCAATGATTATCTCATAGTTTCGCTCCGGTTAGCCAGAGTTGCTTTGTTTTTGTGCGTCGCTCAAGTGGTTCTTGTGTGCTTCTTGTGTGTTTCTTGTGTGTTTCTTGTTATGGCCCAGATAAATACGTAGACGTACTAGACCCACGGCCAACTTGTTGGCCGGCGGCGCGTGTTAGAATTTTCATCAATGGCTTTGGCGAATTTTCCATTTATTTAATTTGGCGGTGGTGGCGCCGCCGACGCCGTCAAGACAACCCAAAGATGACATCAGCTGTTGCTATGCGCGTTATTTGCGTCATCGACGACGACGAGGAAGAGGACGGCGAGGACAATATCAATTTGGCATTTAGTTGGAATTCCAAGTTTAGCCCACACAAACATAGACAGCTAGGCAACACCCACACACACCCACACCCACACACACACACACAAACAAGACTTCGCCCAGCTGCAAACTGGGCTAAAATGCATTTGAATGCATCCGCACATCCAGGCAAATGTCACATGGAATTTACGACGATAAATCCAAATTAAACATTCCGTTGAAAAAAAAAAAAAACACCGCGCAAAAGCATTTAACATTTGTTACTTCACACTTTTTTCTCAATTGAGGCTTTTTTTTTTAATTACGTTCGACATTTTCTTTGAGCCAGCAAATGTTGTAGGATATTTTTAGCAACAATTTCGCAGGAATAATTAAAGCCTTTTCCTGGGTAAAGCGCCAAGTAAGCCCGTTCTTCAAACTATTTTTAGACGAAAAAGGAGAGATTTAATGGCTTCAAAAGTGGAAATTAAAAACCTTGCATTGACATTAATTCAAAAATGTTCAACAAAAAGTTCATTGCGAGACGAAAAGTTTGTTGATGAGAGTGAGGAAAATATCTGGTTGTAAAAAACAAGTGTGCGAAAGAGCTTAATGAATAGTTTTTCAACACTTAAACGTCGGACATAACCTAATTGTTTAGGTTATCGATAATCGATATCGATAAAATAAATCGATAGTTGAAAATTTAAAGGCCAATTGGTTTTACAAGTTTAATCGTGCCTTAAAAATAACTCAGAGCTTGCAAATACTTTCGACTTGGCCCAGTTTTCACGTTATCCGGATCTATTTATCAAATAAATAAGTATTATCGTGTAGTTTCAGCATGGTATATAAACTGTTCTGCGAAATAGCAATATTGGATTTCAGAGAATTTGCTATATGTGCGCAGATTTTCCATAGGAATATTCATTTATGCACATAATTGCTCTTAAGCGTTCCCCCAAGGTACTCGACTCTCGGCATTTAAACGTTATCGGAACGCGTTGGCTGATAGATAGACAAAGATGCAAATTCCGCCCCCCAATTAGTTGGAAATGTCGAATGGCGCAAATCGCGGCTCGGCTATTTTCGGTTTGCAGCTCTCAAATTCAATTATAACAAGTGAATGACTAGGGGATACCCTAAACCCTCTTCTTCCAACAGGCGATAGGTATAAAAGATACTCGATATATATATATACTATTCTAGAAGCTACATGTCAAGTTTGGTGACTAGCTCATATTATTTGCTGAAATTGCTTAATTTCGATTTTTATCGATTACTTGGAAACGGGGCAAGTTATCGAATATCGGAAACAAACTCGATCTGCGCCGGCACTAGGAGGACCTACAGCTAAAATTTTAAGTCTCTAGCTCTTATAGGTTCTGAGATCCTTGCGTTCATACATACGTGCGGACAGACGGACGGACTTGACTCGGCCCTTGCCTTCCTTCTGCCTGTTACATACATTTGCGTGAGTACATAATACCCTTTTGCCCATTTCCAATGGGTTCAGGTTCGAAAGCGAATCAAATGGAAAGGTTGGCGGAGCAAGGACCATAAGAGGTATATACATATATATATAAATTAATATATAACTTTGACAATCAATTTTGCATAGTTTAAGAAATATTATTTATTATAATAATAAATCTTGTTATTGCAAGTATTTTTTGAAATATTCAGAGTAATAAAAGCAATGTCAACAATGTCTACAATAAAAAATGTTTTATATTTCCCAGTTAGTTCCAAAGTTTATTGTTTTAAGCATACTCTATTTAAGTTTAACTGCATTGTCTTAAGGGAAATTAGTATAAAAATTTGAATTGATATTCGAACGATTTAAAATGTAAATAAGAAAAAAGTTGCAAAAACTTGAAATAAATAGCAGCTTAAGAGAAATCAAATATTTATGGACTGGAATTGTCTGGAACTGTTGAAGTTTAAATCAGGAATGCAGATAGAAAATAAGAATTTTGATTAATATTCCAAGAACTGAAAATCTTAAAATTCCCTGCGAACCGGGCCGAATCCGAGGCGTACACAAAGAGAGAGCTTAGCCAAGATTGACTGCAATTGGGAATGCCAAGGCTGGAGAGGAGAGGAGATGGACATGGACCAAGGATCATCAATGGGCGCATTGACGGACGCTGACGTTTGACATGACAGTTTAATTGAGGGGCAGCTTAGACGCCTTCCAACTGGGGAGAAGCCAATGTTGCCGCTGCTCAGCTCCAAGTCGATGTCAAAGGAACTGGATGCGGGCAGAGCGCGCGCTAAATATGTAAATTAGTTTCGATTCGCTGCGGAGATTGCAAGTGTTACGGGGGTGAAGGGGATTGCAGAGGGGGAGGAAGTGGGGGGGGGGGGGTGGGGGAATTGGCACTCTAGGGCAAACTGTTGACTAAATTAAAAATGTATGACTTTGGTTTTGGCCAACAGCAGAGGCTTAAGAGAGCAGCTCGATTTGCGTTAACGTTTTAATTTGTTGTGACTGCGCTTATAGAGGACTATGCCGGAGATAGAAAAGGATACCTGTTTAAACAGGTGAGCCGAGCGGGCAGAGCATAGTAAATTTCTGCTCAGCTATTTGTTTGTCTGTTTTGCCAGCCTTGGCGCGTGCTGGGGATTTGCACCTGGCCCGGCTCAGGTTGGGTCTGCTGAATTAATGCGGTAAATGCAACCGAATTTCTGGTCAATGCAACGGGCTACAACTCAATTATGCCGCACCCACACAATAAACAGACGGATATATATATATACATATATATATATATGTGTGTAGGACATCAAGGACAATTGTGGCCCTGACGGACAACAAAGACCACAAATAGACAGATGCACGCGTCCTGCTGGCATTAACGTATGCAAATTAGCAACAGGCCGCAGGGCAAACTGCCAAAAAGGGGGCGTGTCACACACACACACACACACACACACACACACACACACACACACACACACACGCACACACACGCACACACACACACATTACGCGCATTCATGCATGAATTGCCGATACGAGAGACATCAATGTCATTCGCATCAAATGCAAGCGAAAATTTATCAGTGTCAGCCGCTCGCATTCCGCAATTAAACGCAGCCGCTGCAGGTCCTGTGTCCTTACAAAGGACACGCGTGACCAGATCGAAGTGTTTCCCCGTAGAAGCAACTACATACATTTACTTTTTAGTTGTACCCCACATAAAAACTTGTCAAACCTGGCGAATGCAAGAGCAGAAGATTTTTCATATAAAACGTTGCTTTATTTAAACCGAGTTCAATTAAGGTTTCCTGAAAGGTTTTTTTTTGGCGCTGAGATTACAAGAGAGTAGAATTATTTAACCGACATGAACTATGTCTACAGAGTGCTTAATTCTGCATAGATACGCCTTACTTGCTTGAGTTTAAAAAAACTTAGCTGCTGTGTTTAAACAGAATATAAATATGTCTAAAGTTGATGAAGAAAACATTGACCTGTGGCACTTTTTTCAGTCTAGAAACTTTTTAAGATTTCACAAAATAAATATTATATTTACTTCCTATTTGTTCTTTACTTTCAAAACTTGTTTTTACCTTAAGCTTTTTACAATTGAAACCTTAATCAGCATGCTGAAGATCTCTAAGAACTAGAGCTGGCAACCAATCGATGGGACTATCGATAATATCGATGTATGTTAGTGTTTTGAGAACTATCGATATTTTTTTTTTGGAAGCATCGATGTTTTCGATATTTTCCCAGCTATAACACTTTTTTGAGCAAAAGAAAGCGACAAGCAAAATAATTTTAAATGGAATAGTTTTTATATGTAAAATATCTCCAAAATTGCAATCATCACGGTCGGCTGCTTTTATTGTTCTAAGACAATATTTCGAAAAACCAAACTAGCCGGAAGACTTCGGTCTTGTATATTGGATGGTCATATAGCTCAGTAATGGTTAATAAGAGCTACACGATCTTAACCCAAAAATGTCATGGTATTTATTTCAAATTAATCACGAGAGCTTACAATCTTTCTACAAATTTTTTAGCATTCCGGCGACGTGCAACGAATCAAAGAGAACATTTAGCAAAGCTATTCAAACAATTTCAGATCGCAAAAACTTTTACAAATTTATATCTTAGCCTGATCTCACATGAATTATATTCGAAATGTTATTTATTTTTAGAGAAAATAAAAAATTAGTTTCCTGTTAATATAACTAATGTCTTCTATTATTTTCTTTTTTGAAAACATCGATACTATCGATTTTTGCTTAAAAACAATCGAAAACATCGATGGTCTTAGATATCGATATTTTGCCAGCTCTACTGAGAACTGGACAGTAAATCGAATTACTTCCAGGTTGAAGTATGTAGCTGCTGATAAAATTAAACTTGCAAATGTTGCCAAGTGCAAACGCATCTTCAATGAAGATGCAGAGATGGGGTAGGGGTAGGGGTAGGGGGGGGGGGTAGGTGGACTATGCAAATGGAAACTAGCAAAGTGACAACCAAACCAAATAGAGCAGTGCGCCGATAAGAAGAAGAAGAAGAACAACAAAAACAACTGCAAACACCAAACGGGACAACAATAGTTGCTGCCAGGCGCATGCGAATCCAGTTCCACGCCCCCTCCCAATCCGCCTGCTCCGCCTTCGCTTCGGGCAATTTCAGTGTGCCCAGCGCACACGTAAACCAATTTTAACGGTTTAACTTTTTGCTTGGGTTTTAGCAAAGCGCCACATCCACCACTTCGTGTGAGGGTGTGTGTGTGTGTGTGCGTGTAACTGTGTGGTTGTGTCTGTGTGTGCGTGTGTATTAAGCTCTGCCATGTTTGTTTACAATGCTTTTATGTTTGCACAAATGACGTCCGCTGCTCGGACCATGCGCCGCCTTCAACTACCATTATCCGCACACTCACACATGCGCCATCACACACACACACACAGACAGACACTTACACACACACACACACACACAAAGGGAATGTTGCGTATTCAAGTGCTTTTGGTGTCTATGCTTCGGATACCCTGTGAACTCAGCTTGGCAAAAGCGAGCTGCTTGCTTTGTGCGACGATACGATATGTGCTTGTTATTATTATTATTTATTAATTTTTTATAGACCATATATTTATTATTTATAGAACATTTGTTTATCCCGATAGTGCAGCAGAATCATTTGTTTTTGTTATATATTAAAACATTTATTTATTATGTGATCATAAACTCCGAAAAATAATAAAAAAATTAGGTCTGAAAAGTTGAGTAAAAGTTAGCGACAAATCATAGAAAAATCATTTAATTGATCATTGATTTTATTATTATAAATTGTGCATTTTTTGTACTATTATTATTAAATTGATTATTTTCTTCATATTATTGTTATTCTTACTGGTTGACGTATATGAATAAAGATATGTATTATGTATTACGTATTTTAGTCAATTTATTATATTATACTTGATGAATATTTTTTTAAATTATTAAATTTATTACTTGTTGACGTATACGAATTTTAATTTATAATAAAATTAGATTTATTAATAAAAATATTTGCTGTTTCTGTATTATGTATTTTATTTATTTTATTATTATAATTTACTCGATGCACATTATTAAAAACCAAACTAAAGCAAAGAAACAAATATATGTAATTACAAAGGTTTCGATAGTTCGATTCTATGCTTGAAAGAGATTTTTGAAAATTAGAGAGTTTTCCTGTGTAAAGAATATTTTGAAGAAACACCTGTGTGATTTTTTGTCGATTTCTAAAATGTGTTTTTTTTTTCAATTATATTTAGAAAACTTACTATGAAACCAAATCAAGTACTAAGCAATAAGTTGTTAATCAATAACTAAAATTCATTGCATTCCTTTTAAAGTCTATATTAATTTATTTCTTCTCAGCTTTCCACTTAGAGCCTTTCCATTGTCCCAAAGATTTACTCCCATCAAACATCTAGATATTTGTAAATACTTTTCCCTTTTCAAGGTAGTTCATCTTCAGGCTCCCCAATGAACACTAAACCCTATTTCGATTAGTCTATGATATTTTTGCGACTGTCAAGAGTAAAAGATTCGTCTACTATCTTTAATATAATCTGAATATACTTTCTATTTATGGGGTAACTAATATTGCGAGCACTTTTATCATACCATATTCGATATGATGAGTTTATGTGTACGCAAAAGAGATGGAACAAGGGAGTTATGCTGCATGTGTGTTGTGTGTGTGTTGTGTGTGTGAGTGTGTGTATATTGTTGTATCTGTGACTTATTGTTATGCTGCCACAGTGCCCAATTTATGACTCGAGGTCGGCAACGGCCTCAAACCGAAACAAACTCCAGCAAACGGGTCCTCAAAAATAGACACAAGCCAACTGGCACTTTGGCGGCTTGCGGGTGGGCCAGGGGCAAGTGGGGCACGGGGGGCACACGCTCTATGTAAAGTGCGTAGGAAAAATGAAAAAAAAAAAACAAAGTAGCAGCTCGTTGTCTAAACCTACGGCTGCCATAAATACATTGGGTCTTAGTCTCTGGAGCACTCTCCACTCTGGGATTAAACTGGCAGCGTCTTAACTGGGCTATAGTTGAGCATGTTGAGCATGTTGACTGGCCTGTTGACGGAATGGGTTGAGCCAGCACTTTGCCGGGGCGTGAGCTGCCCCCCCCCCCCTCTCTCTCTCCCCTCTCTCTTTGTCTCTCTCTCGTTCGCTTTCATTAAAAGTTGCCAACTTATGCGATTTGCTTTAAGCCCGGCCCGGCCTCGCTCTGTGCCGGCTTCTGTATTAAATCAATTTCGTCTACGGCCTTTTAAATTGCTTTTCAAGCCTTGTTGTACGGCGAGTACGAATGGGGCGTGGCAGGCGATGTTTATGCAAAAATGTTGCATAAGTTATGACAATGTGACGACAAGCAAAAAATGTGCTGCATACTTTTTGGCGTGTCTCTGTGTGTGTGTGTGTGTGTGTGCCTGGTGACAAAAAATATAAATAACAAGAAAAGAAGCTCGCTAATTTATTGGCTGCTGACGTCACCTGCTGCCGCGTAGTTTTCACATTTTCTTTGTGCTCGCCGCGATTGAGCTTCATTTTCTTAAATTTCATTTCCAAATTAAGCACGTCTTTGCATACGCTTATCCACACACGCGCACACACACACACACACACACACACAACAGGCCGACATTTTGTTTCGTTTGCCGCGCGGTTGTCATGTGCGTGTCGAATGCAAGTTGCCGATGGAAATAAAGGCAAACGAAAAAAGCTCATAAAAGAAGCAGCCGGGAGGATAAGGCAATCTTTGGGGCTAATGGCCATAAAGCACAAATTAAAGACAACAAAAGAAAAAGCCATATTCAGCGTAGATTAGCTGAAACATAAGATACTCAGCAGTTCTGTCGATTGATTTCTTGAATTACATTTATTTCAATAAATATAAATGTGATAAGATAAGTAAATATTTAAACTTAAGTATACTTAATCTGATAATCGAATTATGATAGACATTCATTTGCCATTCATCACATTCTGTAAAGAACCCCCTACAAAATACAATTTTGAGCAATTGATTTCTGAACTCATTGAAAATGTGTAAAAAGGGTATGATGGAAATCGTTATAGTCTCTTTGCTCTTTGTAGAGGGTATTAAAGTTTTGTCATAAAATAATTATAAAATTATGCTTGGCCAGCATCAATCATATCATATAAGAGTTATAGCCTGATTTGTTGCGAATGTAACATTTTTTTTTATAATGTGAAATATGTGACCTGTACGTTTTCCCATAAGAAACCACATTTTTCACATTTGCAAAAAATGTTGGCATTCGCCCCGAATAATTCGTGCTTTTTGCGATGATTTATCGAATTTCGTGTCGATGTTATCAAAAATTTTAATCATTCCCACAAACAGCTGATATAGCAAAGATAAATTTATATTTATTTCGATCAACTGTTTATTTAAAGAAGTGGTACATTTGCCATTCACATGTTAACGACAATGGTCACTTGCCAACGGAACCGCAAAATGTGAGTTTGTAAATGTTACATTTTGTGAGCATAGTGGAATCAGCATATTAGAGACTTAATGGAGGTTCACTTAGTGCCCATGCAGCACGAGTTTACTTTGGATCATCGATAACATATTCCGATTCCATAAAATCGATATCGAAATCTAGTTCCCTTAAGCATATATTGGTGTTTAAGAGAGCTAGAGTCATCAAATTTGGTATGTGAACTCTCGTATAATGTACACAAAACTTCATTTTGTGTATGAATGTGTAAAATGAAACTGGAACGCTGAAATAGCCTAATCGAGCACTCCCACATTTTCTTTTTATTTCAATCAATTTTTCCAAAAAATATTTAAGAAATAATGGAAAAGAATAAGCAGAAAATAAAATAAACTTTGAGAAAAACGCATACATAAATCGCCAAACAAATATTATATATGAATCTTTTGTTTAACAAGTGATAAACTTTATCAGAGAAACATTTATTTCTTAAAATTCTGCAACTTTATGTTTTTAATACATTCAGATTTAAGCAGTAACTTTAACCATCTATTTTGGCTGTAAACTAAACTAGTTTATTAGAAAATACATATCTCAGAAACCGGAATACCTGTTTTTTTTTTTTATTAACTTTCATATCTTTGGCAAACTTCTTATGCTAATTTATTCCACTCTGTCGAGTTTACTCTGTCGTCTTTTACAGGGTAAAATGCGAATATTATCGGAAGAAGAAACACAGGTTTTTTATATATTGTTCTTGTGGCCAAGTCAAGTTCGAGAGCTGGCAACTGGCAACTTTTATTACTCGCCGCCGATAATCAGGTTTTTGTATTTGAATTTAGGAGGAGCGAGGCAAATCGACAAAAGAAACGGCAAACGACGTGACGCAATCTACCTAAGATCGTTAATCATCAAATTTAAATGGCGGGGCAAACCAGAGACGCATTAAGTATACGTACGGAACATTAAGTATACGCCACGGGGAGCCAGTGTCAACTGCTTTGGAATACCTTTTGATAGGCAGGTAAAGGGAAAGGATGTCAGATGGTAAAATCGATATGCACTAATTAATCATGTTTTGCAGTAGCCAACAAATTACGCAAATCCTTGGCCCTTTTCCAGATTGAGAGCCTGACGAATCGAGCGTGAGAGCATTTAAATCATTTAATTGAATCGTCTGTCGTATTTTGCATACCAAAATTGCCGGAATGTCAAAGTTGAAAGCGTTCGCCGCAGATTGATGTGTGCTGGGCACAAAACCCAATTCGGAAATACATTTAAGACATATTGCATATCCAAACAGTTTGTGGGAAATCTTCCAAAACGAAATATGCATCAAAATCTCAACCGCATGCGTTTGTTGCAACATGTTTCTAATTGAATGAAGCCGTTTGTGGTCAGTCGACAGCTCCTTTTGAGAAAAACACGCCTAAAGCTCAATATCATTTTCTCATTCAGGAGATACAACAGCAGGAGATACAACAGCAGGAGCAGGAGCAGGAGCAGGGGCAGGAGCAGGGGCAGGGGCAGCTGTGGCCAACTATTAAGAATTTGTGAAGGTACACAGCGATAATTGTAGCTACTCATTTAGCAACAGGACGACAGGACGACAGGACATTGTGGCGCAGCCTGTGAAGCACGCTAAACAGTTTCGAAGAGGAACTTAATATGTATGTGGAAAGCAGGAAAAGCAAATTTCCTTTATACAATATATCCTTTGTGATATATTCGAAGCTAAAAAAACCTGCTGTGTATGTACATATATACAAATGTTTACAGTCATTTCAATAATTTGTTTACTCTCAATCTATTATCCTCATTATCTATCTGAACCCCATTGCTAAGAGCTGAAAAGCTTAAATTTTACTCTGGAAACTTTCATGTGCTCAAGGTGTACGCTAGGACGGGTTGGAAAATACTAAACTATTTTTTTTAAGATCATTTTTCGAATGTATTATATTTGAAAAGTGTTCTTTACTTTCTGGCAGAAAAATGGGATTTCGAAAGTTGATTTTATCGGATTTGCATTATACAAGAACAAAACAAATGTTTCAAGGTGGAAAACTTTGATTCCAAATTGAAATTATTCATTCGATCAACATGAAACGATTTTCTCATACAAATAAATACGATATACATAAGTTTGTTTTTGACTAACTGAATGAATGACTGACTGATTGACTGATTGACTGACTGATTGACTGACAGACTAATTGTTCATTACTTTCTTCTTGGCTTTGTCTGATTAACAACAAGCATATATATTTTATTTTATTTTCACAAAGAAAAATGCAGTAATAATATATTCAAATCAATTAATATATATATATATATATTAAAGTTAATAATAATAATTAATTTTTATTCATTTTTTTTATTTATTTTTTATTCGAATTAGAAAAGAGTTGTATTTTTTTTTTCACATTTTTTTTTCAAATTTAAACAGAAGTATTTTCTTTTTTTGCAATTGAGGCTGGACAAATAACTGAATTTAGAGGAGAGCGCGGAAGGGGTGACCAGGTAAAGGGGCAGAAGCGGGGACCAGGTAAAGGGGAAAAAGAGGTTGCTAGGTAAAGGGGCAGAAGCGGGGACCAAGGCAAGGGTTTGCATATCTTAAACTTGTTGCAAAAAAGTTGCCAGGACAAGAGCCGCAAATCCTTTAGTAAATATTTAAAATAAATTTCTTAAGAATGCAATTTTAATTCTGAATTCTTCTTCAGTTAGTTTACTTTCATTAAAAATTCGATTCGATTTTCTGGTTTCAATAAACAACTCTGATTATATTTATATTTTAAAGTTTTGTGCAATTGTTTTTTCGTTTATCTATTTAAAAGCACGTCGCAATCTGAAATCCGCTGGCAAAATTTATTCATTAGGCACAGAATGAACTTTGGCCCAGTTTTTTAATCCCTTGCTGCTGGATTTGACTGCATGTACTTATGCGTGGGTAGTGTACATACATATATATATTTCTGTACACGCTGCACGTATTTGGCTGAAACTTTTTGTTGGCAGTGTAGCTGCCTTTGGGCCAAGCTGTTGCTGCTTCGGCATGCAAACGGCGTCCCGCATTGTTAACGGCGTGTACAGCAAATGTATATATATATATATATATATATAGTACATGTATATGATACATACTTAAGTGTATATATGTGTAAGTAAAAGAGCCCTGCACAGAGCCTTGAGATGCAGGAGTTTGGCAACAAGCTCTCCATATTATACATCATCATCTGCCATTCATTTGAATACGAACTTGGACTTTTCTATTTAACTGATTTGATGCCAATAATTAAACATTTTACTTTATAGTTCTTGATGTCCATAAAAGTATCGAAATAGTTATATCTAATGTCCATAAGTATCGAAGTATTTATATCTAATCACATATATTAACTATAACATATTTTACCTCTCGCTAGCAAAGTAACCTTTTTTTTCCAAAGAAACGTTTTCTAGATTCACGATAAAAGTGATTTTTGCATTTTTTTTCCAGGTACCATATCAAATCTCCTAATGTGATAAGTCCACAAATATAATATAGCATTTCTTTAACTAGATGTCTTTTCGATATCGCATCCCTATTAACCGAACGAACTAATTTCTATCGCTCCGTTCCTTAAAGTCTTAATAACATTCTCGTTTTAACGGAAAAACAGAACCTAAATAGCAGCAAATACACATATCATAGCACACGATACAATGTCAATCGCAATTGAATGCAGACTCATCGACTTGATAAAGCATCTAAAATCGATAAATTAGAGCTAAGTCTAACTAGAGATAGTCGTTAAAATTGTAATCACCTCTTTGGTAATTCGGTATACAAAATATTAAATATTTTTGATCTGTTTATAACTATATGCACTACATGTTAAATTTGGTTATGCTTAAAGAGATATCCTCAAAAAGCAGAATTTCGATATCGATTTTTATCGATTGCGTAGAAACAACCCAACTCCTTGATTCTTTAAAACGAGTGACTCAACCCACATTTCAGATTTCCTGATTTCCTTATAGAGTCAGACGAATAAGGCTAAACTCGACTAGGCTTTGCGGCTGACCAACAATATATGTATTTATTTTATCGTGTCGAAGAAGTCTTCTTCTGGCTGTTATGGGTATATAAATCCATATTCCCATTTCATTTTGTAGTGACAGGCATAATAAAAGTACAAATTATACTGGTTAGATGTGATTTCAAAATCAATTTAGCTATTTGCCCGATTATCTGCATATATCTATAAATATCTTCATGGCACTTTTTATCTCCTAACACGACCTCGTACCGCCGCCAGCTGATCGGCCAATTCAATCAAATGGAACAGAAATCGATGCAGTGTGTGCACGGCGAGAGAAAAAACAGAAAAATGCCCAAAAAAAGCGAAATATTCAAACAAAATTGATATGCAACGAGAGACACGTGGCGACACCCCACCCTCCCCCCGCCCCGCTCTCTGAGCCCTCAGGCTCAGCAAATGTCGAAATTGGCCCTTAAAAATGGCCAGTTATGAAACAAAAGTTGGCATTAACAATGCAGCACACGTTGGGTCAATTGTAATTAGAATCCCTTGCATTGCAATCATAAATAGTCCGAATAATGCGAACGATGACATTTCACATTTTCCGTGTGAAAATGTGCATCTAAGTTTGCACTTTATTAGCAATTGTCGAGCTCTCTCATTGGGCCTCATCCAACTGAGGAGCATTAACAAGGTCGCATTCATCACAATTATCATTATTGTTGCGAGATATATTTGCACTCATAAAAACATGCATGCATGTCACGTAACTGACAAATTTTGAAGAGATCCCAAAATATAGCCTGACATGACATTTCATGAATTATAAAAGAAGAACTAAATATAATCTAGCTGACAACTTCCAGAGTTAATGTTGAAATGACCTTTGAACACAGTTGGAACACAGTTTATTTTATTTATACATTTTAAAGAGAAACGCGCTCGCAAATTACTCGAAAAATGAGACATGGGAATCTGTTCTTAGTAATTATAAATCTGGAATCAACCGCATTCCAGTCCTACAATTTATATTCGTTTACCACAAATGACAAAAAAAAGTTGCGAATAAAACGTTTGCGAACAATGACACATGGGAATTGAGAAATAACCTAAAACTGAGAGCTTGTAATAGGGGCGTATGCAGGATAGAGAGAGAGGGAGAGTGGGGGAGCGATAGAACTATGAGTAGAGAGTAGAGTAGTAGAGAGTATTATAATTTATATGAAATGTAAAACTCTCAGAAGAAAACATTTCCGATCCCATAAAGTATATATATACCATATATATATATACATTTTTTTTTGATCAGTATCAACATTCGAATCTATAGTCTCCCAGTTTTAAAGCTGTCTTTATGAAACTCTCAGTAGGTTCTTCTTTCTAATCACTTATAACTTATTAGTCTTTAAGCCAAATCTTGTCAATATCATAAAGTATTCTAGCAAGAATCGCTGAAAAGCGAATTAAGGTATAATATTATATTATATTCTGTATATTCAACATCACATGTCGACAAGGGTATTTCATGTTCGGTGTGCCGTTCTCTCTGGTTTAATATTAACAAGCACCCATATTCATTAAGTCAATTCAATTAATTATCGACATACTATTGTCAGTCAGAGGCACGAAATACAAGCGAAACTCTACAGAGTCGAGAAAGCGCGGAGAGAGCACTTATATGATTCATTTTTGTAATTTAATATTTCTAAATTGTTTTAATTAAATTACTGGGAACTATAATACATGCATTGCATGTGCCGGGGAAAATTCGACTGATATACAGCAATGCGAAAACCGCATATGGTTAGAAACAAATTGACGCAATCAGTTGCGGGCCTGATTCAGCGGAAGGCGGCAATTTAGATGGCAAAGGCGTGAGTAATAAAAACTCAATACATGATGTTCGTGTTCGTGCACACGTATACTTAATCCGAAAAGATTGAGACATGCTTTAGTATTCACTTTTGTGTCAATTATTCATAGTATATATGCCTATATTGTGAGCATGGCTCATTCTTGTTCTCATTAGACTGCATTAGACTCATCTTATTAGACTACATTAGACTCATCTTATTAGAATGCACTTTTTTGTTATAGCTTTGGGGGAAAGCATAATTATGTTTAAAAAAACATGCTTCAGTATTCACTTTTGTGTTAATTATTCATAGTATATATGCCTATATTGTGAGCATGGCTCATTCTTGTTCTCATTAGACTGCATTAGACTCATCTTATTAGACTACATTAGACTCATCTTATTAGACTGCACTTTTTTGTTATAGCTTTGGGGGAAAGCATAATTATGTTTAAAAAAACATGCTTCAGTATTCACTTTTGTGTTAATTATTCATAGTATATATGCCCATATTGTGAGCATGGCTCATTCTTGTTCTCATTAGACTGCATTAGACTCATCTTATTAGACTGCATTCGACTCATCTTATTAGACTGCACTTTTTTGCTATAGCTTTGGGGGAAAGCATAATTATGTTTAAAAAACATGCTTCAGTATTCGCTTTTGTGTTAATTATTCATAGTATATATGCCTATATTGTGAGCATGGCTCATTCTAGTTCTCATTAGACTGCATTAGACTCTTTTTATTAGGCTGCATTAGACTCTTCATATTAGACTGCGCTTTTTTGCTATAGCTTTGGGGGAAAGCATAATTATATTTAAAAAACTTTGTATACCGAAGCATAGTCGATGCATTCTTCGGGCATATCCTTGACGTCAAGCTTTTGCGTGATTAAAATCGGTTGTCGGCCAAACAATTAAACAGGCAAAAACATGAACACAATCTGCACAAGCGCAAATAATCGATAAACATTTTTGCACAGTGCAACAAATTTGTAAAGTACAGAAAACTTTTCAGACTTTCGTTAGCAAAACTTCGCTTGGATGGAGCAAGAAGTACATTAGTATATGGTATAAACTATCATCAAGTTTAGTCAGCCATAAAAATCCGTAAATCAAACTTGGAATACAATCTTAATTCTTATCATGATTTATCTAGGTTGCGCTTAAAAGGCGAATATTTCAAATATATTTTTTTAATATTCTCAAGCAATATTTAATGCGAGTTAGGTGTGCCATCATTATATAATATACATCAATATATCATAAGGTATTATAAAAGCACATTTCACAATTGACTTTTAATTCAATTGTAGGTTTATTATCAATAATAATAAGATTGAGCATTGCTGAAATCAAATTATAATGCCCGTGTCAATTACGTTAAGCCTTAAATAGGCTAAGCGATATTTAATGGACCGTTTGCCACCACTGTATCTCTCTCTAGGTTATATACATATGTATTCTCAAATAATTCACGCCTGACATCGCACAACCTTTAATAGATGATGACAGTCCAACGCCAGCGAGCGCATGTATGTGTAAGAGTCATGCACGTTTTGCATGCGAATACACATGTGTCGCTGCATGCGAATATACATGTGTAGCTGCATGCGAATACACATGTGTGCATATGCATGTGTCGCTGCATGCGAATACACATGTGTGCATATGCATGTGTCGCTGCATGCGAATACACACGTGTGTATAATGAGTGCGTGGCTGCATGCGAATACACATGTGTGTAACTGCATGTGTGGCTGCATGCGTATACACATGTGTGCATATGCATGTGTGGCTGCATGCGAATACACATGTGTGTATAATGAGTGTGTGGCTGCATGCGAATATACATGTGTGCATATGCATGTGTGGCTGCATGTGAAACGTGCTTGTCGCCTGCAAAAGTAAATCAGCTTCTGCTATTGATTAATTAATTAAAGACATTTTAAAACATCTATTGATTTTATAGGGGAACGAAATAACAAAGCGAAAGTGCTTCAATTTTTTATTAAATTTGTATAATATATACATATATATTATATTTTATTAAGATTTATATTATATATATTTATTTAATCGCCAATCCGACTGTGCGAATTTATTTGCAGCTGCCAAGGCAATAAATAATTGTGAGAAATAACTAAAACGAGATTGTTTAAATAAAATATTGGTAAAAAAATACACATAACAAACAACATAACTAATACACATAACTCACAGCTTAGCAGTTTTTACAATTACATAACACGTTGAAGATAATTTGCCGTAATTGATATTATTTTGCTTGTCAATAATGCAAAAAATAAAAGCACGACTAAAAGTTGCGCTAATATTGCTAGTTGCCTTGACAACATGAGAATTTCACACAGATAGACACGAGTCCTTGACAGGCACATCAACCAAATAGAACAGCAACAACAACAACAATTGACAAGTTCTGTGCAATTTGATATGCTGCATTTGTTGTCATCCCTTATGGGGCACGATGATGACGCAGATGCTCATCCCGCAAAGCAATGCGAATGCATATTGTTCCAGAGAAATTCCGACCAATTGCCCATATGTGCGTAGAAATTGAAACATTTGATAAGACAATGAGCTAATGTCTAAAGCTGCAGCTCAGTTAGGAAAATTTAAAGCCTTTCGTTCTAGGCATAGGCTTCCCCCTTCCCAGAAATGATTCCGACAATTTCCAAGCAGTAAATTGCCATTTGCGTGAGCCGCATTTAAGCCTTATATGCACACACACACACACACACACACAGACACATGCGTATTTGCAGTCTGGCAAAAATCAACAATATAAATGACATAAAAATCGCATTAACCCATATTTGCGCTAGGCACGAAAGCAAATCAAATTACATGAGAGAGCCCGGAATAGAGCACGCAAGACCCCGACCCGGACACGGACACGGACCGGGGCTCCACTACTTTTTGATATTAGCGGGTAGCGTCTTATCAGCAGCAAAAGTCGTGAGCTGAATGTAACGGAAACGGAAAGTAAATGGCAGTCATGTGGAGAGAGAGAGAGAGAGAGAGAGAGAGAGACTAGCATCAAAAAGAAAGAATGACAGAAAAGAATCCGACATACAAATTGAAAACTTTTACCATACATATTGAATGTGCCCACGCAATGACGATGACGACGACGATGATAATGATATTGATGATAACGATGTCGATAATAATGCCATTGCTGATAATGATGATGATGTGCTGCCGCTGTCATTGCCTACTTATAAGCGCCAGCTGCCGCCTACATGTCTAAGGTTAATTTGCACCCAAACCGAATGTGCCTATAACAAGCAATTTTCATTCAAATAATGCCCGTTCTTTAGATACCCTGCAAAGCGCAAGTGCTTATACGGACCATATTCTACGTAAGATAAGGCATTTTTCATTTTCAAACCACTTTTCTTGCCATTTTCAAAATTTAATGAAATTATAATGAAACTTTGTTTTTGAATATTTTCTGCATGAATCGATTCATTTTTTTTTGGCATTCCTTCTGTGATATTATCTGTTATTTGTAGTTTTAAATATTGAAGATTTTTAATTGTAAAAGTATTTAACATTACAAAGAATTGCTAACCTGAAGAGTAAATAAATACTTATAATGTGTATAGTTGCTAAAGCTGATACGCTCGCTAAAGTGTGGCTACAGGGTATAACACACGTACAGGGAGTTGACACGGGGCAGAGGCACATGTTTCGCTCGCTTTTAGCGGAAATTTGCAACTGCTCATAAATACTTGTAAATGATTAGTCAAATTAGTGTCGCAATTTCTTAAATGAATTTCTATATAATTTAAGTGACTTGGCCTTGGGGCTTGAGTGTCAAATTTATGACGTTCCGGGGCGGAAAGGAAGGGGGGGGGGGCAACATTGAACACAATAGAGGGGAATTTGTTGGCTGTTGCTCCTCTGCTGGGCTACTAATGAAGCCACTTGATGGCCTTCAATTAAGCATAATTCAAGGGATGTCCTTGCCGAAGGACGCGCGGGGTTGGGGGGTGGGTGTAAATTGAATGAGAGCTGTGCGAATGTCACGCAGAAATTGCAACTTGACGCAAGGACAATGATTACGACGCAGCGACAAGTGCAAGGTCAAGGACTGTATTGTGACCAAACGGACTGCATTGTGTTGCGGTGCGGTTTTGTCAGCCAGCCAGGCCAGGCCAGGATGCAGGATGCAGGAAGCGGGAAGCGGGAAGCGGTCCAGCTGTGCAGGACGAAGGCGAATGGGCGGCAAATGAAATTAAACCCGGCCAAGAACTGAGAAAATGCAGCTATTGATTTTGAGTGGGTGTATCCATATCACTCTCCATCTCCCTCTCTCTCTCTCTCCATCTCCCTCTCCCCTGTTTATACGGTCCGTTGTGCGTTTACATTGTTAAATTTATTAAGGTTGCATTACATTTTGGCAGCTGCATTTGCTTTTATGGTTACTGCGGACAACACGGCTAACGAGCTACAATAAAAGGACGACGACAGAGCTCGAATGTCAGCATGTGCGGACGCGAATAAACAGGACTCTAATAAACCGGACAATAGCTGCAAATTGCAATTATAAATCCAAAGATATATCAATTTCGTGTTCCTATCGAAAGGCCAATTTAAGTAACCCGTTAGGTTAAATACATATCTGATATCGAAAGGGGCTTGATTACTTTGTTCTCTTCTTCTTATTTAAAAAGGGTTTAAAGTGTTTATGCAAATGCATGTAATAGCCAGAAGGAAGCATCTGCGACCCCATAAAGTATATATATTCTTGATCAGCATCAAAAATCAAGTCAATCTAGCCATGTCCGACTGTCTGTCTGCCCGTCCGTCCGTCAATATGTATTATTTATTTATTTATATCGCTGCCAGTGCAAGGAGCTTGATTACTTTGTTCTCTTCTTCATTTTATTTATTTATTCATAGTATTTATTTATGGTCGACAAAATCGAGTTTCTTCCTAATTATTCGGTACATCAAATTATAAAAATTAAATGCTTGAAGCCTCATTAGAATACATAATTTTTTAATATCATCACCGACACGATGAAGATGTTTTATTTGTCCGTCTAGCCAGCTAAGAAGATGTATGTAAGTAGAGAAAAAAGTATTCTTAAGTAAAAATTAAAATAATCTTAATTTACCATATTATTTAAGAAAGTACAATAAATGGGAAAAAAGAACGAAAGAAGTTATAAATAAGGCAAAGAAATTTATACAAGATATATATTACCATATTATTTAAGAAAATACAATAAATAGGAGAAAAGAAAGAAAGAAGTTTTTAATAAAATAAAAAAGATATTTATACTAGATATATAGTGGCATATTATTAAGGAAATTACAATAAATAGGAAAAAAAAAAGAACTTATTAATAAAGTAAACAAATTTATAGAGTGTTAAGTGGATAGGATAAAGAGATAGTTATAGTTATATAGATAGGGAAATAGTTCGTTAACAATTTCTCAAGCGGGAAAGCTTTGACGAAAAAGGAAATGTGTGAAAAGATTTCGAAAAATCCTAGATTTAGTTGAATTACACATTTTTGGCCCCCTCTGGAGGTCGAGTGTCCCAATGTGTAGACAAAGTTGAATGACCGTATACTCTGTAATTTCTGTGGACACGCAACTGTCATTAGACGTGACGTACGTGTGCCAGGAAGGACGAACCTGGCTTGCATTGTCTGTCAAAAAATGCTGATATGAATTTATAATTACAAATACAAGCACACAACTCTCACTGAAATTCCAGTTAATGCCCGTCCTGCAATGATAGATCTGATGCCAACTGATTTTGTGCATGCCTGTCGTGGCAGCACTTACTTTTCAACCTGTGCTGCAGCAGAAGCTCTGACGATTACAAATTCAGCATGCGCAACAGTCGAGCACATATTGTTTGTGTGTTTGCTAGCCGAGTGAAACTAGGCCATTTTTCGAATGAAATTCGCAAAAGCACATAAACACTGAAAGCGTGCGGAATAGGAAACGACGACTCGGCGCAGGAAGAAGTCGTGTCGGCGAACTGCAACCAGCACATCTAATCCCCGCTCTTCTTCTGTGTGTGTGCTCTGGGGCGTAACGGTATGCCAGGATGTGCTCCGAGCAGCCAGGCAGGCACGCGCCATTTTGTCACATGTTGCATGTACACACACTCGCACACACACACTCGCACACACACACTCGCACACACACGTGTCCGGAAAACATGGCGATTATTAATTGATTTTGAACGCTGCCTCGGCCGACTTTCTGCCAGCTCCGCACAGCTGGCGCAAAATTAATGAACAGCAGAGCTGACCCCGAAGGACAAATTTCTGCAGCCATTGTCAAGTAAAATGAATTACGACCAAATATTTCCTCGAGCTGCTGTCAACGCGTAAAAAGAGTTGTGAAATTCAAGCACAATCAAACTGGCTGGAGCCAAAAAAAACACATTCGACATTTCACAGACATTCGATAAACATAAATTTGTGAATATGCCGAATGTTGGACTCGAAGGGAATGTGCAATTGTTGCAGATAAAACAAAGAATTTCAGGCGCTAAATATAGACCCAGAGAATTTTGCACTTTCAATCAATGGACATGAGAATGAGAATGTATTTATATTTGGATAGGACGAAAGTTTGTCCTTGTTCTCATCATAAAGGTTAAGGAGCAATAGCGTCGAGTACTCTACTAATAAAATTCGTTTGTTTTTTTCCCTTCAAGCGCAAAAACTATAATTAATCGCTTCTATATATATATATACTATATTCCGTTTTTAATCGCCCGATAACTGCGTTTGTCTTCCCTAACAGCCAATTGCTATTTGTATTGGATTTGAACTCACATCCAAAGATTTGAAATGCAACCGCTAGAGGAAAAGAATTATTAGGCAAAGCGTATATTTCTAGAGCATAGAAATGTCGTTGTTATTAAACGTATCTCACTCAGACATACAGCGGATATTCATTATATTATTTTATATATATTATTTTACACTTTAAATATCTTTTTTCATTATCTTATTATCTTATATATATATATATTCTTGAACCGCCCAAACAGCAGATTAGAGGTTATTTCAAATCATGGCTAGCTGATCCATTTCAATGAAAGCGATACACCAGAGACTTTGGCTTTGCAATTTAAACATATTTGGATGTTATATTTATTCCCTGAAAATGTCAATAAGATCGGACAATAAATGCCGAAGTTATCTAAGAACACATTTGACATAGGGTGTGGCAAAGCGAAGAAGCGCATCCTTAGGGTATCTCCTAGTCTGGCACTCCCGACCAACGCGCTCGTATAATTTGATCGTTTATGCAAAAACTGACCAACATTTATGTCCAAATGTTTTCAATCCTCGGTTAAGCGAAAAAGAACTTCCTTGTACAGTTACAGGGTATCTCCTAGTCTGGCACTCGCGACCAACGCGCTCGTATAATTTGATCGTTTATGCAAAAACTGACCAACATTTATGTCCAAATGTTTTCAATTCTCGGTTAAGCGAAAAAGAACTTCCTTGTACAGTTACAGGGTATTTCCTAGTCTGGCACTCCCGACCAACGCGCTCGTATAATTTGATCGTTTATGCAAAAACTGACCAACATTTATGTCCAAATGTTTTCAATTCTCGGTTAAGCGAAAAAGAACTTCCTTGTACAGTTACAGGGTATCTCCTAGTCTGGCACTCGCGACCAACGCGCTCGTATAATTTGATCGTTTATGCAAAAACTGACCAACATTTATGTCCAAATGTTTTCAATTCTCGGTTAAGCGAAAAAGAACTTCCTTGTACAGTTACAGGGTATCTCCTAGTCTGGCACTCGCGACCAAAGCGCTCGTATAATTTGATCGTTTATGCAAAAACTGACCGACATTTATGTCCAAATGTTTTCATTTCTCGGTTAAGCGAAAAAGAACTTCCTTGTACAGTTACAGGGTATTTCCTAGTCTGGCGCTCCCGACCAACGCGCTCGTATAATTTGATCGTTTATGCAAAAACTGACCAACATTTATGTCCAAATGTTTTCAATTCTCGGTTAAGCGAAAAAGAACTTCCTTGTACAGTTACAGGGTATTTCCTAGTCTGGCACTCCCGACCAACGCGCTCGTATAATTTGATCGTTTATGCAAAAACTGACCAACTTTTATGTCCAACTGTTTTCATTTCTCGGTTAAGGCCATAAGCACACATCACAGTTCTGGTTTTGTGCTCCGCATTTGTGGATGCTGCAGCTCGCAAGAGCCAATGCCATTGCCCGTCGCTGCATCATTTATGTGAGATGGCTGAAACATTGATAACAAGAGCGCTGCCCGTGGCAACAATGGACGGCTATGCAAATCGATATGGCAGCAAGTGGAAGCGGACTGGCAAAAGGGCCGCCCGCGGGCAGACGGCAGACACAATATGGATGAGCACTCGACAAAGCACAAAGTGGAGGCGAATCGACAAAGCAAATAGCTTTTACAGTTACAGGTGCAAAATTTGAACAGAGAAATAAACCCAATATTTTATAATCAAATCAAGTACATGGTCAAAATTGCTCGACATGATAAAGATACTTGACAAAAGTCTGAGTCTGAGCTAAAAGTCTACTTAGCTCTTAAATATTGTTTAACTTTATTGGTAAAATGTTGCGATTATTTTAAGTATGACAATTCTGGAAATAAGTATTTTAAAGCTAGCCTATATAAATATTGAATGATTTGCAGTTTATTGGGGATTATTCAAAACCGAAATGTACTCGAAATTTGAAGAACAAATGGTTTAAGCTCCATTTGAGCTGTTATAGGATTTATGCAAAGGTATCTCAGGTATTTTATATATTTAAAAAAAATGCATATATATGTTGGAGTTTATATGACTATCATATTCTATATACATATTACAAACGTATTTTTTGTTCATCTGTAAAATGGTTTAACTCTATTTCTACCAAGGTTTTGTGTATACCTATTCCAGCCAAAAGTTGTCTTTTGACACCTTAGCTAATAGGAAAGGAAAAAGTTTTTCAAATTATTCTCTTTCATTTTTTTGTCAAGGATTATGCTTCCACTAAATTAATTGAACAATCAATTAATGAATTATGAGAAAGTAAATTTAGAAAAACTTATTCAACTTCAAATTAAAAATTGAAAAGATGTCTTTTGGTAGAAATAGTTTTAAGAAATTCAATTTTTTATAGATTTCTTTTACTCTTTTTATACACTTCTATATATATTTACAAACATATAAGAGAGCGCACAGAAATTTCGTTTGCTATTTATTCAGTGAGTCATCGTTAGGCACTTTGCCTGGATGGCATTAGCTGGTAAGTTGTTATCACTTTGACAGGTAACACAGCAACAAACAATGCGAAAGATAAGCACAAAACGATACACACAACTTGCATAAAGTTTTCATTTACTCGCAAACACAAACTCGCACAAGTACTATGCAGATATCTGAATGAGTGTGTGATTTATATAGTAAGAAACGCGCGCACGCGACATAAATCAAATTCAAGTGCTGATATGACAAATTCGAAATTGGCAAAAACAAAGTGTTACAAAAAAAAAAAGAAAAAGAAAACCCAAAACCGGGCGATAAGAGGAATACGCAAAGTTTTCTGCGAGCTCATTGTGCGAAATGCGGGCTTATGTGTTTGAGTGTGGGCGTGGCAGCCCGTTTTGCCATAAGGATACAACATATATTTCATATGACGCCGAGAAATGGCCAATAAATTGAAGCTACAAAACCGCAAAACGAGAAAATATCATACAATTTATGACTACTCATTAGCGAAGAATATATGTATATGTAAGTGTGCGAGGAGCAAAAACGTTTAAGGACAGAGAGCGCAAAGAAGAAGGCAGAACACATAAACACAATATTCTAGACTGAACAAATGCCATAATTCCCCTTTAACTCTTAGGCGCAATTGCATTGATGATTGGCTTAAGCTGCAATTACTCAATAAAATATTCAATGAGTAGACTAGTATAAGAAGAAAGCAAACAATTAAGACGTGCATAAAATTGAAATATTTTTAGCCTATAACTTAACTAAAAATAAATTTTCGATGCTAAAAACAAGCAGAAAATACACAAGTCGGGAAAGGCCGACGAGTAGATGCCCTGGCTTCAGCATAGCGAAGCCACACACAGTCTACAATATATAACATCGATGCCTAGAGTCCGATCTTTATTGGATTTCCAGGGCCCAAATATGGCACTCTACACTGTGCTCTACCTTTAAATATAGATCTTTTCAATTTTTATTTACTTTCTTAAATGAACGTAGTAAAGTAAAGAAACAGCATACTCTTAAAATCTTTGAGTTATGGCTAAAAACGTTTTTTTCAAAATCGATATTTATCGTTAGTGCGGAAATGGGTGTAGATATCGAGAATATTATAATAAACTCGTTCTGTGTAGATATACGCGAACATATATTTGAAATTTCAGGACCCTTATTTTGATGGATTTCGAGATTGAGACGTTCGACTGCCTCAACTCGTTGGGCTGATCAAGAATATATATTCTAAGGTCGAGCACGGCTTCTTCTGCCTGCACAAAGATATTATATCCTTTTTCCCATTTTAATTTTAATTCAAGCTATAAAATGAAACTGAATTTAAATGATGGACACATTACAATATCAATCACATGTCCTTTGGGCATCAGGGTTCGCATTTATTATATTTATCATGCACATGCAAAAGTGAACTTTGCATCGTTATTAATAAATATTCTAGATATTTATTATCAGATATATATCAACATCAAGCGTGAGATCACGGCATCTATCTAATCTGACATGATTAATTCGAGTGCGTATATATAATTATTTATTTTATTTACGCAAAAGCGACACACTAATGCCGTATATAGAGTATATGTATTGCGCAAGGACTCGCATGTCCGGCTGCGGCATATGTATGTGGGTCAAGGGGGCCACTGAAGGCTCCTCGTCTGCAAGGAGTCGCCCCCTCAACTATCCGGCGCATCATTTGCATACATACACATGTATTTACACACACAAACACACATATATATTTATATACATTTTCGTATTTTTATGATATCATTATTTTTACGCCTGTCGGCTTTCCTTTGGCATTTTATGAATTTATGCGCGGCTTTTGTAATTGTTTTTGCCTGACTGTGTGAGAGAGAGAGAGAGATACGATAAATCTGGCCAAAAGAAACGTTAGTACGCAAGAGGAAAAAGGTTAATAAAATATTTTGTTGTCAACGTTCGGTATTTGAATCTGCAGGCTTCTCAAGAGAATACTTATCAGATTTAATTTATAGTCATGAAATAACCAAAATATGTCCACATGGAACTTAAACGAAAGACATTCATTTATTTATATAAACAAATAAATGAATATATATATATATACATATATATAATTAATAAATATACATAATAAATAAAAATAAATAAATATATATATATTTATTTATACATTTTATTATTAATATATATAAAAAATATTATCATCAACTAAATGAAGCCTCATGCGAACTGTTTTAATTTTTACAGAAGATAAGTATGTCAGATTTGTGCGTCCTTTTTGGCTCAGTTATGAGAGGGATTAAATTAAGAAAAAAAAACTGTCACCCAAAAAAATATTTATTTGCACGTCTCTCAAAATTTGCTGATTAATTACGTTTGTTGTAGTTGAAGCAGGAGAAACAACAACAACAACAACAAGAGAAACAACTTTGAGAACAACGGTGTGCTATGTAATTACAAGATAAATTTACAAGCGAGAAATTCCTGGCAGCCAGGAAGAGGCAGAGGAAGTGGATGAGGAAGGGGAAGGGGAAGTGGGAAGTGGGAAGAGGCTGCCCTTTTGACAGTTAATTTATGTGCAAAGTTACAAGTGCCGCGAGCCTACAAGGCAGCAGCCGTAACGAGCTACTTTACATACTACACACAAACCCATGTATGTGTGTGTGTGTGTGTGTGTGTGTGTGCTTATAAATATGTGTGTATGTTTACACGAAAATAGCCAAGTTAAAGGTCAGGCAGCCGTTTTTAATAGGCGTCCCTTTTTACCCCCCCTCGGGGCCCCAAAAAGCATGCTACACTTTTCTGCCCTTTTCTGCGACTGTGCATCGAAGCGTAATCGGGAAACTGGGGAGAAAAATATATATATATATATATATATATATACACGCTGCGTGAAACCCGCTGTGAGATTTACGAAGGGTCAATCAGCCATGAAGCAAGAGCATTTCGTGTTATTGTTTTATTTATTTTGCTGTCTTTATTTATACTTGCTTTTTTTGCAACTTCTGCCTCAATAAAAAGCCTGCATATGACAAATGACAGCAGCAAATCAAGAATTCATATCGAACCAGACGTAAATAGCTGAACGCGATTCGGCAATAAAAAATGTTTAAGAGACAAGTGTTGAAATGTGAAATTGCACAAAATGATGAGGTTCTTCACAAATAAATAGACCTCTCTATGCGATTTTCATTATCTCAAGTACCAAAAAAGTCATTTGATTAATGGTATATATAAAAATTATACATCATAATTTATACAACTTCCTATTTCGGTCTCTTAATCACACTTTGAAATATGCATGACTTTTCTATGCAATTTTTAATACCGCAAGACTTAAATTTTAATGATTAATTGGGATTTTAGAGCGCTATTAGGGAGTATTTTATAAAGGGTTATATATAGTATTTCGTTCTACTTCTCCCTCTTTCTCTAAAGTGTTTTATTTAGAGCTGATTGCACAAGTAAGACCAAGTCGAGTACTATTTGTCATTTGTATACTTATATACATTTCATTTTGATTAAAATTACTTTATAGGCTTCCATACGATAACATTTCAACAATATATCTTTTTAAATTACTTATATTTATGTACTCATTGTATTACATCATTTGACCTTCTTTTGTATATATGAAATTTCTGGCCATACACAACAGTTTCCATCAAATCTCATTTACAATCTGACTCCTTCCGCTCCCTTCTCGCGTGTCCAACTCTTGCGTCGCACCATAAATGTAATATCTATTTGTTTACATAACATATTATGCGAGCGCGTAGCAAATGTAATGCAAATTGGGTTTCGCCTCGAAGGCCAATATACAATCTCCATAAAGAGTAACCAGAAAGTCGAAAGTCGCAACTCGCGAAACTTGCAGGGTGCCGTTTGCGGGGCAAGGTCGTGTTCGTCGTCTATTGGGCGACAGGTTTTATGACACGCACACGTCAAAAACAGCAGCAAAGAGTTTAGCTCCAGAATGTTCCACCCCCAAAAACATACCCTAGCAGAGAAATTATTTGCGAGTCCGCAAAGCACACAAAACTCGCGATTAAGACAATGAGCCAAAAGAATAAGACGAATAAGCTAGATACTAAATCTTAGTTTTGACTAAGACTTAGTATAAGGGCGGATTACTTTGATATTGTAAGCTGCTTTTGTAAGCGTAGCAGAAAGTTTTTCACGGATAGATTGGCAGCTGTAAAACTTGCCAAATAATTTCGATGTTAACTTTAAAATTTGTCAGCCAGATACAAGGCACATATATATTTTATATACGGACAAAATCAACCCGATAATCGTGTGGAGCCGGGTTTTAGTGCTGTGTGTAATATGAGTGCTGCGTGTGCTTGCCATAACATAAAATGCCGTTGGGCAAAAAAAAAGAAAAGAAGAAAATAACAACGGTTTTATGGCCGCAATACAGAAAGTGGCGTTGTCAGCAGCAGGACGCGAGCGACAAGTCTGGCCCGCAAAAATACATGGCCAGAAGAGACGAGCACGACAAATGGCCAAAAAGCAAATTACAAACGCCACGTACTTGAGGCCTAGCCCTGGAAAACCCAGGGAAAGCCGAAAGGCAAAGCAAACAGACGCTGATAAGAAAATGGCAGCGCTCCAGTCCCAAGATTAGCCCCCTTTTTGGGGGCATGGTCAAGGTTTCATTGAGCGCAGCTGCACACGCCGTGTTTTCATATTTGCTCGGCGTTTTTATTTGTGCTTCTCGCCCCAAAATTAAAACAAATCGCCACAAAGCGCGGCGGTCAAGCTCAAAGACGAGCTCAACAATGATGATGATGATGATGATAACGATGATAATAATAATAATCATGATGAAGATTGACGGGCCGCCGACTTATCGCAAATGCAAATTAGATTAGAGCCCAACTGAGGCGAGTGTGTTTGCGCAATTTGTATGCACTTTAATTTTTATTAAATTTGCTAAATATCAAAAAGTTAGCGAACCGACTAAAAATAAACAACGAATTATACGACTCCCATTTCGTTGCATAATTAATTGGATTTGGCGCTGTCATCGCCAGCGGCAGATGCTGCAAATCTTAATGCGTTTATCCGACAGCAACAAAAAAAAACCCAACAAAAGGATATGGCATCATAAAAACATCTCTCACACACACACACACATACACAACTAGATTTATGCTCTGTGGCGTACAGTGAAAACTGTGTATGACTGCCGAGCTGCGGAAGTGAACGTTCTCAAAATTCAAAGTTAATTGAAAGCAAATTTTAATGAAATGTTTACCTCGAAATTTAGTTTTGTTTTCTTTTAAGGAAAGTAAATTCGGTTAAAAGGCTGAAAACTGGTATTAAAAGGCTGAAAATTAGTATTAAAAGGCTAAAAATTGGTATTTAAAGACTAAAAATTGGTATGAATAATGAATATAACATTCGCAAAATTCAAAGTTAATTGAAATGCAATTATTAAGTTTATAGTCGAAAAAAAACTTGTTATAAAATGTTTTGTGTTCTTTTAAGAAAACTCAATTCGTTTAAAAGGCTAAAAATTGATATGAATAATAAATAGAATATTTCGTTAAAGCTTTGCAGCTAGATTTGTGGATATCTATTGGCATTACATTTTTTATATTATATTATATTGTATTTATTATTAAAAGAACTGACAGCTATTAGGCTCATATTATGTATAAGTATTCAAAAGATAGATTGGCATTACATTTTGGTATTTCCAGGTAAAATATACAAGTATTTCGTCTTGTGCTTGCAAGTCAAGATGAAAGCATCTTTGCAATTGTATATATATCTATTAGCATTATTTAGTGCAGGTTTTAGGGGACCTTTCCATTTTTTATTTATTTTATTGGCTAGCTCGAGGTCCGGACTTATTAAAATAAAACAGTTTAAACAATTTAGTTTAATATTTCTCCAATATATATTTCGGTTGCATATCGGCAAATCGTCTTCAGGGCAATTATTCTACTCGTCTGCACTTTTTGACGTGAAGATTAAAACTTAGCATTATATTTTTGCACTTCCGGAGCAGACAAAAACAAGATACACAGATATATATATATATAAATATAGATAAAGTTGCAACCCAAGTTTGCAGAACTTTCGGCTTTACTAAATACCTCTGAGATTTATTGCAGAGCGCGCAATAACAATATATCCATTGGGTATATTATGTGCCAATCCTCACTGTGGTTGCCGCTGCTCCACATTAAGTGCCACAAAGTCAGAGCCGGCTGAATGTGCTTTTAATGATGCGCAGCACACAGTGTTATGGGCAAATGGGGCAGAGCCGCAATGTCAGCGGGGCGATTATTGTAAATGATGCACAAATGCCACTTTAAGTAGCCTCATCATCTCCTGAACCGCAGCTGCTGTTTGATCAGGCTGCATGGAAAATGCTTTAGCTGGGAGTTTGGCAAAAAATTATTTTTATTATTATGCATAAAGCAGAAGAAAACACATTCTATTAAGTTGGCCCAGACAAAGTCGCTGTCGAGTAGAAGTAAGTACTATAGCCAAATCTCTGCTGACAGCCAAGAGACAGTCTAAACTTGGCAACGCATTCAAAAGAGAGAGAGAGAGAGAGAGAGAGAGAGAGAAAACTCATTAGGTTGCGAGCGAAGATGGAATACTGTTGCTGCGGCTCGGACATGATATGTGATCATTTATATGGATGTAAATTATTTGACAAGATGAGACGCACGGCTCGCACGGCCCCAAAGGTCGCTGCGGGGGCAATTTGTGTGTTTTTGGCGACAACTGAAAGTCGTTTGCCACTTGCCACAACAAATAGAAAGAAGTATGGAGAGAGTTGTGCGAGAGAGTGTGCGGGGCAAGCCGAGACAAGCTGATAAAAGACTCCAGCTGTCAAGTAATTCAATGCCGTCATCGTCACCGGTCGCACAGTCAACAAGGTGACAAACAGCAGAGAACCAGAAAACAACAGCTAAACAAAAGCCAGAGCCAGAGCCAAAAGCAAAACACAAAAGTCGTTAAACAATTTTTTGATACGAGCTACCCTTGAAATAAAACACAACGAATTAACTATTAAGGCGAAGAATGCATACGCTTTATATATTAAAGCAATTTTATTATATATATAAAACAATTAAATAATGTTTTATTTCACTTAAAGTTGAAAAAGAACCAATTTTGTTTACCGTTGAATTATGTTGAATTGTTGCAGTTTTTTTCTGGTTGGTTTTCAAGAATATTTTGAATACTGCGTTAAATCGTGTATTTTGAGAATTAATTCATTAAAAAAGTATTTGAAATTGTAAAACACAAAGAATAAACTATTATGAGGCGAATAATAAATACGCTTCATATATTATGGCAACTTTATTATATATAAAACAATTTAATAATGTTTTATTTCACTTAAAGCTGAATTATAACCAATTTTTCAATTTTTGTTTGTAGTATCCAACTTATATTGAATTATTGCAATATTTTTGAGTTGATTTTAAGGAATATTTTGAATACTTTGTAAATCGAGTATTTTGAGAATTAATTCATTAAAAAAGTACTTTATTTTTGGTTCAGCTCATCTTGAAAAAGCTTATAAAGGTGGTAAACCGTATAACAAAGCTAAGATAACCAACATTTAAAACTTGATCTCGCCATGAACTGCGCGAATGAAACGCAAACCGGTAGATATGACGTGAGTTTTTAGTGTCAAGTTAAGAACTTGAACCATATGCAAATGGGCAGCAACAACCGATAAGCCGCGACATTCGACTGTTCGTTGTTGTTTAGCAACTTCTATTGTGGCAAATTTAAAAATGGTATCATTTACGTGCTATATCCTGGGTAGGGAGCAGAAATCAGTTGAAAGCAAGTCCTTGTACTTAATGCTTTTGCCATCCACCTAAGCGTTGGGCCATCAATCAATCAATCAATCGATCGATCGGCACAGCATTTAAGCTATTAAAAGTTGCCGCAAATAGTCGGGCGAATGTTCACCTGGGGCGTGGCTGACTCACGGCTAGTTAAATAAGCAGCGCCGTCGCGCAATGCGTAATTGTTGGTAGAATTTTGCGCGTGCCAACATGGCGTATGATTAATTTCAGTCTTGCCAAGCACATGGAAAGTAATTTAGTGTCAACTCTAATTGCACCCCAAAGGATAAAAACGGAACCGCAGAAGCAACAACAACAACAACAATTACCAGTCATGTGCACAGATAGCGCAAAAATTACAACGACAACAAAATTAAACGAAAATGTTTTTTGGACATTTTTCGGTATATTGTGCGTTGCCTGTACCCAGCGCTCTCTCTCTCTCACTCGCTCTGTCCCTCGCTATAATGCTGTGCTTTTCTCTCTTGTTCGTGTATTTTTGGCAAAAAAAAGTTTTGCCCTCTTTTGTTGGTGTTGCGGTCTTTTGGGGCAGCAGCATCGGAAAAACTAATTAATAGCACATTTTATGTTTGCCTGCCTGCCTGCCCGCCGGGCGGCTAGATTAGTACACACTATCACTGCCCCGCCCCGCCCCCCGCCGGGGCCACACTTTCAGTCATTGTGTGACAAATAATGTGGAAATTAAATGATATGCCCGCGGCGATAAGAGGACACAGCATTTGTTTTATCATTGTTTTATCATTCTTGTTTTTGCTGTACAGACGAAGCCACATTATTGCAGCTCGATGCTGAAACAAGTGTTGGCGACCACGCCCACGGCCCCACGGACACCGTCGAACGCCCCCATTAGTAACGATAATGCGATTGTAACCGCCAGGGCCAAGCAAATTTGGCTTGAATCTTTGCCAATAGCTGACCAGGTTAAATCTGATTAGTCCCCGCCGACGCGTTTGCGTGCTATAAATAGCATTTTGCTTGGGTATTAGGCTGTCAAATTGCCGCTGAAAATTTGTAGCCTACTTCTGAGCACGGCAATTAAACTCAAACACACACACACACACGCACACGCACACAGCCGTACGTAAAACATGCACATGAAAAGAACAGCCAAAGCAGCCGCAACAGCGGTAAAATGGCAACACAAAACGATAGGGGCAACATACATAAAGCTGTATACATGCAAGCGGCTGTCTGTGTGTGTGTGTGTGTGTGTGAGTGTAGATATATGCGTGTGCAGCATAAAGCGAGAAACAACAACAAGTACACAAACACACGCAAAACTAGCACGCGACACAACAGGAAGTGGCAACGGGTGGCTGTTGCAAAATTGTTGGGCAGGACGGCGCAGGAGGGAGAGAGCTTGAGCCTTGGGTACAATTTCGAAGGACCTAAAAGAACACCACGACATAGCGACAAAAAATTGTTTTTGCTGTGGCGTGTTTTGCTTGTGTAGCTTTCTTATTTTTTTTTTGGCGTTTTTGGTCTTCATTTTGAGTGTGTGAAAATTAACACAGTGGCACACAAAAGTTTATGTACATATCTATATTTAAAACGCACAGACACGCATACAGCTACAAGCAGACTGAGCACACTGGTTGCAGCTGGCCAAATTAAAGATGTAAAAAAGTTAAAAACATTAACAAAAAAAAAAATAAATAAATAAATATATTTTTTTTATTTGACAAATAGCTCAATTTTGAGAAATATAATACAATTTTTTGTTATTGTTCAATTAAAGTTTTATTGCTACAGGAATGTTAACGAATCACGGTGCGCTGCCACAAACGCAATGACAATTCAAAAACACAGCCGACAGAGCTTAGCAATTGTGAGAGCGGTGAGCAAGAGAGCGAACAGAGAAGAAGAAGGCTCGCACAATGCGGGGTGCCTTGCGCTCAGCGAGCATCAAAAGAGCGGCCTTTGCGTGTGAACGCATCGATGTGTCTGTGCGTGCGTGTGAGTTCAGCTTTTGATTTGCTGCTGTTGTTGTTTTTGTTTTTATTGCGCATGGTAAAAATAGCAGGCGAAATGGATTAGTTAGGCGAGAAGGCGCGCGGGTGGAGGGGTTGGCTGTTTGGTTTATCGGCAGGCGCATGTCGACTCCATTTTGTGTATGAGTGTGTTTGCTTGTGGCTTGCTATGCGTATGCGTATTGAGGCGTTCCTTCATTGTGTTGCGCTGTTTACAGTGCTATGCTTGACATTGTGACCGCAACGTCGGCAGCAGCACGCTGCATCGCTGCAGCAGAGCTTTCCAACATTTGCTTCTGAATGAATTTTGCAGCAAGAATTTCACGCTCGCCCATTGATATTGGCAAGCCGTAGTAGTTGAACGGTAATAAAATAAATATGATGTCAGCCAAAAGTGAAGTTTCGTTGGGAGGCCCATCCACCCACGCACACACACACATATATATATATATATACGTACATGTGCTTAATAAAAACGTTATTTAACAGAGAATTGCTGCCACAGCCCGGAAAAAACGGAAGGAAGTCAACAGTCGACCATTACTACGCACACACGCCTTCAGGAAGCGCACTGGACAAATTGGGCCACAATGTAAAAGGACAGGGGGCGGACTCGTAAATAAAAGCAACAATATAAAAATAAATATAAAACTTTCCATAAAATATGACGAATATTTTCAGTGTTAAATTTGTAAATGTCGCCCACACTCAAAATAAGACAACTTTTGTTAAATAAATGAGACATTTGTGGCCATATTGTGTTGCACAAGACTACCTTGATAAAAATACGCTGTAATTGACTATAGTCACAACAGTCCCTACTATGCTCTATATATACTATGCTAAACTGAAACCCTAAACAAGCATATATACTCTATTACTTGTGTCCCAAGGACAGCCTTTTGCAGCAGAGATACGAGTAGGCAAAATATCTTTTTGTCAAACTTGGCAAGGGTTATAAGCATATAAAGAGAATATCAACTATCGTGACACGGAATTAGTTTAAATGTGTTATTTCATATATTTCTAACAGGTTGAAGAGACGCAACTTTTGAAAGACTTTTCAAACCAACTTTTCACATAACGTATTCAAAGGATATCATGCAATATTTCGCATTCTCCTTTCCCAACAATAAATAGCCATTTTCAGCAGCTCGTTGACATTAATAAGAGTCGCTTTTAGCAACAAAAAACAATGCAACTGATGCAATATCTGCCATAGTGTCCATATCCAACATCAGCAACAGCAATCAAAATGACAGCAACGGCAACCGCAGCGCAAAAAAAAAGGAAATTAAATGCTAAAACACGTGACTACGCCCCCAAGGGGGCGTGGTGTGGTAACAGTGTCTGGAGCACAAAATGCTCTTAGTTGACGAGGCTTTCGCGACTGCAGCTGAAATTCTCAATTAAGAGAAAAGCTAATATGCACAAAGAGCGCCGAGTCCTTTGTGTGTGTAACGGGAAAATGCAGCATAAGTAATGCAGTTGAAGTGAGCTCAGAAAGTAGAACAGCACGCAGAACACAAAGGATTAACTGATAAGCCATATTTGATGCCAGCTCAAATTATACCCTAACAAAGGCTATAATTACTTTATCACTGAAGTTATAGCCATGACATGTGCCGGTCTGTATTGTAAGTTATATCCGAAGTGCTTCTTTTTATATTGAATATAGATATTACCAGGGTTTGGCCCATTTCTTTCAGAATAATTTAACGAAGACATAGTTTATTTTGAGTTTCTCACAAGGAAGGAATTACGGGTAATTGCCAAAACATCTCTTCGAGACATTTGCCGTATTATTATTTAGATACGTTTCTTAATATATACTTGTTCTTAGATATTGTTAACATTTTTATAGTGTGACTTAATTGGAAATCTAAAAAAAATAGCATCAATTGGTCTTTATCGAAAGTGGTAAATGTGCTTTAAACTTTTTTATTTCAATTTACTTTATTTTTAGCGCTGAAATTGATCAGCTTCTTCTGATCTGACTGCGAAATATGGTAAAGTTACAACGTTTATTTACAATAAAGGGGCAGGAGGACATAAAACGTAATACTGTCAGGTATTTAAATGATTTGCCTGGAGGCGACTCTCTCTGTCTCTGATGAGGTCAGCCAGGATCCTGGCGTATTGGCTATTGTAGAAGTTAATTTGATCTCCGACCTTTGTTAGGCGGAGATCGCGTTCGATGGCTTCCTTTTAACTTTAAAGTCTATTATTTAAATTCCTCATATTCTGTAAAACACCTTTAGAGTCAATAACAAAGAAGAGACGGGTTATGTAGGCCTTAAATGGACAGAGTCTGTTCCAAGGCAAATTTCTGCGCCAAAGGACGCTTTCTCTACCTTCCTCTCTCTCTCTGTCTCTACCTCTCTCTCTCTCTGTCTCTCCCTCTCTGTCTCTCTCTTTGTCTTTCCCCATCTCCCTTAGCATTTCGGACTGTTGCTTTGCCTTTGTCTTGTAGGCAGTCTTTACTCCCACACCTACTTTCAAAACAGTTGGCCACAATTCTTGGTCGGGTCTTCTGGTTTGTGGCCAACTCACGGCCGCCTCAGTCCTCTGTGCGCTTCCATTTCCCTCTTGGTTCACTTCCCTAATTAGTCGGTGCTTTTTCGTTGATTGCGCCTGGCAGAAAGGCCAAGTTTTTGCCACACACACACACAATGCGAGATGCAAATGAACTTGCAATTCGAGCAGCTTTCCGTGAGCTTTTCTCGCCTTAATTAGAGCGTCCGACAAGGGCGTGGGAAAACAAAAACTTTTAAGAAACTAGTTTTTGGGGACAATTATCTTAGAGTTTAAAATAAATGCGCATGTATTTGTTGCCTTCGAAAGCCTGAAAATGCAGCATAGGCTCCATTTACTTTTCACTTTTTCTATTTATTTTTTCAGCGAGAGAAACTCTTTTACAGTTGCTTGTGCAGGTGAAAAATCAACAAAAAATAACCCCAAAGAAAGAAAAGCGCATGGAATTCAAATGTAAAAGCATGTGCTGCCAAATTGTGAAAATTGCTCGGCTCGCCTCGCTGACGCTCAACAGAATCAAGACCTTAACCGGAACCCGACAACCAGCAAAAAAATCAAATAAATAAATGCACAAAGAAAAACTGTAGCCCAACTTTAAAACGATACGAAACTGCCGAAACTGGACCCGGTTGCTATTTTAAATGGGCTGCTCGTTAACAGTCGAGGTACTCGGTATTATTTTCTGCGCTTGTTGTTGTTGCCACATTAAATACACACACACACACACACATACATATACATATACAGTTAGCCAACCAAGCGACGCGGCCAGGTGAGCAGGCGGGTCAAAGGTTCCTTTGCCGAGCAGGGGAATGAACTCCGCTGGAGTTCCACCAACAGCAAGAGAACAAAACAGAAAAAAAAAGGGTCAAGTGCCTTTATTTTCTGTGAATATCCAATCCGATTCCTTCTTGCACTTAGTACAAGGAACACGCCTACAAAATTGATATATACATATAGATATACGTATATGTGTGCATATAAGTCCAGTACTAAAAATTTGAACAATTATGTTGTTAAACTGGATTTTAATTGGTTTTCAGCTATACTTAGTTTATGCCAGATCATATTAATCCAATTGATTCTTTCAATTAATTGAAAGATCTTCAATTTGTGTTCAATAATCTGCAAAGTCTGCAGAGCAGCTTCTATCAAAGATTCTACAGTTAGCTAAATCAATTTGGAATTTGATTACCAATTCCCTTTAAATCTAATTAAAATGCATTTTTTCCTGAAAAATTTGATCATTTTTTCTATGCATTCTTTGCTATTTTGTTAAAATTTGCTTTAGTCTGCTGCTATTTCAGGCTAGGCAATTAAATAGTTGTGGTTACTTTGCCTTTTTTATGCACACACACAACACACACACACACACGCATCTGCATGTGTATTGCACCCTTGGGTGCCGTCCGTCCTCGATCCCTTGGCTGGTGCAGCTCTCAAAATTTGTTTTCAATTAACAAAACTGTTTGCTCTTGGAAAAACAACAGCCAGAAAAAAATCGATGAATTTACATAGTTAGAAAAACACCTGCTAGCTGTTTGGCCAGGCGGCTCAAATTGAGTTTCGGCCTGGCCAACAAAAAAAAAAAAGGAAGCAAGCAATGGCAGCCAAATGGCCAGAATTTCGATCAATTGCCAAATTCACAACTCAGCTGAAATACAACTAACGTTAGCTTAAAATACTTTGAATCTTTATTGAAATAAAATATCCTTTACATCCCTAACTATCCCGTTCCAGCCCAGCACATACTTGGGTTAAACTTTTGCTGGGCAACAGGCGCAAAGTCGCAAAGCATTTTATGCACTCAACTTTACGAATTTTCTCCTTTGATATAAGTTTGACAAAAAAAAAAAATGTGCAGCAAAAAGTCAAGCTAGATTAGCTCCAACACGCCAAAGTTTAAATACAGCTGCGTGAAGTGAATTGTGAAGCTCGTAAATAAATGAAGATATTGTGAAAAATAGAAAATGTTTCCCTACAAACCATGACAATGTCTTTAAAACAGAACTTCATGTGGCCAGTTTGAAGAGTTCATGACTCATCATCGGCTGGGCGAAAAAAAAAATGCCCATTGTCGCACGGCAGAATAGAGAAAATAGAAATAGCCAGACAGGAAGAGTTGGGTGTTTAATGAAATGGCAGAAATCGTTGGCCAACAAACTCACAGACACAGAGGCAATTGTAAGAGTAAAATAGAAAGAAAGCAAACAGCACTAAGCTAAATACATACATAAATTGATTTCATGACTCGATGCCTGATGCCCGAAATAGGGGCAGGTTCGAGCTGTTCTTGTGCTGGCAGGTTGCGGCAAATACCTTCAAGTGGACTCCGTGTTGCATTGCCGCAGTCGTCAAATTCAAGTGTGAAGGCCAAAAACAAAAATCAACTAAGCAAAAATATGTTTGTGCGAAATCTACAATTGCGAGTGTGCACCTTCAGATACCCTTTAAGTGCTCAGAATTGGATATGATACGATATAGATATGCTTCATATCTGACAAGTCATATCATATATATATACATAAAACGAGCGGATATTACCCGGCCTTGCACGTGCAAGATATTAGATAGATATTACCCTTCCATTAAGTAAACCCTTCTTGATCTCCACTTCTATTTTAAAATATGTTTCAAGTGCAACAAATAAAGAACCAAGTGTTGGCATCTTGCGGTGAGAATCTTGAAGCTGAATAATAAACTTTCGTTTAACCTTTGACCCGCATTTGCTACACAAAAACGTATCACACAAGCTTCCTTAGTTCTTACGGTTTGGGTTGTGCAATGAGTCCGGAAAAAACTGTTTTACATATAGGATTTACTTATTTCCATTTTGTATAGACTTTTACAACACTTTTACTTAGCTAGTGTTGAAAAAGATTTGACAACGACAAATTGAGTTAATAAAAATTGAAAAAAAAAAACACCTTAGCTAAGTTTATAAACAACTCTACAAGACTTTTTTTCTAGAGTATACAAACCAGATTCTATGCATAGAAAAAAAAAAGGCAAACAGTGAATGGTGAGCAACAAGGCAGAAAAATAAATACATATACATAAACACAGGCAAAAGAAGAAGAGGCAGAGAGCGAGAAAGAGTGTACGCCGTCTGCGAGTTAAGAGCTTGACAAAGAGTTAAGCTCGAATAGCTTAACGCACATTTAAAGTAGAAATATTGTAGAAAATATATGTGAGAAATGCCAACAATTTGTACTCTCACAATCAGCCGAAATATATATATGTATATATATAAAAAAAAGGCCCTCCACTAAGTGCACGAAATGCTTATCAATTTTTGTTGGCTATCGCATGATTCATTCATTCATTGGGAATGTTAGCTTTTTTTTTTATGTGAACAATAAGCTTTTAATAACTAATTAACACAAAATGTAAATAGATTTCTTTGCATTTATCGCTGGATGTGTCAGTTTTTTGATGAACCGATGACTCAACTCTCGCTAGATGTGGGCGGTGCATGTCCGAGTCACATTGGGGTCAGTTTCTTCAGTTTATTTAGCTTATGCTGGCGCCGACAGGAAGTCTGAATTGTACATGAAACAATGATGTCTGTTGGCACGAAGTTTTTAGATTAATGAATTGTACATAAAAACGTTATGAATTCCACACAGCGAGAGAGAGCTGTGAAAGATGATGACTGTCAGAAAGTTTTGCAAGATCTATAAATATTAAATGAACGTCAGGTTGATACTCGAAACTCTTGAAGAACAAAATGAATAAAGATAAAAAATGACTCGATAATATGAGATCATCTCCGCAAATTCTAACAGCAAATATAGAAAAGTAATATACATCGAAAGATAAATGGAGAACAAACTGTGCTAACTGTTGCGAGTGTGGGTTGAGGTACAATGCATGACAAATCGATTCAACACACTTGTTGAGAATATTTCAAAAAAAAAAAAATACCTTCTTTTTCTTTATATTTTATAAGGCAACAAGAAGCTGGATAAAAGCTGCGTTCTTTTCCAGGGTATACATACATATTGTACAACTTTTGTTTTAAATTGTTTTTTCTGATTTCATTCTAACTTGATTCTAGATGCCTCGATGGCATATTAAAAGCGAGAAAGTAAGTTTATCTTCGGCACGACGAAGATTTTATACCCTTACAGATATTTGCTTTACTTTATATGTGAGAACAGTGAAGCTCGTAAATGCCGAGCTTGATAAAAATACCTTGGAAATCAGAATATGTTGCCAAACAAGAACTTAATTTACGACCGATTCTTCCTATTGGGTGCTATATGATATAGTTGTCCGATGTAAATAAGATTTTACATAAATGTAGGGAGCATAGTAAAACTTATAAATGGCGAGTTTAGTCAAGATATCTTGAAAAACAAAAAAGTTTCCCATACAACAACTTAATTTTCGACCAATCGTTCCTATGGCAGCTATATGATATAGTAGTCCGATATTGATAGGATTTTGCATATATATAAAACGTGTAGTAAAAGTAATAAATGTGGAGTTTGGTAAAGATATTTTGAGAAATAAAAAAGTTTTCATACAAGAACCTACTTTTCGACCAATCGTTCCTATGGCAGCTATATGATATAGTGGTCCGATATTGATAGGATTTTGCATATATATGAAACGTATAGTAAAAGTAATAAAAGACGAGTTTGGTAAAGATATCTTGAGAAATAAAAAAGTTTTCATACAAGAGCCTCCTTTTCGACTAATCGTTCCTATGGCAGCTGTATGATATAGTCGCCCGATCCAACTGGTTCCGACATATGTACTGCGTACAACAGAAGGAGGCACTTCTGCGAAGTTTCATGAAACAGGCAGACGGACATGGCTATATCGACGTCTGTTGATACTGATCAAGAATGTATATACTTTATGGGGTCGAAAATGTCTCCGAGACAAAATTATAAACAGTTATAGCCATAGAGAATACCTTGAAGAAATTGTTTTCATGTATATTAACATGCTTTATGACGTGTAATCGGTTCCTAACTTTGCCCAGATTATAAATATTCGAAATATATCTATTTAATTGCATTAACATTTACGATTAAATGTTTTTTCTAGTTTCAGTTTGTTTAGAAACGTATCAATGTATAGATAGTTCCTATCTAGTCCAGACTAAATGATAGTAGCGCACAAAATTATTGTTTTCAACTTTATCGCTATTACTTAATTAAAGACTCATCCAATCTACAGTTCGCATAGAAATATATATAGATAGGAATGAATATGACTTTATGTACGCCTAACATGTTTTCAAATTTCAAATGACTCGCAGCATATATAATTACATTAATTTTAATAGTTTGCCATTTGAACAATTTCCCATCAATTGAATTGACTTACAATCTAATCATTGGCGCATTAACTCTCACGAACCCAATTAACTTTACGCTCTACACACAAGTGCACTTAAACTATAATATAATTGACATTCAATTTCTGGCTCATATAGAAAACATTTCATAGATAATTATGGCACTAGCAATGCGCATTAGACACAAACTAGGCGACAATTCCGAGCGCTCCAATAAAAGATATAGACAGACCGAGCGCAATTCCCTAGATACGGATGCGGGGGTTACGAGGCTTTTCTGTTTTTTTTTTTTTACTGGCAAAACATTATAAAGTAGATGCTAAAAAACAATTACTCACCTCGGTTGGGGGAATGACGCTTGGCAGCTGCATGTGGAGAGGAGGCGGCGTCGGAGACGTTGGCCCTGAGGCTGCAAATATCGTGGCTAACACTGGGCTTATATGTCGATTTTATATTTTTTATATATTTTTTTTGTACGCGTTTTGGGTTATTTTTTTGTTACTGCTGTTGTTGTTGCTGCTGTTGTTGTTGTTGTTGTTGGGCTTGAGAAAACACATTGAATGCGTCTCGATCCACGAAGTTATTTTTTGTTGTTGCTTTGTTGATTGTTTGTGTTGTTGTTGTTGATTGTTGCATTGACTCTCGTTTTGGGTGTGATTAAAAAAGAAACGTGCATTCGCAGTGGACTAGTAATGAATTTAGCTCTGCTCGTTGTTGTTTTTCGCTTCGAATTTTTGTTTGTTTTAGTTTCAAATACATTACTACAAATATGTCTTGCTACTTGCTCGCTTTGATTCTATTGGGCATAGGTTAAAGTATTTTACAAAAAAAAAAAAGAAAGAATATTGAAATAATGTTTGGCATGCAGTTGGGTTAGGTTGAAACAAAGATTTTCCGTTTGTTGTGGTTGTTGTTGGCGTTGTTGTTAGTCATGTGGTTTGAGTTTGCAGAAACAAAAGCAAAAGAAAAAGAAATAAACAAATAAGTGGGTTAATATTGCCAGGCAAAGTGTTTAGGTGTATGAAATGCGTGGGCGTATGTGTGAGTGTGTGTGTGTGTGTGTGAGCAGGGTAGAGAACTAAATCAAATTGATTGAGCATTTTTTTGCAGTTAATATTTTTCACAACGAAACTAAACAAACTTTTTGAGCACGAATAAACAATTTGAGTTGCTTTTTGGTTTCGCAATGCGGACAAACTTTTGTTATTGTTGTTGTTTAAAAAATACAACGGAAATGTGCAAACACAAAAAAAAAAGGAAAAGCAAAAAATAAAAAAGAGAAAAAACAAAAACAAACCCGTTTTGATGGAGATAAATGTTGGACATTTATTTGCGCAACAAACTAAATAATCAACTTTAAATTTATAGTTAATTGGAGTCCGATTAATTGGAGTCGGGCAATTGCAGTACGTGTCTGTGGTAGATTATTTCTATTCGAATATGCTTTATGTGCTTCCTCAACTGATATATATATATACTTGTACATATCCATAAAGTACGTACGATGTATTGTGTATAGTTTGTGTAATGTGAACACGATTGGGTTAATAGCATTTAGTAAATAGTCACTATAGTTATTATATATATATATATATATAGTAATATATATGTACATAGATCGTTAATAGCTTTTTAATAAATATATTCAAGAAGTTAACTAGAGTTTAAATACATAGCATTTGCTGAGAGATTTTTGTTTTCTGAGAGAATCTACAAAAAAGCATATTGAGATTTAGCTTCAATTTTTAAAGCAAACAAAATTAAATGCAAGAAACCGAAAATTTAAATTGTGAAAAGAACACATAATTAATTAAGTTGCTTCTGCGGCTTTTTATGTATGCAAAGCGAAAATTATTAGAAAAAAGAAACAATTTAATTGAGTTGTTTTCTGTGTGTGTTGCAATGTTTAACAATAATCGTTTGTTTCTTTTATGTTCTTTACTATTACATATATATATTTGTAATTGCAATTTTTGATCATATATGCATGTTTGTCTATACGTTTTTTAGACTATAATTAATTGCTTCTCGTTTGGTTTGTTCGGTTCTGTTTTAATCGGCTTTCCTGTGTATCTAATATATACATATATATTTATATATATATATTGTTATGTGTGTGTGTGTGTGTGTGTTCGTGTGAGTTGAGCATTAGGATAAGCATATCCTGCGCCCAGGCGGTCGCTCGTCTGCGTATAATAACAACAAGGACTCGAGGTTTCTAAACTAATACAAATTAGCTATATAATGCGTTCATATATATATATGTATATTGTATATCTCTTGTTAGTTATAGAGCCTAAATTATCAAGTGTGTGTGTGTGTGTGTGTGTGTGTGGGTGTATTAGCTCACTGGCAAGGGTCGCTTAAACTTTGTATTGAATCATTTCTGGGTGGGTTGCACAACATCCTAAACAGACATCGAGAGTGTGTGTGTGTGTGTGTGTGTGTGTTGTCTATGTGTGTGTGTGTGTGTGTTTAAGTAATTGCATCAATTTACATGAAATAACTGCTAACATAGGCAGCCGCCAAGATGCCCAACACAGTCAAGCATATCAGTATCATGATCTTCTTTCGTCGCGCTTTGCTTTGATATTTGAGCGCCTTTTTGGTATCCTGAGTTGCGGTCTGCACATAGTCCATGGCGTGCTCGACATGGTACTCGATGCGATCGATCATCTCGCCCTGCGACTCCACCAGCATGGCCATGTCCATGAACATGTCGTGCAGCTCCTTGATGGACGTCTCCAGTTTCATGATGTCCGCGTGTCTGGCCTCGATATCGGCGAGCGTTTGCTTGGCCTGCTGCGTTTCCATGATGATGCCCTGGGTGAAGACAGCCGAATTGCCCTGCTCGAGCATATCCTCGAGCTCCTCGTTTGTGGTCGCACGACCCGTTATCTCCAGCTGGCGCTGTATTCTGCCCTTGCAGCGCTCCCGATAATCGGTCTGGGTACGATTGTATTCGGTCATGACCTCGACAAATTTCCGGGACAATGTCGAGTGTTGCGTTTTGCGTATACGCAAATCGGCCGATGATTTATTCTGTTGCTCCTCCTGCTCGATATTCTGTTCGATGCCCTTGAGTTTGCCGCGGACACGATTCGCGTTCTTCTTAATGTCGGCCATTAGGTCCTCCAGCTCCTGTTTGGTCTTCTCATCCGATTGCGGTGCGGACAATATGGCCGAATGTTTCTTTTTCACCTCCTCCACATTGTCCTGCACCTTGTCAATCATGCCGCGTATCTCCTCCACCTGGGCAAAGAAATCATCCATATACGAATCATGGCCGTCCACATTGACGGCCACATCCTCCGACTCCTCATCGTCCGACTGGGCGGCATGCAACGCGGCTAATCTGTCTTTCGTCATGCTGTCGTCAACTAGTTGATTTTTCCTGTTGCTTTTTTTCTTTTAATTATTATTTTCGATTTGTTGTGTACTGTTTAATTCGTTGATTTCTTTTGTTATTGTGTTTTTACAATTTGTTTTTTTTTAATAATGGCAGATTGATTATTCCGAATGCAGTTGCAGTTGCATTTACAGTTTCGTGCGAGCTTTTTACGTAAGCTCTGCTTTGCGTTTGTTGTTGTTGTTGTTGTTGCTGCTGCTGCCGCTGATTCGTTTAGCAGTTAACTGTTAACTTTTGCAGCGTTTGTTGCTTAACTTGTTTGCACGCTTTTTGCTATTGCTTTTTTTTTTTGTTATTTTATTTTATTTTCTGCTGCTTACACTCTCGACTATTGATTTTTCGTAGGTTTTTGTGACCGCTAAATGGTTTTTTCGCATGCCCTAAATAAATACGACTTCACTAAACACTTGGCCTTAGTTTTTGTTTGTTGCCGTTTCGTTGCTGTTGCTGCTTCTTCTTGTTACACGCACCTCACTTTGGTTAGCAATACATGCACACATACATATATAAATATATTCTTAAATATATAAATAATATGTATATATATATATACAAGAATTCTAGCTCGTTTTCCTTTTAGCCTTTTTCGTTAACGGCGCGCGTGTTTTGCGCTCAAGAGCGCGCAAAGAGAGCGACGATTGGGGCAGCACCTCAATGCCAGGCAGCTAAGTCAAGTAGTGAGCAGCAACAATAAAAGCGTTAAATTATGACTCACGGCGATTGCTTAAAAAACAGCAACAAGAAATTGCTTTTATATATACATATATATATATATGTGAATTTTATTTTTCTTTTCTTTTTGCTGCTGCCTGTGCACAGATAATTTTTAACAATGCGTAGGATTTATGCCCGAACAGCTTTTTAGCACACTATTTTTTGGTTGTTTTATTATTTATTTATATTTGTTGCTTTTCTCTTTATTTGCTTTATTTTGGGCTGTTTGTTATGCACTTGTCGATCGCCGTTGCATTTGCGCACGCATTCGCACATTCACATTCACTCAAAGCGCGAGGGTGGGTGGGGCAGCGTGTGTGTCGTTTTCGTTTTCGGCATCGGTTTCGCGGATCGATCGCGCTGCAGTTAACCTATTCGCTTTTGGCTATTCTCACGAATCCGCAATTGCAGTGCGTTTGCAGCTGCTTACCTCTCATTTGCACACATTTGGAGACAATGCGTGTTTTAAACGAATTTCGGTTGAGGTTGACTTCGTACGCGAAACACGTACGAAAATGGGCAAAAAAAAATCGATTTCTGCGCAGGGCTCCAACGGCGGCTCTCTTCTTCGACCGCTTAGGGGACTGTGACGTGATGGTTGCTTCTGGCAACGAAAACACGCGCTAGCGGCAAACGGAAGGGGGAAGGGCTGTACGGTGGGCGTTTTTTCTCTGCGTTCCGTTTTGTTTTATTTTGCGTGCGAGCGAGCGTGTCTATGTGTCGTTTGATTGTATTTGTGAATGTGTTTGTATGTGTGAGTGATTTAGTCGGCGGGCACTTCACACATTCGCTTTGGTTTTCTCGCCGCTAGTGCTGTGGGTGGCAAGCATCCATTTACTCTCTCTCTCTCTCTGTCTCTCTTTCGCTGCCTTTTTCGTTTTCTCCCTGCTGACTTCTGTTACTTTGTTGTAGTATGTCGTTGTCGCCTTTTGTTTTACGCGCACGTCGCTAAAAAGCACACTCGACGCGTTGCTGGCTCTCGTCAATCTGAAACACGCGTCGCCTTCCGGTGCAAGCAAGACCGATGCGACGGTTCGCTCTGCTGTTTTTTATGTGGAATATGTGCTGAGTGCGATTGCGCTGAGTCTCATAATTGGGAGTTTTCGCTCGTTTTACTATTGCGTTTGGATGTAGTATTCGGTGTTTGTTGACAGGTTCTCTCTCGCTCTTTCTGTTTACTGACATGGGACTCACAAACGCAGATGCGGCATAGTTTTCATTGCTATCATGCTATTTGGTGAAGTATATTTGAAACGTTCACTTTTCTTTTAAATTGTAATTGTTTTAACGCCAACGTTGATTGCACAATTACTAGACTGTTGCAAAATATAACGAGTTTGTGGTAATTTTTTCGTTTTCTTTTGCCACTGCTTTTTGTTTTCACTTTTGTTGCGACATGACGCCTAAAAAATACCAATAGTGCTAGCAGAAATGCACCAAATAATACCGAAAGCACTGACGTTACGTCAGCACTGAAATGCCGCTACATACAACAACAACAACCAGCGACCAGCATTCGGTTTGTTTGTGGAACTTAATTTCTGCACGGTTCACTTCGCACGCTCATTCGTGGACGAACTGCGAGAGCAGTTTTATGAATGGAAAGCCGGCACTTGCAATTAATGCGGTTAAAAACTGCAGCTGAAAGAGAGCTGTAACATTTGGCAAACAAAGAAGCACATTTGTATGGTATATTGCAGGCCAACCAGACGGCCATACAAATGTAAACAAACGCCAACGCATGTAAATAAAAGGCACAGTTCTATATCGATAGCTCATCGATAAATGCACACTACGACGTTTTGCAGCACTGACACGCGCGCGCCAAATTGGCTGCATTTGAGTTGCCCGCGCCGTCGTTAATATATTGCTTTCAGGCTTTCAATTGGATAGTTTTGTAAGTAAATTCAAGTTGCGCACTTACCGGATACTTTGTTTGCAGCACAATGCCGCATATTTCATCGCCAACCAGAAATTGCTCACCCAGCATGGCCATGCAGACGTTCTCCCAGGCGCGCTCAATTTTATTCTTTCGCAAACGTATTACCCATTGGCCGCCTTTACTGTTCGCCGGATCCTCCCACATCGGCTTGATGCCCTGTTTGAAGAGACTCAACTCCCGATAGGGCTTCAGCGCCGTCGGCCTTATCAGATGCGAGTAGAGTGACCACCATTGCTGCACGCTGGCACAGCGCCCGACCACATGCAGCGATTTGCTATAGTCGGTGGCCGCTCGTTGTGTGCCCTTCCGCGAGAACCATAAACAATATGTGTGCTGCAGGCGATTCTCATTGGGCCCCACCTCCAGTGGTGGCAATTTGTCAACATCTATTTCGTTTTCCACATCGCTGTCGTCGCTATCGACAATATCTGGCCAGATTTTCCTGCAACGCAATGGTGATGGCATAACACTTTTGATAAGTATGTCGTATCAGGCTATTCAAATTAGTCCCAACCAAAACTCGGAAAGGAAATCAACAAACCCAACAACTATGACAGTTCTCTAGACCAAAATATACAAATATACAGCTCCTATATACAGATATATATATATATGCTTCTATTTTGCGCATTCACGTAACGCAAAATGAAGCTGTCAATCCGCACGCTGGACCAGAAGACAATCTCCCTGGAGCTGCAGGACGACAAACAGAAGGTCATACAGCTGAAGCAACGGCTGGTCCAGTTGCCGGAGATAACCCAGCCGGTGGAGAGCTTGCAGTTGATCTATGGCGGTCGCATTATGCAGGATGATCTGCCGCTGGCCGATTACAACATAATGGAGGACAGGTTCATAGTGCTAATGACCAAAAAGAGCGCCAACGCTGCTGCTGCGCCGCACAAGCAGCAGGAGCAGGAGTCGGAGCGAAAGGAGAAACAGCAGCCAAAGCAGGAGCAGACAGTGCATCCGGCGGAGCCGGCGCGACCTTCCGTTACGCCCGATGAGCAGCGCGTGCGCGACCTAGTGCTCATGGGTTACGAGGAGCAGGATGTGCGTGCCGCTTTGCGCGCCAGCTTTAATCATCCGGAACGCGCTATAGAGTACCTAATCACGGGCATACCCAGCATGACAACAGCAATCGACGGGACAACTAGCATGGGCAACACCACCACCTCCGGGCCAGGTGAGGCGAGCGTGATAAGCGAGACAGCCGAGCATCTCAACTATTTGGCAACCGATCCGCGCTTTGCGCACGTTCGCGATTTGATACGCCAGAATCCCGAACTGCTGGAGCTGGTGCTGACGCATCTGCGGGAAAGCGATCCGGCCGCCTTTGAGGCCATACGCAGCAATCAGGAGGAGTTTATATCCATGCTGAACGAGCCGACGCCCCACTTGACGGGCTCGCTCAGCAACGAGGAAGAAGCCGCTGTGGAGCGTCTAATGGCGCTGGGCTTTGATCGTGACGTGGTTCTGCCCATTTATCTGGCTTGCGATAAAAACGAGGAGCTCACTGCCGATATACTCTTCCGCCAGACCGACGAGGAGGACAACTAGCTCAACTGGCGGGCATTTCTTTTGGTTAATCATTTGGATGACACACACACAGGGTGTAAAGCAGAACTGGATCGAACCTAGGATTTCAATTTGTGTTTTCTTTATATTCAACCGAATTTTAAGCCACAGCAGTTGGTTTAAAAATAGCCCCCAACCGTAGCGTATTTGGTAGTAAAAAATATTTGATTGCAAATATCTTTTTCAAACATTTTCTAACACTTTTTTCAATCTAATGTTAGCGGGCAGGCGGAGCTCTAGGCATGGCTAAGAAATTTATAATTGTTATCCTACTTGATTGAAAATAAATTCATAATTGAATACTTTCATTTAAAAAAAAACCGGGAAAAAATGTTCAGCAACGGAATTCAAAGCTAGTCAAACCAAGTTCAAGGAAATGGAAGCGAAGCAAGTTTTTTTTTTTTTTTTTTTGGGGGGGATTTGCAGCCATGATTAGAACATAACCTAACAAACGCTGGCGAAGATGTTGCCCCAAATTTGGTTTCCACTTACGATTCGTATTGTTTGCTAGCGACCTTCTCCATGCTAATGCTGGGATGCCTCAACTGCGCCGTTTCCCTGGACAACGTCTGGATGTTTGTTATTGTTTGTTATTGCTCTCTCTCGCTGATTGCCGCGCCGACTGTTGCTGCCGTTGCTGCTGCTGCTGTTGTTGTTGTTGTTGGATTTACGGCTGTCGTTCGGCTGGCTGGCCTTTGGCGCTGGTTGCGTAGAATTATTGTTGTACTTTGTTGGGGTGCACGTTGCACAGTTTTTTGCCCGCTGTTGTTGTACTTGTCTGGTTGCCAAATCGCAATTTGTTGTTGTTGTTGCTGTTGTTGTAGTTCTTTTAAATTCAGCTCCTTTAGCTTTTGCGTGGTCGTTGTGTTTGTTTGTGGGTGTGCGTGTGCGTGTGCTGTCCAGAACACGAATTTGTCGCGTTTGGCTAATTGGCCGCCGTTTGAAGCGTCTGTGGTGCTTTCTCAGTCGCGTGGCCTGTTGTTGTCGTTGAATGCGTCCAGTTGGTAAATAGTTGACAAGATGTTCGGCTCTTTTTTGATTTTAATGGTTTTTATCGGCGTGCTACGTAAATAATTTAGTGCTGTAAAATGTGTTTAAATCGACGGTGTTTTGCAACACCAGAACATCTGTCGGGGCGAATGGCTTTAAGTTCTACAATAAATGAATGCGGTATAGATAATTCAATAAAGCATAGCTTTCGCCTCACTTTTTAATTCAACATTTCATTCCATTTGTATATTAATTGGGTTTTTTATTTGTTTTCTCTCAAATTATCGATAAAAAATCAGCTGTTCCATACAAAATCAAAACACAAGCGAAGAGTGACCAGCTCAATTTGATAAAATATGCCCAAAAAGTAGTGTCTTGTTAATTGTGCTTATTGTAGTGAATTGTATTCCTTCTTCATCAAGTGGCAATTTGAAAAAAAAAAACGACTGCAATGTGATTTGTAATTGTTTGGAAAACATATTAAAATCTTTATCAACTATAGTTTAACAGGATCTTTACATCGCTGCCTCATTGGGGATGTTAATAGAATCTTAGCTGGGGTTGGTTTTTTGATAATGTTAAAAACTGTGTATTGATTCTGTTAAAGCTCATTACTTTTGTTAATTAAGTAACAAGCTTTCAAATTATTCTTCGTGTTTCTCGCAACTAGTATCCAGTTATAAAGACTTTTTGTTTTGACTAATAAGCGAATAAAGTATTTTCAGCTAACAGCTGTTTTTTGCAGAATTAAAATAGTGTTACCAACACGTCAGTCACATGTTAAGTTAATGTGCTTTATGTTAAACAACAGTCAACAGTTTTTGATTTTTATTGTCGTTTGGTAAACAATTGAGCAATATGGGTAAAAGCGACAAAAAGTCAAAGAAAAAGCACAAGAGTAAGCGTAAAGAGCACAAAGAAAAGCACAAGGACAAAGCTAAGAAGACAAAAAGGCAAGAGAAAATTAAGCAAGCGCAGGACACGCCACCGCCAAAGATTGAGGTCCCGTTAGTTGTGGCAGCCGACAGTGGAAGCGAGGAGGACTTCGCCATACCAATAGGTCGGTAATGGCCATCCGTGTGTTTCACACAACAGCTACTCAAATATGTTTACACTTTGCACACATTTAAGCGCTGATGAACAGCAAATCGCACGCACCGGAAACGCCGGAGGAGTACCAGCGCCGGCAGAGCCAAATACGCCGTGAGGTGGACCCAGTGACTGGCCGAACGCGCCTAATCAAGGGCGACAGCGAGATACTCGAGGAAATCGTGAGTAAACCGCGACATTGCGATATAAACAGGAAGGCCACCAGCGGCGATGGCGACTACTTCGAGGCGCAATCCTTTGCGGCCGCCAAGCGTCGCAAGCCAAAGTAAACTTGTTCTCATTAAATACAATAGGTATATTTAATAATTAATAACTGTTAATCTAAATAAACAATTGTGCAGCATTGCAAAAAACGCTAGCTTAAGCTATATATAGTATATACATAGATAGACAGATGAATAGAATGAATAATTAGTTAGTCCGGCCGATATTTGGCCTAGTAGAGCTGATGGAAATACGTCGTGCTGCCATCCTGCCAGGCGGGATCGTCGCTGACCTTGGCGCGGCACATTGGACACGTCTGCTCACGCTTGAACCAGGTCTGGACGCACTCATCACAGAATATATGACCGCACTCTAGTATAATTGGCGAGTTGTACGCATCATGGCAAATGGGACACACGGAGCCGGCGGCATCTAGTTCGTCCTTTGTGGGCGGCCGCTCCGAGTCCTAACGAAAAAAGTCATCAACATCAATTAAATAATTAAAATAAGTTATCTGCTTAAATATGATACAAATTATTTTGAAGATTAATAAAAACTTTAAGCGTGAAATACAAATTGAAAATCGAGTGGAAAAGTCTATATTTATATATTTTACATTTCCCCAGTTAAAGTGAAAGCTTTGATCTTTAAGCAACTTATCTTTTTTATGATAATACCTTCTAAGATATTTAAAAATTATGTGAAGTCGTTGAAATAGTTAACAAAAACATTGCATTATACAATTTCCACGCATTTTCCACCCTTGTGGGTGGATTTCTATATTGATAGGTAAAGTGTTTGTTTGTTTTTTTACTACTCACAATATTGCGTCTAAATGTCGTAATGGCCTTCTTTAGGGACTTGCCCCGCTCCAGCAGCTCAAAGATTTTCGCGCCAATATACAGGGACGAGAACAGGCCGCCCGAGATGACCTCAAGGCCCGAGTAGGACTCGTACAGAAACAGGAACCACTGTGTAACAGGAGCCAGTGCGCGATAAAACTGCGATATGTATTCTACCAACACATAAAGACGAGCCTGCAATAGATAAAAGTGAACTTCAGTTGGCATGTGCATTTTTAATATAAACATATATAAACATCAACTGTTGGGAGATTTTCTAAAGGAATATTACAAAGATGACAATTTTCCAAACTTAACAAATACCTGTCTATGTTTAAGCCGAGGCTTTGGAATAATTTGAGCTTTAACGAGAATTAGTTGAATAAAAAATGCCCGACTACGGATATCACGCCTCAAGCTGTGCTTCTTATGCAGAAACTTCCTTTAGCTTCAGACTATGTCCAATTTCCTTCTATGTTTCTTGTCCGATCTTTATGAAATGTTCACGGCATAAATAAAGCCTCTAGACGCGTGTGTTTGACGGAAATATTTTGGATGTGTATATTCTAAGGTATCCCACATCCTAAAAACAATAGGTTGTCTCAATGGGAACGAATTCTCGATGATTTGTAATAATCCGAACCTCTTCAATGCCCTAGATCTTATAATCACTGAGATCAAACATAGCTCTACTCCGCTGTGGATGCTGCTTGGTGGAAATAGGGGCTTAGATTCGGTGAGTGAAGTTTTGGGTTCAATCTCATTACAAAGAGCTTCATGAAAGTCATTTCAGATGTAAGTCAAAGGCCAAAGGTTTATTTTTCGGCCTGGTTTCGACTTTTGGTCCCTTATTGAATGGATTTCAAACTCTCTTCCAAGTTTCTTTGTAAAATATTTTAGAAGACGAGTTTAAATGAAATTAAATTAAATTTGCCACGGGCGGGATATGTGTGAAAAATTGATGTCAAAAAACTCGGTTCAGAAAGTCCCAACTCGTCAATAATATATATATGCTTATAGGGAAAAAGATTGGGTTTAAGAATAATGCCAGGCTAGAAGAAGCTGAGGCTTCACTTTGCATTCGTATTACTTACGCGCACTTTCAGTCGTATCACATGCATGGGCAACAGGGTTATGCAGATCTTGATGAGAATGGTGAGCAGCTTGAGCAGCAGATCGCTGATGGCCACGTAGTAGAGCAGCATGCCCAGAGGAATGACCTTTGGCACAGTTGTATCGTTGGCCGAGTTCTTGGACAGCTCGGCGCTCCACTGGAACGTGGTCGAGGGGCTGTCATTGAGTCCATTCGTCTGGCTGTTTTCCGTTTTGTAGTGTGAGGTGGAGACATCAATTGTTTGATAGATCTTTGGCGGCGGCACAATTAAACCCAAGGGATCCGGCGGCGCTGTGGCCAAATACATGCGGAGTGTAACCACAACGATGACCACACAGGCATCTCGCACCAGCACCACATAGTTCTTTTGGGCCAGCCGCGAGACTTGATGCCGCACCGAACGATTCACATTGTACATGATGGTCTGCAGCAGGAGGAGATCGAGTATGCCCAGCAGATGGTCGTGCACGAACTTGATCATCAGTATGCAAATGATGGGCAAATAGCGGACAAAGTGGCTCAGCACCTGAACCACCATATCCGTGATGATGTGATCATCGTCTGCGTTATTCTCGTGCGCCGCCTGATGGGCAACATTGGCATTGGGGCTGCTGGCACCATCGGACGCGGCGGCGGCGGCGGCATTTGCAGCGCCAGCACCAGCGACAATCACAGCATCCGACTGTGCATCATAGGCAGGGGGATTAATGCACGCCGCTGCCGGCGTTGTCAGGCCAATCACGCTGGCATTGTGGCGACCGCTGAGGCTGTGCCGTGCCTGTTGCATTTCGCCCTCGCGCAGCGAAATGCTTCGGCCCATGCCGGCGCTGCTGTAGGCGCCCATGCGCGAGGGTATGGACGCGCTGGTGCTGGCCTCCGGTTCGTTCTGGCTCGCCAGCTGATTCTGGTTAATCAATATGTGCGTATTGTCGCCGGGCACAGAGGCGGCTGCCGCTGGCACCACATTGCCCGTTGTGGGCTGGTAGCGAAAATTGGAATGTGCTATAAAGGAGCGCAGCGCCTCGGTCGAGGGCGCCGTGGACAGCGAGAACATCTCGTTGAGATTGACACGCCAGAAGCCCAATTGCCGCACATTCGCTGGCGACGAAACGGCAGCCGGCGGCGGCGGCTCCTCCAAGCTGCCGCTATTGGCGCCCACGCTGCGCGACTGCTGCAAGCGGCGGTTCATCTGTGTGGTCACACGCACCGGCGTGCTGCTGATCGGCGTAAAGGAGCGCTGTCTGGCCAGCAGCGAGGACAGAATGTTGCTGCCAGCGGGACGGCCGCCACCAATGCTGCTGCTGCGCGGTGGCTGTGGGCTGGCATGCTCCAGATTAATGCTTGTGCTGGTATTTGGTCCGGTTATCGGCTGTGACGGGGTCGCTAGCGACAAGGACGGCGTCGGCGCAGGCAGCAGGTAATCGTGCTCAGCTGTCGTTGACTCATTGTCGTCGCCGTCGCTGTCAATGGGTATGGCTACGCTGGCAGCGCTCCTGTCCGGCTGGGCAGCACCACGAACACGGTGCGAAGCAGCTGGATCGTTTGGTCCGTTGTTCATTGCGTGGCAAAAAAAAAAATAAACACCCGATTTCTCAACTGTATTTACTTTGCAAAATTTGTATTTTTGTGTTTTGTGCGTACGCGAGCCTATTTGTCTGCCAGTCAGCTGTTAACGTGGCCATTCGCATGCGAACGTTGCCATTCGCCGCAACAGAGTGACCGTTGCAAGCATTTTTGAATGCCAATTAGCAGAAAATTGCAAGCGCTTTATATATTTGTTATATATTATATTAATTTGTTGTAGATAGCGTGGTGTAAGTCATACACTGCAAGGCTGATGTAAGCTGAGACTGAAAACATATAATATTGGAGATATAAATAATGAGCAGGGCTAAATTTAATTTATTACAAAATAGGGGTTTATTTGCGTGTTACATTTTTACGCCCACACCTCATTTGCATGGCTTGGTCTGATAAGAATAATGCAAATGGCTCGGTTAACCGCAATTAAACTGACCCAAAGCCGTTGCCAAGCAACAGGGCTAAAAGCAAAAACAAAAACAAAAAAGCAAACGCAAACGAAAACGAAACGTGGCCAAAACAACCACCGAGAAGGATAACTGTTTTGGTCAGTTTAGTACGATTCAGTTTTCCAAACGAAACAGAATGTGTGTTGTGCTGTGAATTTCAATTAAATGAAAACCAAAATGAAAACAATTATGGGTAATACATACTATAAATTATAAGCTTTATTACCCAGAGTCAATAAACTATAGGCCCATAGGCCTGCGTGTGTGTGCCAGATCCTACAATAGATTCTACAATATACGTACGTACATAAGTAATGTGCTCTATGCTAGCCTAATCTTCTTAGATAGATGTTGAACCCCGCTTCGAGTAAACAAAATTAACATACATACATATATTTATGTATGTGTGTGTGTGTGTGTGTGTGTGTGTATTATTATTGTTCAGTCTGTGCAATCTCTCTCGCTGTCGCTGTTTCTAGCTGCCCCTAGCTGCCCGGCTGGGTGCACTGCGTCGTGTCAATGAACCGGCGCCGTGATGCGCGGCGATAAACTTTTGGTCTCTGCGCCGCGATTCCGTCGCTGCAAAAACAGCTTAACGGACTCGAGCGGCAGCTGAAAGTGATAGTAGGCGCAATAGGGCAGCGGATCCCAGTAGGCGAACAGCGCCTCGCGCTTGTCCAGGGCCACCGTTGACGTGTTCCAGCGCTCCAGCGTCGACCAGCTCCAGCTCCAGCTGGCCGTCTCCGTCTCCTCGGCCATGCCGCGCCTATGTATGCACATGCATTTGATGGCCCGGCACAGCAGCTGCGCATGCGAACGATTGTGGCATATATAGGGCAGTGCCACGCCCAGTCGAACGCCCAGCGGCACCAGCTGGCCGCCATGCGCCGGCGACTTGACCAACCGGAAGCTGACATGTCCATTGATGCTGCGCTGAAAGCGCACCTTGGCAAAGAAACCGCTCAGCCAGAGCTCGATCTGGGCCTCATCGTCGCGTCGCACCGGTATTAGATTCTTTGTATTATGCTCGACACGGCAGCTGACATTGGCCACAACCCGGGAGTCCTTCACCGTGGTGCACGTGACATAATGATGATAGCCGGGCTGATCACGCACCACCAGCCAGGGCTGGCGTTCGCTAATCTCGTGCTGATTGAACTTGACCAGCTCCACCCGTCGGCTGGGCAGGATGTACTTGTGTCGCTCCATTACGCCCTGCATGCCGCACGCCATGAATATGTTGCGATAGCCGGCGACAAAGCCGCCCTCGTATAGCTGATGCAGTTGCTCCGGCTTGGTTACAACCGTGTGCGGCGGCAGCGTAATCTGCTGCGCCTCGCAGCGCTGAAACAGCTGCAGGCAATCGTCCAGCTGCTGGGTCTCCCGTGCGCCCGGCACAAAGCTGGCGCAGCCCAATAGCTCCAAATGCGGCTTGGCCAGGGCATCATAGTACGCCGGGCTGGTGGCACAGACGGGCACATAGACCGTGGGTCGTTCCTTGCGCACGATATGGCACAGCGCCGCGATATATTGCTCCACGTTGGCGCTGCTCGGCTGCGGCACCACATAGAACTTGTCCACGCTCGTCGAGAAGCGCGCCAGCCCGAACAGGCCCTCGAACTCGAAGACCACGACGCGTGCGCCGGAACCGTAAAAGTTGCGCGCCAAATGCAGCGTCTGAATGGTGCTGCCGCAGCTGAGGAGCACGGTGCGCTGACGCTGACGCTGTCGCTGGCCGCGCTGCGCCGTGCCCGGCTGCTGCTGCTGCTGCTGCTCCTCGTCGCCGCTGCTGAGCAGCCACTTGCACAGTCCGATGGGCACGCGCAGCAGCTTCCAGAAGATCCAGAGCAGGGCGGACAGCCAAAAGCTGGGCGCCGCTATGGACAGCGGTATGTAGAGCATATAACGCACCAGCAGGATCAGTAGGCGCACCAGCAGCTGCGGTCCGAACCACAACAGATTTCCGGCGGATGACTCCGGCCGGACGCTGGGCGCCTGGACATGGGCACGCAACAGGCTGCCGTCCGCCGTGCGCTGGCGCCGCAGCGTTATGAAATGCCGATGCGTTTGATGCTCCTCGTTCTCGGACTCATCTTGGCTGGGATGCTCCGGGATGCGGTCCAGGGAATTGAACCGCCGGAACTTGGGTCGCGTGGCCAGACGCAGCTGGCGGGCGTTCTCCTGTCGCTGCAATATATCGTCCAGTGTCTGCGACATGTCTCTCGCTCTCTCTCTCTCGCACTCTCCCTTACACGGACACAGAACCGTTTACGGACTGAAACTCGTCTTCCGTTCTTTGTAATCTTTTCGCGCTCTCCCTGCCGTGCAATGCTGGCAAATTCCGAAATCTGACTAAAGCGCCGTTTAGACAGGAGCTCTTCTTAAAACCTACGATTGTTCGCACTGCAACCGACAAACGATTCTCACTGATAGCTCCCGCGACACATGAGCCAGATACGGACATATACCTACACGCCGTATACAAGGCACACCAGACGCATTCCGATTTCTATTATTTTACTTAATTTTACTTAATTTTATTTTTTTTTTTGTCTGGGTGCGCCAGCTCGCAGTCTGTGAGATTTTGCATTGTATCTACACTGCGAAAAAAAATTAATACTAATATTAATTAATAATTAATATTACGAATATTAAGTTGAGTGTTTCGCCAAATATTACAAAAATTTCTTAAAATTAATATATTATGAATATTTTGTTTATCTTTTTTTTTTAAAAATGTTTTGTTTTTTATTACAAAAATGTCTTAAAATTTCATATTATTTGAATATAGGCTTTTCTCATATATTATGAACCATTATTTATTTTGATTTATATTTTTTTATATTTATATTTATATGTATTTATTTATTTTTAACAAAAATTTAATCATTTTGGGTTTTTTCACGTCATGAAAAAATATTGTTTTTCAAGATCTTTAAGCCGAACTCGTTAAACAGATTTCCTCACAAACTTTAATCAATATTCGAATATTATTATTTCTAACACAGAAAAGGTTCCCCATTTCTTCTGACAATATCAATTTAATATTAAAAATTTATATTTTAAATTAATAAGGGGCTTAAAAAAATAATAATAATTTCAAGAAGTTTTTAATCTGTGAAGATTGGCTTGTATCCTGAACCGAACCAACGACAAATTCAATTGGGGTTTTCCCATATTCTATAACAATTTATAATCTATATATTAATACATAATATATTTAGCTATACTAATTTTGTGCAAGTGTATGGCAACAGGCAGCAAGAAGCAAGAATCATCTCCGACCTAGGACAATAGCAGGACGATGAATCATCTTAATTTGAAAATATTGATTTTTGGGAGATGTTTTTTAATATTCTTTAGTTAGAGCTAGCTAAGGTATGACTGCTAAAAATTTAATAGTCAACTTGGTCTCTATTTTTTTTCAGTGCAATTAAATTTGCCAAAAAAAAGTATAAATCATGCAGCTTGTCTAGAGCACGACGATCCGTCATCTCAAGGTTTTGGCATTGAGCCCGGCGAGATCTCGTTGCATGCCAACCCAAAAACCAATCGAAGCTGAGAATTGCAATATTGGTAATTGAAATATTGGGACTTGGACTTGGATTTGGATTAATCTACAGACAGTCGGTTGCAGTGTACTTTGAGCCTGTCGTAAACTAATTGCTACTCAATCCCATTTCAATCAGCCTGTTGCCGCATTACGACTGCGACTGCGACTGATAAGCCGCTGACTATGAACCCAACACTCATTAAGCAAGAGACAAACAACAACAACAACAACAGCAACAACAACAACTTAGTTTAATGACAAAACAAAACAACTTATGCTGTACAGTGACAGCCAGAAAATAATCACACACCTACTCCTAAGGCATTTGGCTGTCTCATAAATATTGCGAGCATATATACAGATTAAAACAATAAAGCGGTTCTAGTCGGGAGCTCCCGACTAGGAGATACCCTACACCCTCTTCTTCCAACAGGCGATAGGTATAAAATGAAAGATACTCGATATATATATACTATTCTAGAAGCTACATGTCTTGATTACTTGGAAACGGGGCAAGTTATCGAATATCGGAAACAAACTCTATCTGCGCGGGCACTAGGAGGACCTACAGCCAAAATTTCTAGTCTCTAGCTCTGATAGGTTCTGAGATCCTTGGGTTTATACATGCGGACGGACGGACGGACAGACGGACGGACATGGCTAGATCGATATATATATACGGAGATGCTTTCTTCTGCCTGTTACATACATTTGCACAAATCCGTAATACCCTTTTTAACCATTTTCAATGTGTTCAGGGTATAATAAACGGAAAGTGAAAAAAACCCACCTTAACCTCGGACTTTAAACAGCTAGACTAGCCTACCTGCCGATTGTTTATAGTTCCATTCCAATTGAACAATCAGACAACGGCAATTGCCTATATTATATAGATTCCTATATATATATATATATTCCTGTTGCACTTGCACCTTGATATCTGCGCAAGGTGCACGCAGGTTAAAAGTGGCCCAGAGAGCTAAAAAAAAAACAAAAGGAACAACAATTTCAAAAAAAATTACCGTCGCACATTGATAAGCAATATTAGCAATATTTCGAAAAATTTCTTTAAAATTCTATATTTATAATATATAAAAAAAATAAATATATATATATATATATATATATGTGCACACACACCTCGTGCTGCGCCCACCTTTCAACGTGTTGTGTAACCGAGTGTGCCTGTGTTTGCGATCTCCGATAGGCAGCCGGAGGAGCAGGCATCGGGCGGATGCCACCTAGTCATGAGTCTTGAGATAACCTTCGGAGCTCGTGCTTTGCGCTGGCATTGCAAAAAAATATATACTTAGTCGCAAAATCATATTTCGACATTTTGATTTACCAAGCTCTTAAATAGAATATGCACTATTTGCAATCTGAGCGAATATACTTAGTATAAATAACTATGTGAGATCTTTCTTTCTATATATCTATCTATCGATCTGTCTATCTATCTATGTATCTCTATCTTCTGTCTTCTATCTTTTCGTTTCATAGGGATAAAGTTCTAAGTCTTTTTAAAGGATGTAATGGGAAATGTTTTTAATCTATAGAGAGAATTTAGCTATAGTATACAGTTGAATATGCACTATTTGCAATCTGAACACATATATTTAGTATATTTAACTATGTGAGATCTTTCTATATATCTATCTGTCTATCTATCTATCTATCTATCTATCTATCTACATTTCTATCTCTATCTTCAATCTTTTCGCTTCATAGAGATTTTCGGATGTTTTGTTACTCCGACGATATGTAATATTTAATTAATTTCAATTTTCTCTCTTATTAACCAAATTTATAAAGCTTGTGGTGGGAATATTTTTAATCTAAAGAGAGATAATTTAACTATAGTATAAAGTTGTGAGTTGTTTTAAAGGATGTAATGGGAATGTGTTTAATCTAAAGAGAGACAACTTAACTATAGTATAGAATTCTGAGTCCTTTTAAATATAAAAAAAAATGTAGACCAATGTTCAGTCATTAATCATTTTATTCGAAAATAAGTCTATAAGGGGGATAATCTTTAGGTTATATTTATTTATGTATTTATTAATATAAAAGATCTCCAAAAAGATAAAAGATCTCTACATTTTCTTATTGCAATTACCTTTTTAACAATCTCAATCAATTAAAAATGGATAAAAAATATCTGTAAAATAGACTAACTTTATATATAAAAGAGTTTTTTCCTGACTGACTGACTGAAGCTTCGTCTTGGGCTGAAAGTGAGAATTATTTGTTAAGCTCAACCGTTAAAAATAGCTCTATCAAAAGATTCTGCTCTGCAAACGAGGCTTAGGCGTCGGACTAACAAGCGAAAAGTCGTTGGTTCAACTTTAGCAGCATTTTTTTCTTTTTAAAAAAATTCGTTATTAATAACAAAGAACTAGGGTGGATCAGATAACACAAGCAATTTGATTACTCATTTGAGCCTGGCAACGACGGGTAATTTATTCCATATGTGTAATATATAAAACTTGCGAAAATGCGCCTAAAAAGAAAGATCGGATATGAATGCGCGAGAGGTGTGAAGCAGGGGAGCAGGTGAACATTTTACCTGTCCACCCCAAACTCACGTGAGCAGAGTCTCATCGGGAAGAGTTTTTTATATTATATAGCTTCTATCAGAACAATCAATCATTAGTATAAAATTACTTTCATTAAAATTAATCCATATGTCTTGAAGGGCATTTAATATACGGCCAAAGATAAACGTTCCCTCTTGTTAATTGTTCATTCTAATGACAAACTCATTCCTTGCCTTACAAATCTCTATATATAAAACGTTTTGATTGACTGATTGACTGACTGATTGATGATCAACGCACAGCCCAAACCGTAAGAGCTAGGAAGCTGAAATTTTCACTGTAGTTACCTTATGTGATGTAGGTTCACATTAAGACGGGATTTCGTGCAATTCCACCCGAAAGTGTGGAAAAGCTGTGGAAAAACGTTTGTATGCAACTTTTTTCTTTACCGTCCGATCGGCCTCAAATTTATTTTCAAAGATCTTTGTTCAAATTCATTTGAGGAGTGCTTCCAACTTTTTGGAAAATTCAAAATTTCCGCCTTACAGTGGAAATGGGGGACAAAGATTTGGTGGGTGATTTTCATTTCCAAAGATTTATATGAAAAATCATTTCAAACGTGTTTCACGCTTTTCGCAGAATTGAAGCTTGAAGGCGTGCCACGGGCAAGGCCGGGTAATATCCGTTTTGGTGGTTAAATTTTCTTGACAAATTCGACAAAGGAAGAAAACAACGCAACGGGTTAGCCCCATTGACAGAGCTCAAAATTAATAGCCCTGCGCGGAACGCAGCCATGAATATTGTGAGCAATATTGCGGAGATGCTCCGGCCGGGTGGGTTACGGCTTTCGAGCCACGATTTGCATTTGTTGCCCAAACATAATTGTGACTTCTTCTTCTTCGAGCAGGCAGGCCAGGCAGAGGGCTTCGCTGAATCGCGGGGCCCAATCAATTTTGGGGTAGCCCATGGCAACGTGGAATTTGTTAATTCAATGTTTATTTTACTCACCCTAAACGGAGGGGGGGCCAGGCAAAACGCCGCCAACTTGCTGCGGATCGTCGGGCATGGACTTTCCTTGTTCTCCGGCTTCCTTATGTAAATGGGCCCGTGCAGCCTTTGGCGCTCAGTTGCTTCTGTTCCACGGAACACGCCAGTTTAAAGTCCCCGATAAACTATTTTATTAGAATAAGTTTGTTGCGTATTTCCGCATTTTTTTTTGGCAAATTTGTGTCAATTGCCGCTGTTAAGTGGAAGTGGGCGTGGCTGGGCGTATTTGGGCTATTAACTCGCGAGTGGAAAAGAAACTTTAATTTGATGAGCACTCGATTGAAGCGGAATTTGTGAGGAGGAACATTTTCATACTCATTTCGATAATCCATAATTTGATAGTAAAGTCTCAAGCAAAGTAAGTGCTGCTTATTCGTCTATAAGTACTACACATTTCTAAATTTTAATTAAATTTAAGTCTTAAATTTAAATTGAATTAAATTTAACTATCAAAAATTATCAAACTATTCACATCGACATTTTTGGGGCTCTAGTCACCTCTAAGGCTCTTCCTTTGCCCAACCTCGTCTACAAATTTTTTCGCCCACTTAAGATTAGAGATTCGCATAGCTTAATTTCGATTGAAATCAATATTTAAATGGCATTTAAATGGCATTTTTGATAATAAAATTCAGCTTCCTATTCCCACGTGATCGACAACTGACAACGGATGCAAATCGACTCGGCTTGCAAATATACCTAAAGCTAATCTTCAAGAAAGTCGGCTGGAAAAGTCTTTACAATATTTCTGACTTGATCTTTAAGGCAGGTCATTATTAATCTGCCTGTTAAATAGAAGTGACTTTGTTTCGGTAAATCTGGGAATATACAATATATGTATTTTAGCAATTTACCCGGCTCCTGGTAGCTGTGGTTAAAACATTTTAACATATTTTATTGGATAGATAAGACGAACATTGTACAATACTTATACATTCTTTTTCACCTTGGGAACTGAATTTTAAAATAAAATAAATAAGAAGTCTTTGGGCGAGACCCTGAACCCAGTTCCGTAGTTTCTCGTATCTCTCTCTTCTTCCTTTCAAATTGAAAAAAGTTATTTTTAAAGCTTGAACCTTTGGTATATATACACATTGGTATACCAATTGTATGCTCCGATAGCTTTTATTAGAGATCGGACTCTAAGAACCGAAGCTATTTAATACATTTACCATAACGTGGAGAAAAGTGAAGAAATACATTCTCCTTCTATTTATGATTAGAAGACAACTAGACTGTTTGCAAAATTCAGGATATAGCCAAGTCACTTTTTCTCCTCTTTTTTATTTGAGTAGCATTACGAGCTCAATAAGACTAGGACTGTGCTGGGTATCATAAAGAGATAGTCCCAGAATTTTGACAATCTGTACGCGCAAATATATCTCTTCTCCGTTCTATTCATAAGATTAGCTCATATATCTAATCTATCAATTCATTATGAATCTATATATTGAATTTGTTCAGAAAAACTTTTTGATATTTGCCCTCCATTAATTAAAATGGGATCCTAATATCCGGCTGTCAAGAGTTATTTCCTGATAATCAATTTTCGCTTAACACTATTCAACAAACTTTTATTTTCCTAACCTTAGTTTTGATGCTAGATTGGCAGCCCCTTATAACGAAAATATTTTTTTTTTTCTTTGCTAAACATTTTTGAAAAAGATTTTTTAATGTATGTAAGCAAAACTTTCGTAAATCCTAATCGATTTTAAAGCTAACTTAAATGTCTTTAAATTATTCGTTTATTCTTTGATTTTAACAAGCAAAAGCTTATTTGTCCGTATTTCAAGCGAATCATTATACCAGATTTTTTACTTTCCTTGAATTTTAAATTCAAAATAACACTAGAAAATTCTTTAAAAAGACAATATTCCTAAAATAACAAACTATAGTTTAGAAGTGCAAACAATATCACATATTTTTTATTATAATTACATTTTCATAGATATTACGATCCTTAAAATAGGTTGGGATTTGACCAGGCTATAGTCACATATATGAAATAATATAGGAAAAATGCCGAAAAAGTCCGCTAAACTTAAAAAATTATATTATAAAAAGTTAATCATTGGAAAAAAACAAACAATACTTTCTTTATCTGAGGCCCCAAAATCTAGCAATAACCGAGGTTTCAGCCTTGTAATTGTATAAATATGCTTGGTGTAATATTAATTCATAAATTAATTATAAATAAATATATATCTAGCGGATGAACCTGTTGAGTAGGAGCTATTTTAAAGACTTTTTTCATTAATCAGCAAATATTATAAATTTGTTTAGTTAAATTTACTATGAAACATGTAATCATGTAATAATGGGCATTTTCTATCTCTCTTTGGTATCAAATCTTAAAAAATTTTAAAGCAGGCAGAGAAAAAAGTCTAAGCATGATTTATAGAGTATATACTTTATATACATCCGATAAGCTTAATATCATAAAGAGAGGAAATAACTCTTGGCTATATTCGAAGAAATCTTTCCATAAATTTGGCGAGCTCGCATGGAAGTAGTCCAAAATTGTATATCTTTGAGATTAGGAGAAGTCTTATCGCTTTCCATTATCATAATATTTAATGGGTACGAATACAATTGACAACTCGACTTTTTTGAATAGTGTATTAAGTAGGAAGCTCCATTAAATTTATATATGTATGACAGTTTTATGATTATGCCTTTATGTCGACCCCAATTGGAGTTGTCAGGCTGTACAAAAATAGTTAGGACTAAATCTTTTAGAGCCCGATTGCATGGCAAAGCATGACAAAATTAGAAGACGACCCAAGTAATGTGAAAAACGGAAGACTTCATTCGTGTCGAAAGAAGTTTCAACAACGAGCTACATAAAAAATCTAAAAAAAAAACATTTTTTGTTTATTAATATAAATACGAGGACAAGGAAATGATGATAGCTGGGGAAACGTAACCTGGTGACAAACGGTGTCAGCCCAGTTGGGGAATTGTATTGTCAAGTGGTTGATGTTTCGCATTGGAAATATCATTCGAGTCGATGATAAAAAAATAAAGGGGAGCTTGTTTATTTATGAGGCACAAGCATAGAAATATAATTCGCCTTCCGCCTGGCTGTCATGGCGACCTAACGGTCGGACGGACGGACGGACGGACGGGAGGATATGGGCAAGGAGTCCGCCCACGGAGCACGGAGTTAATAAATCAATTTGGACAAAGTTATCGAGCATTTAGGCGTAGGCGGCAAAGTTCCGCAAAAGTTTCCGCGCGCACACACGCAAACCGCAAACAATATCACAAACCGACTTTAACATACCCTCTACCCCTTTTGGTTCTTCCCCCTCCCTTCCTCAGATGCAAGCGTATCGCGATAACTTCAAGCAGACGCCTTGCCCGTCGGCCGTCGACCTGCCAGCCACATCCTCCACGCGTCTGCCCTTCTCCCGCCAACGTGGGCGTGGCGAGCCGACGACCAGCAACACAATCAACAACAACAACAACAACAGCACGAGCAACGGCTCCGGCGGCATCACGCCAAGAATGCTGAGCCCGGCACCGGGTCCGCCGGGAACGGCGGATGCCCTGCTCCGTCAGAACCAGGAGCTGCGCCAGCGCCTGGCCGATGAGTCGCACAGCTATCGCAAGCGCCTGGACACGTACAAGCAGGCCCAACACAATCAGGCCAATCTCGTCAGCCGCCTCCAGTCGAAGATCCAGCAGTACAGACAGCGCTGCAGCGATCTCGAGGAGCGCATGCACGACACCATCAAGCCGACAACCACGACGGGACCATGTGCACCCAAGTTGACCACGGGACCAACTGCCAGTCAGGTGCTGGTAAGTAGCGAATCATCTAAAACAGGATCTGTTGATTTACCCTAGGGAAATCTCACATAAAATCATATTCCCTATTTGTTTGACACAAGATATAATAAATATGATTTAATAGATTAACGCATTGAAGGAATCATCACGTTAATCTCCTGACGTCCTGTCAAGCTCAGACAAGAGATGTCTATGGGTCCATATGTCTGTCTGTCTACCTGGCTATTCGTTTGTCTGCATGAACTTGGCGACCTTAGCTCGAATATAAAAGTTTGCAGTCGCCTTCCTATGCGATTCTCAGCACTGTCAGTTTCTCGAATCTTCTCTATCCCTATCTCTGTCCCAATAAATCTCTTGCCCTCTCTCTAAATCTTTCTCGCTCTTAATCTTATACTTATATTCTTTACTTCCCCCATTAATATACTTCATTACCTAAAATCGCCTTTCTACGCGATTTTCATGCCCTCAATTTATATTAATAGATGTACATGTACTCCTACTCTCTCACTCTCACTCCGAAACTTGCTCATGGACTATAAGAGATGGAATAACAAATTTTTGTAGTCGCCTTCCTATGCGATTCTCATGACTCTCAGACTCACTTACTATCTCTGTCATTTCCAATAAATCTCTTGCCCTCTCTCTAAATCTTTCTCGCTCTACTCTAAGACTCTCCCATTGATTAACTCCACTTCCTAAAATCGCCTTTCTATGCGATTTTCATGACCTGAGTAACCTGGCTGCAGGGTATTCCAAGTCAAGCAATTTTCTACAAGAGCACTTTTAATTGCTTACATTTTGTTTGGCATAATTGAAATGATGATTGTCTCTGTGATTATCTTTGTGAATAGTGCTCGACCTCGCTGACCCTGGGTCAGAGCAGCCTGCCGTGCAGCTCTTCGCTAGACTCGCCACCGCCGAGCTGCGGACGTGATTACTTGCATGACGATGCCAGCAGCGAGCTGTGCCGCAAGCTGGAGGAGGAGCACAATCGCTGCGAGCAGATTGTGGCCCAGAATAATGCACTGCGCCAGCAGCTGGAGGAATCGAATCGCACCAACGAGGCGCTAACGAATGACTTGCAAAAGCTGACCAACGATTGGGCGAGCATGCGCGACGAGCTGCTCATCAAGGAGGATGAGTTCAAGGAGGAGGAGCAGGCCTTCAAGGACTACTACAACAGCGAGCACAACCGGCTGCTGAAGATGTGGCGCGAGGTGGTCGCGGTCAAGCGCGCCTTCAAGGACATGCAGACGGCCATGAAGGCCGAGGTGGCCAAAATGGGCCAGGAGATCAATGGCGTCGCCAAGGACATCAACAGCTCCAGCTCCACGGTGGCATTTGGCCAGCAGCAGGCCAAGCGCGCCGCCGACGAGGAGCTGAGGCAGACGCGCCGCCTCAACGACGAGCTGCAGGCCCAGCTGGCCACGCTCAAGGTGCAGCATGAGAGCGCCCGGCACGAGATCATGGAGCGTGATCAGCGGCTGCTCGAGCTGATGAATCAGCTCAAAAAGCTGGAGGATCGCTGCGCACAGGCCGAATCGCAGGCGGCGCTGGCTAATCGCTATAATGATGAAATCGAGCGACTGAACAATTCCATGCGCGAAATCGCGCAGGCTGTCGTCCAAGACGCCGAGATCGCCGATCGCGAGGCAGACGCCGAGGTCAACGGTGCCATGCAGCACATGCATCTAACGCGTTATGGAGGCGGGGGAGGAGGAGGCGGTGGCGGAGGAGGAGGAGGGGGTAAATCGCCGCGTCGCAGTTCGACGCGCGCCTCGCTGGCCTTCGCCGAGGGCACCATCTCGGCGGTGCAGGCGGCGCTCCACAAATACCAGCTGGCCCTGCACGACATGCAGGTCAAGTGCCAGCAGAGCACGGAGACGCTGCGCAGCACCCGATCTCAGCTGGACACAAGCGAGGGCACCAAACAGCTCCTGACGGGCAAAATGCAGCAGCTAACGGAGAAGTTGGATGCCAGCAACTCGAAGCTATCCGAGCTGCTGCAGGAGCGCGAGAGTCTCCAGAAGACGCTCGACGATGTCAGAACCCAGAAACAGCAAGCCGAAATGGGTCGTGCGGATCTGAATAATGCGGTAAGTGTGGGTGCCAAAAGGTGATAACAGCCAAAAGGTGATAACAGCCGCTGATAAGCCCAAAACAAACGACAAACAATCTTCGCATGCAAAAGTGCACAAATCAAATATTTACCAGATTTTAAGTATAGGATTTAACACGATTTCTACCAAGGTTTTTTTTTATTTATTTATCAATCTCAACCAAAAGGTGTCTTTTGACACCTTAGCTAATCAGAGAGGAAAAAGTTGTTAATTATTATTCTCTTTTTTTTTGCTGTCGAGAATTATGCTGCCACTAAATTAATTGAACATTCAATTAATGAATTATCAAAAAGTAAATTTAGAAAAAAAATTATTCAACTTAGAAAATAATTTCAATTTTAATTAAAAAATTTAAATGGTGTCTTTTGACAGCTTTGGTAGAAATAGTAAATAATTATCTATATATTCAACGCAGATTTAATAGAGAGAGAGAGAGAGAGATAATAATAGAGTAAATAATTAACTATATATTCAACACCTTAAATAGTCTCTAGCTGAAGCTAAACCTTTTGAATATATTCCTCTGCGAAAGCTGATATTTTTTCGAAAACTTCCCTGCGGGGAATATGGAATATTCGACCCGCAAGTGTGGAAAAACTGAGGTCAAAGTTCGTATAAGAAACATCAAAAGCAGCTCAGCCAAAATAATTGGGCTTGCAAACGTGACTCCATTAGACTGTGTTGTTTAGATGTCTGAGCGTTGAACCAGCAAGCATTAGGTACGCAGTTCAACTTTCAATATATAACTATTTATCCTAACTGACAGACCGCGATTACTATGAAAATTTGATGGAATATAATTATATGAAACATTGCCAACCTATTTTAAAGGCTCTACTTGGCAACTGTATAAATACGTGATTTAGTGGTGATATAACGGAAAGATAGCGTATGACATTTTAAAAAATTCGAACATTTTTTTGATGAAGTTTTAAGTTTTGTCCAATTTGCTGCGAACTTATTTTCAAACTTAATCAAAACGTGTTTCAGCGATTTGGGTAATTCCACCCTCAACTGTGGTAAATTGGCGGAAAACGGTTGTGTGAACGTTTTTTGTTTACCATCCAATCGGCTTTAAAATCATTTTCAAGATCTGTGAGAGAATTTGTTACAAACGTGCCAGGTTGAAATTACCATAACTCGGTCAAAACTCAACCGATTTTCATAAGACTTGGGGTTTTGTTCATGGTTTGACCTCTGGATCACTTTGGCATCTAAATTTGGCAACATTATTCTTGGTCAAATTTCATGTAAAGATGGTAGCCACAAATATCCTATAGATGGTAGACATAGGTCAAAATTTCCCATTCCCATAACTCGCTGAAATCCGATCTGATTTCCTTGATTTCCTTGGCTCTTGGTTTATTGATTTTATATGTAGCACGGGCAACGCCGGGGTATACCCGCTAGTATACTATATAGATATGATTGATCATTAAATATAATAAAATAAGTTAAGATAAGTTTAGACTACAGATTATAGAGGCCAAGGTCAAGTGAACCTTCTTAGACGCCTTCTGTCTCCTGTCAATTCCCGTAGCTTGCGACAAAAGTCAAGATAGACAACCTTTCTTCAAGAAAATAATGTTTAATTGATAAACAAAAGAATTCAACATTTTCTCCGAAAATTCTTCCAATTATATATTTTGTTTGAAGTATTAAACAGACTGGGTTACTAGGTGCAATTTTGTTTTTAAACCTATTAGGGTTTTATTAATAGATGTCGTGCTATTTATACTTACTTTCGACCTCTTCTGTGTATTCAATACTAGATTTAATGCAGATAGTCCGTGTGCAAGCGTTGGGTACAGTCAGCTGATTAGATTGTTTGTTTCGCCGTCTCGACAAAAATCAATTACACGTATTTATTTGTTTGTTTATGCTGCGTCTCGTTCCTGGTCGATGCGGTCTTAAATGACCGAGACATTATGGCAGCTGAACAAGTAGGATCCGGGTTCGAGTCCCTAAGCTAGCCCAAGCATCTTATAATGTCTTATCTGAAGTTCACAGCAGCCTCTCGGCAATTGTAATCTCTGGTAAAAAATAAAAATAATAATTCTACTTGAATTAATAATCAAACAGATTGGTTGCTAAGGCTCAGCCCAATCGATATCTAGATCTAGGAAATTGAAATTTTTGCTGTCGTTTCCTTTTTGGATTATTCCACCCGCAAGTGTGAAAATATCGCGGAAAACGGATTTCTGTTTAATATCCAATCGGCCTCAAATTCATTTTGAAAGGGGTTTGTTAGAAATTTTCTTTCAGATTCACATTTAAAGAGTTTTAAACCGATCGGACGGTAAACAAATAACTTTCATACAATTGTTTTCCGCCAATTTACCACTGTTGCGGGTGGAATTTCCCAAATCATCTTATGTAGAGCTTTGATTATAAGTTTTATGCAAATCGGACAAAACTTTAACTTCGCGCAAATAATAGTTGAATCGCATTTTCCTTGGGAATGAATTTGAACACGAAACGTCACCCACCAAATCATTGACCTCAATTTCCACCAAGGAGGAATGGATTTTTCGAAAAGTGTAAAACACCCGCCAAATGAATTTGAGCAAAAATCTTTGAAAATGAGTTGAGGCCGAAAGGAGGGTAAAAATTCCATGATTTTTCCACACTTGCGGGTGGAATTTGTTGAAACCACGTCTTTCAGCATCCTAGCTCTTACGGCTTGGGCTGTGCGTTGTGTCAGTCAGTCATTCAGTCAGTCAGTCAGTCAGTCAGTCAGTCAGTTAGTACAAACAGTATTATATACAGAGATATACCTTTAGAGGTTTTCACGTGCGGAAAATGTTTGGAAAATTGTTGTCTAAGACTTTCAGCACAAACTTATGACCTGGCAATGTCGGGAAATATTAGCTACTTATTAAAACAAACTCTTCTATTATAGTTTGAGAATTTGAGCGGAGACTTTGAGAAGTTGCAGTTGAATTATGGCAAGCTGCAGAAACGAATCGATTCCATGGAGGAGGACAAAAAGGCCGTGGAGCTGGAGATACAGCGCATACTCAAGGACAAGAACATCACCGAATTGAATCTGAGGTAAGCTGTTGCCCCTTTCACTTCCAGCTGGATAAACAGTATCCAACTATTCCTTGACAGGTCCGAGGAGGATCGCAGCAGTCGCCTCAGGGAGGAGACCATTTCCCTGCGCGAGGAGCTCAACCGCGTCAGCCTGAATCGGGATCTTCTGGAGCAGCAGCGCATCGAATCGGACAATTTGATTAATTTGCTGGAGAAGCAAAAATGCGATCTGGAATACGACCTGGACAAGCTGCTGCTGGACAAATGCGATCTGCAGGAGAAGCACGAGAAGTTGTCCAACAACAACAGCTCCACCAGCGACGAGCTGAAGTCCGTGCAGAGCTGCCTGCTGGAGGCCCAGGAGGAGCGCAAGAAGTTGCGCCTCCAGGCGGCGGATCAGGCTGGAGAAATTGGCGAGCTGAAGAAGGAGCTGGCCGTGCTGGACAAGGCACGGCTCGAGCTGGAAACGGACAATCTGTCGTATAGCGAGAAGTTGAAGTGTCTGCAGCTCGAAAAGGAGAAGATCCTGCAGGATCTGGCCTGCATGACGCGTGAGAAATGCGATATACACAACCAGCTGACGGCCATGTGCCGCAAGAAGGAGACCCTCAACGAGGAGCTGATGCGCTGCCGTCAGCGCTTGGAGCAGACGACGGAGACGAACAATCGACTGAATCGCAACATCGAGGACATGGTCAAGGATGTGGAGGAGAAGCAGGTGGTCATTGATCTGCATGAAAAGGACACGCATCGCCTCAACGAACTCTTGGCTGCCCTGCGCTCCGAGAAGGAATCCCTCGAGACGGTGCTCTTCGACACGAATACGACTCTGGAGGCCGTCGAGGAGAAGCGCAGCCAGCTGGAACGTGACCTCCAGGAGGCGCTGGTACGCGAGGAATCCCTCAAGAATCATGTGGCTCGTCTGCAGAAGGAACTGGAGCTGTGCCAGCGCAAGGCGCAGGAGACTAAAACGCAGCTGCTGAACGCGGCCCGCGCTGCCGAGAACGACTTCAGCCAGAAGATCGCCAATCTGCAGGCGGCCGCCGAGGATGCCTCGAAGCGACATGGCGACGAGGTGCTCCAGCTGCGCAACGCCCTGGAGAAGCGCATGCAGCAGGCGTTGCAGGCACTGCAAACCGCCAAGGACGACGAGATCGAGAAGCTGCAGGAACGCCTCGCCGCCTTACAGGCGCACATCGAGAGCCTGGTGCAGCAGCACGAGGAGACCCTGATCCGCGCCGAGAACGAGAAGCAGCAAGCGCTGCTCATGGCCCACCGGGACAAGCAGGCGGTCGCCGAGCGTCTCGAGGCGGTCTCGCGCGACCTGAAGGCCGAGCAGGAGGCGCTGGATCGCAGCAAGCGCGAGGCGAACGCCCGCGACGAGAAGCAACGCGGCGCCATAGCCGCGCTCAAGGATGAGATCGTGCACATGCGCACCAGGGATGAGGAGCACAAGTAAGCCCAGCATCCATTTATCTCGCATTTATGCATCTTTAATCTGTTATCTATATTCCTTTCAGGATCAAACTGGAGGAGTGCATACGGAAGCAGGAGCTGCAGCTGAACAGCATGCGGGAGGAGCGCGAAACTCTGTCCAGGCTGAGCGAGGAGCTCAAAATGGAAATCCGTCTCAAGGAGGACAAAATGGAGGCAACCAACAATGAGCTGCAGGATGCGCTGCGAAAGACCAAAGAAGGTACAAATCTTTCTATAAATATCAAACTTACTGATTGACTGACTGAATGATAGAGTGATTGACTGATTGACTGATTGGTGATCAACAGTAAAAATATTGAGGACGTAGGATCCAAATTATAAAGCTGGGAATTTTGTAAATTTCACCCGTTAGGATGATTCCTCAATATTGAGGACAACGGGTTTAAGAAAAAATCTGAGACGGAAAATTGTTTTTAAAAATTTAATTTTCTAACTTTTGGCTTCAATCCCAATCGGATATCTATTTAGACAAATTTAAAGACTTGCTTCATCGATTTTGAATCTGTTCCCAAAACGGCCCTAAATGGACAATATTTCAAAGATCTTTTGTAAAAAGTCGTCTTAGGCGTCAATCCAAACAATCTTTGTGGATAGGTACAGGTATTATTATTAGACAGGTACACCCACTGCATGTTGTGGCTTTTTCTGGGGCTATTTTTCCAAATCTTGTAGGAAGAAAAAGGATAATCCTTTTCCTAGCTGTTGGGATCTACGTCTGCAGCGTCATGGAACCTGCTCTGATGTCTCTAAATTCCCTTTCCCAAATCTGCATTTTGTCGAAGTCAGATAGTTTCTGATTTTTTTTTGAGCTGGTATTTCTGGGTAAAAGTCCGCTGAGATAGCCCGATAAGAAGTTTTAGTCAACTTTTTATTATAAGTAAGGAGCGTCTGTTATTGGGTAAAAGAAACCTTTAGCTTTTCTTTTCCCTACATTGTCAATCCAGTTTTAGTTTAGTTTCTTCTTTACCCAGTTTCTGGGCAGCTCAATTCTTCCCTTCTTTTCCCTGTTTCTGAGTAGCTTAATTCTTCCATTCTTCTCCCAGTTTCTCATAAGCTCAATTCTTCCCAGTTTCCCAGTTTCCCAGTTTCCGAGTAGCCGAATTCCTCCCTTCTGTTCCCAGTTTCCGAATAACTCAATTCTTCCCTTCTTTTCCCAGTTTCTGAGTAGCTTAATTCTTCCCTTCTTTTCCCAGTTTCTGAGTAGCTTAATTCTTTCCTTCTATTCCCAGTTTCATTCATAAGCTCAATTCTTCCTTTTTATTCCCAGTTTCCGAGTAGCTCAATTCCTCCCTTCTATTCCCAGTTTCCGAGTTGCTTAATTCTTCCCTTCTCTTCCCAGTTTCTGAGTAGCTCAATTCCTCCCTTCTGTTCCCAGTTTCCGAGTAGCTCAATTCCTCCATTCTATTCTCAGTTTCTAAGTAGATCATTTCTTTCCTTCTCTTCCCAGTTTCTGAGTAGCTCCTTTCTTCCCTCTTATAACCAGCTTCTGAGTAGTTCAATTCTTCCATTATATTCTCAGTGTCTTAGTTGATTAATTCTTCCATTCTATTCTCAGTTTCTGAGTAGTTCAATTCTTTCCTTCTATTCCCAATTTCTGAGTAGGTTAATTCTTCCCTTCTATTCCCAGTTTCCGAGAAGCTGCTGAGTTGATCGGAAAAGTTTCTGTGGAATGGGATTATTGAGATCTCTTCCATACCCTTACCTCCGGCAAATCCATGTTATCCCTCCTAGTTAAATATGTTGTTGTGATCTTTCAGGTGAGGGCTACATCGACAGCCTGCGCAAGGAGCTCACAGACAGCCGGCGGCAGCTGGCGGACAGTAATATCGAGCGGGACAAGTACTCCGCCAGCAACAAGGAGCTGCGGGATCATGTGAAGCGCGTGGAGAGCGCCAAGCGCGAGCAGGCGCGTGCCATTGAGGAGGCGCTGCAGAAGATTAACAGTCTGGAGGAGACCAAGAACTCGCTGGAAATCGAGCGAACGCGTGTGAGCACCATACTGAAGGAGACGGAGAATAATTTCACGAAGACCACGCAGGAGCTGGGCGCAACCAAGTCGCAGCTGCATAAGACGCAGCTGGAGTTTGCCCAGAAGGACGAGGGCGGCAAGGAGCTGCAGAGCAAGCTGGCGGCGGAAACGGAGCTCAAGGAGCGGGCGCAACAGGAACTGTGCCAGATCAAAAAACAGCTGTCGGATCTGGAGGCAAATCTGTGCGCGACGCGCCAGGAACTGGGCCGTGCGCGCTGTCACAACAACCAGGAGGAGCATCGCTTCCATGCGCGCGAACAGGAGCTGGCCGCGCGCATGGAGGAGGCGCGCGGTCGCGAGAAACGCCTGGAGGACCAGAAGCACAATCTGGAGGTCTGCCTAGCGGATGCCACACAGCAGATCCAGGAGCTCAAGGCTCGCCTGGGCGGCGCCGAGGGCCGGATCCGGGCGCTGGACGAGCAGCTGGCCTGCGTGGAGCTGCACAAGCGCGACACGGAGCACAAGCTGAGCTCCGTGGTGCACACGCTGCGCCGCATCGCGGGCATCCAGGTGGACGGCAGCGTCAACCTATCCCATCGCCTGCTGAGTCCATCGCGAAGGTTTAGTCCTTCGCGCAGCGTCGGGGATTACGATACGCGCAGCACGTCGCAGTGTCCGGATGCGCCGGTCGATGTCGATCCGGATCTGGTGCGCAAGGGCGTGCGCAACCTGATGCATCAGGTGGCCCAGCTGGAGCGCGAAAAGGACGACTACAAATCGCAGCTGGGCGCGGCCCGGAAGCAGCTGCAGGACGCCGCCGAGCAGCAGCTGCGCTGCGACGCCAAGCTGGGCAAGCTGCAGGCCGTGCTGCGCAATCTGCAGGAGGAGCGCAGCAATCTGGAGACGGATCGCAAGATGAAAATCTCGGCGCTGAATGCGCTCGAGGAGAAGCTGAAGCAGCGCTCGGACGAATGTCAGATGCTGCGCGAGCGGCTCGCCCAGACCGAGATGCAGCTGGCGGCCACGTCCGAGGAGAACGGCCAGAACGAGGAGCGCCTGGAGAAGTGCCGTCAAGTGTGCGGCAAGCTGGACAGCGAGAAGCGTGCGCTGCAGGAGGAGCTGGCCAAGGTGGAGGGACGCGCCAGCAAGCTCGATCTGCAGCGCGTCGCCATGGAGGGCGACCTGGCGCGCCTCCAAATGGCGCTCCAGGAGAAGGAGTGCCACGTGCGGCAGGTGTCGGAGCGACTGGACAACCAGAATCGCGCCATGACCCAGCTGGAGGATCGCTGCACCTCGCTCAAATCCACCGTGGATCAGCTCAAGGAGCGCCTGCAAAAAAGCGCCGTCAGCGAGACGCAGCTGCGGGGCGAGATCAAGACGCTGCAGAAGGAGCTCTCCGAGCAGGGTCACTGCAGCCAGACGAACGAGGACAAGCTGAAGCTGCTGCAGAAGTCACTGCAAACGGCGGAGAACGAGAAGCGCATCCTGACCGAGCGACTGGACAGCGCCCAGACCAATCTCAACGAGCTGCGACGCAGCCAGCAGGCGCAGCTCGATGGCAACCAGCGGCTGCAGGAGCAGGTCACCGATCTCGAGGTGCAGCGCTCGGCGCTCGAGTCGCAGCTGCGCATCGCCAAGTGGAATCAGGAGAACGGCGACAAGGGATTGAACAGCGGGAATGGAGGCGCCGGCGGCGGCGGCGCTGGCGAGGAGGAGGAGCTGTGTCGCCAGCTGAAATCGTCGCAGCGCGAGAAATCGGAGCTGCGCAGCAAACTGCAAACGCTGCAGGACAAGGTCAAGCAGCTGGAGTCCGACCGCAAGAGCAAATTCGCTGGGGGCAGCGCCTACGATCGTGCCGAGAAGGCGAGCTCCTATTATGGCGGCGCCGGGGATGCTGGTGAATATGACTCCAATCGCTATGATGTCGGTCCTGGGGCAGCCTACAGCTGCGGCCTGGATCACAGCATCATTGAGCAGGAGACGCGCGACTTGCGCCTGAAGGTGCGTCGCCTGGAGACGCTGCTCGCGGAAAAGGAATCGGAGCTGGCGCGCTGCAAAGCGCGCATGCATGACACCGCCAAGTGCTCGGATGGATTGGACACGGATCGCTATCGCAGCGCCCAAATGCATGCCGAGAAGCTGCTCGACGCCCGCGAGCAGTCGCACAAGCAGCAGGTGCTGCGCCTCGAGAACCAGGTGAGTGAACCAAGTCCATTTCCATAAGCACAACAGATCTTCAACTGAGCTCCACAGATTTCCATGCTGCGCGAGCAACTGGCTCAGGAGGCCAAGCGGCGACAGCAATACATCCTGCGCAGCTCCAAGGCCAATCGCGAGATGCAACATTTGCGCAGCACATTGGGCGACTCCCTGCGCAACGTCTCCCAGCATCCCGTGGATGCCCATTTGCTGGAAAGCGAAAGCAGACGGTATGTACAAAAAAAAATATAAGCCTAGAACTGTTTCTATTATCTATCCTATATATCTGATATATAGTTTGATCATCAATCATTTAGGACTAGGAGATTTAGGCCTAAGATTAAAGTCAATTTTAACTATTATCTAATCATTTAAAATATTAAGACTATTCCTTCTGCTTATTAATCGATTACTATTTTATGTCAGATGCATTAAAGAGCAATAATAACATTTAAAGATTTCCTATATCAGAACATTTACGACATAATTATAGCAAGCTTTTAGGAGCAGGCAAACGCAAAATAAGTAAATATAATCTTGATTAGCATCTAGTAAATCTTTTTTTTTAGATAATTTTTTTATATTGTATCAAAAGTACACACATTTTAATATCCAGTAAATCGACGTTACTCTCTCTCTCTCTTGTTGCCCTCTAAAAGCGATCCGAATATTAATTTAATGTGCCAGGTACTTTATTTTCCGCTTTAGAGTACATCATAAGAGCTTGGTACACTAAATTAGGTAGAGTTTACTTCTCCAAAAATAGAAGAAAAAATAAGAAATAATAGAAATCAATATCCTTCAATCTTCATTCCAAAGCTGATTAGTCTATTTATAAAATTGTGAAAGATATCGTGATTCGTAACTCAAAGTGCTCTTCGGAGCTGGGTACAGGGTATCTTCTAGTCGGACATGTTCGACAATCTAGGCATTATCTTATATATATCTATATCTGTATCTATATCTATATCTATATCTATATCTATATCTATATCTATATCTATATCTATATCTTTATCTATATCTATATCTATATCTATATCTATATCTATATCTATATCTATATCTATATCTATATCTATATCTATATCTATATCTATATCTATATCTATATCTATATCTATATCTATATCTATATCTATATCTATATCTATATCTATATCTATATCTATATCTATATCTATATCTATATCTATATCTATATCTATATCTATATCTATATCTATATCTATATCTATATCTATATCTATATCTATATCTATATCTATATCTATATCTATATCTATATCTATATCTATATCTATATCTATATCTATATCTATATCTATATCTATATCTATATCTATATCTATATCTATATCTATATCTATATCTATATCTATATCTATATCTATATCTATATCTATATCTATATCTATATCTATATCTATATCTATATCTATATCTATATCTATATTCTAGCTTGGACTCTGCAGTATCCATGAGCCTACCGCCGTCAACGTGTCGTGATTACGATCGCGATTAATGGAAAGTGCAATCGCGTTGTCATCTGGTAACTTGATCCCGCCAAGACGTAACGTTAACTGCCAGCGTATGGATAAATACGTGCATTTATTTTAGAGGCAAACGCTTAAGATTACAAAAATCATGATAAAAAAAAACATATTTAAAATCGCGTTATTTAGTTGACCATTCGCAACCCTTGAAGAGCTTCAAATACGATTCTAGCTGTTCATTGTCTGCCTTGATAGACAATCGAATATAGTGCGTTCCATTTTTTCGCATTTAATTGGTTTTTCCTGAATTTGGACATATATCATATATGACACACAAGCATAATTTACAATTATTATACATTAAAGGGTCACAAGTTCCGCTTCTCCTCGACAGGCAGGAGAGCACAGAACTACACATATATCATATATGAGCTATAAATCGATCACATAATAATTTATATAACATTGTATGCATTAATATTGTCATGCACATTCAACATTTAACTTAACTAAACTAAATACAGCATGTGTTCAAGAACTTACAGCATAATTTATTAAATATACAAAAATAAACACGTCCAATAACACTTTAACAGTGCGTTTCCTTTATTTTTTTAGCACCTTTTCCAAACACTCAACAACGATTTTCATGTTCGCCTTCTGCGCCGAGAGCTTGGCCACTTCGCCAGCAATGGCAAAAAGTGCCTTGGCTTTGCCTTTTTGGTATTGCTGCACGGCCTTGGGCTGGTTCGTAATTGCCTGCTGGCAATAGGCCTCAATGGTGGCGAGATCGGAAATCTGTTGCAGATTGTGTTGCCCAACGAGCTGCAAAATAAAATCAAATGATATCAAAAAGTTGTAGCTGCCAATTGTGTCGATATTCATACTTCGCTAACTGAGCTAGTTGGGTTTGTATGTAAAAGCTGAATAAGTTGGCGGGCTGCTTGTAAATTGATTTGTTCTGCATGCAGCGCCTTTAAGACATCCTTCAAAGCATTGGCGCTTGTGGTGCTAAAAATAATATGAAATTAAATCAGCATTTGGTACAATCAGATATCAGGTGCGCATACTAATCTTCGATGTCCAGGTTAAGCTTGTTGCAGTAAGTTAACAAGTCGTTAATGAGAAAATTTGTAACTACTTTGGTTGGCACATCTGCCAGACTCTCGGTAATGTTTAAGAAATGCTCCAACAGGACAGGCTCATTCTTTAAATAAAAAAAGGTGAGTTTTATCAAATATTAAAGAGTGGGAGGAGCATACCACCAAAATGATGGCTGTCTCTGCATTTAGTTTGTAATGTTCCACAAGGCGTTGACGCGTATGCTCCGGCAATTCAGGTATTTCCTTACTTAGGGCAGCTACCGATATTAATTCTTTGGTTGACACCGAGCCCGGCTTAAGATTAACATGTAACGGCGGCAAATTGGGCTCCGGCATGAAGCGATAATCCTGCAGCACCTCCTTATCACGCATTGCAATGGTCCGTCTATGCTCTGCATCCCAGGAACGCGTTTCATTTGTTACCACACCGCCCTCGGCAACGAGCTCCAATTGTCGATTGATTTCATATGAAATTGCCTGAGATATGCTGCGCACGGAGCCAATATTTTTAACCTCTGTGCGTACACCCAAAGGAGCGCCTTCTTCGTGTATAGATATATTCGCATCCACGCGCAGTGCACCCTCTGCAAATAAATATGCACTCGTAGAAGCATTTTGGACATTTTTTCGGGCACTTACCTTCCATTTTACAACTACAGGTTTGCAGTCGTCTTAGTATAAGCACCAGTTCCTTCACCAACGAGGCTGCCTCCTCGCCAGTCTCCAAATCTGGCGCAAATACCAGCTCCATTAATGGCACACCAGCACGATTCAGGTCAACGAGGCTCCTTTTAAGCTGCTCGTCGTGCAACGATTTGCCACTGTCCTGCTCCAGTTGCAATTGTAACAGATTGACAGATTTATAGTACACCTTTTTGCCAGGCGTTATGACTGGGAATGTCATCAGACCGTCGTTCGCCAAAGCAGCGCGTTGTTGTGTAATTTGGTAGCCGTTCTTAAAGAATGAAAAATGTTTACATTGCACCCGATGTGACGAATTTTCAATGCTCACTGGCAAATCGGCATAAAAGTAATGCTTCCGATCAAACATGGAAACTTCGTTCACCCGACAGCAAAGCGCCAAGGCGGTTTTTATCCCAGATTCCACGCATTTGCGATTGAGCACCTTAAAGAGAATACATTCCATGTAAGAATAAGTTAAAGAGACCCAAAAAAAACTCACCGGCAGAGTGCCTGGTATCGATGCATCAAAATAGGTAACTGCTGTGTTCAGTGGCGCTCCAAAGGCGGTGCCGCTGCCCGAGAACAATTTGGATGCGCTTGTAATCTGTGCGTGCACCTCCAAGCCAACGACGCTCTTCCATTTGCTGCATCAAGCAAAAATGGTTTTTTAAAGTTGTTGAGGGAAGTATAAATTATTGATATACTACCGTTTAGGGGCATTGGCCAATTTGGGCTGCGTAGCCAGTCGACGCACGACCATATAACTGCCCATTGCAAGTGTTCCTTTACCAGTTCAGATTTGATAAGAGCAACAGCTGAGCATCAGCCGCGCTGCTCAACAAGAGCGGTGCTCCCTCTAAATATTTAAGTAAAGAAATCGATTGCACATGAAACAGCTGATTGGAATCGAATGGGAATTTGAAATATAGTTTACCTTGAATTTAATTGCCTATTTTATTACTAAAAATATAATCTCAATAACAATAACTGAATTCATTTTAAAATTCGCAACAAATTAAACCTAGCCTAAAGTTCAAACTTTGAAAAGTTGTAGAGCTATTATTAAAACTAACTAAACATGTATTATTATTCAAATTTCGATCCACACAATGAGATCTTATATAACACATTACAACAATAACTGCCGATTACTAATAGGATGCTAATTTTAGCAAGATTTTAATTAATTAGCGCGAATATCCCCAATGCGAGCACGAGGCTGTTGAGAACAGCTGATAATAATTATCGTGTCACGAAGCAGCCGTTCGTTACCAACAAGACACGTTTAGTAGAGCGAATATCCCCAATGAGAGCACGAGGCTGTTGAGAACAGCTGATGGTAATAGTTATCGTGTCACGAATCAGCCGTTCATTATCGATAAGACACGTTTAGTTCCGATATTTAATGTACTTACGATAAATCAAAATAGCACGAAGGCGAAGTGGGCTCCACTGGAAGAACATGAAAAAGATGAACCTTACTGCAAAACCAATGTAGAAAAACGCGAAATAACCTCTTAAAGAAAACATGTGAAGAAGATGAAACTAGCAGAGGTAAGTACAACAATTGCATTGGCCAATGCAACACACACAGCAAACACACTTGTGGTAAAATGTGATGCAAATTTTGTAAATCAGTTGACAACAACAACGACGAAGAAGAGAGCAAAAAGCACACGCAGCGCAGCAGAAAACACAAAAAAAACACGACCAAGAGACCACGACAACTTCGACGACGACAGCAACGACGACGACGACGGCTACAAAGTTCTTGGAGTGGTGGCCACTACCAAAGCGCTTGCCAGCGTGCAGCTACAGCTGAAGGGGAGAGAAACTAAGGCGGCAGGTGGAAGTGCAGTAAGGAGCTAATGCTGAAAAATCAATCAAGCAACCACATGCTGTCCACTGTTTCTACTCTAATCGAACTAAAGCACTAAAATGGACTTCGAGAGGATCATTAACGGGTTGGAGTCAAATCAAACGCACGAGAATGAAGAGGCAAAGAAAAAACTTGTTGAACTTTTCACCCAAAGTGAGTTAATCGGCAATTTATCAATTAAGTTACTATTTGAATTTCCCAACTCCCAAACTATAGATAAGGAACAATGGCCAGTGCGTTATATGCTGGACTACTACATCAATACGGGCTCAATGCGCATCATGGAAGTGCTGGTGAAAGCACAGCCTCCACACGATGGCTACATATTTGATCGCCTAGACGATTGGCTCAAGCAGCAACAGTTTCGCGTGCAGGCGCTAAATGTGTTCTGTTTCATTGTGCGACGCCATCCCACCTGGTTGCACAAAATCGAGAAGCATCGCCTTATAAAGAGCGTATTTAAGCTGCTAATGGTGAGTGAATAGCCAGAATTTACATCTTTATCTGTATGCCTAACCTTTTACGTTTTACGTTATGTCCATGTAGCACGAAAAAGATATTGTGCCGTTGATGAGCGCACTGCTGTGCATAATAACGCTGCTGCCCATAATACCGAACTCTGTGCCGAACCTATTGAACGATCTGTTTGACGTTTTTGGACATTTGGCCTCATGGAAATCGCAAAACGTGAATAGGCTGCCGGATGAGAAGCTGGTGCATTTGCAATTGGGTTTGCAAATGCTATTTCATCGTCTATATGGCATGTATCCGTGCAATTTCCTCGGCTATCTGTCGGAATTCATCAAGAAGGACAAGGGCGGCATCTTTCAACATACGATTAAACCATTGCTGGACACGGTGCGCGTGCATCCCATGCTATTAACGGCCACCGTTGAAACGGAGGTAAGCAACGCTCGTTGGAAGGAAATGGAGCCACATGATGTGGTCATGGAGTGTGCACACTTGTCGCTGCCCGTGCTGCATCCCGATTCAACAAATGAGGACATCAACTCCGCTTATCCGTGCAGCACGCCCAGCTTTAGTCGCATGACTTCAGCCAACTCTTACAGCGAACAGCACAACAATATTAGCAATCAGCTAATTACCCAGCAACTAACTGGCGTGCCTGCTAGACGCTTTGAGTCGGCGATGGCGGAGAGCGGCAACACACCGATCTGGAGTCCACATAACGAAATAGCCGCTGCTACCGGAAGCACAGCTATACCCTTGACGCCCACGCCGCCGTTTATTTTGCCGTCCAGCAGCAGCGCGCAGCTGCTTGTTGCGACAGGCTCCTCGCCCCCGGAAGCAGCTGTCGAGGCAACGCCGGAGACAACACCATTGAAAGATTTGCGCGACTTTAAACAACACCAACAGCTGCAACAGCAGCAGCAGCAGTTGCCCAACTCACATGCGGTGCGCGCCATATTTGGTAGCAGCCAACCATCCTCGCCGATGCGCAAGGATCAGCAAAGCCAGTTCCACTTTCCTGACATAAATAAAATGCAGCAAGGTGAGCTGCCAGAGCTCAGAGATACAATGCTCACGGCTACTCTGTGCCCGACGGGTCCGAATGCGGTGCAGGCGACGTTGCTCACCTGGGAGACCAAGGAACTGAGGGGCACCATTTGCGGGGACTGCAACGAAACGGATCGCAGCCTATGTAGCGATGGGGGCCTCCACATGCCCACCAGCCGGTCCATGCATCAGCTGGTCAAGGGCTTCAGGCGACGAAATCGCATGGCCAGCTACTGCTGCAACGAGAGCAGCAATACCCTCGGCTGGTCTGGCGGCACGGCGTCCAAGCGGGCAGCGTTCAACAGCGCTCAGGAGGACAGGCAAATACGACGCACCAAGTCGTGTTCGGCCTTGGCCGGCCTGCAGCATGAAGATGATGACGAAACCGATTGCCCGACCCTGAATCAGAATAATGGCAATGGGAATGGCGTGCATGATGGCGTGCAAACACAAAAGACTGGGCTGGCCGGCAGCCGACTGCAGCGTAGCGGCCGCATGCTGACCATGGTAACAACGAAAATTGCGGCCGGAATTGCGTGCAAGTCGCAGGAGGTGCAGACAATAGAAATGGTGCCATCACGGTACGAGAATTGGCTCGTTGAGCTGTTGCTCGAGTGCAAGGAGCAGCGCAATAAGTACGAAAGAAGCCAATTGTACCCTCAGGACATACTCGATCAGTACATAATGCGCTCCGTACACGCCAAGGAGAGTTCCGATGCAACATCCAATCTGCAGGAGCAATACCAGCTGACGTGCTTGCAATTACTCTACGAACGCTATCGACGCAGCATTCACGCTGAGCGCAATCGCCGCCTGATGGGACGCAGCCGGGACAAGCGTAGTCTGGAAATGGAGCGGGATCGTTTGCATGAACAGCTTAAGAACTTTGTCGTGAAGAACCGAGAACTGGCCCTGAAAATGGACTCGGCCATTCGTCAGTCCAATGAGCGACAAAACAACTACAATCTAGAGCTGGCCGACCTAAAGTCCAAATATCAGCACGAACTGGAGCAGAATAAATGTCTGCGGCAGGCAAACGATGATCTGCAAACGCGTCTCAGCTCCGAGATGCTGCAGCGCAAGGAGATCAACTACGAGCTGGAGCTTCTACGCAGCCAAATCTTTAGCTTGAGCACAGAACTGCAGCGTGCCCAACAGCAAGCGGATATTGGACTGCAATGCAAACAGGAGCTGGCGCGCTTGGAGGCAGAGTTCATTATTATGGGCGAGGTGCAGGTGCGTTGTCGGGATCGACTGGCTGAAATTGATAACTATCGAGCGCGCGACGAGGAGCTGCAATTGCTCCAAGAGAGCTACAATGCTGAGCTAAAGGGTAGGTTTAAAAAAGGGAACATAGCAAGTTTACCATAATAAGTGTATCATAATTTGCCCACAGAGCTGAAGCACAACTTGGATGAGAAGACATCTCTACTCGAAAGCACCAGGCACAAAATCAGCGAACAACAGGCTCAGCTGGTCAACAGCGAGAAGGTCATCACCGAGCAGAAGCGTTTGTTGCGCACCGTCAAGGATGAATATGAGGAAATGTTTAAGGTAAGCGTAAGAGTTAATTTTGAAGCCAGTTATGCGAATACAAAATGTGCTCCTCCAGTCGGTGAACAAAAAATACGACATTCAAAAGAAGATCATTGTACAAATGGAAGAGAAGCTCATGCTGTCGATGCAGCAGCCGCTGAGTGCAGTGGGGCACACCACCTGCTCGCCGGACACTGACCGTACGGGTAAGCATTCGAAATTAACAAGACGTAATTTCGTTTTAATGACCAAGATTGTGTGTTTGCAGACATCGCTTCGTCCATGGAGCGCAACTCACCGCTCTCCACGTCGCTGGCATCTAGTGAAAGTCTCTCTGCGAGCCTGCGCTCCACAGAGCTAAAAAATCTTCAACAGTTGCTCGAGCCGCCTTCGATGCCGGATGTTTTAAACACGATGGCCGGCGGTACAGGCTCTGGCACGGGCGCCTTATACGAGGACAATGCGCGCTTGCCGGCAATTGACTTGGCCACGTCGGCAGGCACTGCTAGCGCTATAAACATTATGCAGACGACAGCGACGGCAGCATTGCCGCAAGAATTGGACCTGCCAACGACATCTAATCACACACATACCCACCCACATCCACACCCACATCCACATTTACATTTGCAACAGCAGCAGGAGCAGCAGCCAGCGCAGAGTCAGCAGTAACAACTTGATGCAAACGATGCACTTGCAACAGAAAGTACACAAGGCTGTCAATTATATAAACAGAAAGATATGGTCGTCGGAAGGGACAAGCATCAACTATAAATTAAATATGCATCAAAAATAGCTGCAAATATCTCTTCTTTTTTTTGTCTCCACTACCAAAAATAATTAATGTCGGAATATGAAACGAATTGTTCAGGGTTTTCGCATTCAGTTTAAAAAACTGTGTAACTAAAGTTTAATAAAACGCAGAGTCCGCGCAATAATTATATATAACGATTATAAACGTTTGAAATTTTAACTTGTTGGCACATTGCAATGTGTTTTGTCGTATAAAATTGTACAAAAAAAGAAATAAAACGAAAATAGGTTTTGATATGATGAAACATTTAAATAAAAATATTTCAAGTGCATATTGATTTAACAATAAACATGTTAAAAACAATTTTTTGCCTTCTACCTGTTTAATTTGTTCAATGAAACGCGACCTTATGTAACAGTGGCGCGAAATTTGAATAGAATTTGAGCACACGATTTTGCGGCAGTGCCAACATAAATAAGTTAAACATGGCCCGTGCTGGCAACTCTACAAAAAGCTGGGAGAGCCAAAATTCGAAAATTCAAATGTCGGTTGGGCGCAACAGATGTTCGGCATTGCCAGCTGTGCGAAAAGTTGACAGCGCCAACAGCTGTTTTCTGTACTAAAAGCAAGAGGAAGAACACCTCAACAATCAGAAGAGAAAAACGCCTCGAAAACAAAAAACTATGTTGTCGCAATATATGGAAGAATTTGAACAGGTATGCAATGGCAACACGCACTTCAAACTGAATATAATTCCATCCCGCCAATTAGGAGCCCTTCGAAGTGGGCGAATTTATTGAACGTCTGACCTGGCGCACCAACAATGAGCTGCAAAACAGCGAAGATTTCAATCCTGTGGCATTGCATGACACATTCATACAGACGATTAAGGATCTGAAAATTCTGCAGGAGAAGCAGCAAAGCAAGTGCGAACGCCTAGAGGAATCCCTGCAACAGGAGCAGGATTCGCATGCCAAAAAAATCGCCAAGCTGCAAGAACGACACCAAACGGCCATCGATTGGTTTGGCCAGCTGGACGAGAAGATAAACTCTGTGGCTGGCAAGATAATGCATCTGGGCGAGCAGTTGGAGAATGTGAATACGCCGCGTAGTCGTTCGGTGGAGGCACAAAAACTGCTCAGTTACATGTCCGAATTTCTAATGGCCGGGCCCGTCATAGTCAATGATGTATTCACGGATCCGCTGCGCTTAAACGAAGCAGCGGATGTTATACAGAAGCTGTACGCAATTTCACAGGACCTACCGCCGGGCAACTTTGCCGAGTCCAAGAGGAAAATTGAAAAGAAATACGATGAAGTCGAGCGCCGACTCATCGAAGAGTTCGCCGCGGCGCAAAAGAGCGAGGATATTGAGCGTATGAAGTCGCTGGCCCAGATACTATCCCAATTCAAGGGTTACACACAGTGTGTGGATGCTTACATCGAGCAGAGCCAAATGCAGCCGTATAGCGGCAAGGATATATTCATAGGCATAGTGCCCATGTGCAAGCATCACTATGAGATAATCAAGAAGGTCTTTGCCAATCCGCAGCAGGTCATGTCCAAGTTTATTCTAAACATCTATCAATTAAAACTGCATCAGTATGCCATGACCAAGTTGGACGATAAAAAGGATGAGGAGAAGTATCTTCGCACACTGTATGAACTCTACTCACGGTAAAAGGAAGTTTTGTTTATAAATTGAATTCAATATAACTTCGTAATATTTTCAGCACTTTGAAACTGTCCAGCGATCTACAAGTCTACATGTCCACCATCGATGATGACCTGCTCCAGAAGCTCACACAACAAATCTTCATGAAGAACCTGGCTGGCTATGGTGAAATTGAGCTCAAGTGCCTGACGGCCAAGTGCTCATCGGAGCTGGAGAAATTTTATGCGAGCAAGAAGCATCAGAAGACACAAACCACAAAAGGTTTTCGGCGCAACATGGAGGTGCTTATTGCCACGCGGGCCAACATTAACATAGCTGCCATTGAGGATTATGGGGGGGAGACGTTTCTATCAGAGGAGCTGGCCATTAATATGCTACAAGAGGCAAAGGCATCCCTAAAGCGCTGCAGATTGCTCTCCAGCGTGGCGGAGCTGCCCGGCAATGCAATCAAGCTGAATGACATCTTGTTACGCTTTCTTATGCACGAACATGTCGACTATGCCTTGGAGTTGGGTCTGCAAGCGGTGCCATTGGCGGAGGGCAAAGTATTTCCCCAGTTGTATTTCTTCGATGTGGTGCAAAAGACCAATATCATTGTGCATTTGCTGGATAAATTGTGCAACTCTTCGGTTATACCCTGCGTCAGGTACGTATACAAATTAATTTAGTTTATAATAGTTGTAAATATTATTTGCATTTACAGCAACACACCAAAATACTCGGACTATGTGTTTAAAAAGCGGATATTGATGGAACAAATTGAAACGAAACTGGATCAGGGTCTAGATCGCTCCATAAGCGCAGTAATTGGCTGGGTCAAGGTTTATCTGCAGTACGAGCAGAAGAAAACGGACTACAAGCCCGAAACAGATGTCGATACTATCTCATCGGCTGTAAGAATGTTCTCTCCATCATTTTCGCACATAATACCATCAGCTATTCTTTCACAGGCGTGCCTTCAAGTTGTGCAGAGCCTGCAGCCAGTTATTGTGCAGATAAAGAAATGCGTGGACGGCGAAAATCTGCAGAACGTGCTGACAGAGTTTGGAACCCGACTCCATCGCATCATCTACGATCATTTACAGACAATGCAATTCAATACGGCGGGCGCCATGTGCGCCATTTGCGATGTGAACGAGTACCGAAAGTGTATACGTGAGCTGGAGAGTCCATTGGTGACTCAGCTCTTTGATATACTACACGCTCTATGCAACTTGCTATTGGTGAAGCCGCAAAACCTTCAAGAGGTTTGCACAGGCGATACTCTGGTAGGTGATATGTGATATTTATAGGCGAGCGTTTCTAACTTTTTCGCTTTTTTGTTGGCACAGAACTATCTGGACAAGTCTGTGGTACGTCAATTCATCCAACTGCGCACCGATTTTCGTATCATTAAGAATACGAACTATCTAAAGGGGATCATCGAATAGCCCTATTGTCAGAGGCGAATCCGATGCTGAGTCACATTCCCGAATGTTTCCCAATCAAATTACTTTTTGTGTATTTATTTATATAAACGTAAACATGATCAAGTAACAAAGTACATGGCGACATTTTTCATGCTTCAATTTATAATTAAACTCAAGTGCTTGATATTTTTATCTACTCATCAGCTATCATTTGTCATTTTTCATTAGTTGTAGCCTTCGTCATGTCCTAAATACTATGGGAACGGCCCCAAAGACCGAATCGAATTTTATCAGTCAGTAGTCGGTGAAGCGTCGACAGCTTGTTCACAGCCAATAAATCAAAGTTTATTGCTTAAGTATACACAAATAATTTATTTACAATTGAATTTAATGACGATTCCCGAATTGCAGATACCGCCAGTTAAACGCCAACCAACTGCGACAAGTTTACGTCAGTTACCTGCTAGCCGTCAAGCCAAACGTATCATAGTACTAGCTATAAGGCTTTGCCTGTCGCGTGTTAGATTAACAAAATACCATCAGCATTATCGTTTCACTTTTTTTTGATAATCCCATCCAAATTTTTTGCGAAAATTGTGCCATCTAATCGCCGCGATCTGTTACCGCAATCGATTTGGCCATGCGCGGCTATTTTGTTTACTACTTGAAAATTCTCTGGGCCATTTGTGTTGTCCACGAATCGGCCGCCAATGCGATCAGGATCAGCAGGAATGATGCCTACAAGAAGCTGTTGTCGTTGCGCTCGTTGCCATTCGAGGATTGCGGTGAGTAGTTGGGTACGATCCTCGTTGACCTCAATCCAGGAATGAATAGACTTTGATATCGAAAGATATGGTAGAATATGAAATATTATTTTGCGTCCCAGACTTCGGCTCAATTTTAGAAACTAGTCTATCGGAAAATTCAGTTCGATCTTAGGAAATATATGTATTCTACATTCAAACCTTTATATTTACCTGTTATCAATTGCTTTGAGCTATAACATATATATCCTCAATACTTGTTGAAGTCGACTACATTTCCTTTTAATATTATTTATACTCGAATGTTGAAAACGATTTTCTTGGACTCATTGGCAAAAACGGTACCAACTTTATTTTAAATAGCTGGCCAAAGTGAGTATTGAATAGAAATCGAACCATGTACATAAAATATGTTTAAATATTATGTAAATATAATTGTACATATAATCTATGAAATGCTTATGCTACAAAACAAAAGCTTTCTGCATTTATCAAATCAAACAATATTTACATCTTTACAGATAATATTATGCCCAGAATCTCTAAAACTTGGGCATTTATTAAATATAGATTACTCATTTCTATTCTTTTTTTAATAATCTTAAAACTTTCCCGATCACAAAATGACACCATTTAAATATAGCCGCAACATTTTGACTGGGTTAAGACTCTATCGTGCTGATATGCAAGAATTATGACATTAATCAGTGTCAAATTTTTATTGGAAAAGTTTCCCATTCACAAATTGAAAAAAAAAAAAAGAAGCAAACTAAACAGGTTTGGTTTTTTTTTCTGTTATTGATTATAATCAACTTCAGAATAAACTAATCAGTTTATTACGGTAGACAAAGTCAAATAAATCATCATTACTTCACAAATTTGTATTTGTCTTATGAATGATGACCAGACTTATTATAGACATTTATGGATGAATACTATATTTTTAATGGATTTTCGAAAATTCAGCGGCAAGCAATGCCAGTCCGTTGAATCTCAAAGCTTAATTTTATATAATATACTTCAAGAAAAATGTGTAACGAATTCAAGGACAAATTTTTGACCACATATATATAATATTTGTATAAAGACTGACTCTTCTTTGTTGAAATTGAAGATATTTTATCTAAATACATTTAACAGAGGATTATTTTTGGAAGGAGAAGAACTCGACAAATAGAAGCTTTATTTTCGCTTTTCCATATTGAAACATTATCGTACCGCTGTCTTATGAAAACTTATCAAAACTTCAATTCCAATTATAGGCTCTTTTTACCTGAGTATACGATATATAAAAAATCTACTTTAAGATTTATAACTCACTTTCCCAATCTCCCAACAAAATGCATTAACATTTCCCCTATTATATGAATAAGGTTCTTCTTAATATTTTTAGCTGAAATAACACTGCGAATACTTGATTGTTTTTCAGAGTTACTTCGAAAGAATCTCGAATAAATCCTTCTCCATTCTGGGGTATTTTATCTTCTTTACCCCCAAGAAAAGTTTTGTGGTTTTATTTCGTTTTACAATTCCCCAATATTTTGTTATGTAGGCAACGAAGCGTTTGGTATGCACGGAATGCACGTACTTGTAAATAAGTTCCATCCAAAAATCGCGTTTTATAATAACAACAACAAATACATATAGACTAGTTGAATAATATATATACATACATATTTTTCCAAGGAATGCATTCGCTTATATAGAATGTATAATTAATCTTGTGGATTTTGCAGGTTCCCTATATCATGTGAACTACCTGAACATTGAGAGCTGTACGAAGGTGCCCTGTTCTATGGCTCGCGATTCCACTGTTAAGGTTACGGTGCTCTTCGATGATAACGGTAAATAAATAATTGCTGATAACGATGGATCATGCATTTAAATTCTAAGTCGCGTAGTACTCGGAAACAGAAATAGCTTAGCGAGGGCGAAGATACGCTTGCGGGGGAAGTAATTGAAGCTACCTAACGGTAGCGGATGCGGCGAAGAGGGAGGGGCGGGGGGTGGAAGTAATCGTGTGAATCGACGAAGACGCGATAATGTGCTGTTATGCATGTCATAAAAATAATTAATCAAATGGGCGTGTAAATCAAAATAATACCCAGCAATTTTGCATTATACGACTTCTTTTATGGCCCGTTCGTAGTACCACACACATACATACATATGTACATACATATATGTGTGTGCGAATAGATAAGTAATACTTATAGTCAGTTAGCTGTATGAGTGTGTTGGCCCAATGCAATTTGGGTTAGCGATATTATTGATTTTGAATATATAAATAGACCACATAGAGCTTTACTGTGTTTTGATTATTCAGCAAATAATTCAACGTACTGCACACAGGCCCAATAGCACTCTGAAACCAGAAGCTGATAAACATTCAAGTACTTTAATTTATTTTGCGATCTATAATTTGAAATCTAAAGTACCAAGTCAATTAGTATTTGCGTTTCTTAGTAAAATGGAAAAGTATTTACTTTCTCTCTTTCGCTACTTCGTCGTACTAATTTGTTTGAAATTTTTTGATAAATAATATGCACACTTTTTACGAGTATTCTCCATGCGAAAAGATACGTACATAAAAATAACCACAATTTTTAAATTAATTGTTTATCCTGATCTAATGTTTTTTTTTTGTAAAGGCAACGGTGTCTCGTTTCTGAAGCACGAGGTACGCTGGGTCTTCACCTATGTCAAGACCGAAGCGGCCATATCTCCCGATCCTTGCGATGGCGACCACAACTGCATATTGAACGTAAATGATAGTAAAAGCTATTGGGCTAACATCTATGTGAATCCAACATTGCCCGTGGTAAGTTCAATTATTATTCAACTCGTATCCTTATCTCTTCCTAACGGTTTTGGTTGCAGATGAAGGGCAGTATGCTCTGGGAGGCCAAAGATGAAAAAAATCAAAATCTCATATGCTTTGAGGTGCCCGTTGTAATTACAATGTGAACATATGTACACACAAACACACACACACAGAAACAGACAGAGAAATATATAAACAGTGCATAAATGCGAATGTAAATATGTATTACGCAGATTATACAGACGAATTTATGATACTTATGTAAAATACAATAAAATAATTGGTGCATGCAAAAACAATAACAATGGAAACATTAGGGCAACAACAAGCACACACCCACACACAAACACATACTCATGCATCCTTTAATGAAACTCTGAATGAATGGGCACTGCAGGAGTAAGAAGAAGACAACAACGAAGGAGCAGAGCGAAACATAAATAATGCGATCTTTTGTTTTTGGCACTGCTGCGCTGCTAGCGGCACACGAAGCAGCGACGCATTTGGAGCATGAGCGCCAGCCATACGCTTTCACGAGCGCCGGGAGAGCCGAACATAAAAAACGAACGCAAACGAGCTGCCGAGCAGCCGAGCGACAGTGGGGCCGAGCGCACAAGTATGTTCAGCATCCAGATGCAATGCAATTGGTCGTTCGCTCAGTGTGTCAGTCAGTCTTTGTGGGTGCAACACGTCGGTTCGGTCACGCAGAAGCAGCAGCCGCGTTCCCGTCCGCAGTTGCAGTCGCAGCGAAGAAGTGCAAAACCGAACAGATAAAATCGAAACTTAATTAAATAATAACGCGCGCGAGCTGCGCGATCGATCGATCACAGGAAGAAGCCTCGCGAATTGTGCCGACCAGGGTGTTGCCAGATTGTTGGCGTTTTGGGACCAAGTGCTTAATTCTGCGTCCACTCCTTGGGGTGGTGGTTGCCAGAGGCATTTCGCTCATTGTGCGTCAAGTGTAAGTACAAAAACAAAATGCTCTGCCCTGCTCGGCTCGGCTCGTTTGCTTGCCATTTGCGCAATTTGGTCGGCGTAAAATGAGATTGCCTTCGTGCTAATTGCGGCAATCGGTGCGGTAGGGGTAGCTATGTGGGCCGGGGCTGCGGGTAGCTGAAGATGGGGATGCCATGGTGACATGCAACGCCGCACCGGCCATGGCAAGCAACACTTATACGAGCTATAGTTGCCGTGGCAAAGTCGTCAGCGCCATACCCTTCGCATCGGAAGTAATCCGGCACCCATTGCCCTGAACCTGAACTTTGCGAGCGACTGCAAAATTAGCCTACAATTGCAAACCTCTTCTTCTTCTTGTTCTTCTTCTTCTTGTCGCCCATCACTTGAGTCCGCAAATGCTAGCGAGCTAGCCTGAAATTTCAGATCGGATCGCTTCATGTTTCTTTCCTATGACAAATTAGCGCAATGTGAGAAGTTTTTACTGTTCCTATTTTCATAATTGTTAATAGAAAAATTCGGATTCAAAATGATTCACGAGTCAGCTTCTACAAAGCTATAAAAATATAGAAGTTTGGCCCAACAAATTTGAACTTTTATCTGAAAATCATATCGTGTATTTTATCTTTGCATTTTGTTGTTAACATTTAGAGACAAATGTGCCATAATTCGGTCAAGAAATTTTTTTATTGTTTGCCAAAGTGAAATAAGGCAGATTGTCTTGAGATTACAGCAAGAATAATTTTTGGTTTATTGAGAAAATAATATAAGCAATATTATAATATAAATTTAAATAAGAAGGTAGAAAGTTTAAAATGCTAAAGTGCACTTTTTTATATATAATGTCTTTATATCTTTAATTGGCAAAGTAAGATGAAATGCAAACATTTACTTATCAAACATTATAGGATATATTGTAGGACATAATATACACAATATAATATATAATATAATATAATACACAATAAATACGTAGGATTTTAGTCGAATCCATAACACGTTTAACAACTGAATCAAGACTCAAGTTCAAATACTTCTTTTACTTAAATTAATTTAAAATTAAGATAGAGAAATCCCAAAATATACTTACTAAAAGGAGAAAATAGTTTCTTAGCTCGTATCTTAAATATCTTTTTTTACGCTTAACTGTTTGGTTAATTTAAATTAAATTTTTAAATTGCAAATAATTGCTATTATTATAACTATTTCCTTATAAATTGGAATTTTATTTAGCCTTATTGCTCATATATATATAAATAGTTGCTTCTAAAGTTAAATATAGTTATTTGAAAAATTAATGAAGCACACAATTTTAAAGAATTTTTTTATAGGCAGTTTGTTAAAATATTTGCAGAGCTATACTTACCATATAATTGAGATAATATTGTGTTTTAAACTAAACATACATAATAATATTTAATGATGGTTTTAATTCTAAAACTCTAACCAATAAATAACCTAATTGCACATATATGTATGCATCTTAAGTTAAATATATTTAATTTTAAGCTAACTCTTAGACCATGTTGAACAATTAGATAAGCACACAAAGAATTTGTTATAAGCAGTTTTTTTTAAATATTTTCAGAGCTATACTTTACCATATAATTAAGATAATATTATTTTTTAAACTAAACATACATAACAATATTTAACAATGTTCATATCCAACTAATTTGTAGAGTGCCGCAATTGTAGAGTATCTGATCGTCGTGCCATTCGAAAGATTAATGGCGATTCCAGCCTCCCCGTTTGGTAGTTTACTTTGCTCTTCTTGCGTTTACTTTAACGTAAAAACTTTTTATGTGCGGCTGCCAGTGCACTTGAGCAGCAGCAACAATGCGATGACGATGTTGTTGTAGTTGTTGTTGTCGCTGTTGTTGTTGCTGTTGTTGTTGTTGTTGCTACTGTTGTTGCTGGTTGTTGGTCAAAGTGTTAAACGATTTGCATCATATTACACACTGTTGTTGATGCTTGGCTGCTCGGCCATTGTCGCCAGCTCCAGAGTCGCAGTCGCAGCCGCAGTCGCAGCCGCAATCGCCGTCGCAGTCGCAGTCACTGGCTCAGCGTCAGGCCCGAAGCTATTGTGCTAAGCTGCGAAGAACGCAGACCTTAACAAAAGCCAACTACCACCAACGATTTATCATAGCAGCAGCAGCGACGTCAACGAAATCGATCCGGATCTTTTAGCTCCGCTGCCTAAGGCGCGTGCATGTGTGTGTGCGCGCGCGTGCATGTGTGTGTGCGTGTGTGCTCTGCTATGTGTGCGCAGCATAAAAAGATAATTTTGAATTTTTGAATCGTTAAAAGCAATTAATTGCCACTACGCAGCGGCAGCCAGCAAGGCAGACGGCCAGTCAGCCAAGCACAGGCAGCCATCCTGGCTGCGACTGCGACTGCGACTGCCATTCCATATGACAGCGCTGCTTTTGCCCGATTTACTGCCCAATTTTGTTGCAAATTTTGCGTTCCGCGGAACTTGCTGCATTTCATCTTGTTGTCATCAGCGCTGTGCTTATTGTTGTTGTTGCCGCCGATCGTCGCACATTCATTTGTCGCTTAATGTCCCTCTGTTGCGGCTGCATTCCCCCCCCCCTCCCCTCCCCCCACCCCACTCATCTACTGTCGCGCCGTTTGTTCTGTTGCGTTCACGTTCCTTGCCCCGCCACCTGCCACGAACGCTGCGCCCAAAGTGTCTGTATCTGTATCGTCTTGGCATGTGCGGCATCTGCTGGCTGCCTGGCTGCCTGGCTGGCTGGGCTTCTGTGATGAGATCTCCGCCCCGGCTATATGCTGGCTGCTGCTCTATGTGTGCGCGTGTGTGTGTGTGTGCGTGTGCGTGTGTGTGTGCTTGTGAATCTGGTGACATCCACTTGCATGCGCACATTCATCTTTATTTTATTTTCTTTGCTGCACATTCACACGCAGCAGCACACTCACACGCACGCACACACACGCATGTACACACACATGCACACGCTCACACAGTTGGGGCAGCATCGACCAAGCCATAAAACATTAGTTTCCCATTTGCGTGCTAAATACCCTATGTGGCTGGCAAGCTGCATGCCAATTTAAAAGGTTGGCTTAGCAGCCAATTCCGTGCAGCGGAATGCCGTTTAGCCGGCGCAATGCGCAGCTCTTCAGTACCAGGAATGACAGCTCATACGTATGTGTATGTAATTTAGCTACATTCAAATGTAGCTAACATATCAAATGAACCTACGTTATGTACACGTGATATATACTTAACTATAGATATGTTATAGTTTATATCAACCAAAGTAAACCGGAGACTTTATATTGAAGTAAAGATATCCTCAAACGACTTAGGCTAGTTATATAAAAATTAAGTAAATCATTTTTTAGAAACTGAAATCAACGTTTTTAATCTGTTCTGCTTTAACTAGAGTCCTTTTTTCTTACTATTATCATTATTAATTTAATTAGTTTCGAATATATTTTTTTTTAGCAGACAGAATTTAGACAGAATCCCAGAAAGAAAAAGTTCTAGTAATGTATTTAACATTGAATTCAATATTTTTTTTAATATTTCACGTATTAAAACCCTTAAATATTATTAAAAACATTTTAGGGCTTTCTAGAATTTCGAACTTTTCGAATCACCTCGAGAGCCTTATATCCAAGTATTATTTTATTAAGTAAATTATCTAAAAATCAGCTCTAACTTATCATTTTCCAACTTTATCAGAAAGAAGACCATAGAATTTGGAAGAAAAGTAGAAGCTGTAGAAGAAGTAGAAGCTGAAAGGAACAATTTTGAAACAAATAAGCATTTTATATAGTTCAAAGCATTTCGGCCAGGGTATCATGGCAGTCAGTATTGCGGGATCGTGAAAGCATTTGCAGTTTGTCTATCTGAGCGGTGCGTTCGTGGCACGCACCGTGATGCGCGCTTTGAAGTCCTGTCAAGCACTTGAGATACATTTATGTATTTTTGCATTTTCATTGCTTGGAGTTGGGAGCGGGGCAGAAATGCGCAGAATGATTAGTTAGTTGGTCAGGCGAAATGGAATAAACCGGTTCGAGCGATCCTTCAGCATAATCAACATGCATAAATGCTGTTAATTATGAATGCACGGAATGCGTTAAGTCTAAGCCACAGATGGAGATGGAAATGGAGTGAGATGGAGAGCTGATTATCTGGCGTACATTTATTGCAGATTGATCAAGAGAGAGATCAAGATCAAGATCATGCTGTTCATGTTGGCGCTGGCGCTGGCCCTGCTGGGCAGCCGTGCCTCGGATGCCAGCAGCGCGTTGCATCAACGCCAGCGCGACAGCACCGACATCAAGGAGAAGATCACGGATCTGCAGTGCCTGGCCAGATGCGAGAACAAAACCCCGGCAACACTCCAGCGCTGTCTCGACCCGTGCAAATTGGAGCTGTTGCGTGCACCCAGAGCCGGCAGCTGCCCGAGCAGCGCGCTGCTCGCACGCCAAGCGCGTCTCTCCTGTCTGGACAACTGTGTCTACGACCATGACTGCCTCGAGGTGCAAAAGTGCTGCGCCTCCGCGTGCGGCCCCGTCTGCGCCGAGCCGCTGGGCGTGCGCAACGCCAGCCAGCTGCCGCCCATACCAAAGATCCTGCGCTACAAGCTGCCGCGCAGCCACAAGGTGGAGCTGACCATCGAGCTGTCGCTGCTGCCCTGCTACTTCCATGTGGAGGTGCGATCGCACATCGGGCGCATCTTTACACCGCGCAAGCTGGGCATGTGGCAGTCGCAGCCGACCGAGAAGATACTGGAGACGCGCGACGGACCCAGCAAATTGTAGGTACTCACGGCATGGTTATATCGAAGCAGCGAATCTAACATGCAAAGACTTTTCACCACAGAATGGACATCTTCTTCAACATACGACCCGGTCGCTGGTATCAGGTGCGCGTCGCGGCGGTGAATGCGTTCGGATTTCGCGGCTATTCGCAGCCCTCGCACGCCTTTACCCTGGCCAGCAGTAAGATCCGATCTTGTCCCCCTAATCTTGACCAGCTCAATAGCCACCAGCTTTTCAGATCCCAAGCCGCCCAAGGCGCCCAACGATGTGAGGGTCACCTCCAAGCACTACGACGGACGGCGCTATATGAGCGTCAAGGTGGTCTGGTGTCCGTCCAAGTCCAATTTGCCGGTGGAAAAATATAAAATCACCTGGTCGCTCTACGTGAGCAGCGCGGATCAGCAGATCTACACGCTCTACGCCTATGTCAGGGATGTAAGTGTTAAACAAACTAATTAACTAACGAGAAAGAAGTGCTATCTTCGGCATGCCGAAGATTTAATACCCTTGCAGACCCAACCTTTCCATAATGCTCATAATGCTTTGCTCGTATTTAAGAAGCACAGGGAAAATAGTTAATGCCGAGTGTTGTTAAGATATCTTGATAAACAAAAAGGGTTTCATAAAACTTAATTTTAGTCCGATCGTTCATATGGCAGCTATATGATATAGTATCCCGATGTAAATAAGATTTTGCATAAATTTAGGGAACATAGTGAAACTTATAAATGGCGAGTTTGGTCAAGATATCTTCAAAAACAAAAAAGTTTTCCATATAACAACTTAATTTTCGACTGATCGTTCCTATGACAGCTATATGATATAGTGGTCCGATGTTGATTGGATTTAGCAAATATATGAGGAGCATAGTAAAACTAATAAATACCGAGTTTAGTCAAGATATCTTGAAAAATAAAAAAAATTCCATACAACAGCATAATTTTCGACCGATCGTTCCTATGACAGCTATATGATATAGTTGTCCGATCTTAATAGGATTTTGCATATATATGGGGAGCGTAGTAAAACTAATAAATACCGAGTTTGGTCAAGATATCTTGAAAAACATAGAACTTTTCCATACAAGAACCTACTTTTCGACCGATCGTTCCTATGGCAGCTATACGATATAGTAGTCCGATGTCGATCGAATTTTGCAAATATATAAGACGTATAGTAAAACTAATAAATGCTGAGTTTGGTCAAGTTATCTTGATAAGCAAAAAAGATTTTTATATAAGAACCTACTTTTCGACCGATCGTTCCTATGACAGCTATATGATATAGTGGTCCGATCCAGCTGGTTCCGAATCATGTACTGCGTGCAAAAGAAAGAGGGACTTCTGCAAAGTTTCATGACGATAGCTTTAAAATGGAGAGACTAGTTCGCATAGAAATAGACAGACGGATAGACGGACATGTCTATATCGACTCGTCTGCTGATACTGATCAAGAATATATATACTTTACGGTGTCGGAGATGTCTTCTTCTAAGCGTTACACATTTCACGACAAAATTAATATACCCTCAGCAAGGGTATAATAATTCAAATGCAACAAGACTGCGACCAAACTTGTCTAAAGTATTTGAGGCACAAAGTGAAAAGTATTTATTAAACATTTTGTCAGTGCACTTTATTTTTTTTTTAATTTTTTTCAATATTAAATTTTAAAGAGTTTTATAGGAACAGTCGAAGCTTAAATTTGACTATATTATAAAATAATAAATATACATAGATAAATAAATATACAAAAAAAAAATAAATAAATAAATATAAACCTTTAAATGTTTACTGTCCAAAATTTATAAAAATGCTGTGAATTCATAAGACCATTAGAAAGAAATCAGGATTTTACCCTAGAAAATATACCTCGTGATTGGGCGCCCATCCGCAGCTTGGCAGAGATTAATCAATATAATTTGCAGACGCATCAGTTCGAGATCAAGAAACTGCGTCCCAACTCCTCGTACTATATACAAGTGCAGGCCATGTCCATAATTGGACTGCGGCGCCTGAAATCGGAGCAGACGGCGTTGTTATATAACACAACGCTTCAGTTGGACGAACCGTATGCTGCTCCGCTCGACTGCAGCAACCACCATGTCCGGCACAAGTATCATCACAGGCCCGCCGCCGCCGCCGAGGAGATCAGCTCGACGCCAGCTGTGAATCCCATTAATGAAGTTGCGAGGGCGACGACGACGCCCGCGGAGCTGGGCAACGGCTCGTATGAAGTACGTTTCCGTTTGAACCGGAAATTTGGCATGATTGTGCAAATTTTGGGATTCCAGCCACACAAGGAGAAGTAAGTGGCAGCCCCTCCCCCATCCCCCCTCTTTCATGTGTTATACACATGTTATTCATGTTATTTGATTGTTTATAAACAATTTGTATTATTTTGCATTGCAGAGTCTTCGAGCTGTGCCCCCAAGAAACGAAATGCGAGCACCGCGAATTCAGCGCTATCCGTGTCAAAGTGAGTACAACGCGGCCATGCCACGAGCTCTGTTCGTGCCCCTCGAATCATTACAGAAATCATTTGTCATTTGGTCAATTGGGTTTCGATTACATTTTGTTGTTCCGTTCAACACGTGAAACACGTTTGCGAGCGAGGCGCCACGTACGTGGTTCAAATCCAATTGCAGTGCTCCAATGACGTAGTTGATCCACAGAGGAGCAGAAAGTTGGGTACAAGGTTCAATAGTGAATTTCACAGAATATGCATATAGATTTCGCAAACAAAATGTTTGAAGAATGAAATGTTTAATGCATTAATTTCATGTTTATTTAATTGATCATATTTTGATTGATTGACGGACTGATTGCTGATCAGCGCGCAGTCAAAGCTGTAGTCGGGGTTTCGAGGTATTCCACCCGCAGCCGTGGAAAAGTCGGGAATAAAGGTTTGAAGATGCAATCTAAGGCGGGAACTCGGGGTATTCCACCCGCAACTGTGGAAAAGTCGCGAAAAACAGGTTCTAAGAAAGTTATTTGCTTTCCAATCGATCGGCCTTAAGCTTATCTTCAAAGATCATTTGATACGTTTTTCACTCTTTTCGCAAAATCCACCCTTCTTGGATCGGAAATACGGGTCAAAAATTGCATGAACGAAAATATATATAACTGATTTACCAATATCTATGTAAAATATAACTTTAGACGCCAAGTTTAAGATAGAACGGAATGGGGAATCTCTATACATAAAACTGTTTGTCCTGAACGACCGACTGACTGAATGACTGACTGACTGACGGACTGACGGTATTCCACCCGCAGCTGTGGAAAACTTGTGAAAAAAGGCTGCAGGAAAGTTATTTGTTTGCCATCCGATCAGCGTTTTTCACCCTTTTCGCAAAATCCACCCGTCTTGGATCGGAGATACGTGTCAAAAATTGCATGAACGAAAAAGTTGCATCATAAAATTTTAATTTCAGACGCGAATTTTAAGATGAATTTTGTTAAAATATCTTTTAAAACAAAAAGTGATTCTCTAATGAGATCGTAGATACATTTTTCTTTGCGTTAAAACAATTCGTCACACAATAAAAATATCCTTCAAAGAGGTATTAGAAACAGGTCTATAATTCCGGGTTCAAATTCAGTTAAAACCCGGCTTAAAGTATTGATAATAAGTCTTATCTTAAGATTCCATTTCATGTGTCCCATGATGTGTGCTTGCTTACAGAAGGATTCGCTGGAGTTTAGCAAATTGAAATATAACACAACGTACGTGCTGAAAGCGCTGAGGCCCAGTCCCAACTCCGTGCTGGAGGACACCCGGAATGCGTTCACCTTCACAACGCCCAGGTGCGAGAACTTTCGTCAACGTTTTCCCAAAATGCAAATCAAATGCAGCGACTAACTCGGCTCCGTGGCGGAGGATGCGTCGACGTCGATGTAGTCAGCCAGTGGACCATGAGATTAAACTAGCTTGTAAATAATTTTGTACGTAACGACTTAACGACTTTTTTACTTACTGTTAACACTAAGTATACGGATAACAACAATGAATGTTTCGCCCGGCGGAATCATATTTATTTAAAAAGATCTTTGAACTCTTGTAAATCTCTCTGGTGCTGGGTCATGGCTTGCATGCTGGGCCCCAGCTGCAGAGCGCCGGGCAATTTGCTGGCCTCCAGCTTGACGCCCAGCTCGATGAGCGCTGCTATCAACCTGGTGGTGTATAGCACCGGCCCGCCCACCAGATGCAGGAAATCATAGTGCTTGTCGCGGCGCGTGCTGAAGAGGATTCGCTTGGACACAAAGTCTCCGTAGTTGCTGATGCGTCCAACGCAAACGTAGCGCTTCAGGGATGGTGCATATACCTCGAGGCTGGCACGCAAGCTCTCCGCGGCCGTTAGGCTGTCTGCCGGGACGTACACAATGCGGAAGGGCACATCCAGGGATTTGTAAAAGTCGATGGCCAGATTGAGCACGTGCTCGAGTGCTGCATCGGCCTCGCCAGCCGTCTGGGTGGCCACAAAGCTTTGCACCGCGTTCGTTTGTGTGGCCGTGTACAGACTGGGCGTCGGCCCGTAGAGCAGCGCCTCCTCGCGGTTGTAGCTGCGCCCGCAGGAGACATAGCGCAACGGAAGCACCGAAGGATATATGCACAGCTTGGTCATGGCGCCGAGAAAACTTTCGAATGCGCCGCCGCCCGTTAGATATGCGGTATTCAGTTTGTTCAGCAAGTGTTCCTCGCGCACCAGATGGTACTGGCTGAGGGGCGTGGCATTGGCCTCCAGCAGCACACAGCGCACAAAGTCCGGATTCGAGGTCTGCACAAAGTCGCCGTGCGTGACGAAGTAACGTGCCAGCGCCTGCATGGCATCTACGTCGAAATGTGCCGCCTGCTCCATCAAGTAGTAGCGATTGTTGTCCACAAAATGCACCAGATCCTTGCGATCCAAATGCCATGGCGCCTGTGCAGCAGACGTGGGCGGTTTGTGCCTATAAATGAGCTTCTCCTCGTTCGTTTGGGGGCCGTGCGTATGCAAGCTATTGGGCAGATGCAAAAAGTCATGGATAAAGTCATCCTCGATGGGATACAGATTTTGTTTCAAAGCTTTCACTTCGTTGCGCAACACTTTGCCACGCGCTCGCAATTCCTCCAGCTGCACCGCTGAGCCGCCAGATTTTGTAAGTCGCTTCAGTTCCTTGGTAATCGCATCACGCTCCTCCTCCAGCCGCTGCAGCTGATCGTGGTGTGTTCGATACGTTGCGTACTTGGCGAGCACCTCTTCCAGGCTGATGGCCAGGCCACGTCTGGCGATGCTCTGCTCGAGGGCTGCTCTGTCGCGGAATGTGCCGGCGAAATCCAAGTATGGCTGCAGCGTCACATAGTTCTCGTTGGCTTTGTCGCCGGTTATGTAAAGTGCAGAAATATGTCGCTTCAGAAAGAAGCATTGGCTCACCACACTACGAAGTTTTAACATAGGGATGCGTTTGCTTGTTTTTGAATACAAATTTTATTTTTCACGCTCACAGTTCGCGCTCAGCTGTTAAACGCTTGCTCAGCTGCGCAAAACAGCTGTTCCCCCAACTAGGCATAACATGTAATGCACTCCATGTCTAACATTCTGTTATGGCTTTATAAAAACAGTCTGTTATATTAACATGGAGCGACTCTAAAGGAAAACCTCTTCTGTTATAGTACAATTTCTGTTTAGAATTGTTGGACTACGATCAGCTGAGCAGCCTAACATGTGCTTGTAACAGCCGTACCGTAACTGTTATAATAGTAGAGAAATACATAAGGCGGTCACCTTTGTGGCGCGCTCTAGTGGACATTTGTCGCAACAAACAACTTCCATTTTCGCAACTTTTACTCAGTTTAAAATAACAAAAATAAATATATTTTTACTATAAAATATATTTATTTATTAATTTTTAGAAATTTTCAAGTAACAACAGTGTATACAAATACAAAACAAATATTTTACAACATGAATATGAATCACATATTAGTAAATAAGACAATTTTTGAGCAAATTCATTGTTAGCTTTCAAAAGAGGTCAAACCAATGTATGTTTGTTGCTAATACTTTGTAGTTGTTGACGCAATATCCGGTATCATTTATTGCTTTCCAAGACTGCAGCAAAAGACGCAGGGGGCTTAAAATTGAGGACTTCCTTGTAGACGAGCTCCTTCCATTTTTCCAGTGTTAAATTCATGTCCTCGAAACTCTGGTCATACAAGGGCGAGGTGCTTTCATCACTCGGCTCTGCATACTTCTGCATATATGGATGAGCGAGCGCCTCCTCGGCCGTAATACGTTTATCCGCGTCCAATTCCAGCATCTTCTCCAGCAAATCAATCGCCAACGGATTGGCATTCTTAAAAAGAAACTTGAAGTCCTTGCGTTTTATGGGCGGCAATGAATTGATATAGTGGCGAGCGTTTTCGGAGGAGATCTTCTGCATGAAATCATTCGGCGGTGTGCCCAGCATTTCCATGATCAGATTGAGCTGGTGTATGTGATCTGTGCCTGGGAACAGTGTGCGCCGCGTGATTAGCTCAGCCATAATGCAACCCACCGACCAAATATCGACGGTCTGGCTATAATGCATCCAGTTGAGCATAATCTCTGGAGCACGGTACCAGCGCGTGGCCACGTAGCCTGTCATCTCGAACTCAGTTGGTCGGGCCAGACCAAAGTCCAGAATGCGTAGCTCGCAGTCCTCGTTCACCGCAATGTTGCACGGCTTCAGATCCCGGTGGATAACGCCAGCGCTATGTATGTACTTTAGACCCCGCAGTATTTGGTAGACCAGGAACTGCACATGATCATCGGACAGGTTCTGCATTTTGATAATGTTGTTCAAGTCCGCGCCCATCAAGTGAGTCACTAGGTAGACGTGCTGAAAGTCTTCCAACGTCGCGTCCGGCGGATGCGGATGAAAAATGTCCAGCAAGCCGATAACATTCTCGTGATCCATATGCTTCAATAGCATCAGCTCCCGATACGCCCGCTTGGCATGCACCGTTGATTGGAAGGGACGTGACAGCTTCTTAATGGCCACATCCATGTTGGTGCCACGGATTCTGGCCTTGCACACCTGTCCGTATGCACCAGAACCCACCGGCTGCAACTCCTGGTATATTTCTGGGACTTCCCATTCGGTGCGATTGATGTCCAATTTGTAAAATTTTTGCATTTTGCACGCGCTCATGTTAACAACGATTCTTGTGCAATGGGACTCTCCCCAGTACAAATTCGAAAATGATTAGGCTTATCTTATTTTTCAGTCGGCAAAAAAAATAACAACATTAGCAGCAACAGCCAAACACCGAATGCATATTGTTACGATTTCATGGGCGGGGTGGTACACTCATACTAATTTGAACTCAGCGCCGAATTGGAAATGCGCTACGGCTGCCAGTTGGGATTAATAGTGTTGTATATCAAATTTATGTACTCCCCAAGCTATTGATCATTCGACCATGTTCAAGGGAGTTTTTATATATTTAAAATAAATGTCAGTTAATGGTAACTGAAAAAGAAAGCGTTCAAAACTTTCGTCGTTGCTTACTTTTTCATTCAACAACAAAAGAAATCGATGAATCGATAAATCGATAAATTCGGTTCAGCAGCAGGGTTGGCATTGCCAACGCGCAAAAAATTCGAACAGCTGATACGAATGTAAACATGAGCGAAATTTTACAATAAGCGACTCTCAGCTCGCTCTTGTTGTCAACTATAATATTTGTAAAGTGGGTTGGTCTTCGCTGCATATATCTATATATATAATATTTTTCACTAAATCACAGCGTATGTTATTAAAGCGCCTGCGCGCTGCACCTTAATCTTATCAGAAGCATTAATCTAATCGGAGCATAAAAGCTGGGCTATTCGATCTGCGCCTTTTGTGTCAAGAACAGTTAGTTGTGGAAGCCGCACTAGAACGGAGTGTGCCAATTCTCTCTTCAAGTTTTAAGCTGAACATTTTGCGAAGTAAGTTGACAAATTAAAGAAAGAAAAAAAACGGTTTGTTAATTTAAAATGCAAACCATGCTGAGTAGTTCGTGAAAGTGATGCGGCCAAAGTTTCGATGTCACCTCACACTGTCTCCAGGGGGCAAACGCTGACCTTTGGAGCGGCCCTCAATCTCAAGCATGCAAACGCATTTGCCTTTTCGTAGATAGCAGCTATAAAATCATTTTACTTAAACTAAACTTTTTTCATAAACATTCGATAAGATTAAGCAGCAGGTTCAAAGTGTATTAAAGAAAAAAAAAAAACAATTTATAAAAAAAGTTAAGCGTATTCAAGGGTTTCCTTTAATACGAAAACCACCCTTGCTCTTAGATATAATTAATTTTAATTTTTTTTGATTGCAGTTCATCATGACTTCAACGTTGCTGCCTAATAATATTGTTTACGGCGGGCCCATACCCGTTAGGGTGGCGCAGGATTACCGCTCCTTGGGCCAGTATATTTTGGACAAATACATAAGCTTCGGCGACCAAACTGTGATGATTGATGCAGTCACGGGCACAGAATATACGGCCAAGTTTATGTACGAATCGATTGTGAGATTGGCTCAAATACTTCAGAAACTTGGCGTCAAGCAGAACGATGTCATCGGGCTGTCCAGCGAAAACAGCGTTGGCTTTGCCATGGCCATGTTTGCCGGATTCGCAGTGGGTGCAACTGTGGCGCCTTTAAATGTCACCTACTCCGAACGTGAGGTGGATCATGCCATAAACCTGTCGCGTCCAAAGGTTATATTCGCCTCGAAGATCACCGTTGACCGCGTTGCCAAGGTGGCCAAGAAGAATAAGTTTGTCAAGGCCATAATTGCGCTCAGCGGCAACTCCAGCAATCATCCAAATGTGCATTCTTTCACGGATTTGATGAACAACGACAAGTTCAAAACAAAACCCGACTTTACGTCGCCGGTGGCAAACAAAACCGAGGATGTCGCCCTAATTGTTTGTTCCTCGGGCACCACCGGCCTGCCCAAGGGTGTCCAGTTGACACAGTTCAATCTATTGGCCACGATCGACTCGCAGATGTAAGTTAAATGAATATATATACATATATATTTGTTTTAATTGTGCATGGCTTTTGTTTGCAGCCAGCCCACCATGATTCCTCTGAACGAGGTTACGCTGCTGACTGTCATTCCCTGGTTCCATGCTTTTGGCTGCCTCACGCTCATCACAACGGCTACCATGGGCACGCGTCTCGTCTATTTGCCCAAATTCGAAGAGAATCTGTTTCTCTCCGCCATTGAGGTAGCTATGCGCATCGAAATTAAGTCTTAAAACTATATACATATTTTGTATACTTTGTTCATTGCAGAAATACCGCGTTATGATGGCGTTCATGGTGCCACCACTTATGGTCTTCCTAGCCAAGCATCCGATTGTGGACAAGTATGATCTGTCCTCGCTGATGGTTTTGCTCTGTGGCGCAGCACCTCTCAGCCGTGAAACCGAAGATCAAATAAGGGAGCGAATTGGTGTTCCTTTCATTCGACAGGGTTACGGCCTTAGCGAGTCGACGTTAAGTGTTCTGGTGCAGACCGATGACTTTTGCAAACCAGGCAGCGTTGGCGTACTGAAGGTTGGCATCTATGCCAAGGTCATTGATCCCGATACGGGCAAACACCTGGGACCGAACGAACGGGGCGAGCTATGCTTCAAAGGCGATGGCATCATGAAGGGCTACATTGGCGATACCAAATCGACACAGACTGCCATTAAGGACGGCTGGTTGCATACCGGTGATATTGGCTACTATGACGATGCATTCGAGTTCTTCATTGTGGATCGGATTAAGGAGCTCATTAAATACAAGGGCTTCCAGGTGCCGCCGGCCGAAATCGAAGCACTCTTGCTAACCAACGATAAGATTAAAGACGCTGCCGTTATTGGCAAACCCGATGAGGCGGCGGGCGAACTGCCCATGGCGTTTGTGGTCAAGCAGGCGAATGTCCAGCTTACCGAGGAGGATGTGATCAATTTTGTGCACGAGCGCGCCTCACCGGCCAAACGCCTGCGCGGCGGCGTACTCTTCGTGGACGAGATACCCAAAAATCCCAGTGGCAAAATATTGCGACGTGTCCTGCGCGACATGCTCAAGAAGCCAAAATCGAAATTGTAAACCGTGTCCATGAGCCATATATAATGCTATTAAGCCCAGTGAACATTTGATGTGCGACTAAGCAAATAATATTGTACAAAGAAAAACTTTTCCATGCGTACGCTTTATTATTACTAAACTTTGTTCTTATCGTTTTATTTCGTTTTATAAACTACCAACTGGTTGGATTGTGTTTATATATATATATAGATACTTGTCTGTATTTGGCTTTTTAGAGTATTGTATGATGTAATTTAAATCTAAATAAAAACTATTTCCATACATACACACAGATATTCGGCATCGTGTTGCTAATATACACACTCTGATCCATTGCAGTTCATGAAATTCAACTATATATCGACGTGTTAGTTACATTTGATCTCTGTCTGAGCTATCAATAACAAGATACTTAGTTATATAAACAACTACAGCATAGTATATGTAAGTACGACCAACTGTTGTAACAAACATTCGTAAAATTTGTTTTTGTTTTTGTTTGGTTTCATATTGTTTCGGTTCCGGTTGCCATTTGTCATTTATGTATAATTGAATTATCCATTTTATATGTATATATATTTTTTAAATATTTAACTACATGTTTTGTGGCTTGTAAATAGGTTTTCCTAATTAACATTTTGGAAAAAAATGTTTCACACGAGTTTTTTCTTTCTATCTCTCACTGGGTTTTGAGGCGCAGATTCATATTGTGTTCAGTAAATATAGAGCTATATATATATATATATATATGGTTGTATGAGTTCTATAGCATTAGTTCACTAATTATTGTGTATGAAACCTTAAATGTAAGAGAAATGCTTTTGGTTTCTATAACGGAAAGATCGTATTTTGTGTAAAATATGTCTAACGCTTCACTGTGCCACGTTCCTAACGTAGTTCTTTGTTGCAATTTTAATCGACTTGGTGCTTGACTTACAATTAAACCTAGTTTGAAAAATTAGTTAAATAAATTCAGTTGTTCATTTCGTTAGTTATTACTTAAGTATATCAAAGAAATGGTGCTGATTTAAATTAGTTATTTACCCCCCTGCCCTCCCCCTCTCTCTTTCATTTTGGCACAATTTTGACAACGAATTTTTTGAGACTGATTGTCAGTTGTGAGCAAAATAATATTATATTTGAGTCAGTGTGTGTGTGTGTGTGTGTGTGTGTAGGTGTGTGTAAATATTGTTAAAATGATGTTTTGGTCCCCGGGACCAAGTCAACAGACCTAATAAGTGCATGCGGATTGCTTGGAAATGAATATAATTGATATAAAAACTTGAGATCCCATAACTGACCGCACACTAACCAAACCAAGGCGCAATTATGCAGCAAATTCAATGATCAGACAATTATCTCCATGCGATTTGCCTTGCGCGTGACTTTTGGCGGCCCTTGTGCCAAATCCGATAAGCCGCCGTATTTGAATGAGAAGATGACCGTCTGCTGTCCAAAGTTTGCCTCAAATCTGCGTGAAGAAAATTTAAATTTAAATTTAATTACATAGCTATTTGTCAATAAAGCCTCGACTACTCACTCAGTGCTTATATGTATCTCTGGCGGCTTGCCCGTGGCATTTTGTATGACCAGAAACATTTTGGTAACAATTTCGATGACATGGCCCGTTTGAAACACAAAATCCCCCTTCTTTCGACCAAATTCAGACTGAATAGAAGTGAAATTTCATTAGCCAGGTTAAAAATTAAGTCTCGTTTTGAGTTACCGCTTTCACGTGAAACACGGCAATGTCATCCAGATAAGGGCTCAGGGACATGCGATAAATCTCCGAGGCAGGCACTCGATACTTGATTTGAAGCGTGCGCTGGTCCAGCAGAAGCAGCGATGATGTGGACAGCACCAGCAAAATTGGCACAAACTGCAAGTTCAAAAGATATAGCATAAATATATTGGGTAAAGAAGAGGTATGGCAAGGAATATCCAACTAAGAGATAGTCTGTAACCAGCACAAACTTGCTTCCCTGTGCTCCTCTTAGTACCATTCCAAGCAGGATTCTAGGTGGCTAACATACCTTGCCACTGGAGCGCGCTATCTTGTTAATGATGTCTGCAAATACCACATACTGATCATTGGTCTCGGCACAAATCTTCTTCCACTGCTGATTGTGGCGCAGACGCACATAGTCGCCCACAAAGGGATGAGCCACGCTGCAAATTAAAAATGCATTTCAATTGGAAAAGCTTTGACATGTTTGAGTGAGTAGATATGGACAGACCTGCGCGCATAGGATGCCTTGCGATCCTTGAATATAATGCTGGCAGTGACCTTTTCTCGCATGCGATTGCGAGCCGTTTGATCGAACGAGTTGCGATATATGTAGCACTTCCAGCGATGATAGATGGCGCGCAGCAGACGCGATGCATCCGCCAGAAAGCCAGGCGCCGCTGGCCATTCCAAGGAAAGCGGACTCAGTGTGTTCGGCGGCAGTCGCAAGGGAATCGTGAGCAGATACTGTCGTATCTTCCACTGGTGATAGTTACGCGCAATGACATCGACGGCCCATTTGACTTGGCGCTTGTACTTCAACGAACGATATTCCTCGCGTGCCTGCCGATATTTATCAAACAGACAATAAGTATTTATTCATTAATTGGGTTGCTGGGTTAGTGGATGGGTGGATGGGTGGTTGTGAGTGGGAATAAGAACATGCAATGCTTACGACACGATATAAACTCCACAAGTGCCTACGGCCCGTGAAGGGAATGCCGAAACGGCACTCCTACATATATAAAAACAAAAAATCATATATAGAAATATGTACAACAAATTGTGTTAGGCATGCAAATGCTGCAGTGCAGCAACTACTTACACGCCACGTGCGCCACGCACTCGAGATGACCATTTGGCTGTGGCGCATGCGCCTATAACGCTTTCTGGCATGATACATACGAAACATCTTCTGTATGAGCACGGCCAGCTCGGAGATGCGCAGGCGGCGAAACTGTTCCAGCTCGTAGACGGTCCGTGGACTCCGCACGAACACATTCTTGGTGCCGAGCGTAAACTCAGCCGACGGCAGCGGCAGATTACGTATGATCAGAGCAATGCCCTCCACCTGGCTGCCGCCGTGAAAATGCGGCCAGGTCAAACTGTTGAGCAGCTTGTAGCGTTGAAAGAACTTGACATGCGGCAAATGGTAGCAGTGTCCAGTGCGACAGAGATGCACCAGCGGCATAAGCGACATGTAGCGCACCTGATGCTGCACCAAGGCCAAATCAAACTGATGCGACTGCTTGCATTCGTTGGGCTTAATGCAGAACACATAATGGGCGCGACGATGCTTCACAATGGCCAACAATGTTTGGAGCTGCGTGCGTATGTTGGTGCTGAGCGTTGTTGGCTTTTTGCTGGCCTGCCGGCGCGGATTTCCCTCCGGGAATAGGCTCTGCACCAGCGTTAGTTGGCTCTGATAAAAGGCGGAGCTTATATATTTCGGCAGCATGTCCGAGTTCTTTTCCAAAAACCGATGTATTGAATAGTTAACAACGTTGGCAAAGTGGCGAATCCTTTGGATTGAAATATATAAATGTTTAGTTACGCTCTAGCTATGCTGGAATGGACTTACTGAAAGCACATGGAATTGCTGCCGCTAGTCATGAAATTGGGATGCCCTGCGCAGCATTGCTGTATGCGCAGCAGCAGTGATTCGTTGTTGTTCAGATGGGGTTCGTTGATTAGACTTAAAATGCCATAGCTGGGCTTATCGATCAGTTCGCATATGGACTCGTTGTCAAAGTAATCGATGCGCGACCAATCCAAGCCCTCCCGCAAATACAGCTCCTGCTCCGAGCGCAATACATTAAACACAAAGTTCTGAGAAGGAAGAAACAAGACGTTATCATAATTGCCAAATATTGTGTCACATTTCTGACACTTGCCTGATGGATTTTTTCGGCACTGTAGTTAATAGCAAACTGCTCGAAGGAATTGTGATCCAGCACCTCAAAGCCATAAAAGTCGAGCAGGGCAAGATTCTTTTCACGCTGCGTGGACTTCATTGTCTCATTGATCTTATTGACCAGCCAGGTAAATAGGCGACTGTAGAGCGTACGGCAGAGCGTGTTCCGATTGCTGGCCGCCTGCCTGGCATCCATTTCACAGCCAACATCCTCCTGTGTGCTGCTCGTGCTGTTCGCTCTCGTCAGGCAATTGATTAAAATTTGAGCTTCTAAATTGAGCAGTTGCGCTGTTTCTTGCACTTCTACAATAACAAGATCTTAAAATTGGTTTCCTTTAGCATGGATGTGGGACATACCATAGACATTGGAAACCTGACAGCCTTCGGTGCCATCAATGTTGGTCACAGGCACAAACATGAAGTTGCCCAGCTTCAGGACCACGGCAATAACCCGAAAAATAGAGTTAGTCTCATCACAGCTCAAACCAAGCACGTCCAGAGAGCGCTGTAAATGTCATCAATTTGTTGACTTTGCTTTGATAATAATAATAACAATTACAACTGACCTTTGTGTAATGAAAATTGGCACGATCCTCTTCCATGGCAGTTGTATTACGCAGCAGTTCATACTTTTCCACATTGCGAAAGAGCTTCAGAGATTCTTTAAGACAATTATTAGTTAATTAAATAGGATTTGTAATTAGGAACAAACTAACTTAGTAACTGGAGATCCGCACCCAAAAGCAATTGATAAAATATGTGAAAATTGCGCTCGCCAATTACAGTATCCGTGATGCGAGTCTAAATAAAGATCATAAAATAAGAGAAAATACAGAAAAGTCAATATATTACTGATAGCTGATATATCAATCAATTCAAACCTTTTCCAACATATCTTATGTGAGTTAGACATGGAAACAATTTCATAGTAATGTTTTTTAACACATTTGAACAGTTTAAATAGCAATTTAAGAATTTCATCTTTAGTTACTTACAGTGGGTTATGTGAACACCCATGGGATCTCCCTTGAAGTCAATTTCAATGTCAAACAGTTTGCCCTGGAAGCATTAAGTAACCATATATTAGTATTTACTATCAGCGGGGTAAAATAAATTACTTACATATCTGCTGGAGTTGTTGTTCTTTAGTGTGCAGGCATTGCCCATGGCCTCCAGGAAGACATCTGCGCAGGTGACGCACTCTCGCAGCCGCTGGCTGGGCGACTTGTGACGTCGATGCAACGAGGAGCTAGCCGAGGGAGTGGGCGAAACATTGGTGCTACCGAGCACTTTGCTCAGCTTGTGTGCATCGTACAGCGATATACGTTGCGTGGAGCCCATGGACAACTGTCGCTCCGATTGGCTTTCGGTTGACTGCTGTCGCACTAGATTTGAACAGCTACCGCGTTGAGGTTGCTGGAGTTGATTGGCAGTGGACAGGCGGCTATTGCTGCCCCGCAGCAATATCAGAGCGGCGTCGCGCTCCTCCTTCTCCAGGCTTTGGGCGCGTGTGCATTTGCTGTGGCCGCACTGACGGCAGCCGCCGTGCAAGTACTTGGGCGACGTGCTGGAAGAGCCCGTTCTTGAGGGCGTCCCGGCCAGTGGCCCATAAGTGGCAGTGCAGGTGTTTACTTGTGTCTGTTGATGCTTGAAGCATGATTTCGTTGGATGCAAATGTCCATGCGAAGCGGCTGATTCCAGCAGCGTGCTGATATTCTCAGTGCTTTTGTGATGCGAAAAATCAAAGTCAACAATTTTTTCACGCATATTGCGCCTGGCTTGGCGCTCGATGCTCTCGGAACGCATTCGCGAGCGCTGTGTCGGACCTGGCCCCGGACCCGGAACCGGTGACGGCGACTGGCGACGTGAATTGGATGTGCTGCCTTGACTGGATGCGGAAGCTGCGTTGTTTTTGCATATGATAAAATTGGCTGTGCCAGAGCAGCTGCTCGAGGCACGTCGATGGGCATGCATGCCCATGCCACTCGTTGAGCTGCCCGAGGACTGTTTGCGTAGTTCATTTGGGTTGCCAGTGCAAAGCGCACGATCCTGTATGTGTGTAAGAAAATTGACAATCATTTTAAAGGTCTCCGTTTTGCCAGCGCCTCCTTCGCCAGTGAGCAGCACGCACTGATCCTCGCTCTGATCCTTAAGAGACTGATAAGCCAAATTGGTAAGCCCATAGCTGTGTCAAGGATTATACGATAATATTAGATACTTTTAAAAGTATAGCAAGGCACTTACATGTGTGGTGGCAGCTGAAAAATGCCTTTATTGCCATAGTTGCGTATATTTTCCAACGAATGCTCAGATATGTGATGATATGGATTCAAAGCCACAACAGAAGTTCCAATGTAGGTCTAAAAGCGAGACATCAAATTGTGATCAAAGGTGATTCTCAGGATAAAAACTGCATTACTTACATATATATGATCGCGCTTATAACGCTGATGTATGTTGCTTATGAAGCTATCCTCGGACAGGTTTTCCAGCAGAACTGAGTCCCAGGTGCCAATCTCCTGTTCCATTTTGCCCTGTCCAAGCCCTTGCAACGTGTACGGCAAAAACAACAACAACGACAACAACAACAAATGCAAATGCAGAGCATAACATTTGAATTTATCAACTGCAACTGCAAAGACAACCAAGAAACATTACAAATGTGGCATAATTGCATAAATTATCATAAACACAATTGTGTTTTGATTTTCTGATTGAATTATTGATTTTAATTTTCAGCCTCTGCGAAGGCAGCAACAGTGTGTAATACATGTACATAGGCTTTTCGATTTATTAACTATTGCCGCCTTTGACTTTGATTAGTTAAATACTATGTTACTTGGCCAACATTCATCACATTGATATGCATTTATTTGGAACATTTTATCACTGTAACAGCTTTGTTTACCTTTTCGCACAATATTTGGGCATTTTGTAGCGAAATGCAATGCACAACGGTACTTACGTACCTACGTAATGGCAAAGTCAGCTACGTAACGGAAAAGCGACACGTAACGCTAAAAGGAGCAAATGAACTGTGGACGCAAAAAGAGCTAACTTAACATGTGTCTTGTAAAAAACTACATTCGAATATTAAGTAACAGCTGCAGTAGTAAGAGCAAGAGCAATCAGCTGTAGTATATGAACAGCTGATTACAACTGTTCGGGAATTTATTGTGAATTTGCCAAATTATATACAAAATTAATTTTAATCTAATACAAGAAAAAAAAGACCTTTATAACATTGTTATAATAAAGTTGAACGTCTCTTGAAATATAATTTTTCTGAATTTGCCGCCAATGAGTTTTACTTAGAAAAAGTGACCAGAGGTTATTCAAAATTTGACCAATTCAAGATTCCGTCGTTTTCATTGAATTTTGACATTTTTAGGGTTATTTTTGCTCTTTATTGTTGCTGCAGAACAGAACAATATACTGTCCCGGTCGAGCGACTTGAAGTAAACAAAGACCGTAAAAATTTTTGCCGAAATAAATGTTAAAGATGACCACAGATGAGCGTAATTTTAGGTCTAGTTATTATGAAAAAGTTGGCTGTTTTAGCGTTGAAGAAAAGAAATCACTCGATAAACTACTACAGGATGATATACGCAATCTGGCCAAGCTGAAGCACTTCGTATATACCTATACGGTCCCAGCACAGCAGCGTAGTTTGCTCTGGAGCCTGATAATGGGTATAATGCCACTTCACAAAAGCAATACTGAATATGTTCGGGAACAACGCCGCCAGGTCTACGAGGATTTGCTACGCGCCGTGACTGTAATGCGTTGCGTAGACCAGGACTCATCTAAGTCCAGAGATTTGGTCATGCATAAAATGTGGTTACTGGAAAACAATCGGTTGTTGCATAGCAGTGTTCGAGCCGGAGCTCAGGCAGATGACAATCATTTCGTTGAAATTGTGCGCACACTACTTGACATATTTGACGATGAGGTGGACACGTACTGGATAGCCAAGGAGTTTTACCAGTACACGCGTGACCTGAAGAAGGAATGTGGCAAACTAAAGGAATTGACCCAAATACTACTCAAGCGCGAAGACATTGGATTATTTTAGTAGGTAGCATATATTGCAGACAATTGTTTTTTATTTAAATCAGTTTTTTGATTTCAGTCGCTTAGAACAGTTTGGTCTATTTGATGTCAACTCGAAGCTCTTGGAGAACTGGTATATAACTTGCTTCGCCGGGGTAATTTGTGAAACTATGCTAGTCAAAATTTGGGACAAGGTATGCGGTGGCGCCAAGAAGATAGTCGTATTCCTCTTTCTGGAGCTGGTAAAAGACATCAAGTCTTTGATATTCGATCTTAGCTCTCAGGAGGAACTAAAAGCATTGATCGAAACGGTATGAATCATACATATTACATTTTAAAGGTACTTGAACGTCGCCTATTTTCCAGGTCAAAGATAAGGATGGGGTCATTGTAAACAAAGCCATCAAATCTTGGCACAGCAATAACAGTGAGGTGGAATACGCGCATTGAGTAGCACTAAAAAAATGTATGTACTAGAAGTATAATTGTATTGAATAGACAAGTAAAAACGTTTAGGTACTAAATATATTTAAAGACCACGTCCTTCTTGTCGGCCACCGTTTGGAACTCCAGAGTGACGGGGCATTGCATCCAATAGGAGAGCAGCTCTTCCGTGTAGCCAATAAGGAAGTACATTTTGCGGGGGCTAATCGCCTGTCGTATGATGGCAGCGATGCGTATTGTATTGTGTTGTCGCTTGATAATGATTTCGGAACAGACAAGCGCATGCCAGGTGCCAGTTATAAACTTGCGAATGAAGACATCCTCAATTGCTGTCTGAGATGGACGCAAGGCATCCTTAAGAGTGGCTAAAAAATGTTTGTTTAAGAAATTATATAAAATTCAATAAAAGAAAATGCAGCGCACATACATGTGTTCCAAGAGTTCCACGTCTTGCGATGTCCAATAAAATGCGGTGGATTGGCCATCTCGTAGGTGAGCGGTCGATCCCGTTTTACGGTTATGCGGTAACGTCCGGACTGCACGCGACAGCAAACTGCGCTGGTGTGCAATGCTGATTTGTTGCTCAGGCTGAGCTGTGCCTCAGCCAGCGGCAATATTTGCGTAGTCACCTAAAAAATGCAACACGAATAACGTTTAACAGATATTTATTATTTGTTTTATTTACCTTTTTCAAGAAATTCATTATTTTCTACGACAAACTCAACGCGGCGAAGCAGCTGTGTGACCAGCTGTTATGCGTGACGTAACGTAACATCAACTAGTGATGGTAGATTGTCACAATGTTTGATAGAACATTACGATATGTTAGATGCACTAAATGACCATATTAATTGTGACGTCATAATTGTAAATCCATATTAAATCCGCTAAGATGGAGCTTAAAATAATTCTGTTTAATGTATTTTGGTTGTCCGAAGATCTTTGTTATATTAAGATTAAGGAGAAGAAGAAGAAATTCTGTATATCTAAGTTAATTATTCAAGTTATAGAAATTAAGCAAAATTAGATAGTTTACTTCATCCCTTGAACGTTAATGCATTGCAACCGAAATCGGTGTGTGCACTACCTTGTAGTTTCTTTTACCATGAAATGAATGCAACTATCGATTACTTGTTGCTTTTCAAACCCGATACGAGTGTAACAGCAGCATCCAAACAAAGGCAGCTGCTTCTGCGCTGTAGGTTATTTTTACCTAGCCATTATGAAGTACCCCACAACATAGCACATGTCGGCTACCTGCTTGTTAACAGTGCCTCAAAGGACGGGCAAGTAATATTTCCTGGAATACGCTTAGGTACAAAGCTACAGTGACTGAGAGAGTCTTAGCGACAGCAAAATCAATAAAGTGGAAATCAATCGTCAACATGACGCTGAACGAGAGCGACGCTCACAAGCAACTGGAGCTAACGCGTAACTTTTTGGAGTTATCACGAAATGCGGACACCTGCGCCGCACTGCGCAGCTCCGACTGCATTCAACTATTGGTGAAAATTCTGCATGCCAATGACGATGGGGCCGTCGCGGGTGGAGCCGCGCGTAAGAACGCCAGCCAAGCCCTGCATAACATTGTGCACGGGAATCAGCGGGAGGTGAAGGTGCTGCGCTTGCTGGATCAAATACACGATTATAGTTGTAATTTTTTGCGCACGCAACTGCAAAGCGGCGGCGAATCAATTGCCGACGATGAGGAGCGTCATCCATTGGCGGCCATGAAGCTGCTGATGAAGGCCAGCTTCGATGAGGAACATCGCCAGACCATGTGCGAGTTGGGCGCCCTAAAAGCCATACCAAATCTGGTGCATCTGGATCATGCCGTGCACGGCCCGGCTGCGGGCAGAGATCAATGCAATTTACTGCGACGCTATGCGCTCATGACGCTTACGAATCTCACCTGTGGCGAGGAGAACAACAAGTCGCTGCTCTGCGGCCAGAAGCAGTTCATGGAAGCGCTGGTAGCGCAGCTCGACTCAAATGCAGCCGCAGATGTCGATGATCTGCTGCAGGCGACGGCCAGCGTTTTGCGCAATCTCTCGTGGCGCGCGGACAAGCACCTGAAGACCATATTCAATGAGCTTGGCACGGTGACAGCCCTCGCCTTGGCCGCCATGCACAACAAGAGTGAGAACACTTTGAAGGCCATTCTTTCGGCTCTGTGGAACCTGTCGGCGCACTGCAGCACCAACAAGGCGGAGTTCTGTGCTGTCGATGGCGCCTTGGGGTTTCTTGTGCAAATGCTCAGCTACGAGGGACCCAGCAAAACGCTGAAGATTGTCGAGAATGCCGGCGGCATATTGCGCAACGTGTCCAGCCACATAGCTGTCTGTGAATCGTATCGCCAGATCCTGCGGGAGCACAACTGCCTGGCCATACTCCTGCAACAGCTGAAGTCGGACAACCAGACGGTTGTGAGCAATTCCTGCGGCACGCTCTGGAATCTGTCCGCACGCTGTCCCCAGGATCAACAGTTTCTTATCGATCACAATGCCATTCCACTGTTGCGTGCTCTCGCCAGCTCGAAGAATCCCATGGTAGCTGAGGGCAGCGCATCTGCGCTCAAGAACCTGGTGAATTATCGCAACGCCCTTGAGCTAGCAACCAACAACGAGCTGCCACCGAAGGAGCTGGACGGGCATGCGGGCACGCTGCCACGACGTTACAGCTCCATGCGTCTTAGCAGCAATCCCACGGGTTCACTGAAGAAGATGCGCCCCGGCAATGCGAGCAGCAGTAGCAACGGGAGCAATACGTTGCCACGCAAATGCGAAAGCCGCGAGTCAATCTATTCCGGCAAATCCGACTCCGATTCCACAAAATACTCCACCAAATCCGACAGCGCCTTCGAGCAGCGCAAACTGGGCGCGGCCACGGTGAAGAGCCATTACGGCACGCCCACGGAGGAGCAGCCCATTGACTACTCGATGAAGTACAGCTACAGCGAGCACAAGCCGGCAAAGGCCAGTTTCGACAACTCCATCGACCTGGATCAGCCCACAGATTTCAGTGCGCGGTACAAGGAAAGGCGCTCCGCGCAAGCTGCGCAGCCGCAGCCAGCGGCGTGCGAGGACAGGCAGCGGGGCAGCAACGAGATACTGCTCATACTAGACGAAACTGGCAGCCCCGCTGCTCTGCCGCTTGCCAAGTCGGCGTCGGCTTGCGATTTGAGCAGCGATCAGGTCGAGCGTCCCAAGACGCTCAACTTGCGCAGCAATGCGCTGGAGAATCTGGCAGCCGTTAAGCCCGATGGCTGTTTGCACACGCCCGAGCCGGAGCCCGGCGAGCGTCCAATCAATTACTGTGAGGAGGGCACGCCCGGCAGCTTCAGTCGCTTCGATTCGCTCAACAGCCTCACGGAGGGAGCCCCGAAGCAGCCGGATGTTGTGCCCAAGTCAGCCAACGCACCACATCAACCTGTCCCAGCAACTCCATTGCTTGCAACTAACAACAACAACAATAGCAACAGCCAGGCCATTGACTCTGCACTGGAGACACCGCTGATGTTCTCCAGACACAGCTCCATGGATTCACTGGTGAATGATGAGACCATTGGCTGTGATGACAACGTTTCGGTAATTAGTGAATACAGTCGCATGCAAAGCGGCGTCATCTCACCCTCGGAGCTGCCGGATTCACCCACGCAGAGCATGCCGCAGTCGCCGCGCCGTGAACGCAAGATTGAGACATTGCATCTTAGTGCCATCGGGAACGGTAATTCCAATGGAAATGATCTTAATGGCAACGATGCGCCGCGCAGCTACTGCACCGAGGACACGCCTGCGCTGCTGTCGAAGGCGGGCAGCAACAGCAATCTCTCGGTGCTCTCGATAGCCTCCACGGCAAATGACCAGAATGCCAATGAGCCGATGCCACAAGTCCAGGCTAATGAGGATGCCATTTCCAAGATGCGCTGCGGCGGCAGCGCCCTGCCCAGTTATCTGCCCGTAACGGATGAGATGAATAAGTACTACGTAGAGGACAGTCCTTGCAATTTCTCCGTGATCTCTGGACTCTCCAGTTTGACCGTGGGCTCTGCGCAAGTGGGCCCGGCGCGTGCACTGAAGCCGCCGCAGCTGTTGCCTAGGAATGCGGAGTTGGCGCCCAAGTTGCCGCCACGACGAAGTGCAGCCCATGTGGAGGCAGAGCCGCGCCAGCTGCCCAAACGCAGCGATTCGCTCAGCTCATTGTCAATGGATTCGGACGATGACTGCAATCTGCTGAGTCAGGTAAGTGCGCTCTTAGCAAATCTTCTATGAATGCTGTCACATAATCTCGTTACTTTTCAGGCCATTGCCGCCGGCAGCTGCAGACCTCAGCCTAGCGGCGCCAGTGCCAGCACTAGCTCGAGTCTCACGAACACGCTGCCCAAGCCAAGCAACCACAGACGACAGACAATTGCTGGCGCCAAGACTGACTACAGCTCCGACGATTCGCTAGACGATGGCCAGTCCAAGTCATTGTTCGAGCAGTGCATTTTGAGTGGCATGCACAAGTCCAGCGATAACTTGGAGAGCGAACGCAATGATCCGCCCAGCGATCGATTTGTTAGCAATCAGGTGCGCCAGATTGAGTCCATGCTGGCCACCGTACGGCCGACGCCGCCGCGATCAGCCTCGGGTAGCCGGCAGCGTCAGCACCATCACTGGGTCTAACCAAATTAAAGTGTTTGCAGAATTATGAGTTGCAGTTGGTTGGTCGTTTCTTTTTAAATCTTTTCTAATGTAATGTACACACACTGCAATAATATTCTTACGGTCTCAATTTGTCTATAGTTCAGATTAAAAATTTTCACTTAAATTTAACAATTGCCCGTTTGTCTGTTGCCCGTTGCGTCGTTGTTGTTTTGCCTAATCCACAATTTTCAAAAAAATGAACATTCTAACAAAAACCGGGTAGTCTAGATAACGTATGAACAAGTATCGTCGTAATGGGTACACATTCAATATAAATTAACTGTAAAAGGACTTGAAACTTGTCAGCTGCTGCTTGTAACATGATGTTTTGGTAGACTATGCCTAGGTTTGGTTGCATTTATTGTTGCTGTTGCTGTTGCAGTTGGAGCTCTCGTTTTTCAGTAGAAGCGTTTTCGCGCATTGCGATCCTTGAAATACGATATGGCGAAAATAGCCACGCCCGCCGTCACCAGCACTACGAATAGCAGTATGAAAAAGATCTTGGCATTCGACATTCCTGGCTTCGGATCATCTTTGTGCTCTCGCGGCGCTTCAAATGTTTTGGCATTTGGAATAATGTTGCTGCGCTGCAAGATCTCCTCATGCTGCAATCAAAGAAAAGTAAATCCTCTTAATAGACTGCCTGCAGTCTTATCCTATATGCGTACTTACACTGATATTTGTGTCAATATCGAAGAACTTGAAGGTATGAATGTCATGGTTATCGGACAAATCGCCCGTTGTTGCTGACATGCCAAAGTAATAGCCTGTGGGCAGCTCCACATTGTTTACCACAAAGCAGTTTTTCCACTCGTTTCGATTCTCGAGATCCGTCGAAACGGACAACACATCGTTCTCATATCGGATGCTAATAAACGTGTCGTAATCCACATTACGGAAGCGCACTTCACAGCCGGCCAGTTGGGTATGGGTGCCATCTCGGTCGTGATCATAACTCCAGGTACCGTTATTGACCATAGCGCTCAAATAGGGATGTTGATGCTGAATGCAAAGAGGGAAGGTTTCAGTGATAATATTGCCATAGCTGGACATGGCACTTACATTATGCGGTCCGTTGTGATTGCTGTAGGTGTCCAGTATAATGGCCAGCCCAGAGAAATGATCTTTGCTGCCAAAAACAGGACCTGTTTGCATCCGATCCTTTGTATACCAAATGGCGAATCCGTCGCCAAACAGCTCATTGCCCTTGCCATGTACTTTGAACCCAACGTGAACCTCCCAATTACGTCCCATGATGGGCTGCGATAGATATAAATTTGCAACAATTATTTAATAAATACAATTTCCATGCCCGCATACCGAGTAGTTCCACAGTGCGCCGCTCTTTGATTGCAAATCCGGTGTCAGTCTTATGTAGTTACTGGTGACCATTGTGTTGCCCAGAAAATCCCAGTGGGGTAGTATAACGCCAACGCCTGGAATGGATAACGAATCGTGTCGTGTTTATGGCATGCCTCTGGCATGCATCATAGTGTTATCTTACCTTGAAATGGACGCACTAGACTGTGTTCCCGCTTCATATACTCATTGTTTTCGGAGCCAGTCACTAGCTCCAAAGCCAACAGAGTGCCGAAAAATGCCAGGATCCAATTTGTGTTTGTGTGCGTCATTTTGGCATGCGTTGGCGTCTACTCTACGAAAATTTGGTTTAAGCTCAGGCGAATATTTCTCGCTTTTTCGGTGCTGATGCCGGTTTGATGAGTGGTTGCTTTTTGCTAGTTGTTGGCACTATCGATAGTCTCTATTGTTCCATATACCGATAGTTTTTGATTTGATGATTAACAAACACTAAAACTGTTTATCAAAAATCACATTGCGAATATTTTAGGCATCGATTATTATTTTAACTTTTTTATTGTACCTGTTTTCTATTTTTAATTAAATTTAATAGTAAATTTTAAAAATTATGTGAAGGCACTTCTACTATATCGATATTTGGCAAACGATATATTTATGTATATTACAACACTAAACTTGGTAGCTGTTATATTCAGCATTGCCAGTGCACACTTTAAAATGTACCCGCCAAAAATAATAATTACACGAAACTGACTCAACGTTTAACATACAAATTGCCGCTGTTGACAAGTAAACAAATAGTAAACCTCTTCCCTATCGAAAGTAGTTAAGCGTCTAGTTTCGGCAACATAATTTACCACGCATATGCAACCTCGCCGCTAACCCGTTTCAATTAAATCCCATGACTGTAACAGCGACAGCGCTGTCAGTTTGTCAAACTTACGTTATGCGTGGTTGTTGTTGCTGCAACGGCATATTACATACGCATATTCGCGCCTTCAATTGACGCCTAATGGAAAACCAAAAACCAGTTCCAGCATCAAGAGTTTTCTTCCTTGCCAACCGCTGAAGCATGCGTTCACACTCACAGACCTGCGGCGCACTGTTTCGAGCATTGTCAAGGTCGATGTCGTGAGAATAAAAGCGAAACACTTCATAAACATGCATGCATGTGTATGTGCTTATGTGTGTGTGTGCATATATAATGCAAATCGAATTGAAATTGGACCGGAACTTTGGAATGCTAAACATTCGAACTTGCGCTCGCTTTTCATAATTCTCTATGCACATTTGGGCACAATTAGCTAATTGGCGACCGCGCAGTGCAATAACTGTTAAATATTGTCAACCGTTTAAAGCAGCATCAGCCTTAGCAACGCTTCCTCAACACGGCGCTAATTGGCATATAACGTATCTAATTATATCAGAATATAAGTGCTGCATCGTCATACGCTTAATTATTAACCCAGGAAGGTCATTGAATCGCATCGACAACTTAGGGAATAAAGTGAATGCCGAAAAAGGTAATCCGAATTTGTTAAATCAAAAATAAATGTTATAAATTTTACAATTGACCTGGAGTTTGAGTGCAATACACGATAATCAATATAACAAGTGGTAATACCTTATCAGAGGAGAATTTACTTTTGGCATGGATTATGAAGTGATAGAAGTGGATGCAATAGCCAAGTGTTGGTAAGTGCTGGTAAAAATACAGAGAAAAACCGTTATATATAAAACTGCGATTAAAATTATTGTGCTACGCCGCAATCATGACAACATTATGACAATATATGTATATATTATCACTTATGCACATTTGAAATCAAGCTTTTTCATTACTCACCTTTTAATACCGAGCGCAGAGTGTGCATAAGTCGGCGTGCCGTTTGGGATAATGACCAGTTCCACATTTAAATATTGGGCAAGTTATTGCTCTTCTTGAGGTTTTGAACTCATTTGCAAATGACTTCCTTAACAAAATGTGTAATGGCGAGGTTCGTTTCAATACAACATGTATTGATTATAATAAATTGTAAATGTAATTCATTTACGATATACCTTTTGAGTGAAATGTTTATGAGCTGAACTTGATAATTGTGCTGCGCGTGCAGCAATCGTTGATTAATGGGCTTGTAATTCTAATTGCCGACAGCAGGATAAGCCAAGTGATTAACTTGCGAATACTTGGACTAGCATATCAGCGACTATTTTTAGCGCATTTAAAAATCCATTAATTTGAGGCGGCCTGTCATGTGCAGATAAGTTTGAGCCCAAAACAGATTTTAGTTGGCTCTGCTCTCAACGCTGTTTTTTAATTCCTCAAAGTGGCAATAACCTCAGGCCGGGCCAAGCCAAGCTGAGGCCAAGATTTGCGCCAATGATTAATTGATAACTATTGTCAGACGTTCAACTATTTCAATTAAGTGCCAAAAAAGAAAAAAACACAAGCAAATGGCAACAGCAACAAAAAGAAAGCCAAAGCAGGCAATGCAAAAGGCAAAGTACGCGCAAGGCAATTTGTTAATTGTTTAGTCGATCAGCCATAAATCAATGGCAGTCGACAATTAAGCGCGCTAATTGTTGCACAGCTTACAACAATTGCGCTGGCCAATTGGCCAACTGAACTTGACCCCAACGCCAGCTGAAGACAATACAGACTATGAATTATACAATTCAATTTAATTTTTGCGGTTTTCTGCTACTTGTGGCATCAACAAAAAGAAGGCAACTTTGCGGCCGTCCCGTCAGACACCTGACAGCTGAACTTGAACTTGGTATTTGAATTAGCCAGCCAATCGGCTAGCACAGCTCTCTCTCTCTCTCTCTCGGTCTCTCTCTCTCTCGGCCTCTCTCCTCTCCTTCGTAGCCTTCGCAGTGCTGCATGGCTAATTAAATGCGTTGGCCGGCGGAAAAAAAAAACGTACGCATTGCTTGCATTGCTGCGACAAGTGTGCAATTTGTATTTAATTGTACGCATTAATTACGAGGGTCGTTAATTAAGTCATGAAATGATTTATAGCTGCGTTTATTATATAAAGTTCAACAAATTAACCTCAGGCAAATGCCCGTTTTTCATTTATTTGTGCAAGTAATTTTTGTGTTAAGTGATATGGCAACACCTTCACAAGGATGCCAGTTTTTGCATTTCATTAGAATACCAAAAAGTTCAATGGAAGAAAAAAATACTAAAAATATAAATTGGCACACGCTTAATAACGTATAGAGCCGCCCTCGTAGGCGGCTATTTTGAACAATTGTTTTTCAGCTAAAGGGTCGTAAATGTCAAGCATTTAATGTTGCACATCAACTGTAGCATAAATTGTAATTAAAAATATGTATGCTGTATACAGAAACAGCTGGGAGGCTTGTGATTTAAGCCTTCTGTTTAGTGCTTCCGGCAGGTAATTCGTGCGTTATGACTATGATATGCATATTGCTATATTTAATCATATAAGCGAATATAACGTAAATTGTCATTTAAATCAAGTCAACAGCGTTCCTCGACTTGACTGAAAACGGCTAGAAAAGCAACAACAATCAAACAAACAGACCAACAGGCCAACAATCACACGAAATTTTCACGGTCAAAACGGCAGAGGCGGAAGAAATTGCCAAAGCTTTTTAACTGCTGACAAAACAGCAGCAGCAGCATTGTTGCTATTATTGTTGCTGTTGTTGCTGTTGCTGTTGTTGTTGTTGATGCAATTGTTGTAGCTGTTTTCACCTGCAATCAAGCCAAGGTGCTTGCCAGCCAGCTTTCCTATTACATTTGCATTAGATTTGCATAAGCGCCTATTCAGACTGATTGACCCGAATGAAGTGCAGCGTCACCTGAAACTGGTTACCGGAAAGCAGCAGCAGCAGCAGCCGCTAGAAAGTTGCCTTTTCTGCCACTATCCGCCCAAGAACAACGACCATCACGTGTCGCACGTAGGCCAGCAACAAAAGCTCTCAAGCTCAAAGGCTCTCACACTAACGCTCGAGTCAGAAAAGAAAGAAAAAAAATAATAAACAAAAAAAACTCACTCAAAACGCAGCAAACAAAGCAACGACGGCCACGTCGACGTCGACAACGGCGCACGCTTGCCATGCTTTATATAAAATCAACTGAGCATTTCTGTTGGAATTCATTAAACGTTTTACCGCACAGCTCGACGTACATACCCGTACACGATCCGCCGATTCCGAGTCCGAGTCCGATTTCGAGTCCGAGTCAAAGCCGAGCTCCCGCAACCAGGCACAGCCAGCACACACACACACACACTATTTTTAAATATAGCGCAGCGCAGAGTCGTGTAAGCCAATACCCAGTTGACAGCCAAACGGCATCCAGCTAACAGTTCCCAGCTCATTTGAATTTGGCTTTCAGTTTCATTTGACACGCGTGATCTCGCTTACAAAGAAAAATCAAAGAAAAGTTAGAAATTTTCAATACCAATAATTATAAACAAAATCGTGTTTCGTGTTAAAAAACCCAAAAAAAAAAACAAGTGCAGTGCCTAATAAAAAAGTTAATTAATTTTTGAAATATTTGTTAACTAATTGCAGCTCAGCCAACAATTACAAATTACAACAACAAAAAATAACACACACAACTAAATCAACATGAAATTCGTAAGTACTCAGTGCAAAACAAAAAAAAAACAAGCGAAAAAAATATTGCATTTTATTTTGCGTTAGCCAAGTTCGTTGCCTAAGTCTTTTGTTTTGGTGGTTGCCAATGCCAAGCGACAATTTTCACAGCATTTTCATTGATGCTCATGCTAATGCGAATGCGAATGCGAATGCAATAGTTGTATTGCCAACAGACACTTTTGGCCAACATTCACCGCAAATTGAGTCTAGCTTTGGGGCTCATTGTGTGCTATACAGAATTTTTATTGGGCACTTGAATTTATGGCCAGTTGCCGCCAGTTGCCCGTTGTGTCGTGTGTCAATTTTTGCAGCGAGCATTTTGTCGGCATTAAAGACATGACAAAGCCAGCCGCGAGCATATAAAAATGAACATATCTATTCGTAATCGTATTTAAATAAACACACAGAGACAGAGAGAGCTGCATGTGTGTAACTGGCTATTAAGCTGTTAAGCCGCAGACAATGGACTTTTGGCTGGGGGGCGTGCCGCACCGTGTACAGCATCCAGGCCATAAATTGTATACGATTTGCATGGCATACACACAAAACTATGATTATGCAGCCAAGCGCACGCACTTTCAATGTTTCCGCCTGCCCGAAGTTCAACTCAATGTGCAGAACGGCCAGCAATTACACGCAACAAACAAAAAATCGGTTGGGGGGGGTAAGGCAGGAAGTTCAAGTTCATGTTGAAGGCCGCGGCCGTGCCAGACAAGCAGCAGACACTTGTTTACAGATCAAGCAAAAAAAAACAACAACAACAACAACAGCAAACGCAATGGCAAAAACGTGCTTGGGCATGCGTTTTGTCAGTTAATTGAAAAGTGCGATACACACGCGCCAAAGCCAAAGCCAGAGTCACAGTCAAGTGACCAAAACTGGCGCTGACCAACTTCTTGACCATTGCGTGTATGTCCGCCCCTCCTCTCCTTGTCTCGCCTTCATTGCGAGCATGTGCGTGTGCGCGACACGGCCATAAATTAAACAACTATGAAAAGCCCGCGTTCAATTCATTAGAGTCTCAAAAGTTATGCAACGGCAACTGCAACTGCAACTGCAACTGGCTGCAGTCGGCGGTTGTCGTTTCATCCCAGCAGGCGAGCTGGGCACCCTGGGAACCGCAATCAGCGTCTGGCGAATCGCTCTCGATTAGGATTGGGTCATGCGTGCGCAGACTCGAGAAAAGATTTATTAATTGCTCGACAATCGCTTTAATTCATTTTGTTAATCGTCGCCATCGCCAGCAACTTGTCCTCGTCGACATGTTGTTGCATTTTACACGCTTTGCGTGTAGAAATTCAAATTAATTGCCATAAATATATATATATTTATACATACATTTGCCTTGCGTTTCGCTTGGCTTGCTCTGACTTTGGTCGGCTTTAACCTGGCCCAGGCCAAGTCGAGCTCTCAGCTCGGCTAATGAAGATGCCGCACTTGCACAATACACACACACACACACACACAAACACACACACGAGCAATTGTCATGCATAATTGCAATATCTTTTTGCAGCTGTGTGTGTGTGTGTTTAGGCCAGGCTAAGGGGAATATGTTTTATCAGCTCACAAAAAGTTTCAAACTTCATGCTTGAGGCAAAAATGCTTTAAGACTTAGTTTCTCAAACTGTGAACTAACGTACTGTAAAATTTGTATTTTTTCAATATTTAAATATATTTGTTGAACAGATTTGTGGGAAATAAAATCTATACTAAATATAAGTTTAGTTTTTGATGTCTGAATGAATTCTATGAATTCTGAGAAAGTAAACTAAAAACTTAATTAAATGGAACAATGTTTATAATATTCTAAGTTTTCTAAAATTGCCAATATAAACATTTGATTATTAGATGAGTGGGGAAGAAAAAAACATAGACTGAGACTTAATACAAAAGTTGTCAAATTGTGTTTAAGGTTTTTAGTACGCATTGTTTAGATACAAGCGGGAAGCTTTAAACTAGCTAATAATTTATTAAATAATCAAATAATAAAACTTAAACTTAGGTCAGTTCTTATAGGTAGACGACCAGCTAGTTCTTCGAATCTTTCTAATGGGGCTTGACTTGCCAGTTTTTTAATTTTTGTGATATAGTAAACAAAACTGAACTAAATAGAATAATAATGAAATAATATTGAAATTTAAATTTTATACAATACATAATTTGTTATTATTATTACAATCATGTGTTAAACAAACTGAATTAAATCACACATAATAATAATAATGGAACATTTTATATTCACGAAATGGAGTGAAACAAGCATGGAAAGTTGATAAAATTTTATATGATAATATATATATATACTTTTAACTCTAATTTAATACTGAGGCCTCCGGCTACAATAATATAATATAATCTATAATAATAGAGGAGCATTTTACATTCACGAAATGAAGTGAAACAAGCATGTAAAGATGATAACATTTTAAACAATATATATATACTTTTAAGTTTGCTTTACTACTAAGACCTTCGGCTACAATTACCGAGGATTTGAGTCCAGATTCTCGTTGCTCAGTTCCCCAAATGAATTGGATACTTGGACAACTCATCTATCGAGGTCTGCATATCATGTTGTATTCCAGCCACAATTAAGCTCCACGTTACTTGGACATTTAACAAATTCGTGCCATCTATTTCGTTGAATCCTCTGGCCAGTCGTGGCTCTGCGCTCCATTTGGACCAAATCTCGCTAATGTCCATTGCCTTTGGCATTATATGCTATGTGCCATGTCACTTGATATCGGGAATCGCAACGGTCGCAAAAAGTTTTTCGCTTATTTTATTACAATTCGCGTAGTGCGACGCGATTAGCTGCAAACGCGCAGCTGTCGCAATCAGAGCCATGTCTTGGACTGCTAGCAGTCACTCAGTCAGTCAGTCAGTCAGTCAGTCAGTTAGTCAGTCAGTCAGTCAGTCAGTCAGTGCGCATGGCAAGTGCCTGGCGTACACATGTTCCACATGTCCAGCTACAGTTGGACATTAGCTCAAAGCTTGGCGAGCGTGCGTTGCCTGCCCACATGAGAGCGTTTCGCTTGCAAAATAGTTATGTTAGATTTATCGCCGGAGTGGACCAGGCCATTACCATATTTATAAGGCACGGGCAGGCAGGTGAGCAGTCAGGGGGGGGGGGGGGTGCGACATGTGCGTTGTGTTTGGCATTTTGTCATGCCTTAAATGCTACAAATTTGCGCTGTTCGCTGAACTTGAACTAATTTTTGTTTGCATTTGCATTGGGGGGCCGCATCAACAGGAAAAGGAAAAGGAAAAGGAAAAGTGTTTCGATTCTCACGCTGCCAAACGACAATTGGCACTTCCTAACCAACGAGCTGCGGCAAATTGAGGCCCCATAATTGCCTGGTCAATAAGTAATAGCAAAGTCAGACACAGTCTCCAACTGGCCCGGCATCATTTCCAGCTATTAAACACAATTCAAAGTAATTTAAAGCAGCGGCCGTGTTGCGCCAGTTGTTGATCTTGTTGCACCTACTACTAAACACGGCCGACACAGACTCGCTAAAATTTTTTGAGCTTAGCCACAATCGCAACTGCTTGCAGATGGCCAAGCCAAGAGTCTGGAGCCAGGCCGGGATTGAGCAGCAGCAGCAGCACGCTTCCGTGTTGAAAGTCAATGCACAGTTGCTCAATCGAGCGTTAACCTGGACCTGGACAGCATTAGCATCTGGAGCGCGGCTAACTGATGCTGTAGGCGTTACAATCATTAACAACAGATAACAGCATCAAATTTTCTTTTTTATTTTCTTTCATTTATTATACCCTTGCGGTGGGCATTATAATTTGGTCGTGCAATGTGTAACGCATAGAAGGAGACGATCGTTCGAAAAGTAAACTTTTGTTTATCAAGATTTCTTAACCTTACTCGACATATTTTACTTTTACAATGCATTTCATATATATGCAAAATCCTATCCATATCGGACCACTATATCATATAGCTGCCATAGGAACGATCGGTTGAGAGTAGGTTCTTGTGTGAAAAACTTTTTTGTTTATCAAGATATTTTGACCAAACTCGACATTTATCAGTTTTACTATGCTCCTCATATATTTGCAAAATCCTATCAACATCGGACCACTATATCATATAGCTGCCATAGGAACGATCGGTCGAAAATTAAGTTGTTGTATGGAAAACTTTTTTGTTTTTCAAGATATCTTGACCAAACTCGACATTTATAGGTTTCACTATGTTCCCTACATTTATGCTAAATCTTCTTAACATCGGACCACATTATCATATGGCTGCCATAGGAACGATCAGTCGAAAATTAAGTTGTTATATGGAAAACTTTTTTGTTTTAGAAGATATCTTGACCAAACTCGACATTTATAAGTTTCACTATGTTCTCTACATTTATGCAAAATCTTATTTACATCGGACTACTATATCATACAGCTGCCATAGGAACGATCGGTAGAAAAGTAGGTTCTTGCTTGGAAAACTTCTTTGTTTTACAAGATATCTTAACCCTACTCGGCATTAACTATTGTAGCAATTATGAGCATTATGAAAAGGTTGCGTCTGCCAGGGTATTAAATATTCGGCGTGCCGAAGAGAGCCTTAATCTTCTTTCTCGTTTTTGTTGTTGTATTCTTTTATGTTTTATTTTTGGTGTCCGGCTAAACTTGAGCGCATTTCAATTGTTCAACATTCACTTTTGCAACTGGCAAATTGTTCACATCAAATTCGTAATGCTCGCTGGGCAAATGACAACAATCCATTTAAATAAGATTAATTAACGCTCCAGCTGTTGCCATGCCAGGCCTCATTTTCCATTTTTCTTTCCACATGACTCACTTTTTTTTTTGGCCCATGCACATTTTCGCCAGGAACAACTAATCGAAAGTTCATTTCGAGTTGATTTTATGCATTTTGATATTTGTCCAAATGCAAGGCGCTCTGGTTACCTGTTCGAATGGATTTTTTTCAATATTTATTTTTTATTTTTCTCTTTTTTGGCTTGTAAAGTAATAAAAAATAATTTATTTTTACTGCACATTTGAGCCAATCAAAATCTAAACGCCAATAAATGCCAGCACAAAAATGAAAAATCTGATTGAAAAACAACTAAAAGCGCTGCAAGCGCACAGTGCTCAACGGCTAGATACCCTGTAAAAAAAACTTAAATTATTTTGAATTTTTAATGTTATAATATATCAAAAATCGGTTATTTTTCAGGCATAAGAACCTTAGCTAAACGTTGTCTAGGCTGCGCATGCCCTTTAGACCATTGTTTACAGGGTATACAAAGCCGCTGCTAACAAGCCAATGTTGTTGTTGTTTTGCTCTCGTTGTCCAGCTGTTGTTGTTGTTGTGATTTTTATTTAGGTTTTTTCATGCGCTGGCCCGGGCACGGGCACGGACACGGGCACGCTCACATGTTGCTGCACTTAATCATTGTTGTGGGTGGGTGGGTTTTCGCATGAGACGCCGTTGGCCAACAATCTTGGCCGTCTTGGCTGCTGCCGCTGCTGCTGCTGTTTTTGCTGGCCTGCTAACCAAGCAGCAAGCGCCGCCCAATTACGAAATCATATCTAAGGTCATTTGTTCAACTAATTTGTTGTGGCTACGATAAGGGGTAGGGGAGGGGAGGGGGAACGGGGGGAGCTGCCATGAGGAATGATTGCAATTTCCATACAAATAGTTTTGTTCTCAAACAAATTAACTCACATTAGCGTGCTGCACGGTTTGAGAGTGCCAATTTTTTTAATGTGGATTCCTTGCGGCTAGCCGCAAAAACAAGAATCAACCCAAGTGCTGCGCTTAATTTATTTAATTAATTTAAACGATCACTTTCAAATACCCTGTCACGGCTTCAACAGTTGAACAGTTGTCCAAAACTATTCAAAGAATGCCCAAATCCAAATGTGTAAAAAAGTGGACACGTTGCCTCCGGCTCCAGTTGACGACATTTTGACGGTTTACATGTGTATCATGCCACAGTGGAGCCATAGATTCCAGGCAATGAGTGAAATACACTGAGAAAAATAGTATATAAATTAAATTTACGAAAATTCATAATAACTAATTTTTTAAAAGTAACTAAAGTGTACAATTTTAGACTACTTTTTACTATAGTTTCTCCTCCTGTTCTAGATTCCACGCATTGAGTGCAATACACTGAGAGAAAAAGTATATAAATAACATTTTCGAAAATCCATATTAACTAATTTTTAAAAAGTAACTAACAATTTTAGACTACTTTTTACTCTTGTTCCTCCTCCTGTTCTAGATTACAGGCAATGAGTTGAAAAGCACTGAGAAAAATAATATATAAATTAAATTTTCGAAAATCCATATTAACTAATTTTTAAAAAGTAACTAAAGTGTAAAATTTTAGGCTACTTTTTACTCTTGTTCCTCCTCCTGTTCTAGATTCCACGCATTGATTGAAATAATCTGAAAAAAATAAAAAATAAATTACATTTTCAAAAATTCATTTAATTTAATTTAAATAAAAGTAACTAAAATGTAGAATTTTAGACTACTTTTAATTATCCACTTCCTCCTCCTTCTCTCCTCTTCTCTGTTCTAGATTCCAGGCTATGAGTGAAATACACTGAAAAAAAAAGTACATAAATTAAATTTTCAAAAATTCATATTAGATCATTTAAATAAAAGTAACTAAAGTGTACAATTTTAGACTACTTTCAATCATGCACTTCCTCCTCCTCCTCCTCCCCTCTGCTCCTCTGTCCCAGATCTCAAGCTCAATTAGATTGATTGCCGTAAACAACTAAGCAAATAATCTTGAACTAAGCCAATTATATTTCTCAGTGCAATCACAGCTGTTCGCTCAAATTACTTTAAATTGTCATTTCCTTTTTTTGGTTATTAATTTCTGATCTGATTTATGATGGATTCAAAAGTTGTGCCGACTTCTCAAGCCAATTGTGTGCTTCAGTTTACCTGGCTTATGGCCAAGAATTTGGCCAATTGATCGCCCGCTCGAACCTCCCACGCCAAAAGGAGTTATTAATCACGCTTTAAAAAGGCGACAGTTTTGAGAATTTGGCGTAATTATCGCATGGTTTTAATCTTCGCTAGCCTGATCTTCTGGCCAGAGCCAATGTCTTGGGCCTCGCAGATCTACGCTGGCAACAGACGCCGTGTCTAACTTTAGGACAACAACAACAACGACAACAACTGCAACAACAACAACAACTGCAACAAACATGAATTAATTAAAAGCATTTTCACAAGTTGGCGAGACTTTAATGTCTAGACGAGAGTCGCAGTTGCCTGTCGTTGGCAACTGTTCGCCTTGTTTGCATATTTTTTGATTATTTAGTTTCCAAGACAATTTTTTTTTGCTAGTTGTTGTTTTTTGTTGTTGTTGTTGTATGCATATTTTTGCTAATAGCAATTAGCGTAGTTGTTGTTGTTGTTGCAGCTGCTGATATATTGTTTTTTGTTCTTGTACTATTTTATTTGTAGGGTGCACTTTGCAGAATATTAAATGAAATGAATTGCCGCTGCAGTAGCGCAAAAATCAACAAAAATGTTTGTTAAAATTTACATGAAGCACAAATATTGCGCATACGCCCTGCAGTGCAATGCAGATTGCAGGCGCGGCCCATTAGGCAATTAATGAAGCAAAAACCTTTCAAAGGCACACAACAAATAAAAAATAACAACTAAAAGAAACTAAAGCAAAAGCGAGCAGCAATTAGTTGGCAATACAGGTGTGATTACTGACCATAAAGCAAACAAATATATGGACTTAATGCTGGCCCGGTTCGTTAGCCCGGTTCTATTAAGTCTTTGCGGCCCTGTGATTAGTGTCCAGACTCTGGCGCAATTGCGTGACGACGGCCTTTAATAAGACATTAGATGGCAACAAAACACCCGCGCAACACTTTGCGGCACAGTTGCAAGCTGCCAATAGCCAAGTGCCAGCCTGTCGACCATTCAATGCGAAATCAATAAATTCAACGCGCCGCGCAGACAGCCCCCCTACAACTCTATATATATATATAAGTATATATTTATGGCCACGGAGCCAATTTGGGCCATTGATGCATGCCGCCGCAGCTTCGACGAGCGCAGATCTTAGCTGCTTAACGAGCTCAAGCCGTATGCTTATCAGAGCATTAGATTCGATGCAATTGGCGAATTGGGTCAGCTTTGGAGAGCTAAGCTAAAGACAATATAAACACTCGGATGAGTAACAGCTATCATTGCGCTCTCTCAACTGAAAGAGCGTAAAAGCTAAAAGTAGAATGTACTCTCAGCCTCTCTGCTCTATGAGAGCCGAACGAATCGACCAGCTTTGCCGATTAACTTCGTAGCTCGTGTCAGCATCAGCAAGCCGCGACTTCGGCAGTCGTTCGTGTGGCGAACAGCCAGTTGAGAGTGGGAAAAGCCAGCTGAGAAGCCAGGCTAGAAATCATGCGTCGCATTCAAATGTATGAGCGTTACTCATCTTAGTGTTAAGATTGTCTTTGTCTTTTGTTAACTGGCATTTAAAAAAAACTCTTTTTTTTTCAATTGTGATAGATATGGTTTTTGTGCAATTGCCGCTAATTACATAGACACGCGCTGCATATGAAAAATGGCCAAAGAGACAGCCTTAAGAACTGAATAGAGCACTTACCACTTACCACTTACCATTTGGCACTTGGCAGTTGGCAGTCGGCTCGTGCTCGAATCGAGTACAGCTGAATGGCATTCTGACTGAATGGTAGACACTGTTGGCTTAATTGTTTTCCATATGCTTGGCACTGTGCTGGCATTGACACACATTTCAATTGTTTAATCGCCTCGACCGTACTTAAACTTATTACCAACATGCGCGCGCGCTTAATCGTATCAATGTCTCTCTTTTTCTTCTTGCAGTCAGTCACCATTGCCGCCCTGTGCCTGTGCCTGGCCTTTGCCGCTGGCCAGCAATACTTTCTAGGACAATTCCCCGGCCGATCGCGCTTCGCCTACGATCCTTTGGCCCTGGCACAGCCCTCGGCAGCGCAGATCCGTGATCCGCGCCAGAACAGAGGTGAGATTGTCCAAAATCTAGCTTGCACTCTTTACAATTTCACACAACCTTATCCTTATATTATATTATCTTTGTGTGTATTTCCTTTGCAGGACCCGTTGTGTTCCCCCCCTCGCCCCCGGATGCGATTGAGGAGTCGAGCGGCGTTGTTGTTGGCGCCTCTGGCTTTGGCTTTGTGCCACCTCAGCAAAGTAATACATTCAGACAATAGTAGAACCTAGGCCATTCTTACCCACACTCACACTCACACACTCACACACTTACACACACTTAAAGCTTTATTAGTGCAATTGACGTAATGTTTAAATATGAAGTCGTTTTTTTTTAGTTTATGCAGTTGTTTTGTTGAATAATTGTCTTTTTTTAACGTACCCTCCACCCCACGTCCAATTCACAGGCACAATCTTTGGTTAACTGCACACACACACAGCCATATATACACACACACACACAGTACACGCACACCCACACACAGCCACACACAATGCCAAACAGCGCCGGAAACGGAAATACGCGTCACAGTTAATTGCAGCCAACTTCAATTTAAGCACCTCAGCCCATCCGCTCCTAAGCCCAGCGCACACACACACACACACACACACACACGTACACACAATCCCGCACACACACACTAACATAACAAAATAATCAACATGTAATAATAAAAAAAATTGTTTATTAGTTATTATTATTTAGTTTAATTGTTGTTATCTAATTGCAAACACATCAATTTAGTACTTTTGCTTTTTATTCTTTCTTATTTCTTTTGTTGTTTTTATTTTTTTTGGTTTTGCCAATTATTAAATAAATTGTAACTCGAAAATTCTTATTTTTTAGTTGAAGAACTATCTAAATTATAAATAAATAAACATTAGCACATAAAATGTATTTTTTTATGTTACACTTTTTATTTAATTTTTACTTTTTACATTGACATCTTTCGGCCGCACAAAAAACAAAAAATTCCACTTATTTTTATTCTTTTTTCTTTTTGTTGTTTTTATTTTGCCAACTATTTTATGTATTTATATTCTGTTCTGGAAATTTAGAGTTTTTATTTTGTTTAATTTGTAACTCGAAAATTATTATTTTTAGTTAAAGAACTAAATTATGAATAAACAAACACAAGCACATAAAATGTATTTTTGTATGTTACACTTTTTATTTACTTTTTACGTTTTACTTTGACATCTTTCGGCCGCACAAATTCCAGCCAAAAAAATTCAACTTGTTTTAAGTAATTGTTTGTCTTTTGCGTTTCACATTCAAATGCACCAATTTGGCTTTAGATCTTATCGTACAAGTATGTTTATGATTTCTTGTAGCAATTATTGTAAGTGCACACAAAACAAGCGTCTAATTAACAAAGCCAGCTTTGAAGTGCAGCGACACAAATCGAACTGTGACGGCCTCAGTCTCAGCCTCAGCCACGGCCAATCCGATTCCAAATCCAAATCCAACAACTGTAACGACGTGGCCTACACTCTTCACGACAGCTTCACATTGCCGTGTGGGCACACGATATTATATTATTATTATTATGATATATACATAGGTTAGGCTGACGAAACATTGTAGGCTTGGGACGAGCACTTGACGTGGGGAAAAATGGATTTTTGTTGTGTATCCAAATCGAATGTTGAAATATGACAAAGCAAATCAGTTGCCACAACTTGTTGCATCTTGCTACAGAAAGTAGACTCAAGAGTTGTTCAAAACGTTTCAAACTCAAAACCGATTAAAAGCAACTTCAAATTAATGTCGACTAAAATTCGATTTCTCAATGACTCGACACGGAATTGGGATCAATTTTCCAATTCGATTGAAAAGCATTTTCTAAGCCTGATTAACAAATGTGAATGTTGTTGTAAATAGCCCACAAAACAGTTTTCCTTCCCATTCAAAACAAGTTAGAAATGTTTAAAAAATATCATGCAAAATTATTTGTTGAGCTCGTAAAATACTTGTGCATAAAAAAGTTAATCAAATTTACAATTTTTGCCTAGAATGCCCTTTTCTTAAAAGGTTTCCAAGCATTTTATTCAGTTTAAGAAACCAAGTCTTGAAATGCATATTTATCGATTGGTAGAAGCTAATAGAAAAACACAAGTAAGAGGTTCTAGTCGGGAGCTCCCGACTAGGGGATACCCTGAACCCTCTTCTTCCGACAGGCGATAGGTATAAAATGAAAAATACTTGATATATATATACTATTTTAGAAGCTATATGTCAAGTTTGGTGACTCTAGCTCACAAGCACTAGGAGGACCTACAGTCAAAATTTCAAGTCTCTAGCTCCTATAGGTTCCGAGATCCTTGCGTTCATACATAGGGAAGGACGGACAGACAGAAGGACATGGTCAGATCGACTCGGCTGTTGATGCTGATCAAGAATATATATACTTTATGGGGTCGAATACATAATACCCTTTTTACCCATTTTCAATGGGTTCAGGGTATAACAATTACGGATTGCAATAAAGAATAGATACTTCAAGTCGGTAGCTTTTTTAGTTACCGAGCTTGGCAAGACCTGATCAATAATTTATATACTTTATGGGGAAGAATTTCCGCCTGTTGAATACACTTGAAGAAAAACATTATAGCCTTTTTATCAATTTGCAATGTGTTAATAAAAATGATGGTAATTAATACTGTTCCTTTACAGAGCTATCAGTAAAAGTTTTTACTACTCGACAGCTTTTTTCAATACTTGTTCTCTGATTACAAACATAGCTCTCCACATGTTAATTCCCTTATCCCCCTTGGCAGGCAGGTTGTGATGCCTTAAGTACCTTACTGGAAAATGAAATATGAACAATTTTTAACGACAAGCAAATGTGTTGGCCCCGAGCACAGCCGGCAGCAACAGCAGCAGCAGCAGCAGCAGGTGCTGCAGCAGCAATCGCGACTTAAGCTCCATATGGAGCTATGTGTCTATGCCTGTCTATAAAGTCAATGAGCGCACACATAGACATTTGCATAGAGTATGTGAATTGAAGGGGGAGAGAGGCAAGGAGAGGCACAGATAGAGAGAGGGAGAAAGAGGGAGAGAGAGAGAGAGGGGAGATACTCAATGATATGCGCGACTAATGCTGTGCAAAATATGTTCGCAGTTTGCATTTTAACTTTTTTTTAATACCCTGCACACATAAAAATATGTGTAAGGGGTATAATGAAACAAAGCGAAGGCATGTAACGAAGTTTTAAAGATACATCTGATAGCTTAAACTATAAATGTACGTTCCTTCCAATTGTTCTCTTAATAGGAATAGGATTGTTTTGATTGGATTTAAGTATTTAGAGCGAGATTGCGGGATATTTAAAATACAGATATTGATAAGAGAGAAATCTTTCTTAAGCTATATCAACTAAAATGATACGATTATATATATAAATTAATTACATTAATTATTAGCTAAAGTTCCGTTTAAGTAGACACTTCGTCTCCGCAAGAATTCAAAATGAATTTTCAGTAGAGAGTATCCCCAAGTCGAGCACTTTTGAGCGGGGCATTCTTGCTAGTTTTTTTTTTTTTGCATATCGTTTGAGCGGCATGAAATGCAAAGAAAATCGAAATGGAGCAACTGTATTTTTTTTTTCTTCTTTTGAACTGCGGCTAAGCCTAGCTTTGCCGCATGGAACAAAAAAGCGAGCAGTGGGCCAAGCCGGAGGACTTGGGGACTGGAACTGGGACTGGGACACACAATGCATGGAAAAACATTTCACAACGAACACACAAAACGAACGACACTAAGTTGAGATAATTTTTACAATTTGACAATTTATGCACGATTGGCGACCAGGTAGCCAAATGCTGCCAATACAATTGCCGGCCCAAAAGCCGAAATGGACATTGTGTAATTAATTTTGCAAGCGCAAAGTTCTCGCTACGCAGCGCAGGCTTCCTGGATGAGGACTGCCCGTGGTTAGACTGCGGTGACTGAGGCAACAATTGCCAAATAAATGGCCACAATTGTTGCCGCCAATTGACAGCCACCCACCATAAAGTATTTGTATGCGGACGACAGCTTGCAAGGGGCGACTAATGTGGCCGGCGGCCAATCATTAAACGGGGCATTCCAAATCGCCGTGCCAACGCCCCGGGCCAGCAGCAGCAGCAACTGCAGCTGGACACTTGCCCAAACAACACTTGACCAGCTTGTTGAGGCTGCGCTGTGATTGACGAAGCGCTTAACCTTGGGTCGACGCCCACGTTTGGAATTTACCAGTTGGCAGCCAAGTTAACACGACTAATCTCAAGTGCACCCGCCACCAAGCCCAAGCCCAAGCCTAACCATATTAATTGTATAATTATTGCCAAGTCCAAGTGCTTCTCTTTCATTTGTCTTCCATTCAATTTGCAGCGGTGGCAGCTGTGGCCGCGGCGGCTGGCGGCGTGGATCCCACATATTTCAGCACCACATTTCAAACGCCGGACACATCGTACGCAACGTTCAACTATTATAGCAGTCCATACAGTACGAGATACACATACTTCTGAGGCGACACGGGTCCGCTCCGGAGCCAAGAGTCGGGTCGAGTCGAGAGTCGAGTCGAGAGTCGAGTCATGTGTAAGTAGTCAGTTAATGAGGCGCCTAGGCAAAATATCTAACAATGTTGTAAATAAATGTGTAAAATATGCAATTTGTGTTTAACTTGTGCGTTGTCGTGCACTCGAGTGTGCAACAATATATTGCTTTTGACTGTTTGCTGTTGCAATTGTTAATGCATGCGCAAAAACGAAAGACTCAGGAAGCGAACTTGAAAGCGCGCAAGCGTTAAGCAAACAAATCAGCCTTTGTTATCACCGCTGTGATATTTATTTGTTGTTATACCCTTCGCAGAGGGTACTATAATTTGGTCGTGTAACGCATGTGTAACGCATAGATGGAGACATTTCCGAGCCCCTTAAGTATATATAATCTTGATCATTATCAACAGGCGAGTCGATATAGCCATGTCCGTCGTTACAGCTATCTTTGCAGCAGAGCTTCTTTCTGTTGCACACAGTACATATGTCGGGACCAGCAGGATCGGATAACTATATCATATAGCTGCCATAGAAACGATCGGTCGAAAAGTAGGTTCTTCCATGGAAAACTTTTTTGTCTTTCAAGATTTCTTGACCAAACTTGACAAATATTAGTTTTACTATGCTCCCCACATATTTGCAAAATCCTACGTATATCGGAGCACTATATCATATAGCTGCCGTAGGAACGATCGGTCGAAAAGTAGATTCTTGTATGAAAAACTTTTTTGTTTTTCAAGATATCGTGACCAAACTCGCCATTTAAAGGTTTCACTATGCTCCCTACATTTATGTAAAATCTTATTTACATCGGATCACTATATCATATAGCTGCCATAGAAACGATCGGTCGAAAAGTAGGTTCTTGTGTGAAAAACTTTTTTGTTTATTAAGATATCTTGACCAAACTCGGCATTAACTATTTTCCCTGTGCTTCTTAGATACCGGAAAAGCACTATGAGCATTATAAAAAGGTTGGGTCTGCATGGGTATTATATCTTCGGCGTGCCTCGTTATTGTTGTTGCAGCTTGCATAATTACTTGTATGTTATATACGAATCTGCGATATCTAGATGCAACTGAGCCCAAGCGATGCTTATCGATCGACAAACAGTAGCTAGAATCGTAGCTGGAGCTGCCAATGAAGTGTGAACTGAATACGCGTCATTGGGCTTGGAATGTTTATTTGCTTGTTACTGTTTGATTTTTGTTTTTTTTTTTTGTTTTTTTGTTTTTTGTTAGCACTGCGAATTGCAAGAAATCTGTGCAAGCGTTTGCCTTTGCATTTTACAACAGCATTTCATGCCGCAGCAAACAATTGCATATTGTCGTTATTGTTGACGTGTTGGTTGTGTTGGTTGTTGTTGTTGTCGTTGCCGCTTGCCATTGTATGTTAAATTACGTAGACGCCTAGTATGGGCCAAGCCGGTGCCTGCGGTGTTAATTTCCATTGACACTGGGACACACGGCGGCATACGGCAACTAAAGCTCCGAATTTTTATATTTCTTTATTTATTTGAGCTTGTCTTGCAGAGTTGTCAGAAGTCGCAGTGCAGCAGAGTCGAAATATGAAAATAGTCCACAATTCTCGAGCGATTGCACAACAATACCAGAGCCAACAACAGCCCCAAGCAGATCATTAGCGTCGGTGGCGGCGGCGACGGTGGCGGCATGATTCACAGCACCAACTGCACCCGAAACTCGACTGGTCAAATCGTGGATGCAGACGCGCAGCGCACATGACCGACCGGTCGGGCGCCAGGGCCCCTGTCATAATTTGTATTAAGTGCAGCCACATAACGACAAAGGCCAATTGCAGTCGGAGCAACTGCCAGTTGGCAGCTATCGCGGCGCGTTGATAACCTTGTTGACCACAAGAATTTTCAATAAAATGACAATTCGCTGAATGCAAGCTAAATAAATGTCTTGTCGCCGCGGGCAATAAATGAAACCGAAAAGCGGGCTCCACATATTCAAATTTTTTACACATATTAATACCTAGATCAAATAGAATTCGGAGCCTACTCCAGCACAGTTTCTGTTTCGTCTTAGGTTTCAATTCGTCATCATTCCCGCTTTTAATTAGCTTTGCTAAATGACTCACAATTTGTCAGCACACACCTTTCTGAGTGTTCCGTCTGGCAAATCCTGTGCATAGCTCACGTAGACAAAAACCGAACTGACCTTCACTACATTTGCATTAATTGATTTGTATTTTAATTCCGGTTTCGGTCTCCAAGTGCCACATACCGAACAGTTTAAAGACCCTTTCGAATATCCGTCCGTCTTAATTGTTCTCTAACTGCTGATTGCCTTTCTAAACACTCGTATCACATGGCTTCTAAATACAGGTTTGTATGTTCTAAGTCAGTTGAAATAATCAAAAAACCGTTTCTTTGACATGCTAACACTTTTCAACACTTAACTCGGCCACTTGTCGATAGTGTTATTTACTTGTCATCGAGTTGGCAGCCTCAGTGAATATCTATCGGCTTGCCTCCACTGCGCAACTTATATGCGAATATTCTAGACCAAAGCAACCAAAAATAACTATAAAATATTGAAGGAGAAAATGGAACAATGTTATAACAGAGGTTGCGGCCAACTTTTTGATCCCGCCACCAATACTGATGGTAAGTAAAACTACTGAACATGAAAAAATAAAGAACTTACAGCACGTTGTTTTGCATAGAATCTTGCCGGCATCATCCGGGTGCGCCATTCTTCCACGATGCCTACAAAGGCTGGTCATGTTGCAGTAAAAAGTCGGTGGACTTCACAGAATTCCTCAATATCAAAGGCTGCACTTTGGCGAAACATTCAAACATTAAGCCGCCCGAACCAGAGAAGCCAGCCAAGGATGACAACGATGAGGATAAGACTATGGAAATTGAAGTGCGAGCTCCTATTAAGGAATCACTACCTAGGCCTCCCATTGAAACGCCATTTACTGTCCTGGAGCCAAAAGTAGCGCCTGTATTGAAGGACACCATTGATGCTTTAAAAGTCAGCACTGTTGCCGCTCCAGCTGCAACTGCAGGCAGCGAAGGGTACTTAAGATCTCTGTTGTGCTTTTATTGAATGATATTTAATATATAATTATATATTAGAGATGTTGCTGTGGGAACGAGCTGCAAAAACAATGGCTGCACTTACTCCTACACGAACACAAGCAGCGACTTTGGCGAGTGCACTTATCATCCTGGCGTTCCCATATTCCATGAGGGCATGAAATTTTGGTCATGCTGTCAGAAACGTACCTCCGATTTTGCGCAATTCATGGCTCAAAAAGGCTGTGTTTACGGACAACATAAATTTGTTAAAGATGTAAGTCATACGAACAATGCATACGGCAATTTGCGATTAATCTATTTGATACACTGCAGGACGAAGACAAACAGATAGTCCAATGCCGATACGATTGGCATCAGACGGCCACGAATGTTGTTGTCGCAGTCTATGCCAAAAAATATCATTACGCACAAAGCGTCGTTGAAGTAAATCCGATTCGCCTTCACATAATGCTGGTCTTTCCAGAACAGGAAAATGCCAAGTTTGATTTGGACCTAGAACTGCGTGGTGTAAGACTGAATGCTTTCTATTATGTCAACTTGGATAACTGACGCTTCTGTTTGTTTAGATAATCAATGTACAAAAAGCTTCTGTGCAAATGTTTGGCACTAAGGTGGAGATTACGTTGCCAAAATTGGAACCAGGATCATGGCCAAAACTTAATTTTCCACGTGATGTGCTGCCAGCTGTAAACAAAGATCCTGCCCAGATCAACCCAAATGTCGAGCAAAACGATGACAGTGATGAGGAGTTTTTCGACTTGGACGACATTCAACCCGTTCAAAGCTACGGACTTAAATTATCCGATATGAGTCTGCAAAATCCCAACGCATTAGATTGATAACACGCTAGCATTTTATTTGTAAAACTATAAAGAACCCATTGTGTTGAGCCATTTGTTTACAATACACAAGTATGCCTTATATGAGTTTTTTTTTTAATATCGCAGCACTGCTTAATCATCGTCGTCATCAGCTCCGGGCACCCAATCCTCATCGTCGTCGTCATCCAAATCCAGTTCACCAATATCTTGAAACAACGTTTCATCGATTTTAACATTCTCAATGTTTTCACCGGCCTCCAACAGAAATTTGATGTCCGAATCGTTCAATGTGTTATCGCACATGAATAACTCTCGGCCCGTCAGCTTCTTGCAATCATTGTTTTTCTCCCGTTTTGCCGCAACGCCCGTGCTCTCCTCAAAGTCCAACTTCCATTTCATAAATGTTTCGACAGACACACGCGTACCTTCGAATTTCTTTCTTTCCGCTTCTTCGACTTCTTGAACCTTGCGCACCCGTTCATCCTCCTGAGTTTTCTTGTGCTCGTCCCACTGCACATTTAGCCATTCCTGTGCACTGCTCACTAAAGAGAACACCATCTCCATGCCGATGTTCTCGTCAATTGTCTGGCGTAAGTGTTCCAGCAGCCGCGCCTCAAAATTGTCTTCAAAATTTTCCGCTTCCTCAATTTCTACCAGCGGAGCCTCATCTGGATATGTTGCTGTGTAAGTAAACAGAAGCTTGCACGCTAAACCTTTTTCATTCTCTTCGACTGCATCGGCATTGTACTCCTCAGTAGCAATGGGAATTTGAAATTTGTGGAAAGGTTCTGTCTGTAGAACTGCAAAAGGAATATTTGCATTATATTGAAATACAATAAGACAATTCGAGTTACCTTCCATTTCACCACAATATATGGAATCCAGCGCTTCAACCTCATTGGTCTGATCTTCTTTGTAGTTGCGGCTCATTCTGGGTTTTTAATTAATTTACAAAATAATAATATAAATTTCAGAGCTGCCGTGTCTCTGGCCCAGCTTTTAGGTTATTTGTTAGGGTGGCCAACATACGTTCAGACTGTATGATGCCACATATCACTTATGAGCTCGAAATTCTTGTGAAACAACTAAAATAGAACACACAAGTAAATATATACATGCATTTTAACTTATCAAAGCTAATATCCAAAATAATAGATTAAATATCAAATACACATGGTATTTTCGTATCGTCCAATGAGCCCGCTTGTCATTCAGCTTGAACGTAGCATGCGCATTATTTAGCGCTGCACCACAATACGTGAATTCAGAGTTGCCATATCAATTTTTTTTTATTTTATTTTGAATGCCTTACAGAAACTAATTTAAAAATATTTTAAAGAAAATTTACGTTTATTTAATAACATATAACATATAAGAGCCTAAATTAAATATATGGTAATGTTTTTTTAGAGCAGTCGTCCAGCAACAAATTTTATAAAAATTAGCTTGAAATTAATGCTCTGGTGCTTCCAATCTAAAAAAAGAGTGAAAAGAAACAAATTGTATTGGTTAATCTTGATACATAAAGAAAAATAGCATATATACATACTTATGTACTGTTATTAAGTGATTCGCATCGACTTTAGTATCTTGTGGGGTAAGAAAACAATACTGTCGGTTTGGAAAATCTGTGCCCTCCTGAATCAGCAGTTTAGTAATAAAAGTTCTGTTAACTTCGTCCTACAAATTTATACAAATTATTTAAAGGGACATTGTGTGAATAAAACGTGCAATGAACTTACAGTAAATACATCGTATTCGTCCAAGAAATAAAATGGATGATCGGAAGTGCTCCAAAGGCCCTTCAGTAGGGACACTGTGGTAAAGGACCTTTCGCCGCCGGACAAACTCCTCGTATTCGAAGTCTTGTTCCCGCTTGGCGGGAAGACACTGATCTGCAACGTTTTATCTTTATGATTCGGCTCCAGACTGCCTTCAAATTGGCGACATACAAGTGCTTGCTGCATGTTTAAAAAATGTATAAAGTAATAAATATTTAGATTTATTCAGTTGTTAAATTTAATAATCTTACCTTGAACTGAAACTGCACCATGGTAAAGAAATGATATCGCGATCGCTGAAATCGTTGTGCCCGAGTATGGTATTCGATGCGTAATTTCTCGACAACACATAAGATATTCTCCAAGTTTTCAGTTTCGATTTTAAGATTATCAAGCAAGGTGGATAACTTGTGTTCTACTTCCTCGCTGTTTAAATTCATCGATTCGTAATGTTTGATCTTTGCTTTATATCGATTTATTTTATCACGAATTCTCTCTTCAGATTTGTTTGTATCAATAAAGTCACCGACTTTCTGTGCCTCGCGGCGCTCCTTTTCTAAATCATCCTCCAAATCTTTTTTGTCTTTTAGCATTGATTTAAGTAGCTCGTTAGTTTGTTTAAAACGTCGTTGGTTTTCCTCATAATGTCGATCCAAATCACGAGCTTTACGTTGTAATTCCTGAGACGCCGTGTCAATTTCGCTTACTTTTTTATTAATTCCGTCGAGAATAATTTGTTCGCTTTTAGCTTCTTCGGCAGCTTGAGTTTTACGTTCGTCGATATCGCGCAGTTGACTTTCCAAGACTTTACGCTCCTCTTTACATTTCTCGATCTTCTCACCGCTGGTCGTCAAGTGAGTTTCCTAAAACGAAAACAAAACAAGATTAAATGATTTAAGGGGAAACTGCATCGGTGCAACTTACCAGCACATCAAGAGCGGGTAATTCCCGATATTCGAAATTCTCAATATCCATAATTCTTTGCAACGCTTTTGAGTTTTCTGTGTGATGTGCATTAATCATATTACTTTTAGTGCTTATCTCCTTTGCGTCACTGTCCAGCTTTTGCTTAGCCTTAGCATATACTGGTTGAAGGATTGCTGCACGCTCTCTTAGGCTTTCCTGCTCTGTCTTCAGCTGCCGAATGCGATCATCCACATTGACCTGAATGAAGCGCGCAGGCGTGATTTTAATGGAGTACATGGCATAGTTGGGCGATGGCGAATACTCCAGTCCCAAATTGGGCACCAATATGCGAGTTAAATTGGGTGGCACATTTTCCGAGTTCGACGTAAGCGATTCGGCTATCTCCTTGGAATCGGTGACCAAGACCGTCTCAATGCGCATTGTATCAATAAGATAGTTCATTACGACAGGATCATCGCATCTGTTAATAAAAACAACTGGTTACTTAAACGTTTTATGCTTAAACTCGTGAAAAACTCACCTAATCTCATCCATCAGCACGGTCGTATTTGAAGATCTGTTTTGCACTTTGTACTTGGATACGTTGTAAACCCGGTTAGAAAACGCACTCGTGATGATTGTAGGTATATTCCCACCTGCATAAGATTCTTGCAGCAGAGCTCTCAGAGATACTCGCTCCTTGTCGGTGCTAACAATATACGAGCGCAGACAGTGAGCCAGTTGATTCTCTATCAGATCTCGATACTTGGGATTCGGTACAGTTATGTACATGCCAATAGGTCCACGCGGCATTTTGTGCGCATTGCCGCCACTGTACTGAACACGCAATGCATTGGCCACTTGCATTGCGTGCTCACCATAAACGGACATTTTGTTTGACTTGTTGCGCAACAGCGATTCCATTTCCCATTGCAGGCTTTCTAAAATGATATCAGCAACCAAAGTAAGATTAATTTATGTTGATTGTTTAGACATTTTTACGTACGCTCAGTTTTTCGCAGTTTGCTCAGCTCATTTTTCACGGACTCTACCTGCTCTATCGTGGCAGGCATTCGGTTCTTTGTACTGTTCTGTTCGTCCCTGAGCCTGGAAATCAGCTCATTACTCTCAGCCACCTTTACTTTGAGAGTTGCCAGCGTAGCAGCGTTCTGTTCCCGAAGCCTTTTCACTTCCGAATAGTCTTCGTGATAGTTATTCATATGCCTCTGACAGCCATCGTAGGTAGTCTGTTCCTCCCTAAGACGTTTCTCTACATTTTTAATTCCTGCTTTAATTGAACTGGCTTTATAAAGACAATCTTGAATAGTTCGCTTGACGGCTCTTAGCCTTGTTTCCTGCGATTGGTGACTTTCCATAATTCGATGTTTGGTTTCCTCAATTTGCCTATGAGTAAGTTTTATTTAAAATATGTGAAATTAAGGTAATTGTTTTACCTACTCGAGCTGCTGAGCGAGTGCCAACTGTGTGCTATTCTTCTGGGTTGTTTTCTGCGACAGATCTGCGTTTTTCTTCTCAATTATTTTCAGTGTATGCTCCATTTTAGTCAGATCTTCCTGAATCTTGGTTACTTTCTGCCAAGCCAGCATGGTTGTAGCCTCTTTTAATTGAATCTACGTTATAGAAAATATGTTTTACTTTATAGTTCTGCACGAGATATGCCGTCATACCTTAATTGCCTCTTTATTTTTAATTAATGCCAACTTTTCCTCTTCCTCTTGGCACAGCTTTTTCAACTTTTCCTTTTTCTGCGCAGTTAAAGTAATTATTTATTTATAGCTTTTCTGATTTTAAATGAAGATTTACCTTTTTAAGCAGCTCCAGATCATAATTAATATGCTCGCGCTGCTCGTGGCATTGAGTCAAGCTGGCCGCGCATAAATCCAGCTGTGTCGCCTTCATAAGCAATTTATAGTTCGATGCAGGTTCTAGGCTGTTGGATGGGGTTTCAAGTTTTAAATTAAATTCTAAGATTTGCAATTAAGTACACCCACTCTTTGAGAAATTCGCGCGAAGCTTCCTGATTGAGCACAAAGATCGGATTCTCAACACTTATGCCAAAATAAAGCAGCAGGCGTCGTATTTCGTCCAGTTTCTTGGAAACGCATCTGTTCTGAGCGTCTCTCATCTCATACGTCGAGGATGATTGGCGTATTTGGCGTACAACCGTAATGTGTGGACCATAAACGTCGTACTTGAATGGCCGCAGTCCCGTATTGCATAGGGTTAGCTCAATGGATGAATTTGTCTCCCCGTTCTTAATGAGCTCTGAAAAAAGATAATGTTAAGTTTAATAGTGTATTCCTCTTGGATAAACGATTGGGCAACTTACTCTGTATGCTGCTGGCGCGACTTGTGTTGCGTGCACTGCCGGCAAGCCCTAATGCAAGGGCAGTGATCACGGCACTTTTGCCGCTACCATTGCTGCCAACAAGAAAATTGATATGTGGCCCAAAGTTTATGTATAAATTCGAGTGGCACATAAAATTTCGTAAACGTATGGAAATAATTTTTCCGCAACGCTGGAATACGTTTCGAGCTGTCAGTCCGTGCTTTAATTAGTAAACTTATATTAATTTTATTTTAAACAGAATTCAGAATAATTACCGAGGGATTCTCGAAGGAAGAGCTTGCATTCGCTGTTGCGCGCCTGTGAACCGCGCGCGAAGTAGATGCTTCCACAATCATTCCATCCTCTTCGCTAGTTTCTGCGCTACGCCTGGATTTCTTTCTTTTCGGAGGCGTAGGCGAAACGTCACTCTCTGATCCTGAGGACAATTGTTTCTTTCGAAGTCTACTGCGACCCATCTTTGGTTTGTCTACATATGTATAAACATAACTTCGCATTTACATTAGTCTGTTTACAAACGGTATTACAATAAAATGCGCGGGCATTTTTGTTTACCAGCTTTGCTAGGCATATTTAGATGTATTAATTCCAATTAAATTTTTTTTATACTTACGTTGTATTAGATTAGCTTTTTAATCGTTGTAATCTATTCGAATTAACTTCGTGTTTTAATTTTATATACATTTCATAAAACAGCACTAAAAATATTCCAACATTTTGCACATCGAGTGTGACCAATCTTGAATATGATGATAATACTGACAATGCGCGTGCGCTCTGTATATAGCACGAAATACTTAAACATTTCAGTATATTTTAATTAAAGCTGGCTTCCGTTTTTTTTTTTAAATTTGCTTATCGTATCAGTTTTGAATTCATGCAGATCGAATGAACAAACATTTGTACCCCAAATTTAATTTTTGATCATACAACTTTGGTCCTCATTTATCAACCTATACACTTAACGAAAAATAGAAACAATTTTCCATGCAGAGCTCCCTAAATTAGTTTAAAGCCGGTGAATGCAGTTTTATATAGAAACAAAAACATGATTATATTTATTAATATTATTTGTAGTTTACATTATTTACAATGTAAGTCGGTTACTGCCACTCACATCATTTTCTTATAGGGGAATTCTTCGCCTATAGCATTTTGCTGCCTCAGCTTATTCTGTATTTCACGCCAAGTAGCTGATTTCTGTGATAGAATCTTCATATTGCCAATGATATAGAGGCCATAGCGAGCGCGGGACATGGCGACACAAATACGATTCTGTTCAGACAGAAATCCAATATTTCCATGTGTGTTACTGCGCACCAACGAGAGCACAACTATATCTGCCTCCAGACCCTGGAAACTATCAACAGTGGTAATGCCAACATCTTTTAAATGCTTTCTCTTAGATAACTGCAAAGTAGAAGGGCTTATACATCATATCACCAGCTAATTAGTTTGCCAAGCCTTACTCTCTTTTTAATTGATTCGACCTGCATGGTGTAGGGTGAGAGCACGACAATCTCCTTGCCCTTGTAGCCGCCGACGTCTATCAAATGGCTCACTATTTCAGACACTTTTTGCGTTTCCCAATCATTGCAAAGAAAGCCATCGTAGATATGTGTCTCAGGCTCCTGATGTTGAAGAAAATAAAGGTTCTTCGTCATATTGCGAACAGGGGGAAAATTATACACCGACTCGTGACTAAAGAGCTTCTGATATATCAGGGGACACAGCAATTCCGCAAAAGTATTACGCATACGGTATTGAATATTCAGTACGTTCACATGGAAATTTGAGCGTATCAAACGCTCAAATAAGGATTGACAGATAGCTGAATATTTCAGGCCCTTAATATAGCTTATATATGGCTTAAGCTGCATGTGGTCGCCAATCATAATCACGTGCTCTGTATAGGGTGTTAGGCAGGGCAATATGTGCGCCTCCAAAATTTCTGCAGCTTCCTCGAAAATGACTAAAATGAAACCAATTTAATATATAATTGTGCTGATTTTGATTCACTTACCAATGCGACTTTTCAGAAAGCGAAAGACAAAATTCATACGCGCAGCGCACGTGGTAGTCATCGCCAGCACGTTCTTTTTAACAATTAAATAGTGCTGGAATATCATCCGTATGGAGTTGAGTTTCTCTTGCGCATTCCACACGAGGCGCTGCGTCGCCAAAATATCCGAATAGGCCTTATCGGTATCATTGAAGGAGGCATACAGTGTCTGTAGGCGCTTGAAATGCTCCTTGATCTCCAGATTTACCATCCAGTACAGACGCTTTAGTCTAGGATTTATCATGTGCATGTTTGTATCGGCACGTGCATTAAACCTGGCAATTTCTGGCAGTCTCGACTGACAGCCAAAGCGTACAATGCTGCTGGTGAAAGAGCTTAGCTTTAGCAGAAACTTATCCAGCGAATCGTTGGTGTATGTAATCACAACAATGGGCGCACAGAATTTGGCATGCTCCAACATGGTCTTTATCAGCTGCAACGATAGATGCGTCTTGCCCGTTCCGGGCGGACCTTGGATTAGATTAAAGTTCGTATTCAGCACACTTTGGAATGCATCGTGCTGCGATAGATTCAGCGGCATTTTGCGCAATTTGTTCACAAACTTTTGACTTTCGTAGACATTCGGCGGCTGTGTGTGATTCAAATATGCTGGCGGCTGCGTCCTCGTCAGTCCATGTACTACATAATCGGACATCGGAAAGTTGATAACATTGCTGTTGGTTAGGTAGATGTACGCTTTCTGGTAGGGCTCAAAGTAGACGGGAGTTTCGAACATGATCAACGATTTACCATAAATGTTGCCTATATTAAACTGCCGCACTATCGTGATGGCAATCTGAAAGACAGCGAATACATCAAGCCAAAAATATCTAGTTTAATTTAATGTACACTCACGTAGCCCCGGCGCAGCTGCTTTATATCAGTGCCAGCCACAGTCGCCAGTATAAGATTATCGAAATCGTAGCTTGTAGTGAAACAAAGTAGTGCACCACTTTTGAGCTTTAGCAGAGACTCCTCTTCAGAGTTACCGAATTGGATATCGTGATCGGCTGCTGTTTTGCGCTGCGCAGCCAAAAGATCAACAAATAGCAGCTTGCTGCTATGGGCGTCCGGAAAGTGCATATTCAGCTTGATCTGTACCTCCTCATAGGCTATTTGAAGCGGCATCATATTCTGCATGCTGCGCTTTCGATGGAGAACGCGCACCAATTCGCGAAGCGGCAGCAAAAACTGCTGACGCAAAAACAAGCGTTGGCTATTTATGTACTGCGTGGTGCTTTTGTAGCTGATCGTTAGCTTCGGTTTATGTATATAGGCATCCTCGTGCTGCTTGAGCCACAGCTTGAGCTCCTCCAGGCTGGGATATAGCTAAAAATCATTCAAATTAGATACGGCTTGAATTCTATGAAAAGCTTACCTCGGCGGCAGGATTCGGTTCAGCCAACACATCCTGATCTACGCTAAACAGACCGTGCAACTGATGCAGAAACTCTATGCAAATCGGACGCTCTTCTATGAACGGGTTTTGGTTGTTTTTCAAGTGCGTCCAAATATTAAAAAGTATCTGCATGCCATTGTTGTCCATAACGCCAGCGCGCTGAGCCTGCAGCAATAGCGTCTGCATATAGCTAATAATGCTATCGACGCGCTTCATATCGGTCCACATGGTGCGGAAGCTTTTCGTGCACAGTTTTCGCACCAACTCCTCATAGTGCTCGATGAGTGGAGTGCACGCCGCAAACTTGCTTAGCATATCATAGTGAAAGCCCGGCAGCTCCAGTTCACATAAAGTGACCAGGATGCGCGTATAGATTAGCACGCGCTCCATGTCGTCGTGCGGCCCAATTTGATTGACAAAAAAGTTTGGTTCTACTTCGGTGGCCAAGTAGAGAAACATGCCCAGAGGCTGTAGATTAAAAATCTCCTGAAGACCATCGGTTGGAATTTTAGACGGCGCCGCCGCCTTGGCACGGTTCCAGTAGTTATATCGCCTGTTTCTCTGCACCTGACGTCCATCGGTGGCTTTTTTGCGAGCTAAGCTGCGCAATATTTTCTCTTTATCAGCCTGAAACCATTCCCAACAGTCGTAATCTTCTCCAAAAAGCTCAACCATAATGTTTCAGACAGTATAAATTTCCTGTTATTCCCCTGTTTAGAAACGGGATAGAAGAGCGAACAATGATATCATAAGTAAATGGTATTTATGAGGTGCCGAAAAATATATGTATTTGCTTTAATTACTTGGACACGTGGACTGGCTGAACGATGAGCTGTTAGTTGCTGTACTATTATATATAATAAACAATTTTTAAATACAAAAGCTTATCAAAATGCAACCTATTTATTTCGCGCACAAATCAAAGAACGCCATAAGCACCGCAAAGTGTGGCCAGCTCAACAATACCGAATGAAGCAAAATATTGCTTTTGGCCAAATCAGTGCGCAGAATTATTCTATTTGTAAATGCAAGATCAAATCTGCAGTTTATTTAAAAACTTGATTTCTTAGATTGAGTAAAAGTTCAAGAACTGCTATTAAATAAAATGACAAATTCAGTAGAAAAGTTAATTCTGAAAAGCTACTATCGCCCGCATCAACTACTTAAAAAATACTTCCTATCAGTTACTAGCACTAAAATCTTGCACATCGCTAATACCTACACAAAGCAAAGGCTTTTGGCAACTCTAACCATGCATTTATGAAACGGTACTTTCATTACATTTGCGGAACGCAAACGCAACGCAAGTAAAGAATTTCACCATGTCGGACTCGGATGATGATTGGTTTAATAAGGATGAGGATGAGCTGGTACAAAATCTGCAGCAACAGGTGAAGCAACAAGTGGAAAATGAGACACATGAGGAACGCATTGAGTTTTGCAGCAGAGCTGGTAAGCAAAAAATATGCGGGTTTTATTATAGAATGCAATTTCTAATAACAACATTAGATGATTATCTCAAGCAACTTAGGCTAGAAACTAATGAGGATACGAAAAGTCCGAGTCGCTTTACCACTGCCGATTTTGCAAAGGCCCTGAAAATGACGCCGCTGGAAATGTTTCTCTACTTAATGTCCGCGCCGCGTGATCTCTTCCAGGGTCAGCTGACGGACAGTGATTCCCAAAAACGAGTGATGCAGTATATCGAAGTGCTGACGGTACTGTGTCAATTGGAATTGGGCGGCTTCGACCGGCAGCTACTGTCTGGTTTTGCCAAGCAAACTGTGCTCCTCAATCACGTGAAGCGCTTTTCTGTGAAACTCTTTGCGCCGCCTTCCAAGGGCACATTAGATGCCGACTCCGAGCTGATGTTGCGCGGCATAAAGTGTTTGCTTATACGTGCACACAAGCTGGGCGTACTGGAACCGTCCGGCTATGAGCTAATCGAGCATTTTAAGACGCTGCTCGCCCGGTGTCAGCTGCCTCAGCTCTTGAACCATCCGCTGTGCGTTGAATTCATCCGAGAGTTGGATGTGCTGCCAGCCAGTACACACGTAAAGAACGAAATATATCCCAAGCTGGACCAATTACTACGAGCTGATGCAGGCGATACGGCCGCCAATACTGTGCCTGCAGTCGCCTTCGATGACGTGGCTGGCTACATAAATTGCCAGCGGCAGCTGCTTTGCGATGACTTTGTGCAGCCATTGCGTGAGCTCGTGCAGCGTTTGCGTTCCAAGAGCAATATCGATGCCTTGGTGGAACAAAATCTGATTTGGCCGCACACACAGCTCAACCTGAACCCGGAATTTGTCGAAGCGGAGCGGAATAGCCTGATATTTGTAGATATAGGGCCATCAGAACGGCTAGAAAAAAAAGAACTATGGAAAACTTATTCGGCAGGACGGGCAGAGCTTCAATACCTGCAAAATCTTAAGACGGGCGCTTTACTGTGCTTCACCAGCAGCTATGATTTTGACAATCTAATACTGGCCACCGTCGGATTCACTGAGGACAAAATGTTAAAGCAAGGATATGTAAGACATTATACCCTGTATATTATGAACTATTTATAAAACTCAATATATTTTAGTTAAGCGTGGAGATTGCCAAGCAATACAATATTGGTAATATATATGGCAAGCCGTTGATCATGTTCGAGACGCCGGTGTTCTTGGAGCCGTATCTGCGTGTCCACAATTATCTGAGCATATGCAGCGCCGATAACTTTCCCATGTGCCGGTACATTGTCGAAGGACAGATTGATGTACAGCCGCCCGCCTACATTAGACCAGACCTACAGTTAATGTATAATGGAAAGCCATTTACGGCAGCTAAGCCACCCGTGGAAACGAAGCTGAATGACGCGCAGCGAACGGCCTTTGGCGCGGCGCTCTGCATGGAATTTTGCCTTATACAAGGCCCGCCCGGCACAGGCAAGACGCATTTGTCCGTTGAGCTGGTCAAGACGCTGCTACAGAATGCCGCTCAGCTTGGCTCTGGACCCATTGTTGTGCTGACCTACACAAACGACTCGCTGGACAAGTTCTTGTTGAAGGCCGCGCAGCACACGAGCAGCATTCTGCGCTTTGGCTCTCAGTCGCGTCTGCCCCAAATCGAGCAATTCAATGCGCGAACAATATCCGATGATCAGTTGGTGCCGCCGCGCCTCAAGCACATATGGTGGTTGACCAAGTGCGAGTACAAGGAACAGTTTAACCGACTGCAGACTCTGCATGCGGACTTCGATGGCAGCGAGTCTGCCCATGTGGAAATACAATCGGAACTGGAGCGGCTGCATGTTGTAACGGAAAAGATTAACACCCTACGCACAATATTTCAGTTTTATCAGGCACGTGACAAAGCTCTGTTGGCGATGACAACCACGTGCGCGGCACGGCTTAACTTTTTGTTCCGTCTGCTGCAAAGCAAGTGTTTCATCTTTGAGGAGGCCGGCGAGATAGCTGAATCCCATGTGCTGGCCTGCCTAACGCCATACACGCAGCACGTAATACTGATTGGCGATCACAAGCAGCTGCAGCCCCATACGGGCAATTATATGCAACAAGGATTGCAGGTGTCACTCTTCGAGCGTCTGATTACGCACAAGTTTCCCGCCAGCGTGCTTAATGTGCAGTATCGCATGCGCAGCTGCATTGCTGAACTCCTGGTGCCCATTTTCTATGATGAACTGATCAGTGACGACTCGGTGAAAGCCTACCGCAATGTGCACGGCATGGCAGCCAACATGTTCTTTGTCAATCACGACCAATACGAGCAGCAGCTGGTAGGCTAAAATGCATACTGTACTCATGATTGCAATTAAGTTTTTATTATTATTTTCAGAATGACATGTCCTTTGTAAACAAGCACGAGGCCAAGGAGCTGGTGAAACTAGCTGCAAGCTTGGAAAGGGAACACACCAACATTGTCGTTCTAACGCCCTACAATGCTCAAGTTGTACAAATTAAAGCACTCCTCAGTAAGGCTAAGATCCAAAACATTTTAGTTACAACTGTGGACAGCTACCAGGGCCTAGAGGCAAACATTGTGCTACTGTCGCTTGTGCGCAGCAATCGGGCCGGACAGATTGGCTTTCTGCGTCAGCCAAATCGCGTTTGTGTGGCCCTGTCGCGTGCCCGCTGGGCTCTCTACATGATAGGCAACATGTCGACCCTGGAGCATGGCAATCCGGAACTCTGGGGAGCTATCCATAGCAAGCTACAGGCAGCAAATGCTATTGGTGACGCCTTTCCAATGGTGGCAGGCCTTTCCGAAGAGATGATGGAGCAGATCGCAACCTAGTTGAGAGTACATTTTGGCAATTACTATAAACAGCATTTAATATATAAAATTAAACGTATTTTTGCTTTTTAATCTAGTCTCTTTTTTATTTTTTGTATCTGTTATTCATTCATATAACAGAGTTTTGCCGCAAGACGATTGAAAATTGCTGAATTTGATTTCTGTCCACACTTCTGTACACTTTTATATTCAATATATTTTGTTGAATGCGTTGTTGCTGTCAAACCGATTTTTCATTTTGTATCTTAATGCACTTTTCGTTTTGTATTATTGCTACATTTTAAGTGGTATTTTAAAATTGTACGTATGCTGCTCGTTTGGTGTTTATCTTTGATTATACGATACTATACTGGATTAACAATATTTAGAATTTGTTGCTGCTCTCATATTGATTGTTTGTATAATAAATATTTATATATCTTTTACCGTACGGTCAACTCTCTGTCGTCTCTATATTAGGCTCTTATTGTTACATCTTAGTTCAAAATTGCAGACTTTGTAGACTGTATAAACTGTAAATGGAGCTTATATCGATCTAATATGAAGGTTTCGGGTGTGCTTGCATGAATCAGAATGTACATTGTTTTTGAGAACGCGCATCTACAACAACTATGTACTATATATTCCTTAAACGTGTTTACGCTCTATTTATTTATGTATATATTTATATATATATATATAGGTAATTTATGGATGTGGCCCAGATATTGTTTGCGAATTAAGGCAATTTTGAAAATTATCATCAATTGTATTTTTGAATCTGTTTTGTGTTGGTTTTTTTTTTTTGCTTATTCTTTACAAAATAGTTTCTTGTTTTCTTGCATTTTTTACTTAAAAATAGCTTGTTTTTGTTTTTGTTTTTGTTTTTGTTGTGTGTGTGTTTTAGTCAGAGCTTATGAAATATGCTACATGTATCATAATGTTGTCGTCTACAAGAACGTAATTTAATTATGTGTATTTATATAGTTTATTCGATGCTAAAACTGAAATTAAAAATGATAAAATAGAACGAGAAACGCGGCGTGTAAGAGCAGCAAGTAAATTGTGTGTGCAGATCATATCCGCTGCTTCGTGTGCGTATCATAGTTGGACCCACCTCCATGGCATAGAAGATGAACTTGGAGACGGTCTTATACGGATTGGGGTTTGGGTGTTAGCATTGTTAACGCACTTAAACGAGCCAGCGCACAAAGTAGCGGATCTTCTGCAACATCGTCATCTTAGAACTCACGGGATTGAAATCAAGCCAGAATCAGAACTAAACTATAAACTGAATTAATAATGAGCGGCGCCCTCATTGGTGTTTGGTGATTAATGGGAAAAATATATATATGCTATTGGGCTCCTCAGATTGTTGGGTTGTTTGGAGGTTTGCGAAATGATCCATGTGTAGCTGGGCGGAGGCTGCTGCTGTTGTTTTGATTGATGTTGTTGGTGTTGCTTCTGTTGCTGTTGCCGCTGCTGCTGCGTCCCCGATAACTGAACTGCAACGTTCCGCCGCTGCCAGAGGCCGTCCGAACGGTGGTTGTTGTTGTTGTTGTCACCGTAATCGTTGGCCTACCGCGCCGTGTCTATTGCTACCGTCGATTGATTAGCCCATTGGGAGGCGCCTGCTGGCTGGCAGTATGCATCAGCTCCAGTTCCACCAGCAGCGGAAAGTGATCGGAGGGTATGTGCGGATGTGGACAGCCGACCACTTTGTTCTCGCGCAGCCAATCAGTGGAAACTGGTCCGAGCAGGCCCAAGGGCACCATGCCCGTCTTTGTATAGAAAATATAATCGATGATGCCCTTGAAATCGAAGGTGTAGTTGGTGTGCGGCATTATGTCCTCGCTGTAGGCGGAGGCCAGTTTGAAGGAATGCGTAAACTCGTTGGTATCGTTGGACAGCAATCGTTGCAGGCACAGCTTATAGCCCATGTCCTTAAAGTCTAAATGGTCCATTGCAACACGCCCCTTGCCCAAAAACTCCACAACGCCAGAGTCGGGCAACGAATTGAAATCGCCGCAAAGCAGCAGCTGCACGCTGTTCGAGTCATTCTTGTGGCCGGGCCGAAAGCTGTGGCTGGCCTCGTCAATGATCGTTTTCAGCTCGTTGCTCAGCATCATGGTCTGTATGAGCTTGACGTCACAGAATTCGGGATCCCAGTGGATGTGCGCGGTGCACACGAGCAGCGGCTGTGAGATCTGTGTCACCTCGGACATTGGCTCCCAGGCCGTTTCCTTCACCTTGAGCAGTGCGGCCAGGCCAATGTTATCTTTGGGCATCACACGGTTCAGCATGTTGTCGGAGCCCTCCGCATTGGCCATGGCCAGCTGATTGAATTCGATTAGATGCTCCTTGATCAGCGTGAATCTGCAAGCAAATATAAATACTTTTATTAACTGAGCTCCGGATTGAATCTGAATTAAGGCTGAACTCACTTTGATGTTCGGAAAAATATCGCACATCCGTCAACGTATTTGCGTTCCAGTTCGGACATTGTCTTGGCGCGCGATTTGGGCGAGAAGATGCCCTCGTAGCCATCGTTCTTCAGTTCGGGCAGGAAAAAGTGATAAAACTGTTCCGTTTCGATCTCCTGCAAGCTTATAATGTCCGCCGCATAATGCCGTATCTCGTCGATAATTGACTTCTTCCGATACTCCCAGCACAAGGCCCACGATGGACAATAGCCGTACATTTGTCGCGTCGCATATTTATCGCAGAGCACATTGTAGCACATGACCGTAAATATGCCTGCAGGATAAACAAACAGTTAACAGTTGCGTTTCTAAAATAACATAATATGTCCATACATTTATTAAATCCACCCCCATACTAACTTTAGCAACATGTTTTAAATAATATCTTTATTATTTGCAAAAAGAGTGAAGCCGATAAATAGTTTCTATCGATTAAAAATTAACATAGCATACAATAACATAACTGCTAAACAGAAATAACATAACAGAGCTAAACAGCATAACAGAAATTAGGACTCCATCTATAATACCCCAAAAAAGGATATGGTACATTTTATTTGTCGACCTTGAGATCGACTCTGAGAGACACGATGACAGACAATACGAAATCAATTCCGACCAAATATATTTCAATCTTCTGCAGTTTTCTAGTTAATCTAATTTGGAATGAAGACTACGATTGAGCTCCTACGGGTGTAAAACATTGGGAATATCAATAACTGTTAAAAGCTGTGTACACGAGCTTTTTTAAATAACCCTATTTTGTCGCCTATATCTTATCGTACGATTTACAGTTACTTACAGGCTGGTCGCGATTTGTTGGGCTTGGCGAGCGGCAGCCATGGCCGTTGGGGCGGTGGGTTGACGGTAACTGTAAAAAGAAAAAGAGAGCAAACGTTAGTGGCATATTCAATGAAACGGCAGGCAGGCAGAGCTAAAGTTAAAGTGGCGATTATGAAATTAGCGCCCGTACACCCGCACACCCGCACACACACACACGATCTGTCCGCACACCCCACTGACACACTGCGGTCACGTCTTCATTGTTGTTGTTGTTGTAGTTGTTGTTGCTGCGATCGGTGAAAGTGACATGCAAAAGCAATCAAATAGCTTCCGCCTTCGGTGCGCCAGCAGAAGGCAGGCAGGTGGCGGCGTTGCTGCTTGGTTTGTTGCCTATTTTATTTCATTTTTTTTTGTTTTTGATTTTTTTTTTTGTCCACTCTACCTGGGTTTCTCCAACTGCTGGCGACATGCGCCTGGGAGCACAAAGTTGTTTGTGGCTTTGGGTGCGGGTGTGGGCGGGCGACGACACAGCGTGCCACCCCGCCGCCACCAATCCTGTTGTTAGCCGTTTTTGTGGGCGTCCACTCTGCTGCTGCTTCTTTTGCCGTTGCTGATATGCTGCTGCAGCGGCTTACAACATTTTCTTTGGGGATGTCGCCGTTATTTCGCTTCGGATGTTTGCCAATTTTATTATCGCCTGCCTACTTCGCGTCAGCGTGTGTGTGTGTGTGTGTGTGTTTGTGTGAGGGGCGCTCTGCTGCAATTTGCTCTCTTGTTGTTGCTGCTGCCTACTCAGCAGCTGATCGCGCGCGCTCTTCACGCTCAATCAACTCTTCCGATTGTGCAGCGCGCAGTTGCTGTTCCTTTTTTTTTTTTCGTTTTTTCGTTTTTCGCTTTTGTTTCGCCTAGGTTGAGGTTGTGTGTGTGCGTTCGTGTGTGCTTAAGTGTGTGTGAGTTTGTTGTATTTTGTTTTGTTTTGCTTTGCTTTGGAAGAAAACGATTGTTTTTCGTATTTCGCTTTTCTGTTAATTTTGTGCAAACGTCGGGCGAGCGACGATGAAAAACTTTCACTATTATTATTATTTTTTTGTTTGTTGTTTTTTTTTTGTTTAATAAATTTTGTGATTTTTCATAATTTTGTTGTTGTTGTTTCTGTCGTTGGGCGACTGCTTTTTGTTTCAGCTCAGGTCTTATTGCTTTTCGTTCGTTACACTGTTTCTAACGATAACATTAACAAAATTTTCATTGCATTTTAATTGTGCAGCTTGTGGAGGGCGATTCTTTTTCTGGTTTTTCTTTTTGTACAATTTATTTATTTATTTATTTTTTTTTTTTGGTTTTTTTTTTTATTGTTTCACAAAGTGCAACAAATTATTTAATAACGAAAAAAGAAACTATGTTTTTGTGGGTGTATAGAAATGTAAATAGAAACTAAATAAAAAAAAAAAAACAACAATTGACAAAAGACTTAGGCAACAAACTCAATGCCAACTATTCTACTCAGTTTCTAGGCAGAGCGAGGGCCGAACGAGAAGTACAATTACGAAACTTTTACCAACGACGCTAGTCAATAATTTTGGCTTAAATATATGTTGAAACAGAAAAACAAAAAGACAACAATTTTTTTTTGGGGGGGGGGGAACATTTAGTTGAAGCAGCAAGCGTAGAAGGGGGTCGGGGCGGGGGTTGGGGGGTTAATTGAGTGTAAATTGACAGCTCATACAGTCGAAAAACCTAAACGAGCACATATGTCTTCTGTTAGATAAATGCGCTACAAAACTGTCAAATATAATTCACAACTGACACTTACGAACGTGCTAAAAAGCAAGAAACTTCAAACAGCTGTTTTCCTTTTTTTTTTAAAGAATGGTTTGCTACTGTAAAGCATGTGTCATATCTTTAAAGAAGAATTCTCTACTTGAAGAACTGGAAAAAAACAAAATAGCTGAAAGCTTGCCTTGCATCTGTAAGATACGAGACGTACAGTTGCGATAAAATACCAATATTTTCAATATCTTCCTAGTTACATTTGTAAGATTAAGATTATTGAAAATACGTTTTTACTTTTTGGGAGAATGTTCGATGTTGATAAGATTTTGCTAAAATACGTAGCGAGCATATTAAACCCGACTGTAGTCTAGTTATTTTGATAAACAAGCACGTTTTTATATAGGAACTTCATATTTCAGCGATAAGATAAGATAAGATTTGTCTTTACTGTAAGGGGCTTAGTGAAACTAGAAAATGCCAAGTTAGGTCAAGATGTTTTATAAAAAAAGGTTACATCAAAAACCAAGTAAAGCCTTATAATTTAGTAGTTCGATCCATTTGGCAACAGAAAGACAGACCTATGCAAAGATTCATGATAATAACTGAAGAATATATGTTCTTTTTTAGATCGGAGATGTTTTCTTCTATGCGTTACAAATTTCAGGGCAAAATTATAAATCCCTTATATTATAATGCCTATATTTGATTTGTGTAGTTGCCAAGTATTTATATAATAATATTTGATCTGATATTTTGGTATAATAAAGTATACTTTCTATACTTAACGATCTAGGTTATATCTTTAACAATTATTATTTTTAAATATTGTGAAATAGCAATATATGACGAAGATCAGAACTTCTCTATAGTTGAGCACTTTTCGCAACGCTTTCTATTAGATACTAGACCTGTATATTCCCCGAGTAATATCATTCACTTGCAATCTTTATGCCTTTATATAACATATATCTGAACTGATCTTTTTGTATAACAAGACATTATTTTTATGGCTGCCACAGCCCTTTCTACAACATTTTTCATGGTCGTTGCCTGCGCTCCAAAACACAAAGAAAATAAGAGAAGAAAAAATCAAAAGTTCGAAAGGCAAAAACCCAAGTGAGCGTATCGAAAAAGAAAGTGAAATTCAAATTGAAATTTGGTGCGATTAACAACACGACCGGAGGAGAGCCTGATTGCCGGTTCGTCGCCCGCCCGTCCGTCCGTCCGCCCGTCCGTCCGTCCGCCTGCGATCCGACCCTTCCCCTCGCCCCTCGCCCCACCAACTCGTTTGGCTTAGTCAACATTTTGTATGCACATGGAGTTGGCGGAGAAGGCCTGATCCGAATAGAAAACAAAAGTCAACTCGCCACTTGCCACACTTTGGAGAGCCGCAATTAGATAACCCGTTTCATTTGCACCACTTTTTGTGGAAAACAGCCAACTGCAACAACCTGACTGCAAATATGACTGCCAATGTTCAATGGCGTTGCCCGCCGCGTTTGACGATGCCACAACTAAGACCCAATCTTGCATTGAAATCATAATAATGAAACTGAATTTAAGGTGCACTCCGCACACACACACAGGCACACACACACACACTCACGCAACAGACAAACCAGTTCAACAGCATTTTTCATGCAACGAGGCTGCAGTCCGCAGTCCCCTCCAGTCCCCAATCCCCCGTCTCGAGTGTTAAGTGGCCCCACGACTGCGACGACTTCAGAAGCACACGAGGGTCGTTTATTCAGCAGCCAAGTTGCAAGCAATTATGCTACATTTTAAAGTTCCCCAAAATGTTGCAAGAACAGCTTACATTGGCATGCAGAAACATTTAAGTAAATACCCTTCAAGGCAAAGAAGAAGAATGCAGACCCTTCATACAAGTCTTATCCATTTATCCATTTATATTTTAAAACTAACACAAATACTTCTCTAAATAAAATATATTAATATTAGGATGGCTTAATTTGAAAGTCTTCTTTTGTTTTCATGATAGAATTTAATTTTTTACTTAATTTATATAAATAAATAAAATTCAGTTTTTTATTTAGATGATCTTTAGAATTCCCAAAATTGAGTGCCCAACAAAAGAATAAAGTCCCGATCTTAGTAGTTTGTAAAAGTTTTTTATTAAAATGGAGCGCTACTTGGATCTTTCTTGTTTTTAGGGTTGTCAGGTTTTGAGTTGAAGAACATGTTTATTCGAGAATTGTAGTTCTTCGTTTTGAAATTTGATGTGAGGATAATGGCACCTCAGTCTACAAGGTCCCCCTAACGATTCTAAACCATTTTTTAAAGTCCTTTAAGACGATTATTTCCCTTTAGTATAAGTTACTTAAACACGGTTAATATCTTTGGCGCATTATTCGCGTTTGATCTCAATATATTTATCCATCTAAATATCTCAATCCTATTAAAACGAAATTAATAAATATTTCACAGTTTATGCATATTTGTATTGGAAGATCGGCACTGGGTTTAGGGTATCTTTTAGTCGGGCACTCCTAATCATTAATTTTTCAATCCTACCTTCATTCACAGTCTTTTTTGTCTAACTTTCAAAGTACCTTAACTCATGACTAAGACTGACAGCTAGCTTTGCCTCGACTGCGTTGAATCTCTTGAAAATATCCGTGACTAAAACTTTGGATATTTGTTCTTCAGAATATCCTACTTTCTGAGTTATAGATGTATTGGCACTACGAGGATATTCAGCTCCCTTCTCATAGGGACATACATATGTCCCCGGTGAACTTATCCTGACAAGAACCTTGAACCTTAATTGGTATAATTCCAACTAGCCTGAACCTGATTTTGATATGGACTATACAATACTATAATATGTTATCGATTAGTCAATTATCGATTTATTTAAGGAGCAACCCTCGTTCAAGTAGCGGCTGCCGACTTACTCGACTTGTCAGCCTCTCTCAGCGCTTCTCAGACTGTTGATCAAGAGTCTAACAATAAGCGGCCCGGCAAGCAAATTTTGCTGCGTCACATGGAAAAATCAATTGAAATGTGCGCCGGAGTGCGCACCGTGATTATGCAGACACGAACTGGCGGATGGCGGTCGGTAGCCAGTTTAATGGCTGTTGCACTGAGGATGCAACGGCGGCAGCTGAGTTGCTGCTGCAACACAGGCAGCCGGACGACGCATTCGCGTGGGCTTTCATTCGACAGCTTGGCATCTTTGTAGGAGTCGTCGTCGTCGTCGTCGTCGTTGTTGCTGTTGTTGTTGTTGCGGTGGCTGCATCTGCGTCTGGGGCTCACGCGATGCTGCCACGCGGTTTGGTTACGTTTATTATTATTATTTTTTTTCTTCTTCTGCTGTCGCTGATCCACTTTCAGCTCTTTGCGCGTACTTTCTCCCCCAATTGGAAAGCAAGCAGCGGCGACGCTGGGACTGCGACTGGGACCTGGCCAGCCTGCCGCTGCGTCAAAACTCCCAACTTTATGCGAGGGCAACCCCTAGAGTACCTAGTTACAAGGATGAGTCATAGGTCCACATTTTGTATATGGAGTAATCAATTTTCAATGAGGACTCCACTTGAAATGTTAAAAAACGAGACAAAATAAAATTGCACACAAAAACTTTGTTTCCGACCGATTATTCCTATGGCAGCTATATGATAAAGTAGTCCGATGTAAATAAGATTTTGCTTACATGTAATGAACATAGTGAAACTCATAAATGGCGAGTTTGGTCAAGATATTTTGAAAAATAAAAAAGTTTTCCATAAAATAACTTAATTTTTGACCTATCGTTTCTATGGCAGCTATATGATATAGTGGTGCGATATTGTTAGGATTTGCATGTATATGAGGAACATAGTAAAACTAATAAATGCCGAGTTTGGTCAAGATATCTTGATAAACAAAAAAGTTTTCCATACAACAACTTAATTTTTGATCGACTGTTTCCATGGCAGCTATATGATATAGTGATCCGATGTAAATAAGATTTTGGTTACATGTAGGGAGCATAGTGAGAACTATAAATGCCGAATATGGTTTAGATATCTTGAAAAACAAAAAAGTTTTTCATACTACATATCAATTTTCGACCGATTATTCCTATAGCAGCTATATGATAAAGTTGTCAGTTGTATGGAGCATAGCGAACTATAGAATACCGATTTTTTTTTTTGGGTTTTCTGAGAAGCAAACAACTTTTTCATGCAATCAGTTATATTCCGACCGATCGTTCCTATGGCTGGTTTATGATAAATTGGTCCGACTCGGATGGCTTCGATATATATACTGCATGCAACAGAAAACGAAGCTTTGAAAAGATTCATGACTAGCTGAGAGATTAGTTGGCATGGAAACAGATAAATGCACTTAATTTTCTATTGTTCCTTGTGACGCTGACATAATGGTCCGATACGGCCGATTTCGACATAGATATAAAAATAGTGAACCTATTTCATTTTCATACAAATGGATATGGTTAATCGACTAGGCTGTTGATACTGATCAAGAATATACTTTATGGGGTCAACAATGTCTTCCCATTTCGTGTCAAAATTATAACAGTTTCTGTTAACAGTTAAAAATGTTAACCCGTTTTTTTTTCGAGTGAAACTTCTATTTTTGCCCTCGTGTATATCTACATTATTTACTGATCATGAATATATAATTATAATCTGTATGGGGTCAACAATGTCTCCACATACGTACGTAACGTAACACATTTCGTATCAAAATTATAACAGTTTCTGTTAACAGTTAACCGTCTGTTAACCCGTCTTATTTTTTTGCAGCTAGTGAAACTTTTATTTTTGCCCTCGTATTTATGTACATGATTTATATTGCCCTAGCGGCTGTTCATTCGACTTTCTAATCATTTGCACTTCCTTTTACGCAACAACAACCTTGATAAGCCCGAAGCATACAAAAACAAAAACAAAAAAAAGCAACAAAATGAAAACGAAAACGGGCTATGCGCCACTTCCGCACCAGAAAGCGCACTCCACATAAACATTTAATAATAATAATTTTATAATAATAATAAATTGTATACATAAATACAACAGAGAGGAAGGTGAGAGAATGCTAATGTCAAGAGCTCGACGTTTAAATACTTCGTAATCAGGTCTCAGCCTAAAGAAATAAATCTACTAGAGCTTACATTTCTTCATGAAATGTTATATTACTTAAAGCAAACAAAATATATTTATATATATAAATTATATTCGAAAATCAAAGAGAATATATTTCGTACAGAGTATATCAGCTCGGCACGAGATCGTTTAAATTCTTTTACAGGGTATAATAAAACATTTCCGATTTTTTTCGCATATTTATAAGAAATTTGGGCCATTTATGCGAAACGGAAATAAGCCAAAAAAAAAAAAATGGAAATTAAAACGGAACAAGAAAAAACAAAAATGTTTTGGCCGAAAATGTAATACCCTTAATAAAATCGTATACTTTTTAAAGTAATCGAATTCAAAGTAACTAGGCAAAGTTTTACACTCAAATTTGTGCTATTAACCTTTAAGCTAATTACTTTTTATAAAATATAATTAATTCTTACATATAAATAAGAAGAGATACAAAATGTTATATTTCGTTAACATTGTTATCGATTATTCGTTTAACAGCCTGTGAATAAACTAGCTCCGTTCCGCTTGTGAATAATGTTGTTCCGTTGAACTAGTTCACGTTTTGCTAACATATTTTAAAACGGAATATATGTTATCCGAAACTACCGTTGCACGTTCTGTGAGTAAATTTCCATACCCTCCGAAAAGAGTACACAATAAAAAAATAACGACAAGCAATGACACAGCAAAAAAGCCAAAAATAAATTGTAGACATGTTTTGTAACCGGCCACAAAAAAAAACAGTTAAAATTCAAAGGGAGACCAAAGGGGGGGGGGGGGGGACAAAGAGAGCTAAATAAGCGTCTGCTCACGCCTGTTCCAATTAATGAATCAGTTAACAGCTGTTTTATTACTTATTGTTATTGTTATTATTATTGTTGTTGTTGTTGTCGTTGTCGTTTTTGGCAGCGATATTGTTTGTTATTGCAGTTATAAATACCGGTTCGCAGCATGTGCTCCAATAAATCAACAACAACAGCAACAACAACAACGTGTTGACGCGTTTAAAATGCATTATAAAGCATAAATTGTCATCAAAATTAAATTAAATAAAAGCACACAAAACTAGCTTAAGCCAATTAAACGATTAGGTAACAGTTAAAGAGGCAGAAGAAGCAGCAACAAGTACGCCGTCATCAACAACAACAGCAACAACAACAGCAGCAGCAACAACAACAGCAACAACAACAACAGTAACAACAACAACAGCAACAACAACGAGGCTGACTATAAACCTACATAAAAGAAACAAAATTTGTACAGCCGCCGTTGTAACCAAAAAAAGAAAAAAAGAAGTCCAAAAAACGCAGAAAAAACGTAAAAAATTAATTCATGTTGTGCTCATTTCGTGAGCAGCAGCAACAACAACAACAACAACAATAAAAAAATGTTACAACAACAGCAGCAAATGAGGCACAAATAGCTGAAAAAAAAAAGAGTCCAAATGTCTGATGCGAACATTTTAACGCCATCATCTTCAACAGCTGCTTCTGCTCTTTCGAATAGCATTCAGATGGGCTTTACGTGGGGCAGCAAAAAGGGCATTAGATTCAAGCGAATGACTTCATAAAACTAATGGCTCATCAGCAACAACAATTGAGCCGAGTTGTTGGTTCGATTATAGCTTATGTCTTTCATAATCAAGAAAACGTGCAAGTCTATATTTCAATAGTTTGTTTAAGAAGAGTTTGTTGAAAACCTAACGAGCTTGGTTGTCGAAAATAAATCTCTTCTTTTTTTTCTAATTGGTAGAGTCAAGTGCATGGCGAGTGAATGGATCTATTGTGTCTCTGATTGCTCTTTTTCCGGCCCTAAAGAATGAGAGAAAAACCTGTTCTCCTAGCTCTTCTAACTAGGATCTGAGCGCTTCCAAAAACCTGTTCTCCCCATTTCGAATAAGAACGATCTGAGCTCCCCCCAAAACCTGCTCTCCTATCTCTACCAAGAAGGATCTGAGCCCCTACCAAAACCTGCTCTCCTATCTCTAGTAAGAAGGATCTGAACCCCTCCCAAAACCTGCTCTCCCATCTCTACTAAGAAGCATCCGAGCGCCTCCCAAAACCTTCTCTCCTAGCTCTACTAAGAAGAATCCGAGCCCCTCCCAGCTGAGCAGGAGTTTGAAGGCAGAGTCTACAATGATCTTACTCCAACATTTTAAGCTTGCGCAATCTTAAATCTACCGTTAGAAAAGCCAAATCCCAGCATGTTCTGACGCCCGATAGATGGACATTTGCTGTATTGCTCTTGCCTAGACATTCGTAATTCTTGCCCAGACATTCGTCAGTTCCGTTTTTGTCACAGTCCCAGGAGCACTCAGAAGTTCCTGCGTCCCTGGTATAGTTTCCAGGAATCCCAGCATGTCCTGGCACCCAATATATGGATATATACTGTATTTCCCTTGCCTAGCTACATTACTAATTTATGTTTTAATAGATTGTCTGACTTAGTTATACTCTGTTCCGAAATACTTTGTGAAACTAAATTCGTTCCCATATTTAATTTCTCAGGTTTTGACCAGCTACAATGTCGTTAATTATCAAGCGTTTAGCGAGGTGTTTATTTTTAACTTTTTTTTTTCATTTGTAGAGAATGGGCATTTAAAATAAGGTTAATAGAATGAAGTAATTAAAAACTCATGACTAAGAAGCTGGAGCAGTGAAAAGAATTGGTATTTAAAATGGGCTAAGCGAGATGCTCCAAGGAGATGTTCTAAGGAGATGTTAAGCCCAGGAATGAAGGAGTTACGTTATCTAAAGTTGTTCCTGCATTTGTCTAAAAACTGTTAATAGAATATATTTTATTTTTTTTTAAATATATGAAGCTAGGTTTGTTAAACTTTTAAAATAAGATAGCTCTTGATCTGCTTTTTTGTTAATTTTTTGATAATTATCATTGGAACGTGCTAAACATTTATGAACTTATTTCATATTATTTCGATTTCTATTCCCAGATAAAAAAAATGGAAAAAATGGATTTGGCTTGCAACGATCTTAACTTTTTTTTGGATGATTTAATTTTTCTATTTTTTTTTTTAATTTTATTTTTTTAATTTTGTTTTTTCTTTTAATTTTTTTTCCCCCAGCCTGATATTGATTTCCCAATCAAAGAGCGCATTCTTGCGCAATAATACGATACGCTTATGACCTGGTTAACAGATACGGCGAACAACGATCTAAAGGCAAATTAAAGCTAAAGATAAAGTAGAGACAAATATTTAACCAACACACACAGATAGATCTACCTGAAGCTTTTTGCCTTTGACTCACGTAGGGCAGGTAAAGTAGCGACTACAGCAAAGGTATTGCTGCGCGCAGGTAAAGCTTCGCCAGAAGTTGTCTGTGAAAATGTGAAAACGAAGACGAAGAAGAAGAAGACAACAACAAAGCCAAGCTGCGAGCAGACGACATTAAAGGTGGACAAAATAAATGTAATAATGACATTTGTGGCCGTTAGATTCTTAACTGTTTGACATTTTGCGTAACCTTTTTCGTCGACATTTGGCCTTTTTTCTTTTTTTGGAGTCCCGCAACTGGGCCATCAGCCCGTCCCGGCCCGGCTTGGTCTGGCCTGGCCTTGTGGTCGGAAGACTTTCAATTTCATTGGGAAAATCTGCGATCTCCGTGCATCAATCAAATGAGGCAATAAATTGAAAATGCAGCAAGACAAAAATGCCAAACGAATGGAAAAATCGCGATCGAAACGAAAAAAAAAAAAAGAAGAGAAGAAAAACAAGGTGAAGCGACAAAAATCGCAGAGCAGAGAAAACTCTGGAGAAATAAGCCAAAGCCAAAGCGTAAATACACTAACAAGCGCTATTATTTTAAATATAATCGACTTTAATTTGTAAAGAAAAAATTTAAATTAAGAAAAATAAGTCTAACGAGGCATTGAACAATTTATTCGATCGTCAGATACATCTCAACATCAAGAAGTCTTATCATTATGGAATATCCTAGATAAGTTTAAAATGAAGGGATTTAAATTAATTTAAATTTAAATTCGATGATCGAATAAATGTTCGTCAGTTACTTAAATTATTATATCATATTTATATTTGTTAAAGTTCCTTTTAGATAAGATTATAAATAACTAGAAATTTTCCCTATAAAAACAACGAAATTGGAATACGAACATAGCGAGATTTCGAACAGAGTTTCAGTTTAAAAAGAGTTCTACGAGGAAGATTAGAATAATTAAATACAAAGTTTTGTATTCCTTTTTTTAAGAGACATTTTCTTTTAGAAGGTAGCACCCATCTAGGAAATACCCTGAATCCATTAATTAATTTCTCTTCCCCTTGCCCCATACTACGAGAAAGGGAATCTTGATTAACTCCGATGTTTATCTGCCGATCTTTTTGAAGTGCAGGTCAACAATTTCGGGAGAGCTGATAAAAGTTGGATTTCTGTGTACTTTACGAGATCTTACATTCATAATGTTGGGTACCTAGATAATATAGCTTCTAAGGTATATCAAGATAGCTACGGCACGCCGAAGATTCAATACCCTTGCAGACTTTTCCCTTTGGCAGATATGTGAAAGCACGCTGAATTGGTTGAAATATCTTTGAAAACCGATTATTTTCCATATCCTACTACTCCACCAATCTTTTCCATATCAACTATATTATATAGTTGTCCGATTTTATTAAGAGTTTTCATACATGTAAGGAGCATAAAAAACAAAAAAGTTTTTCATAAGAAGTGAAATAGTTTTCCAAGTAATTAATTTTCGACCGATCGTTCCTATGGCAGCTATATGATGTAGATATATGTATAGATATAAAAGGAGAAATCAAGAAGTTGTTGATATAATAAGTTTGAAGGTTCTTGATATTAAAGCAAATAAAGGAAAAATGTAATCACAATGCAGTTCGTAATTGCGAGCGACGCAAACGTGATAAAAATGTTAATGTATTCGGCGGAAAAGGGCATTTAGTAACAAATTAAATTGTAGAGAAAAAACAAGCATTGCTTTTAGCAGACGACGACGAAGCTAACTATGGAATGCTCCGTTGACCGGCGAAGAGAGAAGAACACGACCTGGACAAGACGTCAACGGAGAAGAAGAAGACGACGCATTTATTGACGTAGCCAAACACATTAGCCAGTGTTGGGGCTCCCAACAGTTGCCGGCGTGATGGCGCAAACAGTGTTGCAAATGACCCAATTATCCACTGACCCACTCAAACGGTTGGACGATAGCCGGCTCTTTTGCAGAGAGAGAGAGAGAGAGAGGGGGGGAGGGAGAGGGGAAGAAAAGTGGCAGACAAGTTGTGGAAAGAGTCGACTTAGAACATAAGCGGGCTCTTTAGGAGTCAGCCACCTTGTGCGCTGGTCAGAAGTCATTGTGGCAAAATGAATAGTAGAAGAAAAAAGATGACGAGACCCTAAAATATAGACATTAATTAGCCAAATGACCGGCAATTTGTGGCGCACAACAAAAAGAAATTAATTTGCCAGTTACGGTTAAAATACAGCGGATCCCTGCGAACATTTTCAATACGAGCGGCTCTTTCAATTAAAGAGGAAGACGCCGCGACACCAGGTGAAAGGTAAACAATCTCAGCCAGGCTACGACAAAAGCTGGTTCAAAGTTTGGCTGGCTGTAAAACTAAAACTAGAAAAAACGACAAAGAAGGGCTGTCTTCGGCACGCCGAAGATTTAATACCCTTGCAGACCCAACCTTTTCATAATGCTCATAGTGCTTTGCCCGAATCTAAGAAGCACTGGAAAAGTAGTTAATGCCGAGTATGGTTAAGATATCTTGGAAGACAAAAAAGTTTTTCATCTAAAAACGTAATTTTCGACCGATCGTTCCTATGGCAGCTATATAATATAGTGGTCCGATATTGATAGGATTTTGCATATATATAAATCGTATACGTAAAGTAATAAATGCCGAGTTTGGTTTAGATATCTTGATAAACAAAAAAGTTGTTCATACAAGAACCTACTTTTCGACCGATCGTTCCTATGGCAGCTATATGATATATTGTTCCGATATTGATGGGATTTTGCATATATATAAAACGTTTACGTTAAGTAATAAATGCCGAGTTTGGTTTAGATATCTTGATAAACAAAAAAGTTTTTCATACAAGAACCTTCTTTTCTACCGATCGTTCATATGACAACTATATGATATAGTTGTTCGATATTGATGGGATTTTGCATATATATGAGACGCATAGTAAAAGTAATTAATGTTGAGTTTCGCAAAGATATCTTGATAAACAAAAAAGTTTTTCATACAAGAACCTACTTTTCGACCGATTGTTCCTATGACAGCTATATGATATAGTTGTTCGATATTGATAGGATTTTGCATATATATGAGACGCATAGTAAAAGTAATTAATGTTGAGTTTCGCAAAGATATCTTGATAAACAAAAAAGTTGTTCATACAGGAACCTACTTTTCGAACGATCACCTCCTTCTATGCGTTACACATTTGACGACAAAATTATGATACCCTCTGCAAGGGTATAAAAATAATAGTAATAATTCGTTGGGCTAATGCTTGGAAAGTTCACTCTCAAGTGCAGCCACGGTCCCAAGATCAGTGCTCCAATGTTCAGTAGTGTATGTTTATTTGCCTGTCTCTCCGGTGGTTTGTTTGTTTGTTTATTTGTTATTTGTTTATTTGAAAACCGTCGACATCGGCTCGAACGTGCCCCAATAGAAATCTTGCGGCTGACAGAGCCGCCGCCAAGGGAAACAAACTTTTCGGGGCTATCAAAACAGTAATCAGTTTTTTCTTTTACTTTTCCAAAACACAATCGGGTTTTTCTTTATTTATTTATGTATTTTATTGAGCTCTCGTTCACGCTTAATCAAAATAAATAATAATTGCAGTATTGTGCGCGAAACAAGAATAAAACTTAATGGAGATACTTAAGGCTAAGTGGAATGAGAATTATGTGAAGTATATGTGGTATATGTGGTAAATCGCCTCCGTTTTGTTATTTGTGCAATAACACATATAGAAATACATTAACAATGACAATGACAATTACAATTACAAACTAGTGAAAATCTTAATTAAATAAATTAGTTTATGTGGGGAATGGTAACAAAAGCAGCCGGCTCCATACTGGGCGGCCCCGCCATTGGCCGGAACTCGACTCGATCGTGGAAAACTGTGACATTTTTCTATCATGCCAAGCAACAGCAGCAACAGCAGCAACAGTGGAAAACTCGAGAGCAACAAATGCAATTTCTTTGCGCGCTCGTGAGTTTCTTTTAATTAAAAAAGGCGAAAACTTTTACTCGGCGCCAACTGCTAAATAAGCAGGTAACTAGGGCTGCTGCTTCTGTTGTCTTAGATTTTATGCTCAGTGATCAGCATGGCATAATTAGAAAAAGTGTCTTACAAATTAAAAAGCGGCGACCTTAACCTTCAGCCAACAGCCAACAGCTGTAAACTAAGCTGACCCAAAAACTTAAACTAAAAACTAAATCGAAATCAATCGAAGCGAGCGAAATATAAATGAGTGCCAGAGTTCAGTCGAAGTGAATACAATAAATATCAAGCTTAAGTCCATGCGTATTGTTTTGAATGCATTCGAATGATTCGAATAGTATTAAAAATCATTTCAATTCGAATAGGTTTAATATGCACTATAAGACATGAACAGAAATCGAATGAATGCAGACTTATGCAGGAATGCATTCGCATAATTCGAATGATTCGGATAGATTGAATACATTTGGAAACAATCTACTGAATCTAAGCAAACTAATTGAAGTTAAAGAATATGTTCGAGTGATTCGGATAAGACCAAAAACCCAACAGTAGCATTTGAATGATTTGATATATATAAATACTAAAAGCACAAAGAAGCTGAGAATTCGATATATACATTAGCCCAACCAAGCAAATCGAATTAAAAATAGTTCATGATTAAAACCAAATGAACAAAACCGAAATTCAAATCATTTTCTGATCTCCTTATGGAATGAACTGAAAAACCATATATATATATATATCTAGATATCGAGAACATATTCTATCATGATCTTAACTCAATTCGAGAGATCATTGCGTGTCTTGAAATGTGATTTGTCTCAACAGCATTTAGCTTAAAAAAATAATATAAATAAACTTAAATAACTAAAAAAGTTCACTTCGTAGCGCTCTATAAACTAACTGTTACCTAAAACCCAACCGAAAACGACAAACCCAATTTTGCAAAAAAAAAAAACCAAGTGTTAATTAGGAACTACAAACAAATTATTAGTTCAGCAAGACAAATAATTAAGGTCAACCAAAAAAAATAGTTTGCAGAAGTAAAAAGAAGAAAGTGAAACAAATTTGCGCCTAGAGAAATATATGATATGATAATATATATATTAATATAAATCAATATTTCGCAGTACATCATTGATTTAGGTGCTATACTTCTCTTGACCCATTATTTGCTTTGCTGTCTAACTAAATATAGCATTATCATCTATTCAAAACTTATCAAAAGCTAAGCTCAAAGCTCTTTAAATACAAAAGGTTAATGCACAAATAACAAAAAAAAAAACTGAACCAATTTTTACAAATGTTACAAATGCGTCATCGCTCTTGATATAAAAGTATATACATATGTATATATATAAGTTGTATATATATATGTATATATATATATGTGTGTGTGTTGTATTCGCATCCACAAATTTAGCTGGGCCTCTTGTCTAGTCACGATTTCTATTACTTTTGCGTTTAAAAATCTGCATAAGACTTTTCGTTGTTGTTTTTGTCTTTGCGGTTGAATCTCGCCGCTTGTCTGGGCAAAAACAAAGCAACTTCGCCGCAGCGAAAGTGAAAGCTGTAGCATGTATATATACACATGCATATATATATGTATATATATATACACACATATAGATGTACAAAGTTTGCAGCGCAGGCGTCTTCTGTCAATTGCTGCTGTTGTTGTTGTTGTTGTTGCGCCCATGGCGCATTAATTTCAATGTCTCGTGCTCTTTTCGTTTCTTTTGCCATTCAATTTCTCTTCAGCTGACAATTCGCTTAATTTGTGGGTTAACGGTTTTTGGTTATGCAACGCACACGCCCACATGGAAAAAAAGGGTTTGGCAATTAACTGGAAATTTCGTGGGCTTCAGTTTTGGTTTGGATTTCGTTGATGTGTGTGTGCGCTTAGTTTATCGTCACGAGATGGTGGAAAATGCTGGCTTCAATTTTCCAACCGTGCCCAGTATTAGAGTTGTGGGCGTGGCGCTGCTGTCGCCGCCGCCTTTGCAGTCGTTGTTGCTGTTGTTGTTGTTGTTGCGCCAAACCAAGTCGAAGCAATTGTTATAAAATTGTTGCTTGCGATCAGCATTGTTGTTGTTGTTGTTGCAGTCCAGAGCTGTGGGCGTCACAAAACTCGCATCCATCAGATTCAAATGCTCAAAATTGAAGACAAGCGCCTCGGAGTTATAGCTGCCCGCGCTATCCAAGCCGCTGTCGCTGGCTGACGCCGAGCAGCTGTCGCTGTCGCCGGCGCAACTCGAGCCGCCGCCGTCGGCGGTTGCCTCATTTGGTGGCAGCTCGTTAACGGCGCACGTCTCGATCAGCTTGCGCGAAATCTCGTTGATGCTCTCGTCGAGCAGCGTCTCGGCTGCGTTGGCAGCGGCTCCATGGCCAAAGCAGCTGGCAAACAGATCGTTGGCAATGTTCATGCCGCTCAGGATGTCGCCATAGCCTGAGCTATCGCTCGAGTCGCTCAAATACAAAGCTGGAGCTGCAGTTGCAGCTGGAGCTGTTGTTGCTGGGGCTGCTGCTGCGTGGGCGTGACTGCGCTGCGATCCGATGACGCCCACAATTTCGGCGCGACAGCTGTCGCCGGTGATGGGCGCAAAGTGTTGTTCCGTCTCATCGAAATTGTTGGGCACGCTCCGCGAGCAGATCGAGCTGGCGCACGACGAGTTGTCCGAGTGCGTGGACGTGGACGAGTTGCTCGACGAGTTGCTGGCGCCCCCCTGCCCGCTGGAGCTGGCATCTGAGAGCGATCGGCGCAGCGGGTAATCCCACAGCGAGCGCAGCGGATCGCAGTCGCGACAAAAGCATACGCCATGGCTGTGATCATGCTGCATCCCCCCACTGCCTCCGGCCAGGGGCAGCAGCTGGGCATAGTTGGCCGTATTGGATGCGTGCTGATGCTGCTGCAGCTTTGGCTGCAAATCCGCATCCATTTTGAGCAGCACTCCGTTGGCCGGCTTGCGATCCTTTTTGCGGCGCTTCCTCGGCTTAATGATGCGCGGCAGACAGGTGTCCGCCGCAGACGATGCCGGCTCCTGGCCAGCACAGTTGTTGTTGTTGTTGTTATTGCTGCTGCTGTTCAGTTTCTGCTGCTGCTGCTGCTGCTCCTGGGCGCTGAGCACCGCCGGCGCCGAGTTCTGATAGCGCAGCGTGCGTGATTTGTCCGTCAATTGAAAGTTATTTATGCGCATGGGCTGATAGCTGGAGGCGTGCGCTGGCCAGGATTGCGGCGAGTACTGTTGCTGCTGCTGCTGCAGCTGGGCATGATGTTGTTTGTTTCCGTTCTGCAGCAGCGGCTGGCCCTGCGCATGCGCCGCCAGCTGGGACATGGAGTGCGCGCCAGCGGCTGGCCAGGGCTTGCCCGATTTGCGCAGCAGCCGATGACGCTGCGCCGGGGTCAAGTGGCTGCACGCATTCGAGATGAGCGGTATTCCGGCGCATTCGTTGATCCGCTGCTGATTGACCAGCAGCTGTTGTTGTTGTGGTGGAGCTCCTGCTGCTGCATGGTATAGTCCATGATGCAGCTGGGCGCGCAGATTGTAGCAGGAGTTTGGGGCTGTGGGCGGCGCGGCATTCCAAATGGCCGGCGGCTGCAAGGGATGTGGTGGCGCCGGTGGCCCGTGGAGCGCGTATCTAGCGAACTGGCAACCGTTTGTGTTTTCTGGTGCACGATAAACGGCCACATGCGATCTCATAATTATCCTGCCTCGTCGTTCGTATCTCACGTGGTAGCAGCGTCTGTTGTCCTCGTCTGCCGTGCGTATCGCACATCACTTGGCCGCAATTTGCAATTTCAACACTTCACAATGCATGCTTCAGGCGGCCATTGCGAAAAGCATTTCCACACGCGGCAACCGAAAATTCGCACGAAATGAAAAGCGTCTGAAAAGCGAACCGACCGAACTGCACAAAAGAAACTGGCACAACTATTGCTCGCTCTGCCGACGACAGCAACTGTTGCTGCTGCCGCTGTCGAAATTACGAAACACTTGGCGCAGGCGCAGGCGCAGCCAGCGACAAGAACGAGACGAGACGAAACGAGACGAGACGAGTCGGCGCGACAGCTAGAAAACTGGTTTCGACTGGCCTCGGCTGTAGAGTTAAAGCGTCCGCTCGCGAGCCAAGCTTGTGGCAGACTGATGGCAGCGAATTCAATTTCATTCGCGCACGAGCTTTGCCGGCCTAACAGTAAACGCACTTGAAGCCGTTATGCCCGCATTTGCACTCACACTCTCGCGCTCTCACGCTCTCACTCTCTCTCTCTCGCTCGCAAGCGCACACACTCTTCATTAAGCTCGCTCTCTGCAAGCTGCTGCTGCTGTTGCAGCTTTGGGCCAACGTCCAGCAGCTTTGCATGTCGAGGTCATGCGGTGTTGCTTTTGTTGTTGTTTTGCTTTTTTTATTGTTGCTGTAATTGCGTTGCATATCATTTTGGCGCTTGCATTCAATTAAATTATAATTGATGTTTGGCATTATTAATAAGAAAAACCATGAGTTTGAACTTTAATTGGCCAATCGGTCGTTCGAAAACCGGTTGCGCGCCTTTTGCCATCCTGTCAACCAAAGCTCGCATTGCAGATTGAAAACGAATCGAACAGAAAACTAAAAAATAACGCTGCGCCGAAAGATAAATACCCTTAACCAATACACACAATGATAGTAATTCGACAATTAACTCAATAATAAATATAGATAAATAGTAGTTCGATGTTGCTCAAGTAAGCAATCAATCAATCAATCATCAACTTGTTTTGAATAAAATTAGATAAAAACAAGTAAGGAGTGTCAAAGATTATTACTTTCACATAAAAAATAAAAAGAGTATCTGCAATGTTTTATGAAGAGATGCCCCAAAACGGAGCATAACTTACACAAAAACAAAAAGTTCTCGCTTTTAGTGCGTTTCATATTTTGGAACACAATTGTAATACCCTCTGTAAGGGTATAAAAGAGACGTTTACAGCACAAGAGAACTTTCTCTTTTCATGCCCCTTTTTAGCTTTCCTTTTTGCAGAAACAGGAGCCCGCGTAAAAATACAAACACACACATACACACGCACACTCGCACACATGCAGCGGCAAATACATAGAAATAGAGTAACAAAATGTTTGCTACTCACATGACAAGTTGTCCAACATGTGGGTAAGCAATTTCGGCGTGCCATTCGGCTCATTGTAGATGTTCATAAACTCCTTTTGCAGCGGATTGCCCATCAGACCAAGTATGACCAGATGGAACAGCTTGCCAATCTCATACGGCAGCACACGCAGAAAGTTATTGTTCAACAGCAGCTCTCTGGAAATAGTTAAGAAATAAACCCCAATTAGTTGCTGATCGTGATTGCACTGCGATTGGGGGTAAGCCCACCTCAGCTGTATGAGCTCGCCCAGCTCGGCGGGCAGACTGCGCAGCTTGTTGCTGGACAAATCCAGGGTTCGCAGGCTAACCAACAGGCCCACATCCGCTGGCAGCCGCAGCAGCTGGTTGTCATTCAGATAGAGGGCGGTCAGGTGTTCGAACTCCCACAACGAGGGGCTGATATTGCGCACGCAGCCTGCAAACAGTAGCAAGAGGATTAGTTTTTAATAAATTCCAGAAATTTAGGAGAGCTTTACATACCCGTTATTTCGAGTCCTGTCCAGTTTGTCTTTTTGCCAGCGGCAATATCTTCGGCGGACAGAAATATCTGTTGCCTTCTGTTCGTGCTGTCATATTTGTCTTTGTTACGAGACATTTTATAGTAATTTCCTGGTTGGATAATGAACAAAAAATCGTTAGTTAATTTATAATACTTGCGGTCTGCGGGAAATTGGGGCCTGGGTGTTGGCTGTTGTTGTTTTTGTTTTAGCAAGTTAGGGCTCATGTTAGGAGACAAAACCTGGCTTAGGCAACGGCAACGGCAACGGCAACAAAAATAACGTACATACATGTTCGCATATGCACATATATATTTTGTTTTATTGTATACCCTTGCAGAGGATAATATACATATATAATGAAGGCATCTCCGATTCCAAAAATTCTTATTCTTGGTAATGATATACATATATCTGTGTCTGATAAAGATCCGGCTTCCTGCGCAGTTGGTACATCTTTCGTATTCTCTTGGATCGGACCACTATATCATATATTTTGATCAGTCCAAAATTAAGTTCTATCATTTAGCATTTTTTGGTTTCTTCTTTATTATTAAGGTGTTTTTTAAAAACATTACGTGGAAAATTTACTTTTGTATGAAAGTGAACGGATGCTTAATGTCTGCAAGGGTATTTAGTCTTCGGTGTCCGAAGATGTGTTTTCATTCTATTTTATGAATGTAGGGGGAAGGATGTTGAAACAAATTATAACCTTTCATAATAACCGCCTGATGATTTAAGCGTCTCTGCAAAATATTAACAAATGGATTGAATTATTATTTGTATTAGTAAACAAAAAGATAGACGATAGACGAACATTCGCAAAAATCATACACAATTGTAGAAAAAAAAAATAAATAAATATACATATATGCAAACGAAAATTGTTTTTTTTTAGGGATTTTGCAAGCGCGCGGGCAAAATACATATCAATTTGCACATGTACATAAATATATCAGTATGTATGTATGTATGTGTGTACATATGGTGGGGGTGCTGGGAAACAACTGTGTTGTATACGATTCAAAAGAAATTTGCAGCGAGGCTGAAGCGGCATAGCATCGAGTTTTTACCACACTTATATATTTATATGTATGTATATATATATACTATATATATATTATTGTAATTTTCGGCTTGCGATAAAGTTGAGCAGCAGCTGCTTTGTTGAGTTGGGTTGTGGAGGAGCCGCGGTAGATGTAAAATGTGTCCAGCACTCACTCTTTACCTATGTATATATGCTTATTTTAGTTCTGTCTTGCTTAGTTCTGTTAATTGGGTTCTGTTTCTTGCCGCCTCTTCACTTGCGCCTTCTCATTGAATTACCAAACAATTTTGAATACTAAACGGTGTATTTTTTTTTTATGTGGTCGTTTCTGTTGTTTTTTATTTTTAGTGTATTTGTACAAATGTTCTTGAGTGAAATGCGCGTAACTAGAAATTTTGTACTAAAGCGACGAAATTGCTTATTCTCTTTCTCGTTTTGGGTCGCTTTTTCTTTTTTGCGCGTTTGCCTTCCATTTATTTATTGTGCGATTCGTTTTCATAGTCGCTTCTTGTTTTTGTATACATGTTGGCTTGGAGTTGCCACTTATTGTCCAGAGAATATATGTATATTGCAAATTGGGAGAAATTGGATATAAATATACATAAAATTTAATATTTTACGAATTATTTTGATAGATATTTCAAATATTTTTTATCATCGTCATTTTATACACAAGTAATTTACAACAAACTCATTTAACCAAAACAAAACAAGCACGTATAAACACTAAAAACACATACACACACACACACACACACAGTTACGGTCAGATGCAGACATGCATATACATACAAGCACAATGAAATTTCGTACTATTTGCTTTGCCAGCCACTTAAAAAGATTAAATTCGTAATTAATTTTATTCTGTTGCTAGTAACTTCTTTTCGTTTAATTTGCGACTTTGTTGCTGCAAACTTTTCTTTTTTCGCATATCTCTTGCACACGCTCTTCTGCACGATGTGACCAGCGCAGAGACGCAGAAAAACGCGTAATTCCAGTATTTGCATATTTATTTGATCACAACGTTCTAAATATGGTCGCACTATGCCCAAACTGATCTTTTGTAAAAAGCTGGTCACACAATTTTTATTTAAATTAAAATGACAGCCAAAGTTGCATTTTAATATCACAAAATATAGATATATAGATATAAATTTTGATTTTTTAAGACACAAAAAGCATATATTAGTGACAAACTAGGTGACTGTCTCATATTATTGGCGTACAAATTAAACATTTAAACGTTTTAATACATTTATGATTCTCATTTATTAGGTCCAAACATACCCGTTAGAATTGTCGATTTGCTTTGGACTTTTGTTGACATCTCTCAATTGTTTACGTTCGAGCAGCCACAGCTGTGCAATCATTTATTTGTCCATAACTATTGTCGCTGCCAACAGCAGCCGTTGGCACAGTTCTCGCTTAATTCAAGACTCTACAGGTCGCGCATGTTGGCAATCCAAATATTATTTAATTAATTGACATCATGGCTAGTCTGAAGGCTCTGTTGGCCATGTTGTTTGTGTTCATCGGATGCTGCAGCAATGTTGTCTTTCTGGAATTGATCATTCAGATCGATCCAGGTGCCGGCAATTTGATAACCTTTCTGCAGTTTCTGTTTATTGCGCTAAATGGACTGATCTTTACATCGAAGTTCTTTACGGTCAGTCCGAAGATCGCTCTGAAGGATTACGTGCTGCTCGTGGTGCTGTTCTTTGGCGCGAACGTGTGCAATAATTATGCCTTCAACTTCAACATACCCATGCCGCTGCACATGATCTTCCGCAGCGGTTCGCTGATGGCCAACATGATCATGGGCATTATATTGCTCAAGAAGCGCTACAATCTCCGGCAGTACAGCTCCGTCGTGATGATCACGGCGGGCATAATACTGTGCACGCTGGTGTCCAGTGGCGATGTCAAGGACAAGACGCATCCGCTGGCCAAGGTGGAGACGTCCTTCTCGGATCTGTTCTGGTGGAGCGTGGGCATTGCTCTGCTGGCAATTGCCCTGCTCGTCACGGCCTATATGGGCATTTACCAGGAGGTCATCTACAAGCGTTACGGCAAACACCCGAACGAGGCTCTCTTCTATACGCACATGCTGCCGCTGCCCGGCTTTCTCATTATGGCCGGCAACATTGTCCAACACTGGAATATTGCCATCGCCTCGGAGCAGGTCGCCATCCCGTTGCTAAACAAAATGGGCATCACTTGGTCCTTTTCGCTGATGCTCTTCTATCTGCTGTGCAATGTGATCACCCAATATATCTGCATCAGCGCCGTTTACGTGTTGACCACGGAATGCGCCTCCCTTATTGTCACAATGGTCGTTACGTTGCGCAAATTCGTGTCTCTGATCTTCTCCATTCTCTATTTTCGCAATCCGTTCACGATCAGCCATTGGATTGGCACCGTCCTCGTTTTCTTTGGAACAATCCTGTTCGCCAACGTATTAATGCAGTTAAAGGAAGCGTATCAGGCTCGCATCCAGCGAAATCATGAGAATACCCCATTGCTTAAGGTCGCGAATTAAATATAACAGCAATTATCTGATGTATAATGTATTACTATTGTGAATTGTATGTATAATGTGGTAATAATAACTTAAAAAATTTAATTTTCTTTATTTTTAAATTATGTCAAGTAACTTTAAAATTAATTCTTAAATTAATATTATTTGGCGGAATTCCAAAAATTTTGTAATATATAAAATTCAACTAAAACAAATTTATAAATTGTAAATCGTATTTAACATGTACAAATTATTAATGAATTATATTTTCAGATTTCAGGATTATTCATTCTGTAACGGCAATAAAATGTCATATTTATCATTTGTTTCGGCTTCTTTCATTTCCTTACGTCTTCTCTGAACTTACGTAACTCACGTAAATTCGGTATTTTGGTATATTTTCGGGATCTCTTGAGTATTTGTGCGTTTTAACTGAAGGGTCACACTGATAACAACAAAAGCATCGCAATTTTTGTAAATTTCAACAATAATATAGCTATGATGGCGCGCTGTTTATCGGAGGTATTAATTAAATATCAACATGCAGAGGAGGCCAAAATATTAAGCATAGCTGATGAACTGGATGGCGATGACAAAGAATTAGTGCGCAAATTGTATGAGCCGCTTGTATGTACAACTAGAGATTAATGAATATCGAACAACGGAGTCCTTAATGTTTTATGCTTGCAGAAAATAACCAGCGAGGATTTGTCGCGTGAATACAATCAGGACGAGAAAAGACAGCTTTGTCTGCGCACTAAAGTACGCGTAAATATGACACTCTTCAACTGCGTTTGGGATGCTAAGCGGCGACTGGAGAAAAAGGGACGCCTGGCGAATCGCTCGGAGCGCTTTATCAACGCGATGCTGGTCAAGGCCGTGGCCAAGAAAATGGTTTTGCCCTACACGCCAGATGAGATTGCCAAATGCAATTATATTAGGCATTGTCAACTGAAGAAGGAGAACAATTGTCGATTAAATCGCTGGCACCGAGAATCCTCACAAGCCACTGTCCTGCCCGACAGCAATGAAAGTTCATCTCTGTTGTCGTCGCAGATACCCAACCAGGCGCCGTCCAGCGGCGAGCAAAAGTCATCAGCATCAGCATCAGCACTGAAATATCCGGCTTCTGTAGATTCACAAAATTCCGCGTCAACGTTGGGGATTTTTACGAACGATCCCGAAATGTGGGTCATGGAAGAATCGCAAGAGACAGTTGGTAAATTAGAGGTTGCGGCGCATACAGAGGAATCCAGTTTGCATGAGTACGGGCCGGACGCAGACTGGGCCGAGGCTGCCGTACAAATCAATACCGAGTCCATAACCATTGGCACTTTAGACTTGGATGTGCAGACGCCACAAACCCAGAGTCAGCCAATTGTATCAACCACCGAGGACTATGCCCTCTTCAATACCCAAGTGCCGGCCACATCCACGCAAACGCCATGCTCCGAACCATTTCTTTAGAGGCATGCTAACTAATTGAATGAGCCATTTCTTAAACATTCGCAGAAATATGTTACATAGTTCGACTTTATTGTGCGTTTTGAGTATAAAAATTACCTTAAAACGTTCTATATATACTTTTTTTTAATGCTAATATGCTAGTTAAAATTGCGTGTGTTTTTAAATCGTTCGCTTTTTGACCAATCGCATGCATTGGCATCGTAAAAACTTATGCTACAAAAATATACATTTATAAAATAAAAATAATTATTTTACCCTTGCAGTGGATATTGTTACGCTCGAACTGGGCGAATAAATATGGTGAAAACATTTATACGAACAAATTGTAAAATGTTTTGTTATATTTATGATATGAATTTGTTTTTTTTTTAAGTTTTTGAATAAATATTTTACAAGCTTAAAGATAAAATAAAATCGTACAGCTTAATTTTATAAATATATAACTATATACAAAATTAAGAGGCTGTAATTGATTGTGAAATAAAATTACGTGCTTTGTTATCAAGACCTCTGCAAGGATTTGTGTGCTTCGGCGAGCCGAAGGATAACTTATTTCTCAACTCAACTATATACAAAGATTTACATAAACAGATTACATAAATACAATTAAGCCTACTAGTCGTACTTGTTGGGCCAGGCTATGGTTGGTATCAACTGAACAGGTTGCAATTCGTTTGGCAGCCCCGTTGCCAGGGGGGCAGGCTGTGGCTATGGGAAGTGGTCAAAGATGAACTGTTCCATGAACAGCGATTCCGAATGCTAGTTGGATGAGTTTTCGCCCAGTTCGCTAACCGAGATGGTCATTTTCTCCTCATCGCCGCTATCCTCCTCGTCGTCCTCTTCATCCTCCTCGGTAAGTTCCTCGTCATCCTCTTCGGTCAGCTCCTCATCGTCCAGATCGTCATCCTCGCCAAAACTGTCCGTGGAGGCGCCGCCAACGCCATCATCGCCGCTTAGCGTGGGCAGCTGGACAATTGTTGCACCGCCCGGCGCTGACGTTACAGTTGAGCCCGCAACTGTTGCCGCCACGCTGGAGGCGCCGCTGCCGTTGGCCGCTGGACCGCTCGTCGGTATCTCGATGGTCACAATGCCGCTCATGGTGCTAATACTTTTGGGCGCATTCATCTTCGGCTCCTGCTTAATGTTTAGCTCGATGAGGTCAACGCTCGAGCGCGTCTTAAAGTGCGTCTTGATGTGCTTGGACAGGTGATCGCTGCGCATGAACTTCTTGTTGCACTCGCGGCACTGGAAACGCTTCTCGCCCGTGTGCGTGCGTCGGTGCCGCTGCAGTTCATCGGAGCGCGTGAAACGCTTGCCGCAAAACACCCAGGAGCACACAAACGGACGCTCGCCCGTATGCCAGCGCAAATGGGCGCGCAGATGGGATGTCTTGCCGTAGACCTTGCTGCAGCCGGGTATGTGACAGATGTGCTGACGCTTGCGATCCGAATGCTTCTCGCCATCGGTGCAGTTGGGACAGGTGCAGGCGACGCGCTTCAACCGCGGCTTAATCTCCGGCACCATGCTCTCGCCCACATTGATGTTCACATTGACGCTGGTCGCCGCCGCCGCTGGCTGCGTCGCTTGCTTCAGCTGCTTGGCACGCGCTGGCGTTGTCACCGCCACCATTTGCCCTGCCGAGCTCATGGTTATCTGTGTGCTGGTATTGCTGCTGCTGCTGCCTATGCTGGTCATGGTCAGCTTGGGCGTGCTGCGTGCCGTCGCCGGCGGCGCCGGTGACGGTAAGGCGGTTATCTGTATGGAGGCTGGTATTGTCACGGCAGGGAGACAGTTGCTGCTGCTTCCATCTGCAATCAGATGCTGCTGCTGCTGTTGTTGCTGATGCTGCTGGTGCTGCTGCTGCTGTGGCGACTGTGGCATAATGAACTTGATCTGTTGTGGCTGCTGGACCGTGGTGTTCGCCGTATTCGAGACGGTCGCGTCTGGCGGCTCCTGTTTAATGCTCGTGATCAACTGCGTGGGACTCTGTGGCTCCTGCTTGGGCAGCATACTCAGCGCTTGTGTATTCTGCGCATGCTGCGCCTGATTGCCGACAGCGTTTGTTGTTGTTGTCGTTTGCATCGGCATGGGCAGCTGAGAGAACACCTGCTGAAAGTTGGCAGCCATATTCGCTGGCAATTGATTCGCCTGTATGATCTGCACCTGACCCAGCCCGGGTATGTTTTGTATGGGCAGCGCCTGCAGATTGCCCGATTGCAGTTGCATTGCAGCTGCTGCAGCATTTTGATTTGCCCGCAGCTGTTGAAACTGTTGCAACTGCTGTGCGGGTATCACCGTCAACTGTTGCCCCTGTGCATTTGTTATGGTTATGGGCTGATTTGCCGGCAATTGTCCGCCCGCTTCGTTGATGGCATTGAAGAGCTGTTGCTGCTGTTGTTGCACAGCTGCTGCTGCTGCTGCCGCCTGTTGCTGTTGTTGCTGCTGCTGCTGCTGTTGTTGTTGTTGCTGTTGTTGCTGCTGTTGTTGCGCCTGTTGCTGTTGCTGCTGCTGTTGTTGCGCCTGTTGCTGCTGCTGCTGTAGCTGGGGCTGCGACTGCACGAACTGCTGATGCTGCTGGGGATTCTGTATATGTATGATATTCGCATTCGGCGGCAGCTGCGAATAGTTGAGTGCATTCAGCGGCGCCAACTGAACCTGTACAAAAACAATGTTAAAGTTTCATTATATTCAATTATCTGTGCATATAAAAGTAATAGGTGTTCTTTTGAAGGGGTTGACTAACTACTGAACATAAATTGCTCTGAGATGACAAAACTCTTGATCTTGGTTGGGAGAACGACTTAAGGATCACCTCGTGAACCTAGTTTGCCATATCTGTGAATCCAGTTTTTGATTCGAAACATGCTTTTTTTAATTTTCCAATGGATTGCTTAAATTTGGGATAAATTAAATTAGTAATATAAATCAAAATTAGTTCAAATTAGCTGAAGCACATTTTTGAGAAGACATTTAAAAATGAGATAGAAGCCGATCAGATCGTACTCAAAAAACTATCGCAGAGTTGCGAGTGGAACTTCTCCCAAATCGTGCACGTTTGTATTTATTAAGTTCTTATATGGGATTGAATTGGGATGAAACTAAATGTTCGCCCCAAAATTGTTTTAACAACTACCTAATATCTTCATTTAGAGACTAACAAGTTAGCAGTAGCTTATCAACAGCTACTAGAAACAATCTAAGTCAAAATTGGATTCTGTCTGTTTCCAAATAATTTATGCCTTAAGCACCAAAAACTCATCAAAATCGGACCTCTATAAACTCTAGCAGAAAGTGCAAAATTGAGTTGTATTAATTAAAAAAAAGTGTATTTAATCGCAGTTGCTAGTTGGAGGCCATCATTACCTGTTGTATTTGCCCGTTGGGCGTGACAATTTGGGCAATTTGTGCAAACTGTGGTATGATCTGCATTTGGGCAGCCGCCTGTTGCATGGAGGCGGGCAACGCCTGGATTGATTGCGTTAGATTCGACAATGTGGGCTGCGCCGGTGTCGATGGCGCCGCAGCCGCTTGAACGGGCACATGTACTGTCTGGTAGATGGTCTGTCCGTTGGCCGTTTGCACGGGTATCTGCACGGCCACCGTTTGCTGCAGCGTCGGTGCCGCCGGCGCTGGCTGCGGAAATTGCAGCAATTGCTGTCCGGAACCGGGCGCTGCAGCTCGCAATTGTATATTCTGCAGCGTCTGTCCGTTCTCCAGCTTAATTGTGGTCGGCGCTCCGCCCAGCAGATTCGTTATGTTGCCCAGCAGTCCATTTGCGGCGGCCACAGAGGTGGGTATTTGTATGTTGGTGCCGGGAATGGTGATTGTTTGCCCCGCCGCCGCAGCACCAGTCGCCTGGTTGTGCTGCTGCTGCTGTTGCTGCTGCTGTTGTTGTGCGAGTCCTGGTGTGGCGGATTGTTGAGGCTGCTGCTGCTGCTGCTGTTGTTGTTGTTGTTGCTGGTGCTGCTGCTGTTGCGGCTGCTGCTGCACAATATTCGCCAAAGGTATTTGTATGTTAGTGCCGGGTATGGTGAATAGCTGCGTCTGGTTGGGATCATGTGTTTGCATCGCCTGTGGCGCCCGCACTATCTGGCCGTTGGGCGTTATGAACGCCTGCTGGCCATTTATGTTAACGGCTTGAGCTGTGGCCAGCTGTGCATTTAGATTGGGTATAAAGATGGCCTCCTGCCCGTCAATGTTGACCGTTTGCATGCCCATGGGCTGCACGATCTGGAACATGTTCTGCGGCAGGCCGGACACTGTGGTGGCGCCGCCAGCCTGCTGCAGTTGCGCTGCCTGCATAAACTGTGGCGGCATCTGATGTATGTTTATGATCTGTTGCATTTGCGGTGCGGGCGCAGAAGTAGACGTATTCGTGACGGCACCCGCACTATTTGCTGCCTTGGCGGAGGCGGCGGGCGTGGCAGAGTTCGTTTGCCCATTGTTGTTGTTATTGACCGCACTGGCAAGAGTTGTGTTCGCGTTTTTATACTGCAGCATTATCGTTTCTTTGCTGCTTTCCGAATAAATATTTTACGTTTAGTGGCCAGCACAAGTGCACGGAGCATTAAGCTTAAATGAGTCCATTTTTTTTTGCTCACACGGGGTAGGATTGTTCAGACAGCAATTGGTTACTTTACGCGAAACAACATGAAGACATATATGAACAGAAACACAGTGGGAACTTATTTACATTGCATTTTGTGGATATTGATTTGATTAAACGCTAATTATACAATAGCTAAAAAATTTTTTGATTTTAATTTTTGTTTTGACAAACATAAACGCGAAAGAGAGATGAGCAGAAAATATCGTCAACGCTATCGATAGTTTGTGCAGACACTATCGATTGTGACAAGCTTACTAAAATCATTTCGTATAATTTATATAGTTTATTTATTTTAGCATTTTTATCTTATATCTGTAATTTCTTCGATGTAATTTGTTTGCTTTAAATTCTTTATTATTTAAATATGGGACGTTTTATAGCACAAAAATATCGGCAGCCATACCGTTACAATTGCGTTCATAAATACGTGCGTGAAATTAGCGACGGTAGTTTAGTGTCGATATTTGATACTTGGATCCGGAGCTGGAATCACTCACTTATTCATGCATTTATTTATGTAGAATTGAAAAAAAAAATTTACAAATTTACTGTCTACAGTCATTTGTTTTTGAATTTCAGCTTATGACATGGCTAGGCCAAGGAGTTGAAAAATCAGGCTTTCACTATTCTTTAAATATTTTAAATCTGGGATAATGGCCCCGCAGCCCGAATATGCACGATTAAAGCCTATTCACCTAACGAATCGTAAACATCGACGGTGCCGTTTTAAAGATATTTGGAATAGATTTCAGCAACTCATAAGCTAAGTAGATTTTTCAAATTTTTGCAATTCTGCATTAAAATTTATTTGGTTTTGTGCTTAAAAACCTAAATAAATAAACCTAAAAGTGAGTGATTCCAGCTCCGGATCCAAGTTCCAAAAATCGCCGTAAGACAGTGTCGCTAATTTCACGCACGATGAACTGGTACTAAAAATATATCGCAGATGAAACCATTTAGGGTTACCTTATTGCTGATTATCAATAGCAATCGCCCATCTCTAACAATAGCAACGCATTTTTCAGTCGCATCGCCGAAAATTCTGTCGCAGCATAGACACGAAATGGCAAGTTTTTCGCCAAACCAATTGCGCCAATGCGCACGGTTTACGGGCACTGCCTGCACACCAGAAAAGGAGCAAAAACTACGCGAACAAATCCACAGCGAACTGGCAAAAATCAAATACTGCAGCAATCCCACCTATGCCTGCAGCCTAATGCGCCTGGACGGCTACGAGTACTGCATTCGACACATTCTGCGTGATCCGCGCGCCAATTATCGCCAGTGCACCCATGTGTTCCCCAATGGACGCAAGTGCGCCAATGCGGTGCCCAAATTGGATACCAAAAAGGAGCTGATTCACACCACGCTCTGCTTCGAGCACAACCGTCAGACGCAGCTGCAAAAGACTCACCTTTCGGTGGGTCGTCTTCGTAGTCGCGTCGAGACTAATGAGACGCTCCTTAATAGCCTGTCGCATCACGTGAATGTCGAGGACATCAAGCCGGAACTGCCCAAACCAGAGCCGGATGATGATGAAATCGATGTTGTGTCGCCGCATGTGACGCCTTTTGGTGAGTATGGGGCAAGTATGGGGGGAGACATCTCTGATCCCAGCTTGTTTCTATTCCAATAGTTATATATCTTAAACTGTATTGATGAAACTTGGCTTAGATCCGAGTTTTACAAGAGGAGTCGAGTCCCAACTTGCAAGCAAATTGTTTTCAACTACTTTATTGCTATATCATACAGTTCCTACAGAAGGGTTTGTCGGGAATTAGTTAGATAAATACGACACACATGTCTGCATAGTCATTAAATCTCATTTCATGCCTCTTTTTCTTTCTTGCAGTCAATCAGGATCATACGAATTCTATACCACAAGTTGTGGCCAGTGTGCGCAAGCGTTGTCGTATTTTAGATTATGCCTCGGATAGCTCCAGTAATGACGATGATCCGCCTTGCCTAAGAAATACGGCAAAAGATCTGGAGTTCTTTGAATCCGACTATGAGAGCGTCGATTCTGAGGAAGACGATCCGCTCAAGTAAGTCAATATAAACTACTTTTTCGCACTTACTGAAAATTCTTTACTGAATTCTACTCTGGTCTAATTTCTAGGCATGCCGGCGTCTATACACGCGCGGAGGCTGTGCGTCTGTCCGAATTGAAGCTGATCAAGCTGCAGGGCTTGTACCGCGATCAGATTACACACTTGCAGCATGTCTTAAAGCAGCGGCGGCGCAGCTATTTGCAGGACATACGCCGCGAGCGCGAAACATACTGTAATTTATTAATTTACTTGCTATACATATTTATATACATGTAAATAATTGTTATTTGCACGCAGGCAGCATTCATGACCAGCTCAAGGAGACGCCGCACGAGCGCAAATTGTACGAACAATTGAAGGCGTTGAATGGCTATCATCGCCGACAGGGGATGGAGGCGGTGCTCTATAAAAAGATGAAAGAGAAACGAGCACGCGACACAGTACTTTCTACGAAGGCCTCCAGTCAGGCTAAGTGCGTTTTTACAGAGGGCGGAGTCAAGTGTGGCGAACGCACGTTGCCCTGTTGCAAGCATTGTCGCAAGCACATACTCGAGGACAAGCGTCAGGTGTTGTATCGCGCCTGCGGCGTCGAGCGCAGCGGTGTCGTGTGCCAAGAGCCAGTCGCAAGCATACTCGAGGACTCGACGTGTGTGCTGCATTTGAGCGTGGCGCCGGCCAAGCGCCAGTATATACAAAAGGTGCGTTAATTAGAGGCTGTGCCTAAATACTACTACCAATACCCACTACCAATAGCACTATCTATAGCACTAGCACTAAAAACTACAGAGCCTTGTACAACATTTGGGGCCCATACATTTGTGTACATACTAATTTGCATATACATACATTTAAACACAACAACATTCATACAACTCAACCTAATGACAAACACGATCGATTGCAATCGATTTATATCGATCTAGCCGCGCAGCAGCCACACCTCCATTAGATTGTAGTGCTGCACTACACACACATATATATATATATATATATATGTATATATATAACTATATATAGTATAGTCTTAGCTAGACATACATACGCATAAATATGTAAGTATTTCGTAGCGTTTAATGAACAAAGCTTGTGATCAAATTTTGAATAAAATACCGACCTCTCATCCCCCCCTCCCCTCCATAGTTTTATGAAGTGCCGAGCATACCGTCGATCGAAAGTATATTTGCGACTGGCGGCGGCAGTGTGGATACTTTTATCGGTGACGGTGAACAAATTGATGAGTCCATCGATTCGGCTGGTACTCACAATGATCTATTGGATTTAACAAATGGTATATTCGATTTTGATCATGATACCGCCGAAGATCTGGCAAATTCAATTGATCAAAATTATGCCATGTTACTTGATATGGACTGTAGTGAGCTGGGGCTGGGGCTCGAAGATCCATTTATGACCGATCGTAGCATTATTTTTGAAAATCAAGATCAAATTTCCAATCCAGATGAAGCCACCTCAAACGATGCTGTTTCCAATGATAACTCCAATCCAAATGCCATGCAAAACGATCAGAATTTTGAATTTAATCAAACCGAGGGTGATATGTTGAATATTCTCGAAGGCATTGAACAGCTGCCCTGGTTCGATGCACTACTGAACTAATTGAAATCATTAACTGCATGTACATTTCTAACATTTTCCATCAACATCAATTGAAATGTCGAAAAACAATATTAATACAAGCCAATTCTCATTCACAGAAATGCGAATCTGAGACAGAGGACGAAGAATCGTCTTCCACAAACATTAAGCGTGAGATCAAGCAAGAGCAAAAGGAAAAGGAGCTAGACGCAAATAATTCTCTTAATATAACCACAGCACATGGCGAACACAATCCAAAGGATAAGATCAAGAAGCTAGCCTAGTGCAATGTGTAGAATGGGATCGTAGCATATAGTCAAATTTTGACAACTTTTTATGTTTAGTTTAATGATGCAGTATGTCTTTTATGGAACTAGTTTGAAAACGCTTAATGTTTTATGAAATATATGTACGTGTTTAATTGTTAGTTAAAATGTTGAATTTTAAATTTGTATTTATGAAACGTTTAATACTGCAGCGCGCCGATAAGACTATCGATATGGCGCGCATCTCTAGTTGACAGGGTGTTGCCATAGGCACCCTGTGCATGCACACAGTTTTTAGATTGAATGCCTGAATTATTGTTTATAATGTGCGTTTTCTAAATAAAAGTTACTTGCTTAAGTTAAGGACCTTAGACTTTTGGATACTGCGTGAGCATGAGGCGTCACTTACAGCTGGGCATTAAACAGGTATGTGAAATGATCAAGTTTTGGAGCTGCCTTTTAAACGGATTCAACTTTCAGCTAACCGCCGGTTACATCAATGGCCAATTGTCGCCGCTGTCTGTGGCGGAGCAGGCGCTGCAGGATGCCAGCAACCTGAAGACGTTGAATGCCTTTGTGTGCATTGCAGACGAGCTGGCACTGCAGCAGGCCAAGGAGTCGGCGCAACGCTATGCGGAACAGCGATCCCTCGGCAGCCTGGATGGCGTCCCCATAGCTATTAAGGATAATTTCTGCACCAGCAAAGTGCCCACAACTTGCGCCTCCCGGTAGCCAGCTAAAGATCTGTTCGTTAAGCCAATATTGTTAAAGAAATGCTCTGTTACAGCACGCTCCAGGATTTTGTGCCGCCCTACGATGCGACTGTCTGTGCACGTTTGCGTGAAACCGGCGCCGTTTTGCTGGGCAAGACGAATATGGATCAATTTGCGATGGGCGCCGGCACAGTTGACTCCATTTATGGGCCAACCAAAAACATTTGGAGCGAGTCCTTTAGTGGCGACAATTGGCGCATAGCGGGCGGCAGTTCCGGCGGATCCGCGTCAGCTGTTGCAGCTGGTTTGTGTTATGCGTAAGTATTTTTTTTCAATTGTTTACATTTTGTTTGGTTCTCTCTAACCTCAAACTGCGACAGCCTTCAAAACAAAAGTGAAAAAACTCGCGTATATTTTTTGCGTAATGCACTTTTAAAACTGGCAGGCAAAACGATGATTTCGTGCCGAAATATGTTCGTTTATTTACGCACAGGAGACGCGTTCCAGCTGCGGGCAACAGCATTTTCCATTACATAACATTCGCTTACAAAACAAACTAAGGGTTAGAGCACTAATTGTTTAAATTATAATTTCCGTATCGCCGAGATCCTCGTCCGATGGCAGCACAATGCTAGCTGGGTCCACATAATTGGGGCTAACCAGATCGAGGCCCGCCTTTTCGCGGCGACGCAGCTCCAAGAATCCCTCGCGTTGTGCCCAGCTGCGCAGCTGTGTATCGGGCAAATACGACCAGTAGAACGTGCCCCAAACCAGGCAGAGTGTGACGGCAACGAAGAATGTTGATTTTGTTGCTTTCCGATCCTCCGTTTCGGACTTGTAATCAAAGCCATAGCTCATCCAGTTTTTCGGGCTGGGATTGGCAAAGTCTTCGGTTGTAACGCTGGCTGGTGCTGCGACAGTTTCATCCTTCTTGGGTGATGTTTTGATGCTGCGGGACAATCGTAGCGTGGCCGCCTGGTTTAGCGCTGCGGAACGCTGCAGCGCTATGGCACGGCTGGTTAGGCGAAAGAGCGCAGACATCGCTTGGGCACGCTACAAAATATTTGCAATTTCTCGTAAATGTTTTTAGTTTTGCGTTCGCTTTTGGCGCAGTGTGACCGTTTGCCAGCTGTCAGCTGTGCAGTTATCGAAAGCAGCAAGGCCAGCGATATATCGATATCTAAAGTAATTACAAGTGTTAATGATCGATGTTTAATTATCGAAGTGTAACGGAAAAAAGTTTAAATCAATTAACTTCATTTATACGTGTTCAATTTATTTGTGATCACCAACTTTATTGTTAAATTATTGTTTTTCTTGCTGCAGCGCAATTGGATCTGATACGGGCGGATCTACACGCAATCCCGCCTCTTATTGCGGCGTCGTGGGTCTTAAGCCCACTTATGGACTTTGTTCGCGCCATGGCCTAATACCGCTGGTCAATTCAATGGATGTGCCCGGCATATTAACGCGTTCGGTTAGCGATTGCGTTGAAGTGCTAAATGCTATTGCCGGACCGGATTCACTGGATTCCACGACCATACGACAGCCATACAAGAAGCTCCAATTGCCGGAAGTTGAGCAAATTGATTTGCGTTCCCTGCGCATAGGCATACCCAAAGAATATCACTGCGATGGACTTTCCACCGAAGTGCTAGAAACCTGGACCAAGGTGGCCGATTTGCTGGAGTGCGCCGGTGCCAGTGTGTGGCAGGTATCATTGCCCCACACAGCGGCCAGCATATTCGTCTACTCCATTCTGAATCAGTGCGAGGTGGCGAGCAATATGGCGCGGTACGATGGCATCGAGTATGGACACCGTGCCGACGATGAGCGCAGCACCGAACAGCTATATGCCCAGACTCGTGCCGAGGGCTTCAATCAAGTGGTCAAAACGCGCATATTGACGGGCAACTTTTTGCTGTTGCGCAAAAACTACGACCATTACTTTGAGAAGGCGTTGCGTGTGCGTCGTTTGATTGCCGAAGACTTTGCCAAGGTGTTTGAGGCGTCGTCAGCGAATGAGCAGGTGGACATACTGCTAACGCCGACAACGTTAAGTGAGGCGCCGCTTTACAAGGACTTCAGGGCACTTAGCAATCGCGATCAGTGCGCTGTGCAGGACTTTTGCACACAGCCAGCCAATATGGCAGGCATTCCAGCTGTCTCGATACCCGTGCGTTTGTCCAAAGCTGGCTTACCGCTCAGCCTGCAGCTGATGAGCAACAGCCTCAATGAACAGCTGCTGCTCACTGTGGCTCGCTGGATTGAGGCTCAGGTTGAATTTGATTGTCTAGAGAGTTTGCAGCGGCATACAGCGAGCTTGTGATTTGATAATTTAAAAAAAAAACCGAATTAAGATCTGTTTTGTACTGTTTTGTATAAACTGAACAATTAAATTGCATCAAATTTGAAAATTTGACTTGGCGCCTAAAGAAGCTTCTATTATCGATAATATTCAATACGATAGCTGTATCGATAGGTCAACCATGTTTCTCAAGTGATCTGGCAACACTGCGGCTATGACTAGCGAAACTAAATGTGCGGATTTAAAACAAATTCAGCGTCCCACATTACGCGGCTTGAGAAAATGTGCAAGTTGTGGCGCCATAAATGGCAGTCGTGCGCTCCTCTGCCGGAATACCACATGTCCGCAAAACAAGAATGTGCTCGATGGCGTACAACTCGTCTGCCGGCGAGCCGGCTGTGCCATCTATTCGGTGCGCACCAAAGAACGAGATCCGGAGGCGCAGCCGCGCAATTTCGTGTGCATTGAGGATGTGACGCTTTCGCTGCAACCGAATGCAGCTGTGGTGTCCAGCAAAGCCGTGTGCTATGTGGATGCATGCAAGGCCGACAACGATTGCCGGCACATAAAAGCCTGCCGGGAGGGACACGATCAGATGCCCAAAGCGCAGGTGTACACGGTGTCGCGCGAGGTGCTCTGGAATCTGAACATCAGTCTGGAGCAGAAGCAACAGCTCTGGCAGCAGTACAAGTCGGCCGAGGACCGGGAACAGCTGCCGGCGGTGCAGCGCCTAAACGCAACCACTTTTGTGGTCAAGTGCGAGTGCTCGAATACATTTCCAGCTGGGCAACTGCACGTGACGGCCCTTGCCAATGGACTGTCTACCAAGAAGGGCACATATGCGTGTGCCTGTCGCAAGCTAAAGATTATTGTCGAGCCGGACAACTCGCTGGTCATGCAGGACGAAATCTGTGACCATTTGCTGCTCGTGCTGGCCGGCATACTCAGTTCGCCACAGGGCAAAACAATCTATGGCAACTTTACTAGGAGCCTGCAAACATTTTGGATGCCCGACAAGCTGGAGACGCCACTGGGCGAGGCCACGCACGACGATTTGCATTTGAGCTTGAGCATCAACTTAAGCGGCGATATTGATCCTTCCGAAGATATATACATATTTGACGATGAATTCTGTGTGGCAGACACGGATGTAAGCTTGTTGCAGTCCCAACAAACTTCACAATTCTTATAAATATATATATTTTAGCTGCTGCCCATGCCGGAGGAGCTCTCGGATATTATTTACGATGTGAACACAACGCCTTCTTCCAATAGCACCTGCAGCAGTTTGGTCAACGACACACAGCTTTTGTCCAATTTCGATATATACGCTGAGCAGCAGCAGGACCAACATCTGGAGCTGACAGATTGCAATATTGAGCTAATGGATCAATATCAACTGACCGACCAAATTGATTTGTGCAGCGATGATATTGAGTTGCCGCTGGTTAGCGAACCCTTTAACATCTTGGCGCCTCAGCCCATCTATACAAAGGCGCCGCCAGCAGCCAACAATCAGCATCAGCTGCACGCCATAGAGCTGCCCACCATTGCGGTGGTCAAGAAGTCCGCTATCAAAGCTTCTGAAATTGTGGAGGAAGTCAAGACGCGCAAGCAACCGCCGCTGCCGGCAAAGCGTGCGCTCATCGTGAATGAGCCGACCTGCAAAACTGCTGCTGCTGAGACTGTGGGCGTGGCTGTGGAGCCGGCTCTGGCCTATCAGGCCTGGCTGGACTATGTGATAGAGCTGCTCAACGTATCCATCGAGCCCGATCCTACGGCTATGCAGGCAGTTAGCACGCGGCAGCTGCTCCAAAGCTTTCATGTGCACAAGGTGAGATTCATTGGGTGTGATCTCACGAATTTACTTAGATCCTTAAATATGAGTTCAAATAAGATCGAGGTGGTATTCGCCCAACCCTTGCGGTTTGCTTTGTGTGTAGATCATAAATAAGTCAGGACAAATAGTCTTATATATATCGAAAACATTTATCTGATATTAATGTATTTCAGGAAACATTTTCGCACTTTAGCAAGAGCTTCAGTGCGGGCATTAAGCGGCGTCCCTTGCACCAAGTTGCAGTCATCGAAGCCGGCAGACACAAAGGTCTCAGCAAGTATATCTGGCACTTTAGCGCCTCGCACACGGTGAAGCGCATCTTCAGCAGTCGCAATGTATGTATATTAAATGAATAAATTTAGATAGCTAATTGATGTTTCTGTTATATAATATATATAAATAGCTCAGCTTGCAGCTGGAGCGCTGCTTTGAACGCCATGCAGATGGACATTTTGTGCCCTATGTGCGACAGACTTCCACGCAGACAGCCGCACAGACCAAACAGCGCTTGGTGCATACCAAACTGAGGCTTTTTATGGTCAAAATGCTCTTCGATGTCGAGCAACAGGTGAAATTTAAAACTCATCTGTAATTTAAAACAACTGTAATTTATTGAATTCGGTTCGCAAACCTGACATTCCACATTAATGCAATCCGATTTTTGTTTGAACCTGGGCAATTAGAAATTAAACAACTTCATTTATTTTAAAAAATTGTATGGTTAGGTTAAATTTCCAGGAAATTCTTTTTAATGTTGGGTATAACCTACCCGTTCTACTGAAATCTGTTAGGAATATTATTTGCTCATATATTTATTTTCAAATACAATCTTCAAATAGGGTTAGACAAATTCAGTGGACAAAGTTTGGGGTTCAAATCCTCATGAAGACTGAAGACAAAATCAGAATGTATTCAAAAGATATATTTTCAATGTTCCAAAATGCTTTCGTTCAACAAAAATAATGTTCATTTCGGGTTAAGGCTCGAAGGTTTTTTGTGGCCAAGTGGAATGCCAGGTTGAAACGCCAGGAATGCCAGTTGTGTCCTAAGCTAAGCCCACAAAAGTAGCTTGTAATACCCTGTAATTTCTTGCTTGCAGATAAAAAGTGGCTTATATATCTCCTGGCTGCCCGACGTGTTGCCACGCAGCAGCTTTGGCCAGATGGATGTGGAATTTACGCTGGAAACGCGCGCTCCGCTTTAAATGTGAGTCTGAACGAAACAATTTAAATTAGATGTTCTTTATTTGTATTTCCATTCACTTTAGGTTTATAAGATTTTTCTTTTTGTTTTTGCATCCATATCAACTCTTCATTAGCTTATCCGTAACTTAAACTTATATTTTTTGCTTGTTTTTTTTTCAATTTTCTGTTTTTTCGAGATACTTTATCTTTTTCTTTGCTTCTACGCGAAGAAGCGTTCATTTTGTTTGCTACTCTTTAAACTTGCTTGACTCCATTTGCTGCACTTCTACTCTTCGCTTTTCTCGTTATCCTCTTTTTTGCTGCTACTCTGTAATTCCCTTTAAAAACTATGGGCTGCTTTCTGGTATCAACCCTTCGCTTTATGCTTAGCTCTAAAATCGTGGGTTATGCTTACTTCGGTTTTCGCTACATTTCAGCTTTTTTACTAAACTGTTTTCTTGTTTTGTTTTTTTTTTTTAATATTTTTGTATACGTTTTTATACGCTTAAGTTTGACATTCATCACATTTATAAATTGCATAACACCGTCAATTAGATAATATATATATATATATTAATTATATGATTTGTGAAGGTAGTTAGTCTTGGAAAGGTTTCCTTGCTCGAGAAGTGTGTGCAGTTTTCTTTTTTTTTTTCGAATATTTTTCTTTTTTTTCGGCTCTCTTCTTCACATTGGCTGGGAATAAACATATGCCAGGCCAGGTGCTGTCAAGATTGTTTGGCTGTCATTTACAAATATCCATTCATTCATTAAATATTTTCGTTTTTATTTTTAATAATACATGCTAATAACTACTTTGTGTTTTCATAGTTAAAATGCTTTAGTTTTTTGAAAATAATATGGGCTTTTCGTATGTATATTACAGATGAAGCATTCTAGTTTTGCCATGCTTTTTTTTTCTTTTGAGTTATGAGAATTTACAAGCCTTCTAGAGTTATACATATACATATGTAAAACGTTTCTTAAACATTTAATTTAATCCAAGTGCCTAGAGTTTTGCATAGCTCTATAACAAAAATAATTTCAAAAATTGGTCGTTAGGTTAAAGGTTTTTTTTTTTTAGTTTTCATCTAGAAATGCAGCTTTGATTTTTTTTTGGGCAAAATAATAGAGTAGAGTTTAATAATAGTTAGGCTGATAGTGATATCTATTAAATGTTGCAAGTTTTGGTATACCCGAAATCGAAAGCAATTTGATTGAAATCAAGTTTAGATACAATAATACATATTTAATATAAACAGTATACACCTGCTTAAGATAAAGTGTACAAAAAACCAGTCTTTAAAACATTTATGTTTTCTTTTTTTATCAGTAAATTACATACTTATATTCGCATTATACAAATGCATATAATCTTAAATATCGCTCAAATCTGGAGCCGATTGTGAATGGGGCGCACTCGAAGCATAATTGTGGGGGGAATATTCCAGAGAACCCAACTTTTTGCGTTTTACGGATTATACACACACACACATATATTTATATATATTTAAAGCGGACTGCTCTATACTATATACTATAAATATATATAGTTTTAAACTTGTGTAATCCATTTTAGCCTGGGACACGCATTAAATTACTTTTGAATCTGTACAAAATGGCATTGGACCATTTGAGGGGAAACACACTGTGCTCACAATTATTTTTTTTTTTTCAAATCTTATTTCTGGTGCGATTTTTCTCATGCTTACATATAAGAAAAACAATTTTCAATATTTTTGCAGTTTTCTTTTCTATTTTTTGTTTTTCCACACGACTTTATATTTTAGTAATACTTTTGCCTGCGCTACGATTTACACACAATTAGTTCTTAGATACTAAAGCAATTTCTTTTGTTTTGCAATGTTTTTTATTTATGTTTTTTTTTCGATTTTTTTTTTTACAATATTTATAGCGTGAATCTCGTCTTAAGCTTAGTTATTTTTCTCATTCTTTCATGCGTTTCTCTACATCTACGAGGCATACATATATTTACATTTGTGATGTGCTTTCTCTTTTTTTTTTTTAGTTAATTTAATTTAATTTAATTTTTTGTTATTTTTTTTTTGGATTTACAGTGATGCGTTGCTTGTTTAGGTGCTTCGAATAAATTTGAGAAAATATTTCTTGTGCCTTTGAAAATACATATACATATATATATATATATATGTATATATCTAGACATGACATTATCTATATGTATGCAAAATTTGTCGTAAATATGTTCATTTTCCTCTCTATTAAATTCGCATAATTTTCGCTACGATTATTTGTTGTCTTACTTTTTTTGTTGTTTTCTTTTGCTTTTGAAATCGTTGTGAAGAATTTTGAGCAGAATTAAACAGTTAACAGATTGTAGGACGGACATTGAATCAATTTAGCAAACAATATGACAATATTTAACGGTAACTGACCTTATATAAGAACCTGATTTGAACTCAATATTTTGAGCATGGCACAAACTTTCGATTTACTCGTACATAAAAACTAAATTAATTAAGGGCAATTTCTTCTTTTTTTTTTGTTTTGAGTTTTTCATTTTGGGAACTGTTTTAGCATTTTGTGCGTTCAACTACATTTAAACATTATTATGATATATATGCATATATATATATATATATTTTAATATATTTAATCATGTGCCTTGCTGCTAGTTTTTGCTTAATTGTCTATTTTATGTTTTGTTGCTTGCGACTACTTTTGAATACAATAATATAATTTTAAATTAAACATTGAATATATAAATAATCGATTGATTGGGTATTTATTTATAAACAGGACTTGAGAAGGACTCGAAAAGATATTTAAAACAATATATGGGTAAAAGTACAAATAAAAAGAAGAAGAACGTGTACAGCAATAAATAAATGTTAAATAATATGTAAAATAGGTTTAAGGACTCGCTTAATAAAACTAGGCAAATGTTTACAATAATTATATATTTAATTATGTTAAATTTTTTAATAATAATCATAATTATATATGTATATGTATATTTAGATTTAGTTGTATTTATATGCTAGCATTTATAAAATGATTTTTTTTTTGCAATTATTTGTAACATTAAATCTAAGCTACAATATCTAAGTTTTGAGCATCTGTGACTGCTGCCGGTTGTTGCAGGTTGTTGTTGTTGTTGTTGTTGTTGCACAAAGGTGTTGTCGTCGTCGTTGTTGTTGTTGTTGTTGCAGGTTGGAGCAATTCATCAACATGCGCGGGCAGCAGACAGTTGGCATTATCCGATTGTTGTTGTTGTTGTTGATGCGTGTTGTATTGTTGTTGCAATTGCGTTTGTTGTTGCATCAGCGCGAGCATTTGTTGTTGTTGATGTAGTTGTTGTTGTTGTTGTTGTTGGGCCAGTTCATCAGCATTAAGAGCAACAATTGGCGGCACATCAGCAGCATTATTAGTAACAGTGGTAAAATTAGCATTAGTATGGGTTAGATCAGTTGTAGGTGTTGTTGCTGTTGTTGGTGTTGTTGTTGGTGTAGGAATTGTTGTAGTTGTTGTTGTTGTTGGATTGGGCATGTCATTGCTGGGTGTGGGTGTGATGGATGATGGAGCAACTGCGGGTGGTAACAATGATGAGATGGGCAATAAGCTAGAATTAGTATTTGTTGTATTTGTGACTGTTGTTGTTGTTGTTGCAGTTGTTGCTGCAGTTGTTGTTTCGGTAATTGTTACTGTTGCATGACTATGACTAATGAGATTTGACTGCGGCTGTTGTTGTTGTAGCTGTTGTAGCTGTTGTGTTTCGTGTTGCATTTGCAGCTGCAGCAGCTGTTGTTGCTGCTGTGCCAGCAGCAGCTGTTGCTGTTGTTGTTGTTGATGTTGTTGGTGTATAACATTACCATTGCTGCATATTTTGCTATAGAGATCCGGCGTGGCCGTTGTCACATCCTCGAATTCGGTGCGCAGCGCCGTGCGCTTCAATAAACTGAGATTGCCAGGCAAATAGGACAGAATATTATAGATGAGACGTATATCCTCGCTGGAGGTCCAAACGCCGGGTCGCTTATTATGATATAGCTTGGCATACTGATACACATTCGCCGTATTGCAGTATTCCATCTCGATGGCCAGCGACGAGATGGCACAGAATGTGCACGCCTGTGCGCCGCCATATCTAACAAGGGATTACTTGGATTAGGATCATCATCGAGGTAAGGATTCACTTTTGGGCTCACCTGTCGACAACCACAATGGGTCCGTTGCGATAATCATTGCAGCGTTCGTGCACATCGACAATGAAATCGTAGATGCTATTCGGATTGGACATCTCCGGCCAGCTGGGGCAGTGCAGCATCTTGACGCTCAGCTCGTAGTCATCCTGTATGGATTGTATAACAAAATCGCGACTCACGTAGTCGCTTTTGTTTGTCTTGTTTAGGAATTTGACGCGATAATAATCGCTCTCGATGGGCGTGGCCTCGTCCGGCCAGAACTGCGCGAAGTTCTACAAAAGAAAAAGGAAATCTTGTCAGAGATTTGTCTTCGATGGAGCGGTTGCTCTTCACACTCACAATGTCGTCCAGCGAGGAGAGCAGGACAATGGTCTGCGCATTGTGGTCCCAGACCATTTGCCAGAAATCCTTTATCGTGTGCGTCATCGGATGTTGGGTGACAATAAAGTCGCGCAGACGCCGAAAGCCGTGCAGCCAGGATGCATTGATATAATCGCTGCCATCCTCGCCGGGCTTCGGTGTTAAATGCACGCGGCTGCCCTCGATGGGAAAGATGGCGCCGCGATTTTTGATCGAGTTCACCTGCTTCATGGCGGAGGCGATGTGTATGTCCTTTGTCTGGAATTGTATGATATTCTTGTACTGCTGCTCCAAGTAAGGTGTACAATTCTTGAGCTCCTCGATTTGCTCGGCCGGCAGATTGGTCTCGCCGGAGGCGATCGCCTCGACCAGAGCGTCGTGCAGGAATATATATTGCTCCTCGGTCTGGACGAGGAAATTGCGCTGGGCGCGTATGTGACGCAAAAAGCCAAACACATTCACAATGGACTTTTGCTGGATCTGCTTCAGCATGGCGTCCAGGACAATGTAGGTGCCAGTGCGACCGACGCCAGCGCTAAAAAGAGAAGAGATTACAATAAGCCGCTGTCAAGGAGGAGGAGGAGCTTCTCTTCTCTTCTCGCTGACTCACCTGCAGTGGACGACTATGGGACCCGCCTCGGCGGGATTGGCAGCCGAGGATTTCTTGATGAAGTTCAGCACGGGCAACGGATGATCCGGTGTGCCATGATCCGGCCAGTTGGTATAGTGATATTGATAGACAAGTTTCTCCAGATTGCACTGCTTCTTCTTCTTTAGCTATCGGAATCGAAATTGGAATTGAAATTGGAATCAAAGCGAAGCTGTGGCAGCTACAAACCTTCAGATGCTTAATTTGGAGCGTGCGCACCGTGTAGGTGGACATGACCTCCTCCTCGACCAGCTTGACCTGTATGACGCCGTAGGTCTCCACGCCATCCTTGGGCCAATACATATCACACTTGCGTCGGCCGCGCTCCACCAAATTGGTGATCATCACGATAATGGCCACGCGCTGCTCCCAGATCATCCGCCAGAAGCAATCGAAGGTATCCGGCAAGGGGCCCTGGGTGCCAATGAAGGCGTGCGCCTTCTGATAGCCATCAATGAAATTGGCATTGATATAGTCCAGATTCTTTTTCTGACCCGGCGTAGGATGCAAATGCACGCGACTGTGATCGTCTGTCGTTTTAGAGGAGCAAGAGAGGTGTTAGTAGAGTATTGAATACCCTGTAATTGCGCGTACTTACAGGCTGTTATGTTCAGATAGCGATTCTTGCGCTTATTCTCGGGATGCTGCGAGTGCTCACAGGCCAGATCGTCGCTGATGCATTCGTTCTGTATGGCTTCGTATTCCCGGCTAAAGCCAATATCCCCGTCCGCATGCAGCGAGGCCACGTGTTTGGCAAACTCATTTACCGGCACCGCGGCACGGATCTCATCGCCAATCTTCACGGGCACCTCCCAGTCCACCTGCGGGGCATTCGGATGATGCGGCGGATCGTCCAGATAGTAGTACGCCGCATGGAAGCACTTTCTGCTGAAATAAGTGCAACCACAAGAAGGTCGAATGTTAATTCTTTGAATTTCCTTTTATGTGGAGTATACATAATATGGAAATGTATGTGACAGGCAGAAGGAAGCATCCCGGACCCCATAAAGTATATATATTCTTGATCAGCATCAACAGCCGAGTCGATCTAGCCGTCTGTCTGTCCGTCCGTCTGAACGCAAGGATCTCATAACCTATAAGAGCTAGAGACTTGAAATTATTGGTGTAGGTCCTTTTAGTCCCCGCGCAGATTGAGTTTGTTGCCGATATTCGATAACTTGCCCCGTTTCCAAGTAATCGATAAAAATCGAAATATCGAAATCCTGTTTTTAGGCCAATTTCGGTAAATAATATGAGCTAGAGTCACCAAACTTTACATGTAGCTTCTAGAATAGTATATATATATCAAGTATCTTTCATTTTATACCTATGGCCTGTCGGAAGAAGAGGTTTTAGGGTATTCCCTAGCCGAGAGCTCCCGGCTAGAACCTCTTAATTGTTTTTAATAGATTAAAATTAAATGTTAGATTAAGTAGTAGTACATATATGGAGCTGGAAGTTGTGGCTAGGTTTAAGTTATTTTATAATCTAATATCGAACGAATGTTCATAATTGAAGCAGGCATTTTGGAGCCCATAGAACATATATGAAATATATATAATAGATCGGGACTTGGCTTTCAGTTGAAAAGCTCAAATGAAAAGTCTTCAAATTATATGGGAATACAAAAAAAATGGCATAGTGTTTCCTTGCCTAGACACCATATACATATGTGTTTTTAAAATTTTTAAAATTTAATTTCCGCCCTTTTTCCGCACGTTGGAGGTGAATATTTCGAAATGTTGCATAAACTTAAAAGTTTTAATTGGTAAATTAGGTTTAAAATTAGAAAAATCCTTTCTATACATATTTCTTGATAGATTTTTTAACTCCACATAGTACATACATAACTAACTCTCTTAAGCGGACACCTTAAGAGAGTTTAAGCGGGGTTGAATATGGGAGGAATGATTGTGGCCTGATTTATAATCCTTAATAAAGTTTCTTACTGTACAAGTCTATATAGGACCATGTACTTTCAGTCGTATTCAGCCCGAAGAATAGCTTCCTTTTCTTCATACAATTCAAGCACTCGTAATGCTCACGAAAATTCTACAAAAAACAAGCAACTAGCCCCGTTTTTCAAGCTGTCCACTTGAATAAAAAGAAATATATATATTTTATATTTTGTTTTTATTATTGGTCAAGCCCCAAGAAAGGAACTCGGCAAACAGAGAATTCAAGTATCAGAAGGCGGCAGCACAAAAGCGTACTTAGCGAGTATTTGGAATTAGTTGAAATTGTTGGAAATGGCAGGAAATTATGGAAAAGCAGGTGTCAGGTGAGCTCAGTGGGTGGAAAATGGAGAAGGGGGGGGGTAAGGGATGGGGGCAGGGGTAGTGAGTAGCTGGAGTGGCACTCAATGTGCTCAACGCGCTTTTAACTAAAATCAAAAATGCATAAATAATATGGCTGGCCAGAGAGGCAGGGAGGGGGAGAGGGAGAGTGAGAGGGAGGGAGGTAGGGTGTGCTGCTGCACTGAAGGACACTCGCGTAAGTCTGTGTGCGTTGGGCGCTTGGTCAACATTAACGGTATTTAGCTGCAGCGAGGCATAAACGAATTTTATTTACTTATTTCGTTTCGCTTTTTTTTTTTTTTTTTTGAATGGCAACTGAAACCCTCGCTGCAAATCTTGTTGAGTGACAATGATGCAGCTGCAGGTGAAGTGCAGCTGACGCAGGTTCATTCAACGAAATTTGAATGGCAATTGCAGCTGCTTACAAATTGAGGTTAAGTTTTCTAATTGGCTAAAGCGATTACAAGCAGCAAAAACTTTTGCCCCAAACCCAACTTGCACTTACACTGAAAACCCTATCTAGTATATAGTATAAAGAAAGCAAGTTTGTTTAACTTTTACAACTTGTTGGTTTTAGTTTAGAAAATACCTGTGCTAGGCTTGCCAGAAATTTGTCAACCCTTGTTGCTTACTCAAGAGTGCGATTTGCCTTTGTGTTGAGTCTTATCTCAGAGAGCTGATAACGCATTGTGCAGTTATGTGCAATATTGTTGCTAAATACTATTATTATCCAGATATATATAATAATATTTATTGATCATTTTATCAATCGAATAGGCGCCTCTTTGCTTACTTTTTGCAATCTTATTTATTCTGATGGCAACATAAAAGGCGTTGCCACCTGATAAAGAATTGCCCACGATCGTGACGTCACTAATTCCATTAAATTAAGTACTTTAAGGTACTTTCGTCTGCAGCTGTGCAGTAGACAAGAGAAAATTGCCCGGGCAGCGGGTCAAATGCATAAAATTGAAAATTAAAGTGGTATCTAAATTACCCTATGACAAAAATGAGTTTATCTTCAAATCTCACTTACTTCAATTTCTGTTAAATGTTTTAAGAGCACATGTTAAGCAATCTTCTTATTGTTTATTTTTTATTGCTCGTGAAGTGAGAACAGATTGTAAGAAAAGATTGCTGAAAGAATTATTTCAAAAATGCAAAATGTAAATTTTTTAATATTGTAAAGGTATTTTGGATTCTTGGTTTAGTTAAGCTATTCCGACTTATAACAAAGTTTTCATTATTGTGTTTCCCACGGAATTTGCCACGCCCGACTTTACTATATATCAAAATATATCAGATTGTGCATAAATCTTGCATTTATTTAGATTTGAAGTATTTCCATAAACATTTGGTTTGTATCCAAACATAAAACGAATAACTCAGCAGCTTTTCTCGAACGAGTAACGTAAATGTTGATGGCCTTAACAATGCGCCAAAGTATCTCTGGGTATCCAATAACTTTATCAGTCGTTAAAGCGCTTATCAACCACAGCAACAACAATAAGAAGATTGTGCTTGTGGAAAGTGCCCGACTAGGAACTACCCTGAACCCAGCATCGAGCTGGCGTTGCAATTATGCTAGAGTTTACTGGCCCTGGGAACAGTCCGTTGGCAATCCCCTCAATGGGTCTTATTTGTATGTGAGAATGTAATAGAAAGGCGATATTTGTGACGGACGGATAAGCAGTTATTGATGCTGCCGATGTATATGATTTGTGGCATCGAATATGCCTTCTTCTCAGTGTTTCAAACATTAGAAAAACAACATTCTACCCTTTAAACCCATTCACAATGAGTTCAGGGTACAGTTATAGCAGCAATAACATTTAACAGGCGCATTTTAAGATGCGAAATAACACAGACAACGTTCGGGTTCATTTTGTTTTTCTAGGCGTAACTTAAAGATACATACACACATACATATGTACACTTGTATATGTGTACATATATTTGTAAATACGTACATATGTGTGAATTTTGTGAATTTTGTTATTCAATGCCGCCGTATGTTGATCTTGTTGTTGTTGTTTTTTTATGGTTTGCTATTACGCACCAAATATTTATTATAGTTAAATACATATATTATAAGCGTAGTCACGATGTTCGTAAATCATAAAAACTAAGCATTTACGACCCTTTAAAGTTAGTACGCATACGTATATATAATACACAATTAAATTGCTCGTAAACTTTCAGAGAAAAACTGTTACATTTTTAATGTTTTTTACAGTCTATGTTTTCCCCCTACTTATTGTTGATTTCTTACTTAATAAACAAATCAAAAACACATTTGAAAGCTTTGATTTATGTTCAATAATTATAGGGCATACACCTGTTGTTATATAAATATATATTTTTTCTGTTATTTAAGTGCTTTTTCAGCTGAGTTTTTTGTATGAGTTAACAGTTAAGTGTTTCAAGGCTGTAAAGTGGTTTTTCACTAAACCGGTTTGCACCAGATTTAACGGTTTTTGTTTTTTAACTATATCAACTGAACCTTGAACCGAATCAGTTTCCCTGGAGCTGAACCTCAAGTTTAATTTCATATATGTATAAATATTTAAATATATTAAATATATATATTTTCATACATATTTATATGTTTCGTTTTTGAAAATTATGAATATGTAAGCAACGGATTATTCATCCCAAATACGCGGCATGGTTCGAGCGCCGCACCGAGCCCTGAACATAGTTATAGTCTAGGGTATTATAATTTTGTCATCAAATATGTAACGCATATAGAAAGACTTATTCAACCCCAACATTAACAGCCGACTCTCTCGTTTTTCAATAAATCTTCCAGCTTCACAATATGCCTTCATCTGCCTAAAAGGGTATTAAGTGTGCGGCGTGCCGAAAAAACCCTTTTTCTTTTGGCCTGATATAAGCTCAGCTTTTAGTTAGGGTATTGCTGCGGCGACTTTGTTACATTTCTTTTTGCTTGGTTTCTTTTGTCAACATCCGTTTTGTTTATTTATTTCTTATGCTTTTGGCAGCGTTTCAGTTCTACAATTGTTGTTGTGGCTCATTTGCTATGCATTCTTGTTGTTGATTGTTTTTGTCATAAAGTTGATCGGCAGATTCCGTTTTTCGTTGGGTGGTCGTGACCCCCTCCCCCCCTCCCAACCACTTATGCCCTGCACACGTGAGTGTGGGCCGCCAAATGGGGCGAAAAAAACTTACGTAAACCAATTTCCACGTTGCGATTTGCGGCGAACAAGCGGCGTCGCTGCCGACGCTGACAGCGGCGTTGTGCTGCTGCGCCGCTTTTCCCCGCCAGCTGCTGACATGCTGCTCATAACGATGATCGCTCAAAGTGTGGGCAGCAAAGGCGGCCGTGGAGGCGCGGCGACGCAGGTAGACAAAGCTTTGTTCTCAGCAAAGTTAAAATTGCATTGCACTTGTTGCGCCGTCTATTTGACCCCCTTGTTGTTGTTCTTGTTGTTGTTGTTGTTGCTGCTGCTGCTGCACACTTTTATTTACACAGAGAAAATTACGTCATATTGGCAACTGGGTGCGCAGTCGAGGGGCAGCCGCTCTGTCGCCAGGCACTTGCAAAATTATCTAGTACGCAATTGGCGCACACACACATATAATAACACACACACACGCACAGCTGTAATGTAAAAGCTAGACAACAAAACAAAAAGGAACAAAACTGACAGCTTATCGTGCCTTTTTTTTATGTTCTCTGCTTTGATAAGCACTGTTGTGGTTGTTGTTGTTGCTCTCTCTCTCTATCTCTAAAGCTCACGCGCGCATTTAACTACGGCAATTTTATGCACACCCTTCGCTCACTTGTTGATCGCGCGGTTCGATTATCAAAACGCAACTGAAATCCCAATTGACAGCTGGAGCAGCTGTATGCGCCATAGCAGCGCTCACACTGTTAATGTTAAACTCAATATGTTATGTGCTCTCTTGATCTCTGTTAGAGCGCGAAAGTGAGAGAGCTTTGGTCAGCTGTCAACACAAACAGCTGCGTGTGATAAGACACGCATATAACAGCGAGCTTACACAGCGCCTAGTTTTTAATGTTATCTCTCCTCGCTGCAAACTTGATGAGCGATAGTAGTTTTTTAGTAATTTTCTGTTATTGTTAAAAAATACTGGGCACAAAAATAAACCCCTCGTGGTTTCTGTTAACCATAAATTAAGCAATCAACTAATTGAATATCATAAATTTGAGTTTTGTAAACTATAGATAAATGTATTATTAATTATTGTCATAAAATTCCTTAATTAAATACTTTTAAAGACTGTTGTCATTAACAGCGCAAAGTAGTTCCCAACTTGTGCAATTTTCTGTTATTGTTTGAAAAAATACTGGGTACAAAATTAAACCCCTTGTTACTTCTGTTAACTTTGCGCTCATAAATAAAGCAATTAGGAAAACAATTTGAAAATCATCAATAGATAAGTGTATTGTTTGTCTAATTCACATAAGCAGAACAACAATTGTGGGGTTAAAGTTTATGATAACTTTTGTCAGTTGTTGTTGAAAGAAAAGCAGAATGTACATAGAAGTGAATGCCAAGTTAAAGTTGAAAAACTTTCAGCAGGAGTTCACTAAAGATTAAGAAAAATATATATGTAAAAAATAATAATAATGGGATACCTGTACACTGAGCGAAACTGATGAAGTGAAATCTTATACGGTCATATATTTAGCTTTAGCACAAGGGTTTCACACACAAAGACCTGAGCTTAACTTACCTTACTCCATTATTGACCCCAGCCCGAATTCCGCCCCCCTCCCACCTCGAATTGTACGTATACACGTGCTTCTAATATTTCTGCTCAACAACAAAAGGTTGGGCCAACAAAAAAAAAAAAATTTCGCATACGAAGCCAAAACAATTTCTTGCCAACATTTGTTGTTTTTTATTTTGCCGGGGCCAAAGGCAAAAGTTGGCGGAAAAACTCTTCGTCTGACCCCGCACGCACACACACACACACACACAGGGCATGGGGCCAAATAAAGCCCGCAAAACAATGTTGCCAAACTGCATAAAATATGAAACTACCAACAGGGAGGAAGGGAGAGAGAGAGAGAGAGAGTATGTGGAATGGCGAAGAAAAGACGGACATACATATGTATGCGTATTTGTGGGGCGAAAGTTTTTCCATTTTTGTTGCCATTTTGTTGTCCTTTTTTATTTTATATGTGGCGTCAAAATGTAAATAAAAATTGTTGTTATCGTTGACATATTTTTGTATTGTAACCAACAAATTGTTCCAATAAAAATCTCTTGAGTATTTTTTGCTGCTTCCTTCTGTTTTTTTTTCGTGGCATCAGCAGAAAAGTTGCGCGAACAAAAGTTAGAGTTGAACTATTGAAGAAAGTATTTCATACAAGCAATTGAGTTGAGCTCTTCAAATAGTTGAGACAAGCAGGCGTGGCATATGAGGGGGCGGCGCAGGAGAGAGTTGTGTAAAGGACTTGAATTCTGACAACAATTAAATAATAAATTGTTTTAGAAAAACAATTTAAGTGCTAACTAGTTTCAATATTATACTATAAAAGCACTACAAAAGTTCTTTTTATACAATATATAAATATATCCGTTAAAATATAATGCTCGCCCATTTTGTATCTTTCTCTTTTATTTCCCCTTTTTTATATCCCTGTATTCTCTTAACTCCTTATTCTGGACCAGTTTTGCAAGCGATCAGGCAGCACTGAGCAGCTCTGTGGGTAAGTTAAGTTGGCTGCGCCTAAATAAAACGACTCTGAGAACCAGTTAAGTTGGCTGCGCCTGGGATAGGTAGCTCTGCGAACAAGTTAAGTTGGCTGCGTCTAGTCTACCGCCGAGCTGCTTAAAAGATTAGTTCAAACATTTTGTGCCAAAAAGTCAATTAAAGTTTGAAAGTCACTGCTTTGAGCTTACAGTCTTAGAGTCACAAGCCAAATCGTTTGAAATAAACCATTTTCAACTGGCTTAAGCTCTTATATCATGCTGCCCGGTTAACTCAACTGACTGGATCACGTAGACAGCTCATCTGCCGTGGCATAAATATAGTTTCTACTTATCTTGAAATACTTAAAATCGTTCGCTTACAGTTCAGCCCGGACTGCAAGAGCTGCCGCTGCCTTTCGAGTGGCCATGGAAGCCAATCCATGCAAATTAGCTAGTCAACTCTGGGCAGTAGCTAACCGAAACCCTTTTATTTTAATGCCTATTTACACTTGGCTGGGATCTTTTATTTGTTCGCATTGAAAGGGAAATTGTGGAAATTTGTTTTGTTTGTTTGTTTGCTGAATAAAATATATAATTTTTTCCGCTCTAAAACGCGGCTAACTTGAAAAATGGGTTTCGCCTTTAGAAAGTGCCTGGCCCCGACGCTACCCTTCTATTTATTGCGTCCTTAACTTTCCGCAGTATTTGTAAAAAATAAATAAAATGGCATTAATTTGTTAGTAAAGTGGGCGCAGTGTGGGCAGGGGCGGCGGGGGCGGAGGGCGCGGTTGCAACAGGGTGTGGGAAATGCGAGCGGTAACTTTTATTTGACATATTCGCGGGAGCATGAAAAATGGCAAAAAAAAAAGAAATAAAAAAAAAGAAACAAGAAGTAAAAATATTTCATTGAAGTTAAAAATGCTTCGCATTTTCTTTAGCAGGCGGGGGCGGGGCTGTGTGCGTGGGCGTGGGTGTGAGTGTGTGGGCGGGCCGGGGGCGGGCAATAACGTTGCCGGAGTCTTTGTTTTTTTTTTCTTTTTTAAATTGGGTAACACTGGCAACGGGTTAACCACGCGCACATTTAATAAAGACTTTAAGTAACTTAAAACTGTTTGCTTGTCTTTCCACCGCCTTCCGTTTCGTCTCGTTTCCTCTCGTCTCGTTTCGTTTCGTTTCGTTTCATGCCATTCCGTTCCGTATGACGTGCCCGCCGGGTTTATGTTTTCGTGATTTGAATTTTAATTAACATTTCTAATGAATATGCGGGCGTTGGGAGTCCCATTTTGGAGTGGGCCCAGCCCGTAGACTGAATTCTGGTTTTCTGGGTATTTTCTTCTTGTCTGTTTGCTTTCGCATTCACTGGACTTCAGTTTCAAAGGATGCGCAAGTTTGCCGTGCGGAGGAGCGCGTTTTTATGCTTGTTTGCACTGCCGCATAAAGGTGGAATTCATATTTCTTTTTTTCTTTTGGTTCCCTTTTACTCTTCTTACGTTTTAAGAGTAAAAATTTAACATTTAATATTCTAGACTAGTTTTGCAAAGTGATCTGGCAGCTCTATGGGTAAGTTAAGTTGGCTGCGCCAGAGTTAAACAGGTTTGGGAGCCAGTTAAGTTGGCTGCGATTGAGCTAAACTGATCTGCGAGCCAGTTAAGTTGGCTGCGCCTGATTTTAATGTCTTTGCGAGCCAGTTAAGTTGGCCGCGCCTGAGTTAAAGGTCTTTGCGAGCCAGTTAAGTTGGCCGCGCCTGAGCTAATTTCATAAAACAAGTTGAAAATATTATAAAATTCGCAAGACTTTTATGAATTATGCCGGATTTTATTGATTTCGCCTAGTTTTCAAAATGATTTATGAAAAATATTTTAAATCTGACATTCATTTCAATTGAAATAAATATTGAAAAATATTTTTTCAGTTTAGATTCAGATTTTTAGCTGATTTGCAATTGGATCACAAAACTGGGTTAAACTCCAAGAACAAAGTTGAAAAGCAATGGAAAATTCGATGTTCGATTTCTCGTTATGCTTCAATTGAGTTGTTTTCTTCTCTTTTTTTTTATTTGGTGCGTAGTTTTTCATAAATCCAAACAGAGCGCGAAACACATGTTGCAGTGCTTACCAATGAGCTCTGTTCATGCCCCAGCTATGGGATTGTTAATCCCGCAAATGCTCGAAACTCTTTCTGCCTCGCTGCAGAGACAGTTCGACGTCCCGTTGCGTTTGCTGCCACATTATAATAGATATATCTGCCCCGATATATGTATATATATATATATATATGTGTGTCTATGTTGATTTTGGGATAATTAAATACGAAATAAAAACATTTTCATCTTTGCACGCACCAAAATAGCAGCCTGCTGTGCGGATGCAACATTTGCCTCCCGGTCGACACTTTGATTTGTGGCCTCGACTATTTTTATGCCTCGCCGCGGGGGCAGGGCCGGGGGCGGGGGCGAGGCGAGTTGCTTCAGCGTGGAGTGTGGCGCGTGTTGAGACAACAGACAACACTCCGTAACGGAGATCTGGGCGTCTTCTATTATACGCTCTTCACAAAGTGAACAAGGGCATATTGGTTTTGTGGAATTAGAAATCTGCAATCGGGTATATTTGCACTGCCGGAGCAATACAGATTTGTTAGCCACACCCACTAGGAGGCGGGTGAATGCACCGAAATGAATAACTTACGATGTTTTGATCAGATTCTTTAAAGATCAAGTCATATTCCTATAAATTGCTAAACGTCACAGTTTGAGAGTCACTGCCCTGGGCTTACAGTCTAAGAGTCCGTGGTTCGGTTTACAAATCAATCAACCTTGCCTTAAGGTTCAACTCGTGCACATCTTTGACCCCCCGATTTTTGGTCCAAAGTTCAAGCTCATATTATTTTAAATTTTCGCTAGAATTATTCGTTTTACAGTTTTAATTTTTATGTGTTTTTTTATATGCTATTCTCGATAAAACTGTTTGTTTTTATATTTAAATAATCATTTCTCTTAATAATTAAAAATAAATAAAATAGTTTTGATTCTTTTTGAGAACTTGGTTTGGTTTAGTTTTCAGTTGGGCTGTTTCATGAAAAGTTTAACAGAGCATTGCGCAGTCGGGCATACCCAACTGCCATGCACTGGCTTTCTGCGTGAATTTATGGGGCAGCACGCGTCGCGCTCTGCAGCTGCACTTGTTATTGCTTGGAATTACGTGGTGCGAGGAGCGAACTGCGAGGGTTGAGTTGCCACGGGATTGGGGATGGGATGAGATTGGGCTTGTGTGTTAACAGGGAGCGCCACTTACCTCCATAGGAAGAACGCCATGACAATCAGAATGATGCCGAAGCAGCTGAATATGATGCCCACCAAGACGGCCAGGTTGTAATCGTTGTGCGATTGCCGCAGCAGCGGCTGCAGCTTCTCGCAATTCGGCTGCAATTGTATCTGAAAGTCGCATAAAAGAAAGGAACAAGTTTAGTTGCGGTTTAATTTTCGGGCTTGTGTTTGTCTTCTCCGCATGCTGGGATTAATGTCTTTTGCCTGCAGCCGACACGTCCCAAAGGCAGGCAAATATTTGCTTAGCCGCGGCGCCTGGGCGTATGCTAAGCTTTTGTGTTGATTTTAACATAATGCTGCATACATTTTCTTATTAAAAGCCTCAAGAGAGATAAGGCTCGACTAGTAGATACTCTAGACCAGCGCTAAGCTGACGCTACAAGCACTCGAATCTTCTTCTAGACATTCGAAAATACACACACACACACATACACAGAGACACGCTCGCCGTGCTTCTTCTTCCATTAGATCTGCTCTATAAGAAATGCAGTCTAGCGTAACTTCGGTGTTTGTAGTCCGATCTTTTTGAAATTTTCACAACTTAAGTATGACATACAAAATTGTCTATATACCAAAGCGCAAGGTTCTACCTTTAAGAATGGGCTTTTTACCCAATTTTGGGAAAAGATTCTTCTAATTTTCGAGCTATGTTCGATATGAATCGATATGATATTCATTATAAATTATGGAATATTATACTATTTCAAGTCTCTAGACTCTATGATATAGTTTCCTGACTGTTAATATATTTTTCTCAGCGCTTTTAATTTGAACTTTATTTTGCTCTGATATCTTGATATTTTTTCCGTCTTATTTTTGACCATTTAGCAACTTGTAAAAAATGAAAATAAATATTTCTTTGGTTTGCATTTGCCGCTTGTTGTTGCATAAATAATATTTATTTAAGAAACATTTGTGTGGCTTGTGCGCTTAAGCGGAAGTGTAACTGGATGTGAATGTGAAAATGGAAAATGTAAAATTGAAAATGTAAAATGGAAACGGGGCCAGCGGAAGCGTAGCATATAAATATGGCCAAAAGGTGCAGCCACTTGAAATGCAGGCGAAAGCCAAGCAGCAGCAATGAATTATATGGAAATGTGTGCAGACGAGGAAAACCAAAGGAAAATGGAAAGGAGCAGAAAAAAGCACATACGGAGACTGCACAAGTTATGGGGGCGTGGCAATGTTACGCCCACCGCAACCATGGGCAACGAGGTCAGCTAAATTGGCATATTTTGTCACGGCTGCAAAACATGTTTAATGCATGCAGCAAATTCTCTCTGTGTGTGTGTGTGTGTGTGTGTGTGTGATGGGCTATGTGTCATTAAGGATGTTGTTATGACAAGATATTGTGACAGAGTTGAAAAGTCAATAAACTGGCGAGCGTAAACAATGGGCAAAGCGATGGGCGTGGCGTGATTATGCTTGACAAATTGCCATTAAATATGCATAAACGCTTATTACGCATACGCCACATACTCCAGCCACTGCATGCCAGGCCCGAACGCAAATTGATATGCCACAAAACACAAACCGTTATTAGTTTAAACACGGCGAGAAAAACTGTGGTCCAAAGATAATCCTGTTCGATGTGCTTATTGTGTTTATTATTTGTTTGTTTCATTTATTAATGAATAGTTTTTAAGGGTTTTGAGCGCTAATCAAACAAAGCTCATGAATCAAGCACAATTCTGACTTAATTTCCAACTTATTCTAAAGAATTTTATTTTAAAAGTAAAGATTCTCAAGTTTTTAAGTGCGAATCAGTCTTAAAGTACATGAATCAAGCATTATTCCTATTTTTATTCCATAAATGCGCTCTGAAGAATCTTAAATTAAGCTAAAAACTTCTCCAGGTATGATCTCGATTCAATCGAAAAGTTCTTTAATCAAGCATATTCGTACTTCAAATAAAACTTAAATTTCTTTTATTCAAAATTCCTACCAAAATTTAAAACTGTTCTACAGAATCTTATCTTAATCTTATTAATCATAAGAGTTCTTAGGGTTTTGAGCGCAAATCAATCAAAAAGTTCTTCAATTAAGCATATTCGTACTCGATTTCGGACATCCGTACAAAATATCAAAGTTTTAAGTTCGAATAAATCTAAAATTTCTAGATTAAAGCAAATCTCGTACTAAATTAAAAACTTGTTCAAAAGAATCTTAAATTAAGCATACAAATTGTCAAGGTTTCGAGCGCAAATCAATCAAAAAGTTCTTTTTCAATTTCATTTTCTCCAATGATTTCTCATTATTTTGTTACAGCCTCGATTCAAGTTTCTGCGTATATCAAATAATATTTGATATAAGATTTCTGTATAGAAATTAAGTTAACGGGCCTTAACGTACTTTCAAGACAGAGTTTACTTGATTTAAGCTCACTTGATCAAATACTTGGTCTCAGCCAAGTTTGGTTTCGCTTTACTTTCAAGCATTTTACTTGAACAAAGTCTTAAGCTTGTGAACTTTTCTCTCAGTGTAGTGGTACATATAAATAATGTGTGGCTTTTGCTTATGACGTGGCCTAAAAACTGGCAAATATGCAATAAACTTTTAGCCAAAGGCGGGCAAAAATATGCTGCAGGCTGAGAGAATAGACAGAACAGCAGCTCGACAGGCGGACAATATGCATGTGAGTATGTGTCTGTGTGTGTGTGTGTATGTGTGTTATCAGATCTGGCAACGCCGCGGCCATTTTGTAATATCATAGCCAATTTTATGGCATGCCACGCCCGCCAAAAGCTGGCTTTAGCATAGCATTGCATTTCTGATTTGCCTAGCTGGCAGGTGTGCATGTGTGTGTGTGTGTGAGTGTGTGTAGTTGGGTGTGTGTACTTACAATTCGTGAATCCGAAAATTTGCCCAACACAATTTTCTTGGGATTTATAACGCTGAATGTGGCCGCTGCCACTTTGACTTCATAGTACGAATTTGTTGTCAGATTTTGTAATATCATCTGCATAGAAATAGGAAGAGAAATCAGAAATGATATATGAGAAAATATTCACATGATTATATTATAAATATTCAAGGTAATCTAAATATTAAAGGACAGGCAAATATAATATTTAAGAAGTTGTTTAATATATTTTTTAAATTTAAGCTTTGCCAAAATTGAGACAATTTATATAGCCCAGCTTTATATTTGCTTAAAATATAAGGCTCTATTTTGCTGCTTATTTAGAATGTATAAGAAAACAATTAAGAGGTGTTCTTGTCGGGAGTGTCCGACTAGTGGATACCCTATACCTTCTTGGTGGTCGTAGCTATAAAATGAAATATACTTGAACATTTCGTCCGCAGCAGACATAGAAGAATAGAGTATTAATTATGAACATATGTAAATATTTAAAAAAATATATAATAATAATGTTCAAAACAATATATAAATATGTAAATATTTATTTATATTTTTTAGTCAGTCAACTAAAATTAAAAAGGCGCGCTTTTTGATTTCAAATTTTGATTTGTTTGTCTGGAAAACATTGAAATTATTTGAACCGAGCCTAAGCTCATATAACAAATAGAAATATAAATAAAAAAAACTACAACTAAAACTAAAAGTAAAACAAAACTAAACAACACAAAAACCCCGTTGAGCTGCATATGAAAAAGTTAGTACTTTGTGCGGCAATAATAAAATTTTATTGTTGCAATACGCTCTCTTTTTTTTTTATATGCACATTTTTTTTTTTTTTGCCAACTTGTTTTGCTGCGGCATTTTATTTATTTATTTTTGGCGCTAAATAAAAACTGGGCGAGCTGCTGACAAAACAAGCCACAAAAAAGTAAAAACAGCATAAATTTAATTTATTTGCTACGCAAATACGTACAGGTGTGGCAGCTGTGTGTGAGTGTGTGTGTGTGTGTGTGTGTGAGTGTGTGAGTGTATTGTTTTGCCACAGAATTTATGTTCCACAAAGACAAAGCCAAAGCCTTGGTCCTGGCCATAGTCCTGGCCCGTGTGGGCGCGACTGCAGATAAATATTTGTAAAATATTTACACGACTTTTTGATAGGGTTTTTTTATGCTCCTCTAGAAGCTATATCAGTGCTACCCTTGCCTTGCTGGAAGCATAACTAATTCCGGTTTGTATTGAGCACAAATCCATTAACTGATGATATTTCCATAAAATGAGATGATTTTTCTATAGTAAAAGTCCGCTAGGAATATATATATGTGTATTCAGTTTTGACAAAGCTGTCTGGGTTTCAAGAATTTTAAGTCCTCATAACTTTGACAAAACTTAAGGAATTTTGAGCCCACATAAATTTGTCGAAAAAAGGAACCTATTTTTATTGATAAACATCTCGTGTTTTTTTTTTCTTCTGAATTACATTTGTATTTTAATTTGTTTAATTTTGGAAAAATAACATTTTTGCGAAATTTCTTTCCAGACATTTTTTAAAAACCATTTTTATGTTAAAAATAGAATCTATTACATTTTAAATTTGAAAATATGATTCCAAATGAGTTTTTATGTTTAACAGATTTTACTTTTATCCCAAAAGTGTATTCTAAAAAAGTGTAAAAATTGTTGTCAAAAACTATGCCAAAAATATTATAAATTTTAATTTATGAAGCTAAAAACTTGCTTGTAATTGCATCCTCAAAACTTTCATAACATTGTCCAAAGATGACAGATTTTTATATCTGATGATATTTTTTTATTAATATTTTTTTTTTAATAAATTTTAATTAATTTAATATTTTTCTCCTTTTTTTTATTATTAATTTGATCTTATTTTTCTCCACCCAATTGATTGTGCTTTAAACTTTACTCACAATAAAATTTTCTTTTTTCTTTTTAAATGTATTTTGGAGAAAATCTATTTGACATTTTCTTCAAATTCCTTTTATTTTATTTTTTATTTAAATAATGAAAACTCCAAACCTCGAGACAGCTTTTAAAATATTCTTTTAAAAAAACTATTTAAATATTTTGAATTCAACTCAGTTTTTAGTATGATTTTATCCAGGGCATTTTAGAGTCGAGTAGACCCTAGTTTTCTGTGATATTTTCACTGGTTATTCATGCTGTTTGTAACATAAAAATGCAATTATATTTGTTTCTTCTTTTTTTTTGTCAAATTCTTTCTAGTTTGCCCCTTGTTGGCCGTTATCTATGAATGTTTATCAAAAACCAAAAAAAAAATGAAAAAAAAAAAACAAGAAATATCAAAATATCAACATAAAGTTGGCAACAATCAACATTTTGTTGGCGCAGCGAAAAAAGAAATTGTAAAATGAAAACATTTTACACTGACAACAGAACTCGCAGCTCAACAATTTACAGACAATGAACAAGGTGTGCGTGTGTGTGTGTGTGCGTGTGTGTGTGTGTTGCCGCCCCCATTTGCTACATTTCGCCCATTTCTGCTCGCTTTCAACATGGCCGACAAAATGGCGGCATGCAGGACAAAAATAAAGAACACAGGAATGCAAAACGAAAACTTCTGGAATATATATGACAAATTGCTGGCCAGCTAGTTGGCCATGCAGCTCGTCCCGGCCACGTCCCGGCCCCGTTCTGGCCCCGTTCTGGCCACGTTCTGGCTCTGGCTTGGACACGGAATCGGACTCGAAATGGGACTCGAAAAACAATGGCCTGTGGGTCGGGTCGGGTCGGGTCGGAATGCTTACCGCCGTTTCCAGCTCCTTGGCCGATGCATTGATGCGTATATCACGGTGCGTATCCTGGCCGGCGAGTCGTGTTTTGATGATGTAAAAGTCAATGGTATTGTAGAACTCGTTGGGTCGCTTCCAGCGTATCGTAATCGACTCCTGCGAGTGACACGTCAGATTCACAATCGTTGGGGCACTCGGCCCGCCCACATCCGTACGCTGGGCAATCTGATCGGATGGCTCGCCCTCGTTCTTTGTTGTAAACGCTTTGACAATGACGCGGTAGTCGGTAAAGGGTTCTGCAAAAAAAAGAAACAACAACAACGAAAGAGAGAGAGAGAGAGTTAAAATACAATGTGATTGCAATGACTTTGATGTTTTATTATTCTATATGTTACGCATGTATATATAAATTCATTTTTATCTCTCATGTGCCCCAGTCGCCGCCTTAAATGTAAATATTTCCATGGCTCATGGCGCTTGGCTCTTATAACTCAATTATTATGACTCGGTAACCATGAAAATAAAGCGCCTGCTGTGAATTTACGTGCAATTTGCAGATGAGTCAGGGATTTAATTTAAAAGAATAACCTGATAGAGCTTATATACCTGTTCTTTATCGTAGAAACTATACAAAGAGTATTGGGAATGGCTTGACTAAAATTATTATCAATTGTTCATGTTTACAACTTATTAAAAAAAGGGGCAAGAAGGGTATTATTGTTTTGTGAAAGTGTTTGTAAGAGGCAGAAGAAAGCATCTGCAAGCCCTTAAGGACCTCAAGCTGAGTGTAACTATATCCATCGGTTCATCTTTCTGTATGTCCTGCCAAGTGAAAACTTTAAAAGCTAGAAATAAATATACTTTTATACCATACGCAAATATATCATTACATATATCGATATTCTATCGCCGCAGAATATCGATAAATATCGATTTTGAGAAATTGACATTTGTCTGGATGGGCTTTAATACATTCCATCATGGAATTTCCATGACATTTAGTTATTTATTATTTTAAACTTGGACGACTTATCAAGCTCATGTCTACTCTGTTTCACACCACAAGCCAGACTATTGATAATTGATAATAATATCCAGTAATCAATATATATCTTATACTCCTTTTACTCCCTACTTCGCTTCATCTGTCTTTTGACAATAGCTCGAGGCTTATAAGAAGCTGATATTTAGATTCTCGCTCGAGAATTATAAGAGCTATGTAAACCCTATTTAGGTATTTTAGGTTGGTATTTAGGTTCTTGTATAGTCTATGTAGTTTAAAGAAAAATTTAACTTTTTGAAAACCTGCCCAAGTTCCCCTCAAAATTGTACAACAACTTATGTACGGTGCCCATAGCCTTGAGCTTTGGTATTTACACACATTTGGCTGGCATATTTAGGCTCCACAAATTTCAAAGAAATCGGACTATAAGAACCGAAGTTATGCAGGAATACGTTGCCCAATAGTGTGGAAAAGAGGGAAGAAGAAGAAGCACAGCCGCTGCTTGCGTTTGTGTGTGTGTGTGTGTATATGTGAGAAGGGCAAGTTGGAGTGTTGGTAAGCGCAGGGTATCTGCCGGTCGAGCACTGCCGCCTGGAATACTACCTCTCTTTTTTTTGTGGTCATTTATAAAGCGTGTCCACAATATGAAAAGCGTGCCAGATATGACAGCGCTGGGAGCTGGGATATAATTAAATTTGAGTTTAAATGCGAAAATGTCACAGCAGCAGCCGCAACAACGACAACAACAACAACAACAACAGCAACAACAACAACAACCACAACAAGAGCAACAATGGACAACAACAAAGACAACTTTTGATGATGTTAAGCAGCCAAGCATTGAACAAGTGTTGCACGTTAATAACTGCAACATTAACAACAAAAACAACAATAATTGATTTAATATGCAGCGACAAATTATTAATTATTGTGGCGCCACAAAGCGTGCGGAATTTGCTGCACTTTCAACCAAATTAAAACTTTAAATATTTAAATGCAAAAAGCGAGAGAGAGAGAGAAAAAAAAGAGTAAAATAACGTGGCAAGCAAAGCTGCTGAAAAAGCGCGCACGCTGTGCCACATTTGCCAAGTCTTTTGGCAAATTGTTGCAAGCAACAAAAGCTGCTGGTTGCAACAGCAGCAACAACAACAACAACAGCTGCAGCTGCAGCTGCTGCTGCTGCTGCAACTCATGCCTGGCAACGCAACTGGCGCACCTGACGCGCGTAATTAATTAAACAATGTGGGGGCGCCGCCAGCCGTATGAGGCAGCACGGAATGCGGCGCGTTCTTATGTTGCAAGTTAATTGCATGGCATGCTGCTGGTAGCCGTACCCCCACCCTCCCCCTGCCCCCTCTCCCCTCTCTGTGCCACTCCACGCGCTCGCACTCTGATAACTATGCAACTATGCAACAGTTTTTGCTGTTTGGCTAATAATGTGGCATGCTGCTTCTGCTGCTGCTGTTGTTCTTGCCACGCAGCCTAAAAGTATGCAATGACAAAGGGTTTGCGGCAAATAGTGGGAAGAGGGTGGGGGGGGGGGGTGTGGCGCACATTTCAGCTTAATGAAACAACCATCAAATTTCGCGACTAGCAAATAATTTGTTTGGTTAGCTCAACTTAGAGCGCGTTTCAGCTAACTTCAGGCGAATAAAGGGTGGTGGGGAGGGGGGGCAGGGCGTGGCATTCTAAAGGTGTCTCAAAAAGCCGGGCTCATAATTACAGGCGTCGAAAAGTTGTTAACAACAAAACAAAAAGTGGCCAGCGTAAAACACTTGAAACTATTTAATTACAAAGCGGCGGGCAAACAATTGACTTGAGCTGCAATTACAGCTAATGAAAGGATGGGCCGAGCGGGCGGTGGGGAGGGGGGGGGATTCGAAGGGGGGGGGGTCCTCAAGGATCTAAGGACTCGGTGTGCGGCGCGTGGGCGTCAATGTTGGCCGCGTTCGCTGACAGCTTGACTGTTGCTACCTTTGCCCGAAAGGGAGAACGAGGGGAAAAGGTGGAAAGTGCGGGGGGGGGGGGGATTCGAACCATAAAAAGCAATTAAAATGGCGTTTTAAGTGCTGTTCGGCTGCCTTTTCGGCATGACTGTACCTGCCAATAAGCTGCGGTTACGGGCCAGCTTAAAAGCCTTTAATAAACCACTTGAGCGTGTCCGGACAAATTATTGCCGCGAACTTGAGAAAATATGTGTATCGAAATGTGCCAAGCACATTTTCAGCAAACGCTGCGGGCATTTAAGTGGATTTGAGCAGGTAAATTGTGGAGCTTTAAGATTGGGATATATAGTTATAAAGATAGACATATAGATTGGGTATGCTATATAATATAATGAACATAAGGAGAAGGACTGAGCGAAGGATATGAAGTTATCAGAACTCTTTGTTATTTAAGACTGCTCTCAGCATGCTTTTTCGAAATATTCAGACTGTTCTCAGCATGCATTTTAGAAATATTCAGACTATTTTCTAGCATGCTTTTAGACATATTCAGACTGTTCTCAGCATGCTTTTTAGACATATTCAGACTGTTCTCAGCATGCATTTTAGAAATATTCACACTGTTCTCAGCATGAATGTTTTTTTTTGGAAAATTTCAAACTGTGCTCAGCATGCTTTTTCGAAATATTCAGATTGTTCCCAGCATGCTTTTTTTTAAAGAAATATTCAGACTGTTCTCAGCATGCTTTTTAGACATATTCAGAATGTTCTCAGCATGCTTTTTAAACATATTCAGAGTGTTCTCAGCATGCATTTTAGAAATATTCAGTCTGTTCTCATTATGCTTTTTCGAAATATTTAGAATGTTCTCAGCATGCTTTTTTAAAGAAATATTCAGACTGTTCTCAGCATGCTTTTTAGACACATTCAGACTGTTCTCAGCATGCTTTTTAGAGATATTCAGACTGTTCTCAGCATACTTTTTGGACATATTCAGACTGTTCTCAGCATGCTTTTTAGATATATTCAGATTGTTCTCAGCATGCATTTTATAAATATTCAGACTATTTTCTAGCATGCTGTTAGACATATTCAGACTGTTCTCAGCATGCTTTTTTAGACATATTCAGACTGTTCTAAAGCTTGCTTTTTAGACATATTCAGACTGTCCTCAGCATGCTTTTTAGACATATTCAAACTGTTCATAGCATGCTTTTTAGACATATTCAAACTGTTCTCAGCATGCTTTTTAGATATATTCAGATTGTTCTCAGCATGCATTTTATAAATATTCAGACTATTTTCTAGCATGCTTTTAGACATATTCAGACTGTTCTCAGCATGCTTTTTTTTTTTTTTATTAGAAATATTTAGATTGTTCTCAGCATGCTTTTTAGACATATTCAGATTGTTCTCAGCGTGCTTTTTAGACATATTCAGACTGTTCCCAATCATGCTTTTTAGAAATATTCAGATTGTTCTCAGCATGCTTTTTAGAAATATTCAGTTTGTTCTCGGAATGCTTTTTAGAAATATTGCACTTCACAAATATCATAAGAAGTATATGAAATGTCGTATAGCTACAAGCTTAAAGAGCTAAGCATTTATAATTTAAATTTAATAATTGTCAACGTATGACAGATTTTAAATAAAAAAAGTGTCTTAACTTTCTCTTATTTCACTTATTTTCCACAAATTTTTCAAATAGTAAAACTGTAAATTTATTTTCTCAATCATATTGTAGCTCTGTAAAATGCTGACAAGAACTTCGTTTGCAGCATGATTCTGCAAGACTCTTAAGCTTACAATTTTCTGAATATTAATTGCCTTACAGTAGATTTTTTATGTGCCAGGCAGACGTTGTCCAAGCCTTAAGGCGCCCTAATCTGGTCTTATTTACGACCTCCAAATTTGTGATTCTAGATAATGTAAACTGTTCCGCACGTGAAGCACGAATATATTTGGCTTATCCTGCAGGAATGGTGCCAAATATCCACGGATAAATAGACGAGAGACTTTCGTGGGTTGATTAAAAAAATTATGCAAAACATGAAAATTTCGCGTCTGTATAGGCATCTGTCTAGCATTAAAAGGTGAACTTCCTGCTACATTTCAATTCGTTTTAAGATGCGGTTTTTTTGTTTTGTACTTACTCAGACTCTGGAGTTCGAAGTGTATCAGCGTTTCGGCCGAGTTGCGTGAGTTTTTGACAATCTCGACGCCCGTTTGATTGTCGTGTATGTGAAAGACATGATAGCCGGCGATGGCCCCGTTTTGATTCTTTGGCGGATGCCAGGACATTGTGATGCTGTTCGCGGAGACATCCAAGACGGTGAGATTCTGAGGTTTGCTTGGCACTGCAAGAGATAAAGATGGAGAGAGAGAAAAATGAAAAAGTTGTCAAGTTAAATACTTATGCGAAAAGTCAAATGCAAAGTTGTTGAAAGTGGCTTTTGCTTTTAGGCATCACTTTAAGAGCCTGAGAGGACGCACAGACAGCTGCGAGTCCCTCAGAGGTTGACAATCATAGAAAACTTTCGCAGCCGGAAGTGCTGCTCAGCACGCACACATACATACATATAAATAATTTATTAAACAACAAATAAAACTCGCAAAACAGACAACACAACACCAAAAACAAAAAAAAAATGGACGAGAGCAAAAGAAAAGTCAAATAAATTGAAATGAATATTTTGCGAGCAGATTTATATTCAAATGCCACTCACAAGCGAACGAGCATGTGCATGTGTGTGAGTGTAAGGAGCTAAAAAAAATTATATATTCAATTACGATCAGGATGGTATAGGGGAGAGGGGGAGGGGGGGGGGCATAGAACTGGCAGCAGTCAAGCGCAACGTAATCGAAGCGCATAAAGAAACGGAAATGCGATTGCGAGCAATTTATTATGGCTGCAATTGTGAGCGTCTCTCTCGCTCACACACACACACACCCTCACACACACACACACAGGCACACACAGGCACGTCTGGAGCAGCCCACATGTGCGCTTATAATCCAAGCAAAAGGATGCAAAGCTGCAGCAATAATTTCATTTGCCAGGGCCAAAGGACAACAGTCGACCATGTGTGACGCCTTGGGGGAGACACAGAGAGAGACAGGGAGGAGAGGGGAGGGGGGGGGGGTGGCTGCAATGCTAGTGGCAAAAAGCACTAAATGGTAATTTATTTTACTAATACAACAAAAGCGAAATGGACATGAAAGGGCAAAGGCAAAAACGCTTTGCGTTTGCCACCAATCAAAAGAACAAATGAGTGACCCGAGGGGGCGGGGCGAGGTGGGGGGGCGGCGGGTCCAAGCACTTGACCCGTGCCAACGGGGGGCGCTGCCATGCAAATGCGATAAAGCTTAACAAAACACAGAACACACACATCTCTGTGTGTGTGTGTGTGTGTGTAAAATAAACAGTCGCTGTCAATGTGCAGAAATTTATACAATTCAATAAATGGCATTTCTCTCTTTTTTGCTCCACTTTGCCAGCGCTGCTTCCTTTGCAATTGAAAACGGAAATGGAAATGGGAAATGGACAGAGCAGCAGAGCAGAGGCAGCGGCAGCGGCAGAGCGGCAGAGCAGAGCAGCTGCTGCTGCAGTTGATAGCGGGGCAAAGGAAAAAGCCAATTTATAGACTCAATTCAACTCGACTCGAGTCGAGTCGAGAAACTCGTTGGCAAATTGTAGGCCCCGTGCGCGTGGCATTAAAATCAATTAAGCAACAAAGTGCTGCATACACTCAGGCGCCAAAGGATAAATGTCCTCCAAGTGGAGGTGTCTCTCTATCTGTGTGCGTGCGCGTGTGTGTGTGTGTGTGTGTGCGGCACAAAAGTTAATAGCATTGACAGATGCCAGAGACAGAGCGCCGCGGCACAGGCTCTATATTTTCTTTGTGCCCCGCTATCTTAATCTTGCTCTCTCTCTCTCCTCTCTCTCTCTCTCTCTCTCTCTCTCGCTCTCTTTCGGTGGGGCATTAAGTGCTCCTGATTGGTTTTCGCCATGTCGTTTACAGTCATGTGAAGCCGCTTTGTTTGCCGTTAGTTAGCCGTAAATTGATTTCCATGCGCTGCTTCACTGCCGCCATGTTCCGGCTCCTGCCTCCTGGCTTATGGCTTCTGAGTCCTGTCCAGGTGCTTTGCCACATTCTAACGCCATTTCTGCCTCAACTGAGCAGCTGAGCTATTGACATTTAAAATGACCCATAGAGTGCATATCGACTTGTCCGTCAGTTGATTCCGGCAACTACAAAAGCTACGGTCTTTGAATTTGAGATAAATAATCTCGTATGCAACAGGCAGAACTCAAAAGCTACAGAAGCTTCAGACTAAAAATTTGAGATAAATAATCTCGTATACAACAGACTTCTTATCCTCTGATTTTCGTAATATCGATAAATATCGATTTTCAAAATGAATTATAAGAGCTAGATGCACAAAACTTGGAATGTAGCTTCTCCTATAATAAAATCCACGTTAAAACATGCAACTTTTTCAAAATCTCATCTTGTTCCTCCCAAATGATAGCTCTGAGCTTTGTTTTTTACACGCATATATATGCCATGCTTATGGCTGGTAAATTTAATAATGATCGGACTTTAAATACCGAAGTTACTTAAGAAGTTATTTACCACAGTGTGGAGAGAAGAAGCAGAGCTGCTTTATATGGAATTCATGCTTGATTATTCATAGATGAAAGCGAGAAAGTTTTCAACTGCAGCGGAGTTCAGGGTATCAACCAGTCGATCAATCCCGACAGTCTAAGTTTTCCGTTTGATTGATGTCCCAAACATGCCTCATTCGAAGCTAAGCTCAAAGCAGGTTAATCAAATATCCCCTTTATCTGTACTTATCTGTAGTTATCTGTACTCATTCTGACCCGTGCTTGAAATAGCACAAATGAAATTAACCTGAGATGGATATCGGCATATGTCATATGTCAAAAGTCAAATGTCATACCTCTGCTAAATTATGACGTGGAATGAAGCAGCTCGTTAGCAAGACAGAATGGGAGCAAGGCTTCTATTTGGGGCCCTCATTAGTAGAATGGAAAATAATATTATTATTAGTTTATTCATTTCTGAAATTAACTTGATGCATCTTTGTTTATTTATAGAACTGTCTGTATATTCCCACATATTCATATCTCTGTTTAGGCATGGAACTATATAATAAAGGAGAATACAAGGCTGTATAAATAAACGAAGAAACATCAAATTAATTTCAGTAATTCAGTAAATAATAATCCAAGGTGGCAGGCGGAACATTTTAGTAAATCAATATATTAAAACAATTATTGTCATATTAATTGCAGTATGCCTTATAATTCCCAACGAGTATAAGCTTTGAATGAGTAGCAAGGCGTATGCAAATTTTATATTCCCTACAACTATTTTCCACTCTTTCTTAGTTCTTCTCACTCTGAACTAGTTCAACAACTCTGAACTAGTTCGACATATTTAAAGCTTTAATGTTGAGGTTCACTTTATGATTTGTATACCTTAAAATCAGCTTTTACATCAGATTTCAACTGTGAACAGTTTTAAACTTTTTATTAGTTCTCACTCTGAACTAGTTCAACAACTTATTTAAAGCTCTCGTGAACTTTAAGTTGATTCAATGCAATGCAAAGCTTCACATTATGATTTATATTTCCAAAAAAGCAATCCTCATAATAGATGCCAACTGTTTAAAACCCAACTGTAGCTAAGTAGCTCTCACTCTGAACTAGTTCAACAAAATATGTAAAGCTCTTGTGAACTTATATTTAAACTAAAGTAATGTTTGAGGTTCACATTATGATTTATAATCCCTTAATGGAGCTGTCTTTATGATTTCAACTGTAAACCGTTTTTAACTCTTTCTTAGTTCTCACTCTGAACTAGTTCAACAACATATTCAAAGCTCTCGTGAACTTGAATTTGATTTAATGCAACTTAAAGGTCTACAATTTGATTTATATCCCCAAACAGCAACCCTTATAACCTTATGAACCAGTTCGACAACGTATTTAAAGCTCTTGTGAACCGGTTCACTGACTTAATATGCTGTTAGACATGAACGCACAGTCGTTGGCCCTTCCTGTCGAGTTTTTAAGGCAACGAGCAGAGCTACAAATTAAAAGAAAACAATAGAGCGCCGCACTATGAGTTGCCCGGGCGCCAACCGGAAGAAGCCAAGTGTGAAAAAGCAAAAGAAAAGCTGTGCAAAAAAAACTTAAAAAAAAAGAAGAAAAATGGGAGAAATGGTGGAAAATAAATAAAGAAAAGAATCTCAAAGCTGCGCGTGATTATTTTCACAAAGCAAAGGCAAAAGCAGGAAGCGAAATCTTTTTTTAAAAGAGTAGCGCCCGAAAACCAATATAGACGACGTGCTTAAGTTGTTAAGAAAGGCAAACAAAGGCTCTGTTGCGAGGGGGGCGCCAGAAAGGAGGGTAGGGGGGCGTGTCAGAAAGGAGACTGAGATGCCGAAGGGACTGTAAGGTGCGCACAACTGGGTCTGCTTTTGTGTGTGTGTGTGTGTGCGTGGGAGTGTAAAGCAAATAGCATTAAGTTGTCTGAGCCTCAAAAAAAACTACGCTAAAAATAAAATTGAAGGAAAAAAAAAATATAGAAAAAATAGAAAAAACAGACAAGAAGCAGCTGGCTGATTAAGTGCTCCAAATAAATGTTTCAGTTAAAAGCTGCCAAAAAAAACACCATAAAAATAATTGTAATTTAAAGAGAAGTCTTTTGGTTTGTGCCATAGTTGGTCTGTGAAGCGTTAGGCCCGCTTTTGTAGGGTATCCTTTGCTATTGTTACGCGTGAGCCTTATTTAGTTGTTGTCCTTCAGGCTGTGTTATTGTTGTTGTTGTTGTTCTCGCTGAAGTTTACGAGCTGCTTTCGCATTTGGCCAGACGTAAAAACTAAACAAAAGGCGACGTGCAAAGCGTAAATAGAGACAGCAGGAGAGAGGGGGAGGGGGGGGGGGAGAGGAAGAGAGGGAGAGGCGTGCGGCTGTCACAGACACAGAAGCAAACAAACAATTAAGCATGTGTAGCTGTGTTAAGACCCAAGCACACACACACACACACATACCTGCACACACACACACAGACACTCTTACGCCCACTTACACCCAAACACACCCACACACACACACCCACGCACACACAGCTTCACATGCAATTTGACATGTGAACGCGACGCGGTTGGCTGCCCTTCAATGGCGCTTCAAAGGCTCCTCGCATAAAGGCGCAAAAATTATGTGAAATAAAGCCGAAACAAATAGAAAAAACAAGTAAATGAAAAAGTTTCTCACACGTTGAATAAAAGATGCTTGCAAAAGAGGGGCGCGCAATGGGAGGCGTGGCAGCGCCTAAGCGCAGATTCTTATTAAAGTTAACATGTATGTTGGCCAGGGCTAAAACAATTTGAATTTACTTAACAACATTTACCAGGCAGTTTAACACCATGATTAATTTAACTGTGGAGTTACCACCTGGCAAGAAAAGCTTTGCTCGTGCGACACATAGATCAGGTTCATGTTAATTTTAACATGAACTGCAAATGGTTCATGGTGGATATACCTTTTAACCGTTACCAGTTGAATTGGATGATAAATAAAAATGGAGCGTTGCCACCTGGCAATGAAAGCCAAGCTAATGTGACAGTTAATTCATGTTAATGTTAACATGTACTGCAAATGTTGGCCAAGACTTTGGCAGTTTATTAAGCTCATGTTAGACGACTATGCATAGCAACATTTACCAGGCTGTTTAACTGCATGCTAAATTAAACTGCAGCGCTGCCACCTGGCAATGAAATACACAAGCAGAAAAGCTGCTTTAAGAAGTTTTGGAAAAGTCCTGCCAGCTTGTCCTGTTGTTTTGTGAAATAATTTGTTTAGTTTGAAGCATGAACAAGCGAAACGCAATTAAAGTGCATGTCAAAAACCTTGCTCTTTCACATGCACATAACTAATTGCGCTTAAATCTATTTTGACGCTCGAGTGTCAATCTTAATACGAAAATGCGTATAAATACTTTTCAATATGATTAAAGTGCTTTATTTAGTTGCTGAATAGAATGTTCATGTCTGGGGAAATTAGGTCTGAAATACCCCAAAGCATCAAATGCCTTTCATTCATTAAACGCTGAGACATTTGTGTTTAACACAAATTATAGCCATTGTGCTGTCTAATGTAGTCAGCATAGAATTCGTTGTGCCTTCCAGCTATTATTCAACTTGATGTGTCATCTATAAGGCATACTCAATGCACACACACACACACACACACACGGACACACACACACACACACACACACACACACATACACCATTTGGCATACAAATAAACCCTTTTATAATGTTGAACTCGTGTCTGGGGCCATTTGCTGGGCACATGTCATCTGGCTTGACTCGTAACTGTAGACGATTCTTGACTTGCCCGACAATGGACACAAATTTGCGAACTTTGAGCTCGCTTGACATGTGTCCGTTTTGGTCATTAGCCAAGCACATAACAAAGGATCGTCCGGATAAATAGTTTGTCAGTCACTTTTCGTTAAAGCCGAAGGATACTTTTAGCTTTAAGTGCTCGCCAACGTTATGGATTTGCATGGCAGTGTTGTAAATTGCTGGTATTTTAAGGAGATAAGTGCTGCGAAATCTTTTAGGACATTTTTAGCTACACTTAAGAATTTAGTTTTGAGCTCTTATTTCGCTGTGTTTGTTAGTTTCCCTTTGAGCTAGCTGCTGTTGGCTGACAGTGTTGCAAAATGACACAACTTTTTTGTGGCAGTATGAAATCAATATGTTTTATTTAACGCTTTTACTTTGTGGCAAAGAGTTTTTCTTCGACTTGCATCAATTGTTCAAAAGTAAGCTCAGAGAAATATTGAATTTTAAACATTGTTGTATTGCGTTTTACAACACTGCGCACGTTAAATGCTACACATCGCTGCCTTTGCATATACCAAAGAAAAACTGTTAAGTTTACAGCACTTTTAATATATTTGGGATCATATATTTTTACAGCTAAAACTAAGACAGTGTTAACAACGGCCAAAAGTTCAGTTTATGGCAGCTGGCAATGCTTTTGACTACGCATTTTTAAAGCTGCGCCTCATATTCTCAGCTAATTATGTGTGTGCCACACAGCCGTGGGGCACAAACAATTGAGCGATAAATCCAGCGGCGCCGGCTTCTAGCCACATGCGAAAGGTTATCGACAGGAAGCTGCACATGGCCACACCCTGTGGCAGGGGCAGTCCTTCCGGCGAGTTCACAAGGCTTGAGACACGGAAACTGTTTAGGAGGCGGCAGACAGACAACATATCTGCCGCCAGGAGTCACAGCCACAAAAGAAGAAGGCATCAATGTCACGTTCAGCATGTCGAGCTGCAGCACTAACAAGGTGTTTATGACTTTAAGCAGCACACACACGCACACACACACACACACAACCACACACAGGCAGACAAAAGGCTGCGAGTGACTTTCAAGTGCAAAAAAAGGCAGCCCAACAGCAGGCAGAGGCGGCGGCTTAGAGGGTTGGGCCTGTGACTGATGCTCTTGTTCAGCATTCCAGGACTCTTGTTGTTGTTGTTGTTATCGTTGTCGTCTGGCGCACAAATGTACATGTTGAAGTGCAGTTAGGCGGAAGTTGTTGGCTCGGCTACCAGTTTTTATAGCAGATCTTTTTTTTTGGGCCGTACACTCTTGGCTTAAAAATAAAAAGGGTTTATCTGTTGATATTCAGTTGGTTTTGCATTGTTTGCAGGCAGACAGCGTCCGACTGGAGTTTCATAAATTAACACGGCAACAATGCAGTCGATTTGTATACCCTGCTTTTAATGGGCGAACAGGGCATATGGGAAGCTAACTCAAGTGAATTTTTAGCTTTATATTTTTTAACTTCGTTTCAGATCTGCTTAGTTTTGCAGTAAACATGTCATATAAATTAAATAAATGATATGATTTATATGGTAAATAACAGTTGATATATAACCGGAGTTATAATTCTCAACAAGTTTAAGCTGCGAGCAACTGAGTAGGCGAAGGAGTCAATAGCAAAGTCTGCTGATATTAAAAAGAGGAGAATTTGCAGAACTAACTTTACAATTGTAAAATGTGAAGCATTTTTTTGTATACCCTGTATTAAGTTAGCAGCATAAAATTGCCAGCTCTGCATTTTTAGGATTTCAAAAAATTCGTTATGAAAATTAGTAAATATTCTTATAATTGGAAATCTGTTGTTCCTACTAAAACAGCAAAGCTTTTGAGCAGCTGTTTTGCAGTCTGCCTGCACTAAGTACAGGGTATCTTGCAGTCGTGCTAGGTAGCAAATTAGCTTTAATTGTTGCAAAAGGTGTTAGCCAGGTCTTTGGGCATAAAAAGCGCAGCCGGGCACGCACATGTGTGAGAGAGAAAGAGATAAGCATATATATAGAGAAAGAGGGCAAGAGAGAGGGAGAGGCTGATTGAGAGAGAGGCTGATTGAGAGATAGTGAGGCAGTGTCAAGGCACGGAGCGAAACCTGGCTTATCAGCCGCAGGGCTGACGCCTCGAGCACGCGCCTGTTGGATATGCAACGCTTTTTGCATAGCGTCTGCCAGCAAGTGTGCATGTGTGTGTGTGTGTGTGTGTAGCCATGTCGCAAATTAAAATCAAGACAGCAGCTAGCTAAATGATTGATGGCTATATTTTTTTAGCCAGGCGGATGAAGAGGCAGAGGAAGAGGAAGCAGCAGCAGTTCAATGATTTATGCTTTTTGTTAGTTATGCGCTCGCATTTGATGCTGGGGCTACTAAATGATTGTTTTCTTCAGCTGCTTCTTTCACTATTTTGCACTTTAAATGTGTTTTTTGACAAGTCATGTTCATAACTCAGTGTCCTGTAAAATTTTGTACAAGTGACGCCCCCACACACACACACACACTCACTCTGAAAGTTTTGCTGCAAAGTTGAAGTGCAAAGTTTGCTTTGGCCGGGTTTTTAGTTATTTTGCTCGCTGTTTGTTGTGTGTGTGTGTGCGTGTGTTTATTTTTGTTGATTTTCTTGCCAGGCAAATCATTTGTCAAAAAACGCTGCAAAACTTTGGCCTGCTGCTTGCTGTTGACAAGCCAAAAAGTTACGTCAATTTGTATTAGCCAAGTTTACGCCTGGACCGGAAACTTCAAGTGGCCAAAAACTGAGATTCGAGCCAGCGCCGATGATATACCAAAAAATAACTCAAAATCTATTTACCAGCTAAACTTGTATTTAACTTTACAAGTTGACCAAAAAAAAAAAAGTGTCTTTGCACCAGAAACCAGAAACTTTAGATAAATATACGTTAAAAGTTGCAGACGGGTATAGGCGACTGCAGAATACTCTTCAAGGCAGGTTTTTTTTTTCATGAATCGATCAGTGCCTTCTGATCTGTACCAAGCGAATATATAAGCGAAGAATGTATTCGCTTGTATTCACCTTCAAAGCAGGTGACTGAAGTCTGCTTTGTTGCTCTAAAACTGTAAATATACAGCAGCGACTCTCAAACTGTGGCGTAGGTAAATATAAATTGAAGGGAAATCAACCATTTTGAAGCTGTTTGGTTTTAAGCAGACGGGCAAACAAATATACTCATTTTCGCCATGTGAACAGGGTATAAGAGTAGGGAAGTTCGTAAATTTTCTAGCTGCAACTTTTACCTATGACACTTACACATGGCATCTCGCCGAGAATTAATTATCTTAATTCTGCCCCAAAGAGTTGGGCTTGGCGGATGGTGGAGGGGGTGGGGGGAAACTTTTGTCAACTGCTGTTTGTCATTATGCCGTCAACAGGCTGCATCTGACAGATACTTTAATGCATTTAATTGCAAATGGGAGCCGCTCAGCGAGGCGCGCTGCGCGCTGCGTGTTGCCAGTCGCAAGTTGGCAGTTGCCAGTTGCAAGTTGGCAGTTGCAAGTTGCGAGCAAACCAATTTCAATTTCATGCCACTCGGCGCCGCTCAAGTGCCACTCCGCGATGTGGGCGACATATAGCTCAGTGTGCTGCACGGCCAGGGATGGGGAGGGGGGAGGGGGGGCATCTGTAGACAGGCACTTGATGAGCTGCACTTTTCGGCTGTAGCCGAAATTGTGATGGCAGCTCTCAGCTTAAGCGCGAAATGAATTAACACAAAAATTAACTCAACAACAGCACCGAAACAGGGGCAAGGGGCTTTACCCCAAAGTAGGTTGAAGGGGGAGGCGAAGTTGTGAAAAACAATTAATTTAGCTAATGACTTGATGGAAATTTACAGGGTCCAGCATGCGGGGCAGCAGGGCGAATGAATTGTGAAAAGCTAAAATATTTTCTTTTTCTTCCAAAATTATCGCAAGACAGATTCCTGCTTGTTGTGAATATTAATGGGAGATCCTTTTATAAGCGAGAGGTCCTTAATTAATCTTAAATCTATAAAACATACATATACAGTTTTTTATGCCATAAATGATGCGGCAATTGGAGAAATCTTTTGTACAAATATATTTAGATACACTTCTTAAAGGGTAACTGTTAGTCGAGCAATTGTGAGCGATTGTGTCACAAATTATGCAACACTGTATTGTAATCGACAATATTGTATTAGAAATTATGCAACACTGTAATTTTTAAGTGTTCGTATAAACCCTTTGTAAGCATGCAGATTACAGGGTAACTTTTAGTGGCAACATTTTAGGTAAAAACATTTAAGTTGGCAGCTTTTGACGTTTGTTAATCTTCAATAATGGGTATCTATTAGTCAATCAATCATGCTAATAATTGTGCAACACTGTGTGATTTCGTAAAAATCTTTACGAACGCACAATTACAGGGTAACTTCTAGATAAGAATTCTCGAGTTTCTGAGATTCTTCAAATAATCAATTTAACATTTTCTGATCACAGGGTAACATCTAGTCGAGCAATTTTAACTGGTGTTCTCTCATTATTGATCTTAGTTTCGTGTGCATTTTTTTGAAATTAATTTTGTACATTATTTTTTATTATTTGAGCTTTTACTTTAACTGATCACAGGGTAACATCTAGTCGAGCAATTTTAACTGGTGTTCTCTCATTATTGATCTTAGTTTCGTGTGCATTTTTTTGAAATTAATTTTGTACATTATTTTTTATTATTTGAGCTTTTACTTTAAGCGTCAGTTAACTGTTTTGAGGCACTGTTCGAAGCTTGCAATAATCGAGAAATTCGCTAGAAATGCCATTAGGCATTTGTTGTTCAACCTTGTAGTTGGATAATTCTTTATTTTTGCCATAGATACTATATAATACATATATGGCGCTCGACTGAATACCAAATGAATTTGTTTGACTGTAATAATAATTAGCGCTCCGAGCACTTTTCAGCTGAATGTCGTCAATTGCTCTATTCCCATTCCCCAACTGCGCACTCTGCGTTGCGATGCGATGCGATGCGATGTGGCGGCTGTTTGTCAAGTAATTTGCATAAAGTTCTCTATATTATATTTCTTGCCTGCATTTACAAATAGCAAAATCAGACAAAACGAACAGCAAGTAATAAAATGGGGAAGCAATTAAAATTAAAAAGTAATTAATTAAACATTAGTAGTCTATATAGTGGTTTTTTATATCCTTTGATCGGCCAACAATTAATTATATATCTACTGTGGGAGGCAGTTCAAATTGCGGGTTCAAATCCCAGACTGAGTTGTTATTGTTTTTATACGACTAAGTCGTAGGCTCCAATGTACTTAAAAACAATAACAACTAATATATTACTGTTCTCATTAGATAAGTGTCAGGCAGCTGCAGAAGAAGGTTGCGGGTTCAAGTCCCAGGCTACAGACCACAGCAGTCACTGAACCATGAACATCTATATATGGTTTATAATAAGTATATTATGATATATGTATATACAAGTGCTTTTGGCTGACTGATTGATTGATTGACTACTAAATTGATTGACTGAGTGACTGAATTAACGGCTGACTAACTGATTGAGTGACTGATTCACTGGGTGACTGATTGATTGACTGACTCATTGTTTGACTAATTGCCTGACTGATTGACTGACTGACTAATGAATGTATTGACTAACTGATTGATGGACTGAGTGACTCACAGCTTCATTAAGTGCTCAACTGATTGGCTAACTGACTAATTAACAGATTGACTGACTGACATGCTGACGGATTGACGCACTGAGTTACTGTTTGTTTGATTGATTGACTGACTGATTGACTCAATGCTTGAATAACTGCCTGACTAATTGACCGTCCGATTTATCAACAGATTGACTGTCTGACTAATCAACAACAACTGGTTGATTGACGGACTGACTCAATTCCTGTTTTGATTGCTTAATAGTATGACTGACTCGCTGCTTGACTAATTGGTTGACTGACTTATCGACTGACTGATTGATTGATTGAATCACTGACCAACCGACTGGCTGACTGACCGATTGGTGGTTAACAGACTGACTCAATATTTGGCTGACTAACTGACAGATTGACTGACTTACTGCTTAAATAGAAGATAAACTAACTGACTGACTGACTGATTGATTGACTGCATCACTGACTAAATGAACGACTGATTGTTCATCAAATCGTTACAGCAAATAAGGGCGATGCCTATATGCAAAAAAATAAAATTAGGAATAATATTAACTAAAAATTTCAAAAATTAACACTTTATAATGTTTCAACCTGAAATCTAAGATTTCTATATTCATTTCTATATTCATTTTTCCTGTTTTCATTTCTGTTTTAATTTATGTAAGACTCATTTATTTTCGATTGGTTTAATAAAGTGTTTATTTCTGTCGCTTTATCGAATTGAACTGAATTCAACTGAATTTTCACTCAAGTTCAGGGTCATTTGTTACATCTGGCAAGTCATGAATTTTAATGTTGGATTAATCCTTGAACTACTCGAGGACTTTGCCCTAAATTTGCCATTTCGGGTTATTTATGTCGATTTGCATTGGACGCAAATGCTGGAACCAAAGCTAAATGCATTTTAATTGTACTTTTGCGTGCGGCCAAACAAATCAGCGCCCACAATAGCCACGCCCACCGGGCCAATGGCTGCCATCTACAATTTGCCAGCTGTCAGTCGCTTGGGCCCTCTCAATAAATATGGTTTTTTGTGCAGACTCACAAAATGCGCGCCAACACGCAATGTGAGCTGCAAAGCATGCAAATTGCACATACGCCGCGTGGCCCCAAACCAGCTCGAAATGGCTCAAGGGGGGGGGGGGTACTTGGAGCTTGTTACAATTAAATGCAGGCCAGTTAGCTTGTCAGCGGCTTTGAAATTTAAAGCCAGAGCCCATAAAGATAGCGCTCAGCCAGAGCTTAACAATAAATACCAAATAATTGTGGGCCATAAAAGTTAAGTTGTTAATTGCTCTGTTTGCTATTTGGCTGCCCCCCCCCTCCCTTTAGCCGCGCAGCGCCGGGCATCGCGTGTGGCGTCGATTCGAATGAAATCTTTGACGAGCTGCCAGTCCTTTTTCCTGTTGTTGTTGTTGTTGCCGGTGTCAATTGCCGGGCATATTTCATTAAGCGTGGCCCCAAAAACTTGGCCCGCAAAAACAATGTTAAATAATTCATTTCGCAAAAGCTGAAAGTTTTTGCGTGAGAATCTAGCCATATTACACGTTAACGCTAGGCCCAAGCGGGGATGGGGATGGGGTTCGGTTCCGACATGGCTGCGTGTTAAGCCGGAAATGAAAACTACGTTAATTGCCCGAAAGTATGCAAAGTATGGCCACAATTGTTGTTGTTGTTGTTGTTGCTATTGTTATTCTATCTATCGATAATAACTGAGCAACTGCGTCTGCCTGTCTACTATCTATACCCCCCCCCCCCTCCCTCCTCCTGGTTTTCCGCTTGAGCTCCATCAAGTTTTGCTGCAAAAGTTTTCTGGTGCCATTGAACTCGGCTGTGCCCGGGGCCCGGCCAGCCATAATGGAAAAGTCGTGTACAGTAAACACTCATCGAATGCAATTTATAATTCTTTAATGAGTTATTGGGCAGCTGTCCAGGCGTAAAATCAACAACAACAACGACAAAAAAACAAAACCCAACTTGAGCAAAGTGCTTTGGGCTGTGGGCGTATTACAATAAATGGTTCTCAAGTCCTTTGAATCCCACAATTAAATTAAGTACGGGCTATTAATAACGTATTACAATAAGTTGATTACGAGCATTTGCTGAACTAAGCTAGCAGATTTTTAAGTTAAAAAAAAATCCAAGCTTGCAAATTTAAAGCTATATTTGAAAACTGGTACAAGAAATCAATTTCTCAATACTAAGCTCGTTATATTTAAAGGTAAACTTGAGAAAAAGCTATCACAGATAATACTTATATTCAAGCTTCAGTATTATAGTTATATGGGATTTTTTGAAATTATTAGACATTATTTTAACTTGGGATTAAATCTAGATTTTTATTTGTATTTTAAATATTTAGTTTTTTTACTAGAGCGCTGAGAAATATTCGAAATATCTAGTTTATTTTCTAGATATTAGGTTCTAGACATCGATAAAGTTTAAGTAAAGAGAAAGATGACATACATCAGTATATCCTAGATATAGAACGTCGTTTTTGAAATGTATGTTTAAAAAGGCTAAAGATAAATATCGCTATTGAAAGATTAACATGGAGAAATATAAAAATATATAAAAATAGGCATATCCCAGAGAAAAGACATAATTAATACAGGGATATTATCAAAAAAAAAATATCTTGAATGCTAATTGTCTTTAATATTTTCCAAAACACATTTTTGCCTAAATTTTTTAGCTTTCTAGCTTTCCATTATTAGAACAATACTATCTGTATATCGTATAGATACAGTTATAGATACATTGAGATTAATATACTGATAGAAATAAGCTCATATTTCATGCTAAATTTTTTAAGAAATAAAAATATATAAAAATAGGTATATCCCCATAAACATAATGAAAATATTTTTTTTGTTTTTCTTTCAGATTTCTACATATTCGATTCGTTGGTGAGTTTCTTTTAGCATTACACTCAGATTTTAATAGAACCTCTTTGAAGTAATGTATGAAGTCTTTCTTTGGACATAGCATCCATTGTGTGCAATCATTTTATTAGAAGAATTCTGTTGAATTTAATCAGGGAGCTAAATTTTGATATAGTTTGTGATCTCATTGTCACTGATGAACTACAACAAGCTACTGCGTCAACAGTTCCAATTGGCGCTCATCTGGGGTCAGTTTTCGCTCATGAGTCACAGAACAAGTACGAAAGTGGGAGAAAAAAATGCAGTGCGAATAATAATATATTTGCGTCTCTAATTACCATAACTATCATCGACGGCGGCATAGGGGGGCGTGGCATCGCCACTGAAACCAGTCGAGTCCATGGTGTCGCCGGCAACGGCAACGGCATGGGCAAAGGCCAAAGTTGTTGCCGGAATCGCCGGCGGCTGATCCTGCTGCTCAATGGATGTGGGCGCCGTCGCCTCTGGAGCTGCGGCTGCCGCTGCGGGTGCGGTGGGGGAGCTGTTGTGCGTGGCTAATTTGAATTCAGTCTCAAGTGTTTCCCAGCCGGAGCCGGCCGGCTCCTCCGCATTGACTAGATCCGGCAACTGGCGCTGCGTGGAGCTCTCCAGGGGCAGCTCTGTGCTGGCTGCGGCCGCAGTAAATGCCGCTGGCGCAGCTGTGCTGGGCAGCGCGGCAGCTGTGCCGCCGTGTTGCACGGCAATGCTGCTGAAGAGCAACAGTTGCAACAGTTGCAACAGTTGCAGCAGCGGCAACTGCAGTGGGCGTGGCATTGTGCTTGGACTCAGTTCCTCTCTCGCTCTCACTCGTTGACTTTCCGTTGATTTTTGTGCGTTTTTTTTTTCTTTCGATTTGCTTGCGTTTTGTGCGCTTTTGTACCACTGTGCGCTGCGTTTTATTACTTGTGCAGCTGTTTTTATTTTTTTTGTATTTTTTATTTGTTACAACATTTTATTATATATTTCGGTTCTAGCTAAAGTTTTTTTAGTTGCTTAAATGATTTCCATTTTTGCACTGTCACGTAAATTTTTAGAAATAAATAGATAAAAAATGTACTCAATTTTATTTTTGTTTGTTGTTGTTGCTTTGTTAATTCTGCGCTTGAAAACCTTTTTTGTTTTTTCAAAGATCCTAAAAAATAAAACAAAACTCGCCGCTGTCACTTTTTTGGATAATTTATTGCATTTTTTAATGCCGTTCGATTCTCGCATTGTTTTTGCGTTCTCTTTCGATCGCCCTTTGTTCTCTGCGGCGCTTTCTTTTGCCCTCTGCGGCGCAGAGTTCAACGCGGTTCAATCTTTAAAAACACGGGGGCGTGGCACTGCAGCTGCAGCGCCGCATAAAAATACAGTCGCCCCTCTCGCTTGCGCGTGTGTGACCATATAAATAAAAATTATAAGTAAAAAGCAAAAAAAAAAAAAACGAAAAACTTATGAAGAGCTTGCAATAAATTGACAAGCCCAGCGTTGACATGTGTGCAACAGCTGGCGGCACTCGCAGACTGCTTCATGCCACATGCCGCAGCACAAAAACTGCAAAAAAAAAAGCTCGCCGATTTGATGCCCACGTCGGCCATAGACGACACAAGAGTGCGCTTCAATGGAGCCTTAGAATTCGAGTGCTTGAATGTAGAAAAATTGTCTATGAAAATGACGACAATCTCAGTACGACACAGATCGGAAGAGCTGGGCAGGCTCAGACTAGATCCACACGCTAGCGTGGATAATGGGTGAAATCCTGTTCTGTTCGTTGTGACTTTCATTAAACTACAATCGATCGATAAGTTTTCAGTTATTTGCAAAGATCTGTCTAACATTACATTTGAGACTCGCTAAAGCGACTTTGTAAATCCACATACACGTGTGAAAAATGAACGGAACATAAGAATTATTTAAAATTGTTAAATTGACTAAAAAGATTGTCTATATGATTGGTAATCAAAATCAGCACGAATCCTAAGAACAGGCCATGAATAGAGGCTTACTTTTACAGTTTCACAGAACAACGTGAAAAATAGGTGAGAAGCTGTTCTTTGCCAATTACAATTTAAAATGCAATGATCTATTTCATATTGCATTTGAGACTTGCTACAGCAATTTTTTATATACAAGCAAACGCGTGAAAAAAATGTGAAATACTTGAAAAACTCTCAAGTTAAGCATATAGAATTGAAGTTCTATTGTTTATATGGTATAAAATGGATTTTCTTTAAGATTGGTAATTAAAGCTAGCCATAAACAGAGGTTTACAATTCCACAGAAATAAGTGGAATGGGTAAAAACACGTTTTTTGTTTATCAACCTATTTGTTTAATTTTTCAATCACGATCCATTTAAAATAGTAAATAATACTACAAATCCACCAACACGGGTGGAAAATAGGTGAGAACTGATATTTCATTCAGAAATTGCTTAAAAACTCTTTAGTCAAACTTTTAAACCCTCAAGTCATTTGCAGTTACCGAGCTGCTGACGCACAGAAATCAGCATTAGCTACTCATATGCCAGGAATCAGGTCAGAGTTGGTCAAAAGGTAAATGCTGTTACCTGCCTGCCCAGCTGCCAATCCAGCTGGCTAATTACCCACAACGACTAAGCAAATCCAACAGCTGTCAATCATGCACACGGACTGCAGCAACTAATATGCCCCAAACCTCGGCAAGTGACTGCAGCGCAGCCAACAACAGAGGGACTTTGGGCGTGGAGTAGCAGCAGGCGCAGCAGGGGGAAGGGAGGGGAGGGGAGGGGCGGCTGTACAAAGTGCAAATTACAGTGGGCCCGTGCTGATTCATTCAACGCTGCCCGGGCACGCCATGCGCTGGGGCTAAAGTGTTGCTCGTGACTGTTGAGCAGACGGGGCTAATTAGCAGCTCATCAAACTGCAGCCGCATGCAAAATGCGAAATGGAATAAAAGTAAAATAAAAGTCAAACAGAAATAAAGTAAGCCAACGAGCCGAGAAAGGTTACAGCTACCCATAAAAATAACAATAAAAACAATAATAAATAATAACAATAAAAACAATATTAGAGTAACAATATGTGACACATAAAAGGCAGACATACGCAACGGCAAATGTATGCAACTTGCAGGGTAGGGTATATCTATGGCCATAAAAACCGATATTGGAAAACGAGCGCTCAGAAAATTGGTCAATCAAGCGACAATTGTTGGGCCCGTTTATGGGCGACGATAACTAGGCGAAGCTTATAAAACAAGCAGAATGCTTTAGTCGCGGCTGCTCGACTGGCAGATACCCTGTGAACGTGTACCCACACACATTTGAATGCTCGATTCTTTCTGCTTTCCTTAGTTAGACGCTTTTGCACTCTTAAATAACTCCTGTGTTTATTGTGCGATCGGTTTAGAATTTTTGGAGAAGGCGTTTTAGAATGTGGCTATAATAAAAATCAAGGACGAGTATGGGAACATATATATTCAATTGAGCTGTATATTCAATATATTCAACTTATATATATAACAGCTGGTAGAAACTTTATAGAGAGCTTTGATCAAAAATCCGAATCTGTAAATCGATATTTATCGATTTTGAAGAAAAGAAGAATATCTAATAAAAAGAAGATAAACTAGTATGGGATATGTCGGGGTCGAGATCTCATAGTTATTCATAGAGACGTATGAGGAAGAGAAGAGAAGAGAAGAACAGAAGAACGGCACTTTATCGACCTATCAAGAATATTTCTTACTTAAGAGAGATGGAGATGCCGCCTGCTAAATAAACATACACAAGTGCGTATTATCCTAGCCACAACAGTTTCCCCATATGAACCGGGTATCGTATATATTTAATAACACGAAACAATAATAATATCCAAAAAATGTTTCGGGTCTGATAAACGGCGACTTTTCGGGTCCAATTTGCGCAATTTGATAAGCTGAGTTTTTTGGTATTTTTTTTGTGATTGCAAATGTAATTGAAAAATTGCCCACTGTTCGCTGTCAAGTGCAGAAAATAGCTGAAGAGACATATACATATATACATGTGTGCGTGTGTGTGTGAGTGTGACCCATAAATAGAAATCATGCACACACGCACACACACACACGCACACAGTCGAAATCGTGACGACTTTTTTATGGTCGTTGGCCGCTTGCCGAGATAAGCTCCATTATGCTTGTCATATGCATAAATAATAATAATAGGCGACCCATCTGTGTGTGTGTGCGTGTGTGTGTGTGTGTGATTGATAAAAAGTGAACCTATTATCGTTTTGGCAGGTAACAAATTTTATAGCTGCCCCATGCTGCAAACGGAAGTAGAAGCTATCCGAACCCTATATATACATATACATATATACATATACATAGTAGGTCAAATGGGCCTAAGCCGATTTGCCATTGTTTACAGAAATAACAAAAATAGCTTTATAGAACCGTTCTAGAAGCTGTCGGATATATGTATGTGGGCGGGGCGATGCTCGCTGTGAAAGTGTGTTAAAGTGTCTCAAGTGTCAATAGAAATCATCTAATTGGGCACTCAAGAGACTGGAAACGATATGACTGCAAATTGGGCTGATCTTATGGGTAAACAAGGTAACAATAGTTAGCTGCGAGTGCCGAACATGAAATACTCTAACAAATATAACATAAATAGAAATTTAAATAAGAAAGTTTTTTCTTTATAAAAACGCAGTTCTCAACAGTTGATTTATATGACAGCTCAATGATATAGTTAATCGATTCGACCCGTTTCAGTATATATGCTTTCTTCACCAAAGAGTAGTTTGTATACGAAATTTCACTAAGATACACTCAGAACTGACCGAGTTCACATAGTCGAGGCAGCTCTCTAGGCAGCTCTCTATAAGGTAGATGGCTCTAATGGGCGTGAGACTGTTTGATAGCCCACATATTACCGCACTTGAGCAGCCGCATTCCAAAAACCCAAATCAAATATACTTCCTATGCATACAGCACATGGGAATGTTTATTTATTTTTGTCTCTCTCTCTCTCTCTCGCCCCCTAAGTTAGCGGTTTTTATGAATGGCCCACATTGTGGTGGCTCTGGTTGTACAATAAATATGAGTTTGTGTATCAGAAAATTGTTTGTTATTGTTGTTTTTAGCGACTCGTTGAATGTTGTTAATTTGTTGGGAAAATAAACGTAGAATTTCCGAATTGTGAGTGGCAGTTCCATGGCTAAGGTCAGTGCACTGGGGATATGCATATGTATGTATGTATGTATGTATGGGGATAGATGCGCATGCACGGCAAAAAGGATGCAGGATATGCGAAAAATCAATAGAGCCGGGCTGGCACGTGGTTTCCAGAGTACCCGAAATGCGTAGACCCTTGTTTTTCTTAATTTTGTTTAAGTTGTTGTTGCCAAAATGGCAATTCGCAGTGCGGCGAGAAGGGGCGAACACGGCAGATTGTCAACTGTAAATTGTGTCAACTAACTGTGCTTCGCTATGATATAAATATATTGGGCTATTTGTGTTTTTTCTTTGCCAGTCATTCGCGTTCTTTTGCTAAATATGTTAAACTTTGGCGTTGTTATAGGCGAGGCGAGAGGGAGACAACAAAACCCAAGCTGGGCTTGTAGCAAGCATGCGGCGCGGCAGAATGTCAACAAAACGTAACGAGCGCTCGCTCTCTCCTTCTCTCTTGCTCTCATTCGCTCTGCTGCTGCTCACTATTACATGCTGCGCTCTCAATTCGCTCTCTCACGACTCGTTTTGAGCAAATTTGCCTGGCCTTTGGGCTGCGTTCTGTTTTTTTTTTTATTGATTTCTTGAAAGGTACACAAAATGCGAATAACAACAACAAGAACAACAACAACAGCGCAGCGAACAAAGGCAACAACAACAAGATTAATGGGCGCACTATTGTACACTATATACATATGATATATATGTATTGAAATATATATTCATATTGTTCTTTTCGCTTATTTATATTTGAGTTAATTCACACACTTTTATTGTCATATCTGTTTATTGAAGTTTTTTACTTTTGAAATTTGGCACATATTTTGATGCACAATCATAAATATAGTATTTGTATCTTCATTGTTTTTTTGCTGCAGGCCTTTGGAATTCATAAAAATCCATAGTTTGCCGCATATATATATAAATACACATCGGATTAATCGGTTTGTAATTTGATTCAGTTCTTAATTTGCTTTATATATTCTTTGGTACCCAAATTGTTCGCTGTTTGGCCGAAAAAAAGGCGGCTGCTGCGCAGAGAATTTTTCCAGGCGTACGCACTTCACACGAAATTTTCACACTGTTTTCGCGTATTTTTGCAGTTATTTATTTGTTTAGTTATTTAATTTATGATCTGTCAGCAAATGAGTTTGCTTTGTGCGCATTTCATTGACAATTTTATTGAATTTTTTAAAAATTATTTGCCTGCTTTTTGCTTGGGCCACAATCAGAAAAACTGAAGCGCAACGAGACGGCGGCCACAGCGACGGCGACTATGATGACAGAGACAGACAAAACACACACACACGGCGACTGTTTCAACTGTCAGATACATTCGCCGCCGTTGGCTTGCTTGAATTCGCCGCGGTGCGGCATATGCGGCAGCTGCTGCTGCTGCTGCTGTGAGAGAGCGAGAGCCAGAGCAAGCGCGCGTACACGTGTGTGTGTGTGTGTGTGTGTGCGTGCGAGCGAACAACTCGCCAACTAAACAAAATGCGAGTGCAAACGGGAAATTCTATCGTTGGGGAATTTTATTTTGAGCGCGCATTTGAATTCTGGGATATTTGCTGCTAGTTGATATCGATAGCTCTAAATAATAATTAAGTAGTTTTATTGTTGCTCCATGGCAACAATTAATGTTGCTTTAATAGTTATTAGCTACACATTGATAAATAATGCATTTGCGATAAGCAATGTGCGTAATTAGTTTGTACAGACTCATAAATCGAAGCGACGTGAGTTTAATTAAAATACTATAACAATAGATATGAGGCATATGAGACCATGAAGTACTCTGTATGTGGCTCATATAGAATTTAACGTGAAAAATAAATTGCGAATAATATTAAAGTAGGTTCTTAAGGGCCTAAGAATATGTCTTATATAAATTGTTTTAAATGCGTTCTCCTATTTATATTCAGCTTTAAGTGTTTAAAAGTCGCTTTACATTATTTTTGGCAAACTCAGCTTGTTTCTATGGAACAGAACAAGTAAAGGGCTGCCTAACAGACTGCTTATTGCCCATAAACTACAATTCCATTTGTGGGTGTGTGTGTGTGTGTGGGTGTGTGTGAGTGTGTGATGGTACCTGCCACAATGCTTGGCCATTTGGTAAGCCCCAGCACAAAAGATACATCATTAGGCATTATGTTAAAATTACCTGCCTATGCATAAAACCACTTGAAAACTCATTACAAAAGCGCCACAGCAACGCTTACATAACATACACACACACACACACACATACACAGCAATACATTTGGTTGGGTGTGGGCAAAGGGTGGCTCAGACTGTTAAAACAGTTTGCACCATTGGCCACAAAAGTAGGCGCTGCGAAAGTTGCCACAAGGGCGTTAAAGCACTTAGATTTATGTCGCCCGATACACATGCCCGATACACACACACACACACACACACACACACGCACTCACACGCGCAGACAGAGACGCACACATAGTCACGACTTTGGCTCGTTTTATGCATTTAATAAAAACTTTCACTTCAGCTTTTCGCATTTTCCCAGCATTTTCCCAGCATTTTCCCTCTCGCCTGGCGCTGCATGGAAAAACTTTTCACTGCGCCTGCATTGAAGCCAAGTACTTAAAAAGCAATTTCCATGCGGGCCGCAGCATATAAAAGAAAGGGCTGCCGCCACGCCCAAATATTAATGAAATGATTTGAGTGGAGTTATGCTTATGCTCGATTCTACTTAATTTTTTATTCCAGATTTCACTTCTACAGGGCATCATCGGGTTGTTACGAAGTGTGCCAGAAATCTCCGTGTCCATAAAGTATATATATTCTTGATCAGCTTGGATCATGGATATAGTTAGCCAGTTGCATGAAGGTTAGTTTATTTTTTGTTTTTTTTTATTTTATTTTTATTTAGTCATATGAATCATATATGATCAACATCGATTAACTATATCATATCAATATATCAATATATCATATCATATCATATCAAAGAATCGGTCGAAAAATATGTTTTTGTTTTGAATATTTTTTTGTTTTTTTAATATATTTTAATCAAACTTGGCATTTGGCATTTATTGGGCTCACTATGCTCTTTGCTTATATGCAGAGTCTTGTCAGCATCGGACCACTATAACATATGGCTTCAATAGGAACGATCGGTTGAAGAGTAGGTTCTTGTTTTTTAAGATATATTGAGCGAGCTTGGATTGATTTATAAGAGTTGATTTATTAGATTAATTAGAAATCTTATCAGTATCGGAGCACTATAACATATGGCTGCCATAGGAACGATCAGTCATAAGTCAAGTTCTTTAAGGCAAAACTTTTTTGGTTATTCAGATATCTTAACCAAACTTAGCATATACGTGTTCTAAGCATGCCTCTTATATCATCTAGATCTACAGGAAGAATCGGAGAGGTTATGTATGAAAACCTTTTTTGGTTTTCCAGATATCTTAACCAAACTTTAGCATATACAAGTTTTATATAATATACATATATAATATTATTAACATCGGCCTACTTTACCACCTAGCTCTACAGTAAGAATCGAAGGAACATGATATGATATCTGATATGATAACCAAACTCAGCATATACGAGGTCGACCATGCCCTTTATATATAAGCATAATCTAAGCCACATTGGACGAATATATCAAATAGCTGCCATAGAATCGGTCAGCCGCAAATCAAATTCCATTATGTTTTATTTGTAAAGAAAAATATCTTTCCGCATATTTTCAGATCCTTAAGCAATATGTCTAAAAGGGCATCTAATTTTCGGCGTAAGCAAAAAAATGTTTTTTCTTTTATTTCTCAAATATTTTTGTGGCTTATTAAAAAGTTGTAAGATGTTTTTTTTTCAAGGTGTTGCGGCCGTTGCTAGTAGCCTATTGCCTGTGTGTGTGTGTGTGTGTGTGTGTTTGTGTGTTTGTATTTGTGTGAGTTTGTGGTGCATGTATGAAAAAATCATAAAACCCATCAAAATAATGTTAATTCATTAAGTGGCCGTAACTTGCGCGGGCGCCCAAGTGTAGGCTATAAAAATTTTACGCACAAAAGGCAACCGCAACGGCAGCTGGTCGGCGAGGGGGAGGGGGTAGGCAGCTGTACAGGAGGGCGCGCGGCAGAGGCGCAACATCATCGAAAGGATCTTAAGGAGCCGTTAAGCTGGCAGTTGGCAGAACTGTTGGCGCCTTGGGTTAACTTTGGCTGTGCCGAGAAAATGAATGATTTTTATTTAGATTTTATGGTTTCCTCTTGTTGTTTGTGGGTAGCGTGAGCTGGCTAGGGGAGGAGTGGGGGGGGGGGGGGCTGTTGGTAATTAGAGACAGGTTTATGCCCCGGCAGCCAGGTGTATATCATGCCACAGCAGCAGCAGCAGCAGCAACAACGGCTAACAATAAACTTGAAAATTATGTGAATGAGTTTCTTAACTTATTTTCGACTGAGGCAAAGGCTGGCCACAAAAAAACCCAAATATGTATAAAAAATATAAAGTTGCCCCAGTCGGTTTAGGCTCTCAAGATTTATATCTGGCACATGGCAGGCAGGTGATGGGGGCGGGGCGGAGGGGGGGGCGGGCGTGGTGGGGGTTGCAGCTGGGAGGCAGCCAAACGAGTAAAGCAAACAAAAAGCGAAACGAAACCAAAAGAACGAAACGAAACAAACAAGCAAAGTTAAATGAACAACTTTTGTGCATTATTTATCTGCAAAGTGAAAACATGAGCACTAACAACAAATGCGATCGAATGGGCTCAAGAGCAACGACTACGCGATGCCCTTTATTTTAAGCGGCCTTTTGGCCTTAAGCTTAACTTTGAGTCCTTCTGCAGTTTTGTGTGAGCGCAAATGAGCAGAGCTTTATGGAGCTTGCCTTGTGCTTTTTTGAGAGGCTTTAAAGGAAGAGAGAGAGAGGGAGAGATAGGTATCAAAGAAAGAGAGAGAGGGAGAGAGATAGTGAGAGAGCTTAAAGCTTGTCTTAAAGTTTTGCGCTCACAAGAGCGGGCAGAGCGTCAAATGCTCGTAAAAGCGCAAAAGTCCAAGTTTTAGGTAACTTAATTTGGGCTTTTTATAAAGCAATAATAAAGAGAACGCGTTAAGCTTTAAAGCATCGCTTAAATGATAAAGATAAAACTGCTTTAAGTAAAGTGGAAAGCAAAGAGAGAGAACAAAATCTTTAAGTTTGGCATTGTTCTTTCAAAAGCAGGCTTGCTGAGAGCTTTTGGCTGATCTTCAAGTGTAGCTTCTTCTTGGAAAATTCGGTAGCAGCGCGGCACCCAGACAAAAGCTGGCAAAGATGAAACAGAAAATAGTATATCTAGTGATTTTCCAGAGCTTTAAGCTAGATACGAAGAAGCTTTAAGCTTGTCTTAAACTCGCATTTCAGCCAAGGGCTTGCAATAGGCTTAAAGAGAAGAGAGCTTTTGGCTTGGTTTAAAGTTATTAAAAAGTTGGAAGTGTGACAGTGTGACGAAATTAAACTTTTGCTCTCTGGCAAAATTTAAGAATTTAAGTTTTAATTATGCGAAAGCTTCAATTATGACTGAAAGCTTAAAGCAAATGAAGGATTGAAATAATTTGCAGGCTCGAATCAGCTTGGATATGGCGAAATCCTGGACAAAGTTCATACTGGCTGTTTCTTTATAAAAGGTAGATTCAGAGCTTTTTAAAACAATCGAATTTAGTTAACAGTATTAATTTAATTAGTTCTTACTTAATTAAACGAAAATATTGACTACGATTTCAAGGATAGAGTTTATTTTGTGCCTTAATTTCGCCCCAGTTGCAACAGCAGGAATATACCCTATCTAAGGCTAACTGCGTGCAGGGTATGCGAAATCATAACCGCAACACTGCGGCATAATGGCGGCCCAGACGTTGCCAAACAGGCTGCCAGAAGCAGATGAAACCGCGCTGCCTGCCACTTGGCCTGCCCCAACGACTCTCTGACTGATTATGAGCTGTTGTGTGTGTAGGTGTGTGCGTGTGTGTGTGTATGTGTGTGTGTGTGTGTGGTAGCCACTCATTTAATATTTTATGACTTATCTCTTTTCTATTAAGATATTTTAATGCACAAGCGAGAAATGTTGAAGAGCCAACCAGAGGACGAAGCTCAGCCTTCAGCGCCCATAAAATCTAATAAACATAAGTCAGTGCCTGTCATGCATGTGCGTGTGTGTGTGTGTGTGTGTTGTATATTGCTGTGGTTAGGGTATTTTATTAGGGCGGGGCTCCATCGGGTCTCAACATGCTCAGCGTTTCAGGCTTTTATTGATACGCTGCTCAAAATTTACAACCTCTGAAGAAAATTTACAAAGCAGGCAGTCGAGGGGGACGGGGGAGGCGAGGCGAGAGGAGGGAGGGGGGCCCCGCAGGCTGCGATTTTTAATATGCATTAAAATTAATAAGAACACGTGTCCTCGCAACTGGCTGCTGTCGTCTTCATAATTCCATTTTATCGCGCACAAATTTTTATAGCAGCGCCGCAAGCGTCGATTCTTTTAAATAATGCCAGCTCCTCGTTCTGCGTCGTCCTGCGTAGTCCTGCGTAGTCCTGCTGCCTTGGCAAATAATGTGCCAGAATTGTCGTTGATTTTCGGCGTCATTTTCTTGGGTTGTTAATTTTATGCTCATGAGATAAGAAAAAATTGTGACAAAAACTCTCGAAAATTTCTGTGCAAAAGTGCTCGAAGGTACAGCTTGCCTGTCAAATCGTAAACAACAAAAATTGGATTGTTTCATTTTGGAGCTCCTCCTCCTTTTTTCGAGCTTTTTCTAATCAGCCCAAATATATAAGATACATATGCTATACGTAGGCTTATCGAACGTGGAGATTATCAACAGTTTGTCGAGTTGGAAACTCAGTTGAATGGGATGTAAAAGTTTTTGAGTAGGATTTTTTGCTCAATGAGTCCCAAAAGGTCCCAAGTTGGTGCAGCAGGACCTCAACAAGACCCTTTATGCTCCAATAGAACCCAACAGAGCCCAAATGGACTCAATTTCGCAAAATACCTTTTATTGCTTCAGATAGAAAAACGATTTTACTGCAGGTAACGACTATTTATTGCCTATGTATTGCCTTCTATCCCCCTTTTATTTTCCAGGCTTTGTTTTACTATATTTATATGTTTTAAAAAACTCTCCCATTCGTCTTCTTTCTATCCCTGGCAGACTTTCCCCATACTTCTTTACCTCTTATTTAATGAATAATCTTTCGCCTGATACACAGAAAATAATATAATCATTTTTTTTTTATTGTGAACAAGATTAAAGAACATTTTCTGTTATAATTTTCGAGCTGAATTAAGGTGAAATATTATAATTGTTATATTGAAGAACAAGATTAGAGAACATTACTAAATATTATAGCTGTTATATTAAAGAACGCGGATCGGAAAATGAATTTCTGTCTAGTATTTGGAAGTAATATAGTCTGCTTAATTAAAAGTTTAGGTTCATAGCAAGAAACTACAATAATAATATAATATAATATTATTTGTGTTTATCTCGGATAATGTATAATATGCATTATAGACTAAAATTTGTAGGCTCAAAATCAGAACGTAAAATGATATTAAGATATTATTGGCTTTGTTGCTAGGAAAACTTATAGGTGAAACAATGCATATCGCCAAAGTATCTTCCAATTGTCTACTTAGGTGACATCAAGGTAGAAAGTGATGGCACTTCCTGAAAAAACTTAAATATCTAGGAGAAAACGCAATCTGTACAATTGTTTTAAATTATTATATTGTCTGCGTTTTAACATCTTCCAGTTGCGTCTTTCTTCTGCCCAATAGGTTTTCCCTTTTGCAACTCAATTTGACCGGCATAACCCCCGAGGTAAAGTAATGGCCAGAAAGGGCTCAATTATCCGATTGAGATGCATGGGAGACAGCAGCAGCAAGACGTCAACATATGATTTGAAGTTCACGGCAAACATGTGTGTTTAAGTCCCGTTTAGTACCTGATCCAAATGGGACTCAATATTATTGCATTTGGTGGCCAAGCCTTGAGGCCAGCCCCTCGGCTAGGGCCTTGTTTGTCCAGCTGAGCTTTTGGACGCCTTTGACGAGCTAATAACCAAAGCTGGCTTTGACCTGCCGCTGCTTAATTGAAACTCACAAATGTTGTGTACTTTGCCAGCTGCCAGTTGCCAGTTGCCAAGGGCCACAGCTGGATGAGTCGATAAATTTGCGGCAGTTGCATATTATTGGAAGTATCTAAGACTCCGGTAATCTAGAGCGGGGTCTTTGATTTCTTTTTTTTTTGTTTTCAATATATGCCAATTCTTAACTGTGTTCAAATTTCATTAACTCTTGTGAAGTCTATAGAAAGTCTTCTCTAGGATCTGGAGAAGTTTTGCACGTAGGTCCTTCTAGTCCTCGCGCAGTACGAGTTTGTTCTTCATAATCGATATCGTTATCGATATCTTACCCCGCTTTCACGCAATCGATAACAATCGATATCGAAATCCTGCGTTTTAAACAAAGAGCTTTTAACTAATTGTCTAGAGCCACAAAATTTAACATGTAGCTCTGGATAGTAAATACAGATCAAGTATCTTTCATTTTCTAGCTACTTGGCTCCTCACTCCTGGTAGAAGAAGGTACAGTGAACCCCCAGCCTGGCGATACCGACTAGATCAATCTTGTTTTGTTTTAATAAACAACTTATTGAAACCTTAGAAGCATGGTTTTAATTATTTTCCCAATTCGATGTACGCATTTCTATTATAAAATTGTTTGATAGCCAGAATTTTTTATCATAAAGTTTGCTTTGCAGAAAGGCTTTCAAAATAAGATTTCTTTGAAAAAGAACTTTTTTGCTTAAAGTAAACTCTTACAAGTATTATTTACTATTATGAAGCCTTATTTATGTCAAAGAGATATTTTTCTCAATATTTAAATTTGTGTATTAAATAGTTTTTGAAAATAAAACAGCTGCAGCTTTTTAACATGATTTTGTTCGGGATCAGTTTTATTGCCTAACTTAACTAGTTCCCAGCTTTTAAGTAGGTTGCAAACCGTTTTTGAATAGGTTTCTCCAAATTTGATTTTAAACGGAAACTTAAACTGGATTGAATTAAGAAAATTCAAACCTAAGCCTGAACCAAACCATTTTTATTCTATTATTATTCTATTATTTAACTTTATTTGATCGTACTTCGCCTTTGAAATCGAGTCATTATTTCGAACCGTTTTTGTCAGCTTTTCGTTGCCCTGATTTTAATTAATGCATCTGCAAGGATATTGCATTTTCGAAACACCGAAGATGGCTGAACTTTCCTGTTGCGCTTTGTAAACGCGGCTATAATAAAATTTTCGCCTTTCTGTTAAACCCCATGGCGAAATTTGCGGTCCGTTGATCAAAAACAAAATTAGTTGCATTACATCAACAGCAGCGGCAGAGGCAGCAGCAGCGGAGGCAGCAGCAGCAGAGGCAGCAACAATGGCCGGCAACAGCATCTGCAATAATAGCACCGTCAGCGGAAATCCTTTCACCCAGCTAACCGCCACCTGCCCACTCCCCCCACCCCCTCCCCGCCGCTGCCCGCTGACCCTGCTTAAAGCGAGTGGTAACTCTGAACAAACATTACTCAAACGCACACAAAAAGTGGCCACGAGTCACAGGTGGGCGTAATATACAATTGCCACGCCTCACACACACACACACACACACACACAAACTATATGCCCTGCATATATAGGGTCGTGATATTTACACCCTGAACGCTGCTGTTTAACCAGCGAACAATAAAACGAAATTGAATTTTGCGCTTTTAACGGCAAAAAACACACACACACACACACAAAGGCTATAAACAAGGGGTTGCGGGGTGTAATGTGAGAGAGGGGGAGGAGTGTGTCGTGCATAATGGCTAGTTGGCAGGTGTGTGTGTGTGTGTGTGACGTGTAATGCAGTTTTTAGCTGGCTGCTGCTGCCAGCCTTATTGCCACTCGCCAGCAACAACAACAACAACAACAACAACAACAGCAACAACGTTGTCTACAACAACATTAAGCCAATTATATGCTGCACTTTTGACATTAAATTCGATTCAATTTATTTGCGCGCCCTTTCGGCCAGCAGCAGCAGCAGCCGCAGCAGCAGCAGCAGTTGCAGCTTGTTGTTGCATGTTGCTGTTGCAGCTTGTTGTTGTTGTTGTTGCTGCTGTTGCTGGTTGCTGTTGGTTGGCAGCCAGGTTATTGTTTTTGACGAGGAATTTAATTTCATGCTCACAGCAACAAACAGCCACACACACACATCTCCCTCTCTTCCAGCCAGGCAACACAAAGCAGAGGAAATTATGCGTTAAGTGCAACCAAAATGAGTAAAAGTAAATATATATATATATATATACTTATATTTCAAGTAATATGAATTTGTAGCTTTAAGGAAAAATTGCATCAGCTGTGATTGTCAAAGCGCACTTTGCCAAGTTTATGAAATAGAAAATCAAGCAAACGCAGGTGAGAGAGATAGATAAAATTCAATTTGTCAGCCGGCTTCAATTTCAGTTGCTTTGAGCCAATTACGCATGGCCGAAACAATTGGGAAATTAATTTTCTATTTTTGGTAAATGCATCGATTGTCCTTTGAGTGCCTAATTAAAGCATACTATTTCTATTGCCGTGCCTTAAGAATCGAAACCTTGCATGTTGAGAGGTCATTTAAATTTAAACTGTGAAATTTCCATTTAAAGATATTGTATTTAGTTTAGTCTAAGCGAGAATTTAACAACAATTACAATTCCGGCTGAGGGAAATTGACTAGAAGTAGTTGGCCTATAGACAAGGCGACAGACATACGAATTGTTAATCCAACAAGGACTAAGAGCTCAAGACTTTTCTTAAACGTTTTCGCTTAACAGCGCTTAAGATTGTTTTCAGTGTTGTATAGCGACATGACGATGCAATGTTATCGTGGTATTTTAGTGTTGGAAAATGTCAAAAATTAATGTAATGAGACTATATTATTGCTATTGTACCTTAACAGAGCTCACTAATTGCAAAATGTTGCTATTGGTTTATTTTGTGCACATTTTCAGTGTTGATTAAGTCTTAAACTGCGTGCTACAGATCACTTAATTGTATTTTCACAAGACTCTTTTTCAAAGCCCCTTTTCCGTACATACTTTTTTTTTTTTGTAAGTGCTGCCTTTTGAATAGCAAGTGTTGGTTAACTCCACAATTACTTCCAGTGTTGAGTACGATAAAAGCTGTGCGAAATCGTTTTTTTTTTTGCTTTTATGTGATTTATCTCAATTTAAAGCTATCTCTATATATATTTACTTTAGTTAAGAGCTCTCCAGCTGCCAGTGTTGGTTAACTGCTAAAAGTGTTTTAGCCTAGATTATTTGCAATTTGTTTTAATCTTTTGCCTGTTTTCTATTTATTGCTATCAAGCATTTTAATAATACACATATTCACTCTGTGGACATCCGTTGGCCAGCTGCTGCCGCGGGTCATGCTAAAATCAAAAAAAAAATAAAAAAAACACAAACCAACAACAATAAAAACTGCAAAATTTATGTTTTCTATTATGCAAACCGACTGCCGGCAAATTTTCATATGTCACTCGCATTCCAGTTTTGCGATACCCAAGCGCCCATTGTTATGGTTGTTGCTGTCGTTGACTTAATGGCAGACGACATTGTGAACATAATGCTGACATAATAATATTTTTGTTGCTGCCATGATCTGCATGACAACACACCGAGGCAACACCAGCCAGCCGCCACATCCTGCACCACTCAGCCATGCACTAGAAAATGACTCGCAGCTGACGGACTGAGTGAGTGTGTCTCTGCCAGTGTTGGAAGCTGTTGCCGGCTGCCGATTGCCGCCTTGCCATTTGTCTGGGTCATTACTCACAGTGCACAATCTGCACCCACCCACACACCCACCCCCACACACACACCCACACACACACAGGCACACATTTGTGCTATTGCAATTTGCTGCAGCTTCAATAAATTCCAAAGCAAATGCATTTTTATTGAAAAATATTTTCTGCTCTTTTAGTGTTGAATAACACCAAATCAGCAAATGAAGTTGATGGAAATGTAAGCGTAAAAGCCAGAAAAAGTAAACGCACACACACACACACACACACACATCCACACACACACACGCACACGCACACATATATTGCTGTTCATGTAATTAGAATTTTAAATTCGTGCGAATTTCTCTCGCAGCTTTTTGGCGTTTTTCATTTGCCTTTGCCTTGCTGCAAGTGGAAGTTGCACGTAGCTTTTTTTTGTTTGTTTTTTTTTTTTACTTTTCCTACATCAATATCCTGCAGCATTCTTCAGTTAACACTGGGTGCTTCACACTTCAGGTGAAAAAAGCGACAGACCGCACTTTATTTATGAAATGCGTAAATTTAAACTCAACCGCAAGCTAGAAATTATATTCATAAAATACATGTGTTTGCATGTTGCGAGTTAGCTTAAATGTAAGCTTTGCTTTATTTGAGGAAATTTATATTTAGTCAGGCAAGTCTTTAATATAAATATAAATACAAAAAGTGGTTGACAGACTCAGCGAGAAGAAACTGAGTAGAGATATTTGAATTCCAAGCTCAACTCGGAATTACAAGAAGATACAATAAATTCTATGTGTTATACAAATTTATCGTATATTTATATAAACAAATATAACAAGTTCTTTTCGTCAAAGAAAAATGTTATTTAACAGGAAAATAAGAATATCTCTAGTTTTAATGATCTTAATGACATTTCCCGTTTGCAGATAAGTGAGAATAATGAAGCTTGTAAATGCAGAGCTTGATGAAGATTTCTTGAATACCAGAATATTTTTCCCACTACTCTTCCACCGATCTCTTCTATGGCAACTAAATGATATAGTATATATATAGCATATATAAAGCGAGTAGAGTGAAGCGAATAAATGCCGAGTTTGTTTAAGATATCTTGATAATCAAAGAAGTTTTCAGGAAACTATTTTTCGACCGACCGTTTCTATGGCAACTATATGATATAGTGGTCCGATCCGGCCGATGGAAAGTTTCAAGACGATAGCTTTAAACCTGAGAGACAAAATTATAATACCCTCTAAAAAGTTACAACAAGTGCGTCAAATAGAACGTTAAAATCTTCGTATTTGTTCACTTATTATGTACTTATTTCGAATTCTGCTTTGTGTAGCATTCGTAAACGTTTTAATACGCTTAATTATATAAATACTGAATCTCTTACAAAATTTATTATTTGTAACGTTTGGAAACGAATTGGAAAAATTGCAAGTTTTTCATAAAATAGTTGTTAGAAATTAATACGAAAATTAAACTTTTTTATTGCAACAAATTAATCTCTCGAGTATTTTGAGATTGCAAATGCAATTTATTCGTATTCAACTTTCGAGGCCCGTTCGGTATTTAATATGGCTGTGAGCCTGTTTTATTGGCTGTCCATAAACAAAACTATGCATAAAAATCTATAGCATTTTTTGCCAGCCATGCACAAGATTAGAAAATATTCAACGAGTGGGCGGTAGGAAAGGGAAGGGTGGGGGCAGAGTCGGGTTTGGGTTGGGAGCTGCAGACTAAAACCAAAGGCTGAATTTAAATTGTGCGCCCTCAGAAGCCCACAGACAATGACAAAAGTCGTTGCCAGCCCGAACTGTGGACAAGTGTTGAGCGCAATATGTGTGAGTGTGTGTGTGTGTAGGGGTGTGTGTGTGTGACAGAGGGAGTTACTGTGTGTGTGTGTGTGGGCGTGTGATGATATGCTTGTGATTGGAGCACGAAACCGAGACGTATGATGATGTTGATGACGACAACGACGACAACACACACACACGCACCCACACACACGCACACGGACGCACACTATGGCTAAAGGAGTTGCGTGCGGAAAGGGGAATTGGGGGATATGGGTTAAGAGTTGTGGGGGGTGTCATAAACAACAGACAAGTTGCACATGCACTGGAGCATAACTACCCGTTACAGCACTATGCGAAAAATGTACACACACACACACACACACACACACACAGACATAACACACACAAACACACACACACATTGGTGAGCCATGGGCAAAGCGAAAAAGTCAGCCAAGGAGTGTGGAGCTCTGTATGAAGCAGCTCGCTGCCAGGCAGTCTCTGCATATTTTAACTCCCACAGGAAAAATTTCACAAGACATTTTAGAAGCAGGTCAGCGGCAGGAGGGGAAGAGAGGGGGGGCAGACAGTGCATTGGCAGCGTAACCAACAACTGTGACCAAACAATGTTGAAGCTTTGATGAACCTTAAAAGACAACAACAACAACATCTACAATAACAACTGCAACAAAAAACAAATGGTAAATATGACAAAATACTGCAGAAAAGACCGAGTGCATGGCAAAGTGTTTCTAGCGCTTCTGTGTCGGGTTGTGTCGGGTTGTGCTGCGGCAACGGGGCGTATGAGTGTTAAAAATTGTGCACTATAGATGAATTGAAGTTCCAATGGGCTCATGCCCCACTGTGTGTGTGTGTGTGTGTGTGTGTGTGTGTGTGTGTGCGAGTGTGTGTGTGTGCGAGTATGTGTCGACTCGTCACTTCAAGCAAATGGAGATGAATGCGACGTCTGTGCTGCTGGGAAACCAAGTTGAGACCGGGCCAAGCGAATATACATTGGCATATTTTATGCATGCTTTTACCAGAAAGGACACACACACATCCACACACACACACACACACACAGTCGGAGATTGGGCAGGTATTGCGCTTGTGCCCCTGGAGCAATCATCGAAAACTTTACCATTGTGCGGTTGCACAATGAGTTTTGCACTGGCCTTTGGCTAGAATTGTAGCTTTGGTTCAGTTCATCGCAGCTTATTGTCAATTTTTCAATTAATTGCTAATAGCATTTGCCTGCTTTGACCATTTTGTTCCAGCTCATTTTCGTTCTGCGACTCCTGCGGCAGCCGCAACCAATATCCGTTTAAGTCCTTTTCGGTTTTTGACGGCAAAGGAACTGAAGGTTTTGTAAGCTCAGCACGGAATTATTCACAATTTAATTTAAATATCAACTATTTTGCTTTTAATTGACAAATATTTCCAAATTTCGCAATGTCCTTTCATTTGAAAAAAAAATAAATATATTTATATATATATATATATATTTAAACCTTTTTCTGAAGGCAACTAAATGAAGTGAAAACAGAGCGAGTATGCTAGATCGGCAGATGCCCTGTTTCAATGTTTAAAATATCTTTTGGACAGATTTGGCTTAAATTCATAAATGAATTGGCCAACTGACCTATTTTGTAATAATAATTAAATAAAACGTAGTAAATAAAAGGCTTCAAGCAACATATTTCCTTCTTGTCTTCTGCACTCCAGAAAATATGTTTGCTTACTTTCTGTTTATATAAACGTTATGCTTAAAGCTATGTAAAATAAAAATTCTAAATTTAAGACTGTGTTTTTAATTATGTCTCATTTAACGACTGTGGTCAATAAGGCTAGAATTATTTTGGGTTTCATCAGGCGATGGTCGAATGAGTTTGACAATAGCTACACGACAAAGTCGCTATTTGATATCTCTAGTACGAACTAGTCTTGAGTACGCCTGATGTGTCGGGTCGTCATAATATTCCATTCGCTAAGACAGAATTGAATCTGTAGAAAATCAATTCTTATTGTTTGCCCTTCGTAGTTTAAGTTGGGATCTGTCATACTCCAGTGTACTTCTGATCTTCTTTTTTCTTTAATTAGTCGTATACTTAATATTAACACACTTCTCTGTCCCTACTAGACTAACACGTAACTATACACCCTTATCTTTTCAATTTTGTCCAACTAACTTTACCTTGAACCGTTCCGGGTCCTCTGTGATGATTACAATAAGTATTACAATGTATTCTGCCCGGAGTCTTCTCTTCCTCGTATAAATTCATATATTCTAAGCTTTTTCGAAAGTAAATAGTTTTAGTTTTAGTTTGTAGTCGCTTTTGTCATTCGACTCGTGTCGAACGTTAGAAAGTGGTTGCAAATTTGAGAAACTTTTAATAAAATAAGCAGCATACAAAATTTGAAAACTATTTATCTTATAGTTCCTGAGTCCAATGGGTATATTTTGTGTCGATATTGCTTTTATAATTCCATAGACCAGGACAGATGTCGATATAAAGACTTGGCTGCCGCTCAAGAATGTGCCCCATAGCGTGCTTTGCGCGTTACAAACTCTACTTGACGCATTTAACAGGGTATTTAAACCAAAATTTTGGCAATGTTGGGCCAGAGTTGTGTGACAGCATACGTCAGAAAATATGCATCAATATGCAAATGGCAGGCCCCAAAAAGTATGCAACAAAATTGTTAGATTTAGCCTTCTGTTGCATTGTTGTTAAATTGTTGAACGGCTTTTGGCATTTAGATTTATGTCCGGTCTCTGTGGCACGTTGTGCATACCAAAGTGGGCGTAACCAATGGAGATGGATGCTGGTCGAAAAAAAGTTGGCTATCGCTATAATTGATTAATTAAATCTCCGCCTAGATAGAGAGACAGAGCGAGACAGAGATAGAGGCTGACTGAAAGGGGGGATGGGGGAGGGGTTGTGGGGTAGCTGCACAATTGCAGACAAAGTTGAGCAAAAGTTGTCGCACAGATATAAAAAGTTTTTGTTATAAAATTTTTTTTGCCCCCGCTTTCATGCTTTGCATATTTCTTGTACGAGTTTGACATACGAGTTGAATTCTCATGTTGCTCACTTGTCAAGCTGTCAATTGGCACAAGACTGTTATGACACACACACACGCACACGAAAGAGAGGGCGAGAGAGAGAGAGAGAGAGGGGAAGAGGGGGAGAGGCAACAGTCAACTGCTGGGGATATGTCATTACATATACGGGCACTTGAAAAGTTTCGTTGAAATGTGCACAGCTTGATGGCAAGCTGTAAATGCTGTCTCTCTCTCTCTCTCTCGCTCTCTCTCTCTCTCTGCCTAACTCCCTCTTTGTGTTACACTCTCTTGACTGCTTGGCACGTTAACTGTAATCAGATTAATAACGGTAAACACTTGTAAAGGTATGCGTACGAACACTTTTGGCTTCGGTTATTTGATTGAAAAACTGCAGCTGCAGCTTCACCAGCAAACACACACACACACACAGACACACACACTCACACTGTCTCGTGCGCATTCCCAAACAGGTAGATTAAATTTCATTCTGAAGTTGAATTATTGACAACGGAAATTGATGTCATTGACTCGTTGCAACTGCCACTGCCACTGCCACACATGGTGCGACATGAGTTGAGCTCAGCTGATTGTGATTAGTCGTTTGTGCAACTGCAAACTTGCCGCACAGCTTGATTGATTTATGTGTGCGAGTGTGTGTGTCAGAGTGTGTGTGTTTGGCAATGACTGCATTGAACCCGAATCAGATTCAGACGCTCGGTTCGCATTTGGTTTGCTGCGCAAGGTTTGATCCCTTGTTGGCAGTTAAATGAGCTGAAACGATGACTACAAAAAGATTGTCAACCCGAATGAAAGGGATGCTCGACATATGCTTCAATGGTGCAGGCAAGTGTTGCAAAACTGACGCGTTGAAGCGTAAAAGTTGTTATTTGTATAAATTAATATACGCAGTCATAAAACCAAGCAACCGATGTCAGAACAAGACTCTAATTAAGTCTTCCACGTGCGGAAAATGGGTGGAAAAATGGTGTCTAAAATTGTATACAAAAAATCAGCAACGCGCAAGGCCGCATAATGCCAGCTAGTATATAAATATATATATCTGTCCCATAATCAGTTTATGTTTAATTGTTTGCTGTTAATCAGTACAACTTGTTCTTTAATCGAAAAAAAGTACAGAAACAAAAGCGCATGTTTGTTTAAAGTCAATTAGTTCGTTTGTATAAATATTCATTAAAAAGTATCTGTGCAGTGTTTTATCATGTGAATCGATGCATTCAAAATTGAATACATATGCGTTTGAATGCATTCAAAATAATTGTTGATTTAGTTAAAATATATTTGCGAAATCGAATCATAATGTTGGGCTGCGCACAATGGGGCGTATGCGTGTTGTTGATTTAATGCCCGGCCATTTCATGGAAAAGTGCACAGATGTATGTGTGTGTGTGTGTGTGTGTGTGTGTGTGTGGCATTGTGGCCGCCTGTCATTTCGCTCGTGGTTTGGGCCAATTGATAATTTTAATTAAGCGCTAATATTATAATTTATTATTATTATGCTGATGTTAACAGCTCATCGCGCGGCGTGTGTGTCTGCATTTTATGTGACAGCCGACGCGGCGTATGAGTGATCTGGCATTAGCCTGTCAACCTCTACCCCGCCCCCAGTCAGTCACTCCCTCAAGCCGCACCCCCCCTTGAGGCATGATTAATATGCAGCTATTTAATTTTATGAATTATTGATGCATATTTAGCTGAAAAGCCGTCACCGTACACACTTGTGCGTCTGTATAGGCAATCAGGCCAAGGGGCATTTTTTATACCCTGAACCCATTGAAAATGGGTAAAAAGGGTATAATGTATTTGTGCAAATGTATGTAACAGGCAGAAGGCAGCATCTCTGACCCCATAAAGTATCCATATTCTTGATCAGCATCAACAGCCGAGTCGATCTAGCCATGTCCGTCTATCTGTCCGTCCGTCTGTCCGTCCGTGTTGTCCATATGCATGAACGCAAGGATCTCAGAACCTATAAGAGCCGATAACTTGCCCCGTTTTTAAGTAATCGACAAAAATCGATATCGAAATCCTGTTTTTAGGGCAATTTCGGCAAATAATATGAGCTAGAGTCACTAAACTTGACATGTAGCTTCTAGAATAGTATATATATATCAAGTATCTTTCATTTTATAACTATCGCCTGTCTGAAGAAGAGGTTTTAGGGTATTCCCTAGCCGAGAGCTCCCGACTAGAACCTCTTACTTGTTTATACATATATATATATATACATATATATTGCTTTGCACACTATATTATATAGTTGTCGGCCTGCTCTCCAGTTATTTGCGGTTGATTTATGCGGTCGTTCAGCTCGGGATTAGCTGTATTTACACTCTGTGTGTGTGTACTTGCATAAGTATTGCTGCTGCAGTTCATTTTAATTAATAATTCTTTTTTTTTCCGCTCTGCTCTTGTTACTCACATGTCATCGAATGTAGCGTAAATTGACTGTTCGACTTACCTGCAATCAAAAGGAATAAGAGAAATTCTGATTTAGTTTCTAATGAAAAAATATTCATAAGCCACTTTTTAGTGGTTTATCTGCGTATAAATGCCATATATTTTAATAAGTCAAACGTATGCTGCATCTTCATTAACTTTTGGTATTTATTGCCAAGGAGAAAATCACAATAACTCAAAAATGTCGATTTATATGCAGCAAATGCACTCGAGTGAGTGATAAATAGTAAAGGTTTGCCATTTGTAAGGCAAGCATAAAATTTGGGTCAGACAGAAGCAACAAATTGAATGATAAATGCATAAATGTTAGCTGGTTGAGTGTTGTAAAAGAGACTATCATTCAAAAAGTGTGGAGAGTGTGGCAACGCTGCTGCTTACCAAAAATAATGATTGCAATAAATATTTATTAATTGTAAATTATTTCCTCAAATTTTTTTAAAATAAATTAAACCCAATTCTAAACTGATTTGTCTAAATTATTATTAAGTCAACATCTTTGGGCTAAATTGCTTCAAATCTTCTTGAGTGTTGCAAAATGCTCTAAAAGTAAAGATATGGCCACGCCGTTCGCATATTTTACTTACAGGCAATTGGCTATTGTGTTTAAATTTAGTTTTTCCAGCAAAAGGAATGTGTTTAAGAGATTTTCAGCCGTCTTGCGCGATCTTAGAACGCATATACTATATATTTAGGGCATAAAACAGGAAATTTGAAATTAAATTTTCGATTTCAATCAGCGTCAGCTTGCACGCGTCTCTGGCGAATACTGCATAAAAGTGTCCCTTTTTATCCCAGTGTGTGAAATTTAATATTTGTGTTGCCAGTTATACACACACACACACACACACACGCACACTACAAAAGCCATGTGCGTTGTGTAAATAAGCAAGGCGAAAGGCAAAAAAAAAGGATCCAAGGGAAAGTTGAGCGCCGAGTCTTGGCGGCTTAGCGGCAAAATCAATGACACAATAAATATTTGTGCAGCGCTTAAGCGTCGAGTGTTTAAGGCTGTGCGCAACAAGAGGACTATGGCCCGTTATATAGACAGATAGCCGGATATACAAGTATATATACAGGGTATACACACACACACACACATATTTAGATATATATACATATATTTCGATATAGCCTTGTGTCTTCAATTGCAGCTTCTGCAGGCGCTTTAAAGCGAGTCGCACTGTGTGAGTTTAAGTGCCAGCAACTGCTACTAAGCACACACACCCACACACACCCACACACACCCACACACACATATTGGTGTTTGTGTGTGTGTCAGGCTGTAAGCCGTCTTGGATATGGCCCGCTCGCTTTTTGAAGTTTATTTCTTCTTTAGTCTGCATTTTTATTCGCCAAACTTTTTGCTTTCTTTTTTTTTTTGGCTGTCTTGCAAAATTTAAGTGTGTCATGACATAGGTACCAGCTATGTGTGTGTGTGTGAGTGTGTGTGTGAGTAGCGCGCATGTTTATTGCACTTTAGGGAATATCACTCCAGACCCAAACCAAGCCTCAAGTCAACCCCACCCCGACTCGACTCGGTTTGCTTGTGTAAGGCAAAACGTCGCTTAATGTGGCAGAAAAATGTGTAAATTACGTCGAAGCGAGAGCTCGCTGTGTCTATGTGTGTGTGTGTGTGTGTGTGTGTGGTGTCCTAGTGTGTGTCACAAGAAAATTGAAAAATGTAGCGCATTGTAAAAATGGAGAAAAGTGTTGCAAATTAAATAAAAACAGCAAATGGCGAGAGACACCAGCACAATATTAAGAATTTATGTTGAGAGGATTACGTTTCGACGCGAGTTTATTCCCTAGAATGATTGGGAACTTAGATTACATTCAATTCTATGAATGAAATCTACATTTTGAACCAAATCGACCAAAAAGCATGGGATTACGTTTTTTTGATGATTTTTTTGGAATATCTTGATCAAATAATGTCGGATTTTGGAATAGTTCTGATCCTTACGAGTCCAAAATCGGACATTATTTGGACAAGATGTTGCAAAAAATCATCAAAAAAGGTTGACTTTACAAACGAATCGTTTTTTTTTCAACAACTTTTTTTTACCCATATTTGTTTGAATGCCAATTGATAGTAGGGATCCGAACGAATTCAAAAAGGTATAACATACCAAAAAATATCATCAAAATAGTTTTGATTTTCGAACCGACTCCGATTTTGAGGGAAAACGTGATGCAACCCCTTGCTTTTTGGTCGGTTTCAGTCAAAATTTAAATTTTAATTTTTTACCAAAATGGTATGAAACTCCAAAATCGGACATTATTTGGCCGAGATATTCCAAAAAATCATCAAAGATAGGTTGAATTTACAAATGAATCGTTTGTTGATCAACAACTTTTTCGAACCAATCGATTTTTAATTTTTTTGAATGCCCAATTATAATAGTAGGGATCCGTACGAATAAAAAAAGGCATAACATTTCAAAATCAGACAATATTTACCCGAGATATTCAAAAAAAAAAACATCAAAAAAGTTTTGATTTTCGAGCCCACCCCGATTTTGAAGATAAATGTGATGTAACCCCTTCCTTTTAGGTCAAAATTTAGGTTTTTATTTTTGAATGCATTTCCTAGCACATACTTTCCCTGAATCCAAACAACTTATTGACGTGTTGGTCAACTTTTGAACTCTAGTATTCATCCAAAGGAGCAACAATAGATTGTTCTTTTTTGAAATCATTTCGAAATTGTGCGAAACTTATGAAAATATTTGGTTTGAGTAAATTTATGTATGGCAGAGTTACTTTGTAGCTGCCGATGTCCCCTTTTTTTGTGGGAAAACAATGGATTGTCGTGACAGAGATTTTGATGGCAGCATAAAAATCATTGCAATGTTGCAAATGTTGCAATCGAATCGAGCCAGCAGCAGCAGCAGCAGGGGAAGCATTACAAATCAGTGCCAAAAAATGCAAGTAATAACTCAAAAGTCGTCTCATTGTATTCGCATTTTTATGCTCATTTTTATTGCTCATCAGGCGCACTTCGGTTGCCTGCCGTGTATATACAAATACATATACATATGCATATGCACACACACACATATATATATACATATATACATATATATTTTTATCTGTTTTTACGCGCGTAGTTTGTTTTATTATTTTTTCGGAGTTATTTGTTTTTTTTTTGCAAATCCGCCCACAAATCGCCGCATAGTAGTTTTTTGTTCAGCGGAAGGCACAAATATCGTGCGCGAAAAATCAGAGTGTTGTTTATGTGATTTATGCGCCAGTGCAGGGGCGTTGCTCGGAAGGGGGTTAAGAGAGAATTGGGGATAGGTGGAAGGGGGGTGCGGTTGTCAGTGTCAGTTGCCCCTTTGATAGTTGCGATACGAGCTATGGAAACATGTGAATAGCGCTTGATCCAAATGAAATGCGCATAAAACTCACAGCAGGCAACGTGATGGACTAGCCGCAGGGGGGGGGGGGGGCGTGGCAGCAGCAGGTGGTGGTGGTGGCCGTGCTGCTGGGCTCTTAACCCACTGACAAAACGAAGTTCGAACCACCGAACACGTCCTGTGGCGCATTACAGGCACACTCATAAATAAACACACACACACACACGCACACGGACACAATTGAGGCACAATTGGAAAATCGGAAATGGAAAATGTGGAAAATGTTGACTGCACATAAAATTTCATTCATGAGCAAGTGGATCCACTCGAAGTTTAAATTTTAATTACAAGTTTATTATTTTGTTTTTTCTCTTTTTTTCTTCCATTCATTTTTGCGCCTCAACTTTCTGTCAATCAATGGCAGGGCAAAAGTTTTTCAATTTTGCAGCAACAAATAGCTAACAATGGCTTTTTATATGTATATACACACTATAGTATGGCCGATTCAATCAATATGGCACACAATTGCTCCATTCACACGCCCATTTGGGCAGCTGCGAGGGCAGCTCCTACCAAAAGCCAAAGCCATTCTTCGGCGCCCTTGGCCCACTCCCATTGACTCCAGCTCAGTCCAGCTCAGTCCAGTCCAGTCCAGTCCAGTCCAGTCGAGTTGAGTTCAGTTCGGTTCGTTTTAGTTCAGTTTGGCGAACTTTAGCTAACAAAAAATTAATTTAAAAACTTATTTCAATATCAAAGTGGGCCCCAAAGCCGACGCAAAAAGCGCCGGCCACAACGTAAGCGCTACAAAGCGTGTCACATTTTAATAAGATTAAAATGAAAATGTCGTAACAGTTTTTCCTTTTCTCTCTATAAAAAGTAAAAAAAAAATAATAAAAGCTAAAGAGCAGAAAACTCTGTGCGAAAATCGCCGCCAATAGGCGTGAGCTAGCTTTCTTCAATTCGTCAAATTACAAGTATTATTATTTTTTTTGACTACCTTCTCTTTGCGTTCGAAATCAAAGCAAAAGTTACTTTGACAAAGCTCAACATTTTGCTTTGATTTACCATTTAAAATGTGATTTATTCGAATTTTAAGTAAACTTCCAATTTATTGAGCATTGTAAGGCTAAACTAAACTAAAACATATTGGATAAATAAGAGCTTGTATTTCTTTAAAGCAAATTGAATTTGCCCAAATCGAAACATGGTTTTCTTGAGTACGTAAAAGGACAAAATTGTTTATTTGACCAACACTTTGCCGCTAGTCAATATATGTTTAAGCATAAATATCTATATTTGTGTTAAACACATTTAATAGAAATAATATTAATACCAAAACACAGCAATACTCTTTTTCTGGTCTCAACTAATTAAACGCCCAACTTTCAAGCAGCAGCGGCTGTGCAGAAATATTACTCATACGCCGCGTTCGCACAGAAAATTAATATTTTATGTATGAAGGAGGTAAATTTTGCACTTGATTTAATCTTAGATTGAGAGCTTACATTATAAATTTGGAAATCTAGAAAATTGATACAGACAGACATAGCTCAAGACTCTGTATATTCAGATCAGGAGTATATTTTTTATTTATATATTTATGTTTATATATTCCGATCAAAAATATATTTAATATTTATTATTATTTATATTTATATTTATAATAATATATTGCGCTCTAGAAAATATTTGTTTTATGGTATCGGAGGAGTTTCTTTCTGATGTTACATACCCTTTATTTTTTACAGATTTGTAAAGGGTTGTCTATTACGCATATCTATCTATCTATATATATTTATGTGCCAATTTTTGATCAACACCTTTTCGCAGCAATCGAAGAGCGTTGGAAATAGAAAAACTCACAGATTAATCACACATTGATGACACTAATTAAATGTTCAGATAACAAGAGCGTGAAATAAATGAAACAAATAGTAAAAGCAATAAAAATACGAGAAATAAAAAGAGCGAACTAAAAATGCTGAAGAAAATGGACTTGAAGACAATTATTTACAATGCGTTGTGTTCGCGTCAACAAAAAGGGCTAAACAAGCGCATAACAAGAGTGTGTGTGTGTGTGTGTGTGTAAGTGTGCCTGTGTGTGTGTGTATCTTGAGCCAATAACACTAATTCTCAAGCAGCACGCGGACGCTGAAAAATCGTAACAACAGTTGAGCAGAGCTCTCAGCTCTGGCACTTGCCCACCACGCGCCACGCCCATTGAAAATGGAGGCGGCGTCATCAGAATTTGCCAGTTGTAGCGACACAGGGGCGTGGCAGCACATAAAATGTTAGCAAGCAGCGCAAAAGAATTGCCAGAAATCATTCAACGTGGGGCAACATAAAAGCTGAGCGCTTGGGTGTGTGCCACAACCGCAACCCAGTTGCAACACGGACTGCTAATGTGGCAGCAGCAGTTGTTGTTGTTGCAGCTGCAGCTGCTGCTGTTGCACTTTCGTCGCTTTCGAGAGCGTGCACATTTTTGGCATAATACAAGAAAATTGATTTGAAACATGCATCATTATCAACATCGTCGTCAGTGGCAACCCCTTCTCTCCCCTCCCTGCTGCTCCATCAACTGCCACCCAAAATGTCTTCAGGCACTTACTTAGTGCTGCTGCTGCTGCAAGTCCCTGCAACACTTGTGTCATTCAATTCAATGACGCTCATTCATTCAACGTTTTGCAACTCATATGAAGCAGCTATTGAAGCATCATTAGCTGCAAGCTTTTAGAGCGGTTGCAAAAACCTCTCCCCCTCTCTCCCCCTCTCTCTCTGTCTCTCATGTCAGCCCTCAGCAGTTGCCAGACAACGTTGCGTATGAGTAATGTATGCATGCCATTTACATTGATTTGTGATGCATTGCAGCGCGAGCGAGAGAGAGAGAGAGAGAGAAAGAGTGGAAGCGAGCGAATACTTCACATAGAGACCTCGCTTTAATGTTGTCTTTGAGCTGCTTTAAGTCCCTCGCAATGCTAAGCTCCAGACGAATGGGTAATCTGTGACCTTTCTCCGGGGGTTTACCTAGCTGCTGCATGGGTATTATCTAGGGGAAATGTTTCGAGAGCGAGAGTTGTGCGCTCGAAATAAATGCGAATCTGTGTAGAAGCTATTGCTGTATGCGTTCTTAAAACTTGAGAATTTTATTGGTAACTATGTTATAATTACGGTGAAAACTCGATTGGGGGCTATCTGTCCAAAAGTAGTGCCCGTTAGCAGAGTTTTTACTGCACATAAATAAATGCCAGATTTTTATACATCAGCTTTAGCTGATTCTGAATTAAGCACTAGTTTTTTTTGGTTAAAAAATAAATTTTACAATGCAACTAGTTCTTGTTAATTGAAAAATAGTTGGTCTAATGTGAAATATTCAGTTAATCTTTAAAAATGATTAGCTAGTTTTTATTTTGTTCAAAAATAAAAGATATTGACAGCATGGTATATATATTGAAAAATTAGTTATGAATGCTTTACGGATTTTCTGTATGGTTCTAGTTTATTTTCTCAGATATTAAATAGGTGAGTAGATGATGAGAAACTCTGAAACAAAAGTTGGAAACAAAAGTTGGGAATAATCCATGCGAAAAGATTAAGATATAATACTTATAATAAATACATAATTTTTGTGACCACATTTTGAGACAAGCAAAGAGCTGATATCTTATTAAAATTAAATATATCAAAATTAATTTCATAGTTTAAACACGATGGATATGCACAAAAAGGCTTATTTGAATTTATTTATCGAAATTCTACTTTTAACTTGGATTTCCCCGAGAAATTTGTCCTGTAAAATGTAAACTTTGCGGCTTACAAATTTGTCAACGACTTTTATAGTTGCAAGCAAACAACCAAAATATTTAAAAGAGTTAAAAGTCAAAGTCATGAAAAAGGCCCTGACTTAGCCATGACTTAGCAGGACCTAGCCAAAAATAAGACACCCTGGTAAAAATACGGTGTCAAAACCTCGTGTAGGTGTGGTCAAAGCTGTAAAACTTATAATGAATATTTTTGTATTGCCACTTTCATACCCTGTATTCTATAGTCTAGTTGTCATAAGGTGGCATGAAAGAGTCGTTCGATGCTCAGATAGCATTCCGAATCTGAGATGCAAGTTTATGTTCGAAGTAGTTTCGCATATTTTTTTAAAATTTCTATTTTGCGCATAAGCAAAACATTACGTATACGCTCTTCTGGCCGACAAGCAACTGCCAGAAAAGAAAAAAAAAACTATACAAAAAATGGTTGAAAACATTCTCGTATTCAATAAAGCATCACACACACTCGGCTGCGGGAGCATGCAAACTTGAAGGAGCAAAAGGACAAAATCGGACCGAAATGCGTTTGGCATACGTTTGGTCTGTGGCAGAAGTCGATACTTTTGTTGTTGTTGTTGTTACTGTTGTTGCTGTTGTTGCTGTTGTTGTTGTTGTGGCAACATTATCACGTACGCTAATGCGACAAAAGCGCAACGACGAGCAAAATGTTTTGAGAATTTACTTAGCTATTGCCTGGCTTTTTTTTCTGCTTCTTGGCTTTGACAGGCATCGCCTTACAATCTGTATGAGAGAGAGAGAGAAAGAGGGTGAGTGTGTGTGTGCGTGGGTGTGTCGCTATGTATGCAGGTGTGCGTGTGTGTGTGTGTACGAGTATGTAAATTTTTACATGGGTCCCAGCTCCCGGCTGTGGCCCTGGTTTATTTGCATTCCGTGTGCCACATCCGCCCGCCGTTTCCTGCCGTTTCTTTAAGCGCAAAATACTTTTCCGCCGCGCGGCTTCACATAGGTTGTGGCAGGCAAAGGGGAAGGGGGGGGGGGGGTATTGTGTGTGTTTGTGTGTGAGTGTGGGTAACTGCTGAAAATAATATTTGGCGCGCGTGCCTTTTGGTCGCGGCACACGCAGCGTATACGTGTTGTTGATTTTTTTGTCACTCGCTGTCGCAGTCTACGTTGAGCGCAGCTTAAACATTGGCAAAACAGAGGCCCGGCCATCTAAACCGCAACTGTGCAATGCCGGACAGCTGCTCAGGTGCAGGGGCGTGTGGGGTGTGGCAGGCGTTGCTGCAGCTGCGGCTGCGGCCGCGGCGTTTGCGGCAGCCGACTGTCAAATACACGCAACGCCAGACGCTGTCGAAATCGCAGTCGCAGTCGCAGTCGCAGTCACAGTCAGCGTCGCCGTCGCAGTCAGCGTCGCCGTCGCAGTCAGCGTCGCCATCGAGTGATGTGTTTATACATTCCGCGAAATGACAGAAATTGAATGAAATTTATGCGCTCGACGCGCCGCCCGCTGCATGTTGTCAACCCGGACTCTGCCCGGCGGCGCACGTGAACACGAAACCGCACAGGAAACCAAAGAGAAAAGCAAAAATTTGACGTAGATGCCAGTCGAGCATTTCCCATGACAGGACGCGTGGTTGCCCGTGGGCAGAAGGGGGGCGGGGGGCGGTTGTCCGCAATTCGCATATGAAATATGTGCGAAGGTCATTTGATGTTGCATCACGGAAATGTGACATTTAAATGCTGAACAAAGTGCATGCAACTTCTGGATAAGCCCAAAATTAAACATCATTTTGTGAGTGGAAAGGCGGGAGTTGGTGTGTGTGTGTGTGAGAGAGAGAGAGAGAGAGAGAGAGATACTCTAAAATTTCTTGAGCTCGGATGGAATTTTTATTGCATTTCTTTCCTTTTGTTTTCTCTCTCCCAAGAGGGATCTGCAACATGTTGAAGATTGGATAAATCTAATTACTTTTCTGTCTTTTGCTCTCTCTCACTCTCTCTCCCTCTCTCTCTCTCTCTCTTTCTCTTTCTTCCTAACTCTCATTCTGTCTCTTGTTTTGAACAGACATTCAATCAATTGGCAATATCTTAAGAGCAATATCTCTTTAAACCATAAGGCTTTGCATTAGCTTAAAAGCGTTATATTTAGGCTTCACTGTAGCTTCATAGTCAAGTGCTGCTGCTGTTGCTGCAACCACGACTTTTGACCGCACAATGCAAACATTTTATGGCCCCGTCGTTGGTTTATTGTTTGCTTCAAAATATGCATTTTGCGTTGGCTTTTAATTTTATTTTGCCTCTGCTCTATTTTGATTATGTTTTTTATGATTATTTTATTTTGTTATTTTTTATGGCAAACTTTTTGCCTTTTTTTTTTTTTTTTTTGTGAAAGGCAGCGCATTTTAGCTGAACAAGGATAACGCACAAAAGGCGTCGTCCTTGTCGTCGTCATGGCTGCTGGCTGCGAGCTGTGACATGGTACGGCGACCATGTCATATAGCTTCACTTAGTTGTTGCCGTTGTTGCTGCTGACCTCATACCGCAGCTGGCTGGCAGCTAAGCGCTGCGCTGCGCTGCTTTTGAATATTGTCCCAGTTGCCGGCGCTGCCGTCGACCGCATGCCACAAACGCTTAAATCAAATTAACGCATCTTGACTGCAACAACGGCAACAACGGCAACAACGGCAACAAGAGCAACAACAGCTGCTGCAACAACACGTTGACAAGAGCCAAACTTGTGGCATTCAGTTGCCGCGGCCGGGTTGCCAGTTTACATAGTCGGCGTGCAGTTGCTGTTTTCTCTCTCTTTTTTTTTTGAAGAAAGATGACAATGACAGTGAAGGCTAACCCCGCGACCCGGCTCCAACCTCGCCCTAAACTGGCGTTGTATATTGCTGCTACTTTTTTAATAAACCGTCGCCCTTTTAGGGCTAAGCACTTGTAATGAAATGGAGGCGACTCTAAACTGTTGCTAGCCAACTCTATAGCCTGCTCTAGCTAAGGTAGGCCAGCAAGGGGGGGCAGGGCAGGTTAAAGTCATTTTTAATATGAACAGTAAAACACGAAAATGATTAAATACAAAACAATTTAGAGCAGCTTTCACGCTACATTCTTTTAATTCTAAACGATTCTTCACATAAAGCTATATGCTATAGTAGTCCGTTTGAATACGTTTCTGCAGATATTTCAGAAAATGGTAAGGCACTTTAATCAAAAGTCAGTAAAAATTGTCCGCACAAGGTATCATTTTTTTATCCATACTTCTACTAGAGTTATATGCTACCCTAATCAGATATTGATAAGATATTATAAGACTCGTCAATGACAAGTTAGGAAAAGTTATGTTGACAAACAAAAAGTTGGCTTTGCAAGAATTTAAATTTTGATCGACCCATACGATGGCTGCTATATTATATTGTGCTCAGATCTGGTCAATTGTGACATACGCATTGCCTGCAAAGAATAGACAGACTATGCAAAGTTTCACGACGGTTGCACAAATCGACTCAACAGATTATGAATCTATATAATTCGGTGCATATATAATACTCTCTCTCTGCTGGGGCTGCTTATAAATCTTAATTGTCTCAGTCTTTTAAATTGCCAGCTTCTCGCAATCTTTTTGCAAACACACACATTAAAGCTGGCCTAATGGCAGCTGGTTGATTTGTACATTGTCCTTGGCCAGGACACAGTGCAGTGTACTCTGCAACATGTGTCGCTGGAATGCAGCGGAATGGAATAGCAGGGAACAGAAGGGAACGAAACGAAACGAAACGAAACGGAACCTGCCATGTTGTGTTGAGGATATTGCTAAACAGGATTTCCAGGCTACAAGGCATTTAACAAAATGTTGCAAAAGAAATGCAAACAACAAAAATAACAGACGTCTCAGTTGCACAGTGGTTGCAAATCTGCTAATATATGCCAATAAATATTTTTGTTGGACAAGGTTAAGAACTGTACAGAGAGATTATATATATATTTTATATTTTTTTGCTGGGAAGTCTTTAAAGTTAAAGTTCAACAAGCGGAACAGCGTAAACAGTTGTAAATTGTTTTTTGCTTTAAATATCAAATCCTTAATAAAATAATATTTAAATAAACTATTTGTCCTGGTTCTATTCAGCGTTCTAATTGATTTGCTGCTGCTTAAATTTCGATTCGGGAATTTTGTTTTCACAAAAAGTAGCTCTGACTGTGTCATGAAGATTAGATCGTCATATTCCTATTATTTCATTTATAAAATAAAAACCAAAAAGTCATATCTAAGTCAGATAAAAGATCAGACAGTGCACATGTCATATTACTTATGTATTTATAGGATTAGATTTTGAAACAAAGCATTTTTTAAATATGATTTGGTTTTCGTTGTAGATTTAGCTTTTTCTCCTACTTCTTATGCAAAACAAAATTGTATAAATATATTTATTTTTATTAATTTTATATACTTTATATTATGTATTTTACTTTTTATTTATTTTATAGGTTTTTTTATTTTATTAGTATTTGTACAGTTCAGAGATTTCCAGACTGAAAGTCTGCTTTCCCTATATACAGTATAATATAAATGCAGAAGAGAATGTACTCTGAGAGAATACTAGATCAAAAGCCTCTTAGCTGACTTCTTATCAAGTAGCTTTAATTGTAGATTTATTGTTTTTGAGCCACTGTAACGTAAGGCAAGTTGCATTTGCAAAGCCAGTGACTGGTGGGCGTGGCATTGGGGACACGCAGCAGCAGGAGCAGCAGCAGCACATTTCAAATGCAAATGTGTTTGTGGTGTAAATGCAGTTTTACAAAATATTATATAAGCGATAGGATGAGAGAGGCGAGAGGGGATGGCGGATACAAGGGGATACAAGGCTCGGCATGTCTACACAATGTGCATAAAATTTGCAGGATTTACATTTTAAAAACGCACAAAAAGCAGCAGACGGGCAGAAGGGGGGAGGAGCGCGGGGAGCGACTGCCACATAGGATTGCGACTTGCTGTTGTTGTTGTTGTTCGTTCGTTTTGGCCAAATGCGGTTTTAACGGTTTACGATTGCGACAACAGCAATGGCAACGGCGTCTGCGCGAAGACATTGCCAAGCAATGCAATTTGGCTAAGTGCGTCTAACTGGGCGGGCGGCGTGGCGAGGGGCGGGGCGGGGGAGGACAAGCAAGTGCTGTAAATGAAAATGAATACATGTGTGTAAACATGTGTGTGTAAGTAACTGTGCGTGTGTGTGTGTGCGCATGTATTTGCTGTGGGCAATCAGTGCAAAGCGTTTGCCGGCTTAGGCCTAGGCCAAAATATGTTGCCTACTTTGCAGCGCAGCTCGCATAACTTCAGCTGGCAACCCCGGCGAATGGCTGGCAACGCTGGCAACTCTGGCAACTGACAGTTGGCACTTGGCACATGTCTGCATAAATCTACGGCTGTCCGGGCCTCGTTTTATAACGAGCTTTAGGCATTTAGATAAATTTCAAAGCTGATTTGCTAAAGCAACCAGCGGCAAGGGGCAAGGGGCAGGGGGCAGGGGACGAGGGCGGGGGGCATGTGCGGATTGCGGCACGCCCATTTGGCGTTAAATTTGCAGAGTTTTGTCTGGGGCCAGCAAAACTAACCACATGAAAGTCGCTTTTAGTAACAAATACACACAAATGCACATGTGCAACATGACAAGCTGAAGCTGAGTGGCACAGAGAGAGAGAGAGAGAGAGAGGGGCAGAGTAGCCCGCAGGAGACACACACACACACACACGATGCCTGAGCCACAGTCAGCTGGGCAGAGACTTAACTAAGTTAGGCAGAGGCAAGCGACAAGGGACAGACAAACAACCAAAAGAGGCAGCTGGGCGGCATTAGGAGGGAAGGCAGGCAGGCAGGAAGGCACTGTGGCCAGGAGCAAGAAGTGTAAAGAATGCCACTGACAATGTACAAAGTGCAAAACTAATTTTACAGAGTGTAGCCTTGCAGCAGCAGCAGCTGCAGCAATGGGAGACGAGTGCGCAACAGCCCGAAGAGTCAGTCAGAGGCAGCTCGGTGCTTGCAACATGTTGTATGTCTCTCTGCAGGCCCCGCAGCTATAGCTGCTGCAACAAGCTTATAGTGAAATCTATCATACGCCATGTTGTCACACACGCTGTGCGACATTTCGGCAATTGCATGTTGCGCTGCGATTGAACCTAAAAGTCTTCAATTTTTTGCTTGAGTGAGGGGCTTGATTTGAGCCGCGTGACGTGACAGGACACAGCTTGAAAAATGCTTTAAATTCGCCAACATTACTGACAGATTTCTTGAAAGTTCAGATATTCACCTATTTTCCACCCGCAGGGATGGATTTAAAGATATAAAAATTGAAAATATAGATATCTTATTCTTATTATGAACTATATACAAATTATGAATATTGTCGAATGTCTGCTCATTTTTATTTAGTTAAGGATAAGAATTAGATAGACATTTCACCATTTCACTTCTTTTCCACCTGCACCGGTGTATTTTCAAAATCGTTGAGAAACTTTTTGTTTAATTTCCTTTTCATCTTACATAAGAACTTAACATTGAAAATTTATGGTTTCTGCTCGTTAGCTTATGTCTTGTATCTTTATCTTATATCCATATCTTATGCGATTTCAAAAGTTATCTTGAACTTTCTGCTATTCACCCATACTTCACCTTTTTGGGTGGATTTGTTGAAATGAAAGCAAACATGCTAACTTTACGTTTTTAAATTAAGCAATAATTTTTATAGATTAGAAAAAGTGAGCAATTCGCTCCGACTTGTATCTATGGAACTGTTTTTCGTGCCTTTATATTCGTGTCACGCGCTCATCTCTAGTTCAGATCAATTGCATTTCTATAGTAAAAGGAAAGGCAACTGCAACTGCAACCTATGTGTGTCATGAGACTGTGACGAGCATAATATGACAACTGGTAGCTTATGGTTGGGCCAGAGGCCTGTTGACATTTCTCTTCAACTTTAAGCCCATTTCGATGTGTGCTCGGGTGTGTGCGAGTGTGTCCTTTCAGCTGACAGCTTGACAAGGCTATGAACTTTGTTTAAATAGTTGGCAGTTGATTGGCTTGAATTTCAATTGTTTGCGCTTTGTTTATTGCCTAATTGCTTAGATTTGTTTTGTTCGATTTAAGCCGATTACGGCCGAACCACAATTTGTTAAAAGCTTTTGCTTGGGACAGGTGTTTGCTCAATTATGTTAATCGCCATTTGCCAGACCAGAAAATACATGCAGCACTCTATCAAAGCCTGAAACTCTGACTACAATCAAAGGTACAACAGCGCCTGCAAACATATCAGAGCAGAGAGAGAAAGAGACATTACATACCTAAACCTTATCGAAAGCACTTTTGGTGCTTCTCAAACCCATCAATGAGTGTTTCTGTCCCCAACACACAAAAAAGCAAAGGGAAAGAAAGAAAGCCAAGTAAAAAGTTGGAAAAAATGTAATCAAGCACGTAACTTGCACAAATTTTCTGCACTTTTGGCAAGCAAGAAAAAAGGGCAAAACGTCAAAACCCGCAGGCCCAACAAACGGCAAACACATCGGGGACAAAAAAGTGGGTCCACATTGGATAAGATACGCACGAAAGGACACCCACACACTCACACACACACACTCACACCCACACGTTGGCAGCTAGACGAGTTGGCCTCAAAAGATTTGCCAAGTGAGTTTGATGCTGCCCAAAACTCCAATCCTTTTCCCTATGAACTTTACTCTTGTGACACCCTGTAATTTAAAACGGATCGAAATAGGGCATGATAAAATGAGGTAAAAGGTGTAAAATTAAGCTCATTATATATATTTATCTATTATATATGTCTACGAATTTATTTGAATTTTTGTTGAATCTGAGAAACTTGGGCTTTGAACTTTGGAAAATTTAAATTATTCAATGTTTACGATACACGCTTTTACTCCAAGGAAATTGATTTAAAAGAAAAAGTAACTTGAAGCTTTCATATTTTTCAAGCATTTAAAAAATGCATATAACTAAATTTATTTTAAATGTTGTTTAAATTTTTGTGGTGGGACATCTAATAAAATCTAATAAAATAAATATATTTAGCTCTGGGATACAGAAGAGTTCTTTATAAAGCACATTCAAGCTGCAAATTCTTTTAGATCAGAGTTCTTATATTATATATATGCTAAAAGGTTGAAAGTGAGAAGAATAAACATTGCAAATTTGCAATTTTACATTTTAAAACTTAGTTTTTATATGTACCCAATTAGAGAGTATAAACTCAAAGCTCCTCTACATTCCATCTTCAAATATATTTAAAATATCTTTCTTTTCTAATCAAACGCAATTGACTCTCCAGCACAGGGTATTGCGATGCTTCGCACTATTTGGTCGCCAATTTGTGCTTGTTCTTTGACAACGAAACACAGAAAAGTCAAAAGACAAGTTAAAGACTTTAAAATCCGTCTTCGATAAAGTGATTGAGCGTGTGTCCTAAGCCTGGCGAGAATTCCTCTTGCCAAAAACTGATTCATTGTGTGAGCGTCAGACAGGTGGATGAGCTGCAGGAGCCCCGCTGCCCCCGCTGTCCTTGCTGGCAGCTCAAAGGCAGACAGGCGAAATCAAATGAAACTGATCCCGCGGAGGCGGCGGAGAAAGGAAAAGGAAATCGAAGGAAATCTAAGCAGAGGCAAAAGCCAGGCGCATTGCCAAAATGCGACAGACATGATATGAAATTATTTGTCAACGCCATTTTCAGCAACTTTTGCAACATTTCATTTCGTTTTCATTTTTGGCATGCGACGCGTTTCTTTTTTTTGGCTTTTGCGGTCGCGTGGCAGAGGGAGTTGGAGAGAGGGGCTGGTGGGGGGGGGGGCGTGGCTTACTTTGCATTTCGTATTTCAGTTTCAGTATGAGTTCCAGTGGGAAGTTGCCTTATTTTCAATGGAATCGCATGCCAAGCGGCGCAGACATGCAATGACAGCCATCGAACTGCAGCGCAAAACTTGTGATTGCTTTCAAATGTTTTATTAGTTTACTATTTGGCGGCGAATACGGGGCGGGGGCCAAGGGTGGGCATGGTTTTGACAACAACAACAACAACAACAACAACTGCAGCTCGGTGTCAGATATGTGGCAATATTGTGGCAAAAGGATGCGGCTGATAAACCTCTGCCTCTGTCTGTTGAATTGCAAATCCATTTTGCTATAAGTAGTAAATTCTTATAGATTTCAGGATTATAACAAAGCGAAAAGTTTGCTAAGCAGTTCTGCATTTCGAAGTAGGCTCTGAAGAGCATTATAAATCAGCTCAAGGAACCTAAGTCAAGGTGAAAAATAATCTTTAAATCAGCTTCAGCTTCTTCAATGCAAATCAAATACTTCTTTTGAAACAGACAAAAGGACATCTTTTCGATTGAATGTGTCTTTATTATCTTGCACTCTAGATAAAGCTCTCTACTGCGATTGATTGAGGTAAGCTAAGTTTATTTAGCTCTAACTAGGACAACATTTGTTCAATTAAGTTTATTTAATTCTAACTAGGGCAACAATTGTTCAATTGAACATTTTTAATTAGCTTATCTTTAAGTTATTTACGTTCTTTACTCTCTAAATGATAAAAGGTTTTTTATATGCAACCCTTCCAGATTCTTTATAAATTTCCGAAAAATCTTTAAGGCATTGAACTACTTTATCTTACACTTCTTAAAGGAACAATCGTGTATGAAACTGCGTTGCAATTCAAAAGAAAGTTGATGTTTCAGTTTAAACCAGCTTTAATGTACTAAACAAATGAAATACTTTAGATAGGCTTTCTCTGTTTTGAAACAGACAAATAGGAAGACTTCTTCTACATAGAATATGCTCTGCGCCGTGAATAGCTCAACTATTCACGCTTGGTTTATTTAACTTGAACTATTCAACTTTGTTGAGCCGAAAATTTTTAATTAGCTTAGCCAAGTTTGGTTTAACTTCTAGCATATAAGCAAAAACTTGTAAGTATTTTCCTACTATTACTTATAGCTCTCATATGAACAATAGCACGAACATTTCATATAAGAAACTGGGCTGTTTCAGTTTACGCTTTGAACCCGCTTCCTGCTTATAAGTTCGATGCATTAACCTAGCTTATCATATATTTAAGCCCAGCTTTTGGGTTCAAGCAATGCATTTGGCAAACTGGGTTAGATAAAGGCAAGAGCTGGGACTCAAGTTAGTTCTGTTTTCGAGTTGGCTCTTGATTAAAAGAACATTTCAAAAATGGCGTGAAATAAGATATGGTGCATTTCTGCAGTCGAAATAAGTGTACTTTAAAATTCTGTTCATGGTATAGATAATTTAGAATGCCTAGCTCGAATTCCCACAGGAAAAAAATGATCTTTTATAGTAAATACAAGAAAACTGAAAAGGACATTTTAAAGTCACGAACAAAATCGTTGCATTTTGGCTAGAAATAGTGCTTAAATAGATGCATATCAGCCATAAAGTGGCTTTACAGAAATAATATTTTATATAAATCAAATAGGTTTCTACAGTAGTTTACTTTTAAATCAGCTTAGCTTTTGTAGACTGCGACCATTTATTAGAGCGCTGTCTCTGGACTCGCCTCTTGGCTCGCTTGGAGCATTCCCCTATTAAATGTTGGTCTACTTGCACTTATTGTCTTGCGTCTGTGTTCCCTGATGGCTGCATAATTATGCGCTTGTTGCAGTCCATTGGCCCGCGGTCTGAAGCGAGTTTCGTCTGGCTTCCATTCGAATTTCGGCTAAGGGCGCCCTTAACTGGCGTCTGATGCTGATGCTCGCTTCCGGCTGTGGCAGCTTTTAGTAGAAAATTCAATTAGGCAGCGGGCGAAATCAATACAACTGAGTCATGAATCTTTTTGCTGTTGCTGCAACCGACACGCCCATCGCCCACCGCCACCTACCTGCCACCTAGCCACGGTTGCAGCCGCAGGTAGCGCAGAGCCAGGATGTAATTTTCGTTGCCGCTCATTAATTTCGTCTATTTACAAGAAGTTTTTGCCGCACTCGTTTTTGTAATTCTCCTCCTTTTTGTGGAGTAGTCGACGCAAGTTTTTCAAAGTGGTCTGCGGTTTATCATTTTCGGTTTGCAGCAGCGGGTCAGCTGGCGCAGTTTTCTGGTGAGTTTCGGGGGCGTGGTGCGGGGGCTGCAGCCTCAAACAGAACTGTGCGCAAACAGGAAATAACGGTAACGCTGCTTCATTTCCGCTTTTATTAAAACATACTTTGCCCGTTGTATCTCATCCGTTTCGTCTTCCAGAGCAGCGGCCATCTTTTTATACCCTTGCAGAGGATATTATAATTTTGTCGTGAAATGTGTAACGCATAGAAGGTGACATTTCCTACCGCCTTAAGTATATATATTCTTGATCAGTATCAGCAGCCGAGTCGATATAGCCATGTCCGTCTTTCCGTCTGTCTGTTTCTATGCAAACTAGTTTCTCAGTTTTAAAGCTATCTTTTTGAAAATTTGCAGGAGTGCATCTTTTTGTTGCGCGCAGAACCGGCTGGATCGGACCACTATATCATATAGCTGCCATAGGAACGATCGGTCGAAAAGTAGGTGCTTGTATGAAAAACTTTTTTGTTTATTAAGATATCTTGACGAAACTCGCACTTTATAAGTTTCACCATGTTCCCTCCATTTATGCAAAATCTTATTTACATCGGACCACTATATCATATAGCTGCCATAGAAACGATCGGTCGAAAATTAAGTTGTTGAATGGAAAACTTTTTTGTTTTTCAAGATATCTTAACCAAACTTGGCATTTATTAGTTTCACCATGTTCCCTTCATTTATGCAAAATCTTATTTACATCGGACTACTATATCATATAGCTGCCATAGGAACAATCGGTCGAAAATTAAGTTGTTGTATGGAAAACTTTTTTGTTTTTCAAGATATCTTGACCATACTCGGCATTAACTATTTTCCCTTTGCTTCTTAGATACGAGCTTTATGAAAAGGTTGGGCCTGCAAGGGTATTAAATCTTCGGCGTGCCGCAGCGAGCCCTTCTTTCTCGTTTTTCTTACTTTTCTATCAGCGTTGTCCTTGCTGCCTCCACTCGTTGTTGTTGTTGTTGTTGTTTTGTCACTTCCGCCAGCCGCCCGCAGCTTTTCGCTGCTAAAACTTGTTCGCTGCTGCATGTTTTTTATTCGCGCAGCTTTGCGGCTGGCGCTTTAAAAGCAGTCAGCGGATGTTGAGCCACCTTTTTGGCCGTTCATGCAAACAGGCGGTGGTGCCCGTAACCCAACCCCCTTTGCCACAACTAGTTGCAAGTAGCCAAAGGTAATTAATTTTGTTGCTGTAAGTTTTATATGAGCGCGAGCAAAGCAGTTGGAGCACGTGGTCTCCAGCTCCTGCCAAGGCAAATACAGCCGGCGACTGTCGCCATCAAACCGCGAAACTCAGCTCAACTCTGCTCAATTCAGCTCAGCTCAGCTCGGCTCGCGGGCTTAGCTTAGTTTGAGGTCTGGCGCCAGGTGACGTGGCGTTTGCCTTTGACAGCACACACACACACACACACACACACACACACACACACACACACACACACACACACACACAGATATACAGTGCAAATGGATTTGCCATTTTCCATTTTCAGTTTTCCATTTACTTTGCTCCTCATTTAGAATGAGTGCCCGCAATTTTATATACGTTTGCGTTTTCATTTTCTATTTCTTTCTCTTTCTCTTTCTCCTTTTCATTTTCATTTACTTTTTTTTCGCTGTGCGCTCGGGTTTTTCGTCAAACTCGCGGCCATGCTTAAGCAGCTGCGTGCATTTTCCATTTTCCGCTGCAATATTCCATTTTCTTGTCGTGCTGCAATGTGTCTATTAATTTTGTGTGCCACGCCTCATTGGGCGTCGACAAGCAACTCTGATAAATGACTGGAAGAAAGTACGCATTTTCGCTGAGTGCCGCACAAAGCGTCTAATGGACCCTTTGAATTGGCTGCCTTGATTTTGTACTCGGTACGTCTACGTGGGCGGGTATTCTATGTGGCCTTGAACCTCTATTTGGAATTCGTAATTTATTCAAAATTGAGTGACTGATTGGTGATCAAGGCACAACGCGGGTCGAAAGGGTGCACTCAGACGGGGGTTAGGAAAAACTCGGGGCGAAAATGTGGCCAAAGTTTGTATAAAAAAGATAAAGAACAAACGAGCCATACAATTAAACTGAGCGTCGGACGAACAGGCGACTGGTTACCGGTTCAAATCTAGCAGCAATACCTTATTTATATTATTTCTTATTATTCAGCGGCAAAAAATTCTAAAGAAAAAGATGAACATTGGATCAAATGGAAAAGGAATAAAACACGATCTAAATAAAAACTAAATATTTGTTAGCAAATTCTCAAAAATACATTTTTGCCAGCCTAAGATAATTCAAAAATATCCCAAAAAAATGCCAGCATTTGAGCACACACAAATTTAGGCAAATTTAAGAATTCAAATACCATAAAAGATTTCGCGCATTTAAGCAGTTCCTTGAACTGTAGATAAAAGCTTTGCGGGCTTATAATACATTTGTCAGCTTATCTGTATAGAAAACTTTCTGCTTAAGAGCAGAAAGAAAGAAAAACTAAAATAAAAGTCAAGACATTGGGTCAGCAATAGTCGTCCAACACCTGACACTTGTACACCTGCAGCGTCTGGCCTTTGATACGACCCCAGCAGAGGATAAGACAGTAAGAGCGAAGAAATGCTTAGGCCATGTCTGAGACGAGAATGTAACGAACTAACTGCCTTGTTTCTTTTTTCGTTTCTGCCTGAAACATGACGCGTTAAAGTCAAAGTTGGCCGGAAAAACAACAGCAACAACAACAATGTTGAGTGCCATCAAGTGCCACAATGTAAGACTTGGCCAAAAGTAAGACTATGCAAGTGAAATGAAAATGAAACGAAGTTATCATGGCTCAGGGCACACGGCTATTATGCCCACTTGGAATCGTGCTGCCTGCCCGGGATAAGCGTTACGGGGCGTGGCAATCGCCCAACTGCAGCCGTTCGAGCCGAGAGGCCGACGACGAGTCTGTCCTGCCACAAAGCACATGCCGAGGGTTACAAAATGAAATTCTAGTGCGTGTGCCGGCTAAAGTGCAAGGCGATCCAAAGCCGTTGCCAGCCGGAGTGAAAAGCCGTAGTCATAGCCGTAGTCAGAGCCGGAGCCGTAGCCGGGTCAATGTCAAAAGTTAAAACGCAGCGGCAGCAGCTACTGTAAAAGGCAAGTGGCAAAATTTTAATCAAAGCCAGAGCCAAAGTGCACAGCGCAGGACTTAACAGGCTGGCAACAATAACAACAATAACAATAAAACCAAAAACAAGAAGAAGAAGAAGAAGAAGAACAACATCTGAGAGGAATATCGAATAAAAGCGAAATAAGTGAAGCCTTTGGAATTGCTTTGCAATTGCCGCTGCCACGTGTCCCTTTGTTAAATGCCCTAACGGGCAGGGTATCTGAAAATTTTAAGGCAATATGTCACGCTTGGATAATATAATATATAATTGATCTGGATTTAGCTGAGTGTATCTAAAGAAGAATAGAAATAATTAAGCATATTTCTTTCGTGAGGATCCGAGGCAAACTATTTGTCTTAGTTTTGTTTAACTAACTAACCATCCATCTATCTATCTATCAAACTGTCTATCTAGCTATCTATCTATCTATCTATCTATCTATCTATCTATCAATCCATCTATCTGTCTATTTATCTAACTGACGTTAACTGTTTTGGAAGGGACACAAGCCCTGTTATTTATTTCCCAATAAAAACTTTCGACTTAGGCATATTACCTTTGGCGATCTTTACGAATTCACTAAGCTTTAAAGCTGTGTTGGCGAAACAGAATTAGTTCCATCTTTTTAAACAGCGTTTTTTTATGATTTAACCTTTCGGATAGGAAACTAAACTAGTATTATCTAGCTGTGGGTATAACAGCTAGAGTTTAATATTTAAGCTATTGTACGAAATGAATTTGTTTATATTTACAGATATCTTTAGCCAACTCAGGAAATAGGACTCTTGTTGGTTTTTATAAAGGCACGTTAAATTGTATTAAAATATGTTGATTACTTTATCATATAGTTGAGTCTTAATCAATTGCTCGAAAAATAAGCTTATATATTTGATTGAAATTAAAATCAATTTTATTATTATTATTTATATTATTATCATTATTGTTTTTTTTAATATTTACTATCAATATTAATCAATATAATCAATATTAATATTATTTTTTTATTAATATTATTAATATTATTATTAGATAATATATAAACATAAACATATACCTCAGAAACTTCATTAGTAACTTCGATCATATAGCTACCATATAATCGGCCAAAATTTAAGTTGTCGTCTTAAAAACATATTTATATATGCAGGAATATATATTTATTTATGGAAAAGGAAATTTAGTGATTTGTTTAATTTTAACTAAACACAAGAACAAGGTACAAATACCAAGAGTTAGCAGATTGCGTGTATAGCTATTTCAATAACCTCCCGGTTCTAAAAACGGCTGACTTTGCCAACGACTCTAATTTCGCAAGGCCATGTTCACAGTCCAGTATATTTACGTATATTATATATCAAAAGTTGGGTTAGGTGGTTTGAGCAGGTCACCCGACCCCTCCTGAAGAGGCCAGAATAAATTGAATCATTAAATATTTTTTTTTATAAAAACAAAACTCTAAACAGAAGCAAAAGCGAAATACTATATCATAAGCTTTCATAGAAGAAGTCGATTAAAAAACTAATTAATAAATCAAACCTCTTTCAACTACATAAGAAGCTCCCACTTAAGATCAGATTTCGTGATTCCGTAACAACTATTTGCAAGGGCATCAAAGCTCCGGCACGGCTTCTATATTTTTTTCTATTTTGGTTTTTGATTTTTGTCAGAACGCAACGGGAGAGCTGAAGGCATTATCACTTGCCGACTCGCTGGGTCCTTCAGTCAAGGGACACGGCGAGCATGTTTATTGCTGGGCGTGGCACTGCCCGCTCGCTAAGCTGTATTGCAAGGCTTCATAATGTTCACCGCATGCGGCCAGGCGGGAGGTCTTGTGGCATGCCACACACACACACACGCACACTCACACACACAGAAGCAGCAGACAGGCTGGCATTGGATTTCGACCAGCAGCAAAAGGCAGTCAGAAAATGAAAATGAAATTCATGAAATATGATTCGAGTTAAGACTGTGAGTGCATGTGTGTGTGGGTGAGTGTGTGTGTGTGTGTGAGTGCGCGCCTACTAACTGCTAATTAATCAAGTCTGTCAAAGGCATAGCCAACATGTTGCCAAGCTCATCAAGGCAAGCCGCATTCACATTCGCATCCTTATTCACATCCTTATTCACATCTACATCCCGAGCCGCATCCTGCACAGCTGTTTAAACTTGTCGACTAAGCCGCTGCAAATCCCCTGAAAGCCTTGCCTGTCTGCACCTGGCAGACCCCAGCCCCTCCAACCCACAAAAAAAAAAGAAGGAAAATTTATAAAGAAGAAAATGTGAAATGAAATGAAATTACAAAATTATGCCAGCTGCGAACATTTTGCAGTGAACTCTGCAGCAGGAAAGGCGCTTATGAAAATGTTCCCAAAAAAAATGGAAAGAAACAAACGAAGCTGAGACTCTGCCAAAAGCAAACAAATCTGCTTTTGGGAAAGTAAGCCCTATATCATCTAACCTGCTCTGTCGCATTGGCAAATATATCTCGGATTTCATTTGCACATGTTTACCTTAGCCCGAAATGTGTGTGTATTAAAAAGTTGCACTTTTATGTGCGGAAATATTTCATTTTCTTATACTTATATATTTACTCATTATACAATGCTCTGCCCTGATACTCTTCATCTGCAACCGGCGAGGCTAACCTCAGCTGCTGCTGCTGAGCGGATTTTCGGCTGAATTTTATGCTAATTATGCGTTAGGCATTCAACTTTCTTTAAGACTTTTCACTCAAAGAGTTGCGAGCTTAGCGTCGACTTTGCGAAATTAAAACCTGGCAAAAAGGGAAAAGCCATCAAAACATAAAGCCTGCAAATATAAGCTATTATTGTCTCTCAGGCATGTTGTTGGCATAGCCTCTAAGTCGCCAGGCCAGCCTCGACGCGACGAAGATAAAGAGCCCTTCGAGGCATATGGCTAAGTCCTGCCAATTGTCGCTATAGAGACCATTCAATATGGCAGTCGGATTTGATAAAGATTTGCAGATATGTCGGGAGAATTGGGGAGCTTGTGTTTGTTGAGTTTGGACTAGAAACTAAGGATATCTTTGTTGCGTCGAACCTTTAATATCCTTACACATGCCTTAAGGCTGCGAAAATAGAAAATTATGCCATACAGAAAACTCATTTATCGAACGATCAAAACACTTTATGGGGTCTACTTCAAGGCCTTACCCACCACAAGGGTATAAAAACAGAATAGTTTGGCATATAAAAACTTAATTTTTGACAGACTCTTTATATTAATATTATCTATCAAACTAAAAGTCTAGTTTGCAAAGTTAACAAAAATCTATTAGGCTGGCGATGTTATTCGAGATGTAATTTTAATTTGTGACATCTAACCCGACCAAAGTTGAATACCCTCTTTTATGATATATGTATTAATTATTAATCGTTCAGAAGTTTGTTCTCTCTACTGCTGCTTCTCAGTAATGTATATATATACTCGGATATTCGATAAGCTAGGCTTTAGCCAGATATGAAGATTAAATATATTCCTGATAATTAAGACAGCTTGAAAGTAATATTTTTCTATTTAAGACTTACTTTCAACTTGTTTTACCTATCCGGATTATATATTAACTTATCTAAGACGACGCAAATTTCATAACCGAATTATAAGGGCCATTGCGAGGGGCATTTCTGCCCCACTCCCCCTGCTCCACTCCCCCTGCCGCTTGCACCACCCCCGCAACGTAGGCAGTGGCCGGCGTCGGAGTCTGGAGTCGGTGGATTTCCGTTATTGGCGGCGTCTGTGCCTCAGACTGAGACGGCAACGGAAATCCACGTTGGAGCGCGCCAACAAAACAAATTCTCTAAAAAATAAAAAAGATATAAATGTTACGTGGAAATGGAAAGGGAAATCGGGAAAGGGGCGGAAAGTTGGCTGGCTGGAGATGGCGCAACGTGGCGCATAAAAGATATGCCTGAACAGTTTTTGCCTCGATTTGTTGTGCTGAGTACGCAGCATATGGCAAAAGTTTAAGTAAGCAATTTTTATTTATGCTCAATTCCAATACAGTTCCCGACACACACACACACACATATATACAGTGCAGCTGCAGCTGCTGAAAGAAATATGAGAAATTGTAGCATATTTTTGCCTCTGTTTGGTCTAACTCAACTTTTATTTGTTTGCCTCATTGCATGGCACAGACATTTTGCGGTCGAGCGAGTCAAAGCCTCGGCTCTTTCTCCATTTAAACTGAGAAATTTTGTTGAGCGGGCGGGAAAGTAAGCGAAACTAGCAAAGAAAACTGCAGCTGCAAGCCGGCTGAGCGTATACTCTATTTTTCTAAATTAAACTTTTCTTGAATGTCAAAAACAATAAATAATATAACATACAAAGGATTTCTATTTCGCAGACCATATATAGAGTTTAAAGTTTAGATAACTATGTATAAAGTTTTAGAAGTTGAAAACTTAAGAGGGCGTGGCAAATATTGTAGCCTTTGACCACATGAACATCAAAGTCTAATATACCCTTTATGCCATTTTAAAGCACCGGGCTTGGAAAACCGCACACAAAAGCGATTTCTGTTTATTGTTGCACGTCTTCTACTGCTGCTTTTTAGTTGTATTGTTGCAAGTATTGGCCAGAATATATGAACTGAATCGTGTAGCCTGGTCACTTTCTGGTCACTTGGCATTTCAATAAGCAGTTGCATTTTGCATATGTGCGAAATAGTTGTGCAAAATCCAGCTGAAGACTCAAACTTGCCACACAGATAAATCAAATATCGCAGATGCCAAAACAAGTGGCTGCATTTCATATTTTCTACATGTGGCATTTGATAAAGAAGAAAACTTTGCTGTAAATCTGTATTTCCAATATACCTCTTGCTTGGACGAACTTTAATTGAGCACGACTCAAGCGAGTACTCAGAAGAAGAATTTATGTAAGTAAGCGAAATCAGAGAATTTTCCACCAAGAACTATTTATCTGAGTGTTCCATAAAATTCTTCTTTCTCATTTTAAATGCAAACAGCTTCAGTCTTATGCAATATTCTAGATATAAGTGGAGCACTCACCTCCTTCATCGGTCATCACCAATATGGTTGTCTCCGGGCCCAGGCCCTCCGGATTGAACACCTGCACGGTCACCTTGTATTGCGTGTACGTCTCCAGATTCTGAATCTCATGACTCTGCAAAGAAAACGAAAACCAGGAAATTAATAATAAGCAAAAATAAATGCATGCTCTCGTATAAAATGCGTAAAAGGTAACCAAATGAACTCAGCGCAGGTGGAGCTTCTTTTGCTAGCCCTTGCTCCCCCCTTGCTCCCCCCTTGCTGACCCTTCTCTGCTGCCTCAAGCGGAAATTGCGCATTGCACAAGTTTGTGCGTCGTCTGGCAAATATGTTTGCACGTATGTAAAATTGCAGCCGTTAAAAATGTATTTGCTGCAGCGCGTGGCACAACAAAAAATATGAAGGAAATTGAGTGCGAGGCCAACAAACAGGCAGCCTGCACAGGCAAACACATGTGCACATAAAAAAAAAATAGCTGCAAGTCAAAAAAATAAATAAATATATGTATATACATCGATTGTTCGACTCACGGCTCGAACCTGGTCGCCTAGCTCATTCATGAAGATTTGGTTAAAGGTGTCCATAAATTTAAAAATTATTATTATTTACTTTTTGGTTTACTTAAAGAAATTTGACAAATAAGATTTGGGTCTGAATTTCCACTGGCAAGAAGCCAGGCTTTGCCTGAAAATATATCCCGATACGGTTGCCAGGGCTATGGCTGACCCCAACCCTGAGAAGAACCTCAGCAACCTGCCGTGCAGGCGTTTTATTCAAGCAAAGATTTATTGCCTAATAACAAAAAGTTATAATCATGCTCCTTCATATGTATATAATATATATATTCTTGCGATTGGAAAAGTTCAGAAGCAATAAGCGACGAAGTTAAAGAATAGAAATATAAATTTAATAAAAATTATTTATTTACCTACAAAAATATAATCTATATAAATTATTTATTAAATTTTTATTTACCTAAGAAAATATAAATTATGGAATTTGACAAAAAAAATCGAGGCTTAAACCTGATTTCCCTCAAGCATAAAGTCCAACTTTGGCTCGAAACTTGGAAGGCTTTGATATCAAAAATGTATTTTTTAAATTATAAAAAATATTATATTATTTTTATAATATTTACGACAATTTTTTGATGGGGTGTATTGGGACTCAATTAAAGGGCAAAGAGTGCAGCCCTTGATAGAAATACCTTTTGGTCCTCAAAGGCAATCATCGAAGGATGCGCCAGCAGATACTGCCCCGCCCACTAGCACAGCCTCTTCCAGCAGACGAAGCCCGGCAAAAACTACTTATGTAGCAGCATATCCTGGGCGGGTGCGGCTTATTAAAATTTAACGTAAGGTCAAAAGCAGTGCGAAACCATAAAACAAGCCGCTGGCTTTGAGCAGCTCACACACACACGCACACACACACACGCACACACTCACACATGCATGCATACAAGCTGTAGTTAAGCTCAAAATGGCTGCCTGCTACAACAAACACAATTTATGTTGCATACATTAGAGCGCTGCCATCAGCGGTTGTTGTTGTTGCTGCTGCTGCTGCTGCTGTTCTGGACCGCAAAGCGGTTGGCTTAGAGCCTCTCTCTCTCTGTGTGTGTGTGTGCATTTGTGTGTGCTTAGAAACGGATTGACTGCCATGCCAAAAGCTTAAGTGGCTACCAGGCGCCAGAGTTGGCCAACAAGCGCTTTGATTTAACAACCAACAGGCGCACATCTTTTTGTCCAGCTATGTGTTGGTGTGCGTGTGTGTGTAGGCTAGATTTTAGTTGGCCTTGGTCGGCGCTAATGCCGCCATATAATTTCATTTTATGTAGTCGCCAGTCGAGTGGCCACAGTAAATGAGGCCCGAAATTTACAACTGCTGCCACTTTAATGCGGCCGCCGCCAAAGTTGGCCAAAAGCAGTTAATTGATATAATGTAATTGATAGAGCCGAGTGTGTGCTTGGCTAAAAGCATGATAAATTGCCAGAAAAACAAACCCACACGACTGCCAACAACTGCCCAATACTCTGTTCACAGTTTAATTACTGTGCTTAAGTCAATCGAAAAGTGTCTGCTTGCTTAATAGGGGGCGCGGGGGGCAGGCAATATCGACTTTTGGTTGCAATAAATAGATCTTCCTGACAAATTTAAGCATTCAAAAGTCAGTTGCAATTGTCCGACTAGGAGATACCCTGACTGGCCAGATTATGCTGTGGTTGAGCTTTTTTTTTCCTTAGTTTATACTTTAAATTAATTCTTAAAGAGCTTTGGTGTTTACTTTCTGATCTTTATTAGAATTCCAGGGCATAAACATAAAATGATTATTTTAGAGTTTTGTGCAGACAAGCTACATGCCAAATTAAGTGTATGTAGATTTCATAGCGTAAATAACCACGCCTAAAAATCGATATTTATTGATAGTTGGAGCTTAAGTAACAGAAATCGAAAGGATAATCGATGTTTATCGATATTTGGAACTAAAGTAGCAGAAATCGAAAGGATAATTAGCAATTGCGAGAATATTTATTTGAACTTTCAGGTATCTGGCCACTATGGATCCAGAAATCAAAATGTTCCTATAGACGAACAGATAGTCGGACAGACTGACGAACAGCCTGACGGACATGGGCGGACAGCGAGCGGAGAGTTCCCCAAAATGAGGTGCAATGGGTGTAGCTCGATTAATAATGGTTTACTAGAATATGAATGTCCTAGAGGGGGCTGTTCGCCCAATACGAGTGACCATGGGAAGAGTTTTCACTGTACTTTGAAGGGTCTTATGTCTGTTGGACTATTGTAACATTTTAAGTTTCAAGTTTCGTCGCCAGCTGCAAACGAGCCCCACACTAATATACTTGTTTCTGCGCTTTGACGCACAGAGTGTTAAATGTGGTTGCATAGATTCGAGCAGAGCTGTGACGTAAAGCTGGTAATTAGTGCATTGCCCAACACTGGCGCATCATTAAAACTTTTCCCTAGCAGCAGAGCAACCGATACCCCTGTTTGTGTGTGTGTGTGTGTGTGTGTGCGCGGAGCGTTGCCCTAGCAGCTAGTCAAAAAGGTGTAAAGCGAAACTCAAACAACAATTAACAGCGGCAACAACAACACGAAGAAGAGTAGGAAGAAGAAGAAGAAGAAGAATAAACTACAACTATGTGCTACAAATTTGGTTTGGTTGCCACATGCCGCACATCTGCATATCCTTTGAGCTGCGCCGAAAAATGCTATCAACAGCGGCGAGTGGCACAAAGTTTACACGGTTTAGTTTAGTTTTCACTTGGTGGCTTTTGTGTGGAAATTCGCACGGCGTAAAACGAGCAAAATTTATGCTTTACGGCGCAGAAATTTTAATTAGAAAATTGGCAAAATTGTAACCCGCTGGCAAGCTGGCAAGCCAAACGATAGTCCTGCCAAGGACTCGAGGCGCTTTCACACGTGACAGCTCAATGTAGCATAGAATACCGAGGGTTCCGGGCCAGCCGGGCATGCCGGGCTCTCTCTGACAGCTTACCGCAGCGGGTCGAGGTATGGGCATGGCCTCCAGTTCAGCGGGACTTACAAAAAACATGAAGTCGCACGTTTCTGCCTGCAAGGATAATATTTCAACATTTCGCACTGACATGCAAAAAAAAAAATAAAGAAAAAAGTACTATTTTAAAATAAAATAAAAGAGCGAAAGAGCGCAAAGCTTCAGCTTCGTTTAGCCAGCGGGTCCGGCGTCTAGATAACTGCAAAATATGCACTCAAGCACAAAAGCGTGCCATGTCCCTATCAGCGGAACCTCACACAATCCCCTGGCCCCTGCCCCTGACCCCTCTGCTCCTGGGTCTTCCTCTATGCCCAATGCGTTGGCATAGTTTTTTTTCTCCTATTTTTTTTGGTATTTTAGGCAACTGCGTCGCGTCGAGTGTCGTACGTGAGCATTATCGCTAATAATTTTTGCATATTTCGCTTCCTCTTGCCCAGCTCCCGGTATTGCACGCTTTTTCCATTGAAAATTGTGAAAATTGTGAAAATTCAAAAATGCATTCCATTCGCTGCATATTATTGGCTTAAATGGCATTGAGGGTGCGGCATATAGTTGACATTTTCGCTGCAAATTCTATTGAGCCATCGACTTAAAGCGGAAATTAGCCAAAGCTTTAAGCTCTATTATTAAAACCTATTTCGGTTGATTTAAATATGCATTAAGTTTTAGAATTTTAACATAAAATTTATATGCACATGCTGAATATGCAATTTTGTGTGCCCAGCTTCCGGAGCATTTGGGTAAACTGGGTGTACGTGGGACTATAAATAGGTAAATGGCTTTGATGTCGCAGCAAGGGGAAAATGAGAAAAGAATTATTAGACAGAGGAAGTCTGAGTACCCTGAACTATACATAGGAGACAGAGGAAGTCTGAGTACCCTGAACTATACATAGGAAAAGGCTTTGATGTGGCAGGAAGGGGAAAAGCAGAAAAGAATTCATAGCCAGAAGTCTGCTGCTTCTGAGATTCTGATAACGAGTATATATATATATATATACAGATTATATATAAATTTTTTAAAATACATTTCTTCATATTCCTTAAAAATGGAGAAGAAATTTGTTTTAATTTTTTATTTTTGCATATAACTGTGCAAGTCATCAAGACTGTTGAATTAACTTGAACTGCCTATAGCATAAAGCAACTGCATACCAAATTTGGTAGCTCTAGCTCAACTGGAACCCGAGTTCGCTGAGGTCACTTAAGGAACTAGACTCAGCTGGAGTGAGAAAGCTAACAAAATGCGATACGGTAAGCTATACTTATACAAGCTTACAAACTTTTTTCTCTTTTTTGACAGAAAGAAAGAAACTTGGTATACTCCATTTAAGTGCTATTATTACATTTTTTACCTTCACAGAACTGGGAGAGTTGTAAATAAAGTTGAATTAAATTGAACTGTCTATAGCATAAAGCAGCTGCATACCAAATTTGGTAGCTCTAGCTCAACTGGAACCCGAGTTCGCTGAGGTCACTTAAGGAACTAGACTCAGCTGGAGTGAGACAGCTGACAAAATGCGCTACGGAAGACGATGCTGTACTTCCCAGGATATCTGCCCATGTTTATTGCCCACATTGACGGTATTTTATAGCACCTTCGCCTTCATCCTCTCCCTTGGGCAGCGTGCATTAAAAAAGGGCTCGTAAATTGAAAAATCTGCGCATTAAACATTGAAAATGGAGTCCATTAGTGGCCTTTGGTTAATTTCGACTCGGTCTGCTCGTGGGACTGTGTGTGGCTGTGATTTTGTCTCCTCGAAAGTAGTTGCATAAATTCCAAAATTCCTACGGCCTTTAGACGTTGCTTTTAGCCTGCGGTTAACCCGAAGGTATTCCCGAGTGGCATGTTTGGTGGCACGTGCCGCAGGCGGTTAGCCGCATGTATTAATGTCTCAAACATTGCCACACTTCATTAGTGCCGTCGCGTGTGTTGGTATTTCGAAAGATAAAAGTGACACACACACACACACACACCTCTGGCACACACACCTGGCACAGACTTTGGCCAAAATGTTGGCGACTAATCGTTAACAAATTGCTTCTGATAGCGACCACTACAAGAGATACGCTAACCGTAAATTGTGCCCCCCCCCCCCCCCTCCTCACTCCTCCCCTGACAACACTTGTATTTTGTTGTTAGCATATGCCGCACACAGACTGTGAGAAAAACACCTCTTGTCGGCAGGTGTAAATTACTTTTTAATACGTCGCGACGCGCCGCATGATGTGGCGCCCCTCAACGTGGGCCAATTGAAAAGCGTGTATTTCGTTGAAGATGGCAACAGACACCCGATGGCACGAACCCGAAATGGATATCGAATGTGGCACGTTATGCAGAGCTCCCCTTTTATTGCTGGCATTTGCAATATGGAAAAGTGTCAGAAATGGTGGAAATTCAATTATGTTAAAGGCGTGGAAAATACGCTTACCTCCACTGTATTATCGCGTATATAGATTTCCTTGGTATCGTTGGGATTGCGATCGCGTGGACGATATGTAATGCGATAGCCAAGAAACTCGCCCAAAATTGTATCCGGCGCCGGCGGCTTCCACGAGATGTACACCGAGCTGGAGGATGTGTTGTGCGCCGTCGTCGGTATCGGCTTGCCCGTGGGCGCTGCAGAGGAAAAAGGGCAAAAATTTCAAATCAAAATTCACATTCAAATTCATATCGAAAACATGAGCCGGGGCAGCAGACTTTGGTGCAAACTTTTTTTTTGCTCGGCTGCCAAAAAGTTGGCGCAAACTCGAAAAATTTCAAATTAAAATTGCCGCACGGCAAAGTTGCTCTCGTCTCTGTCTCCGTCTGTGTCTCTGTCTGTGTCTGTGTGTGGCATTGTCAGGTTGTCACTGTCACGCAACATAAGTTGCAAGTGCCCTAAGCCCCCAGAGATTTGCTGCGCCCCGCGGTGCCGCGTCTGTCGCATCAAGTTAAATGGTGCGTGCCTCAACTCCTGACGGGCAGGTGAGCTGCTCAGCCTTTGGGGGGGGAGGGGGAGCCGGACAAGTTGCTCTGCCACAGTTTGTCACCTGGGCAACTTGGCAAGTTGCATATAAATAAATTCAAAGAAATTTTCCATTGACTTTCACACGGCTGTAAATTGAAAACTTGGCCTAAATGTTGCATGCCACTCGCTTAATTTATACAAATTGGCCAGGGTTGCCGCCGCAGCTATGCGTGGCGGCTGGCTCTTAATGAGCTTCAGGCCGCAGACTATTGACTAATTTGCAACCGCATGTGTTGCAGCAGCAGCAGCTGCTTGCCTCGCCTTTCAATACTAAGTGTTGTGTGTGTGTGTGTGTGGCATAAATGGAATTTCATGCCCCAAGGCTTGCCATTTGGAGTCTGCGTGGCACTTCTAAGACAAATGTGTTGCTAATAGCTTGTCGCTGTCGCCAGTTGGATATATATGGTTGAGAGTGGGAAACGGGGGAGAGGGGGAGGGGGGCGTACTGGGCGTGGCAAGCTGCAGGCAGCTTTTGCTGTGATTAATGAGCGCAGCCTATGAAAAAGTGCGTAGGCTTGGCGAGGTTTCTGCTTTGCCTAAAAGTAGGCAACAATTAATCATGCCGCAAGCAGCAGGTGTCACACACACACACACACACGCAGCATGCAACAAATGTACAGTTGCAACAGCAAACGGGTGTGTGTGTGGCATTGTTTAGCTGGCAATATTTGTCAATTTGCGGCTTGTCAATTCGGTTTGCAACTTTAACAACAGCTGCCACGCCCATACACCAAATTGTAGCTTAATCTGCACACACACACACACACATGCACATACATTCGCACGCTTTGGCGCTAAAATAATTAAATGCACATAAGGCTTAACAGCGGGCGCTTTTATGAGGTCACAACTTTTCATGGTCGGCACTTAAAGCAGGTGCAACACCGCGCCGTGCCATAAAATGCAAATGAAAATTTAATGCGATTGTAAAAAAGTGTCATGTCAGGCTGTCTGGTAATTGATGTGAGTCACCGTTAACGTCAGCCTATCATAAAATGGGCTCCGCCATGCTCGGCTCCACATCCCTATAGACTCCATGTACTCACCCTCGCGCAGCGTCACAATGTAGTAGGACTCCTTCGAGGGCGGGCTGATGCCCAACTTGTTAACGGCCAACAGACGAAAGCTGTAAACGGTGAAGGGCGTCAGGCCGGTCACCTGATATGAGGTTGCATTCGTTCTCGTATAGATGCGGGCCACTTGATCCCAGATGCCATCCTCGCCCTCGCTGCAACAACAAAACAGAATAAAATACATACACAATCAGTTAGCAGTTCATTTGTAAATTATTCATTTTCATAACATGCTCTTTGCACTCGCTCGATTGTTTTTTGCCTTCTAAATAAATTATCTGCCCGAAATTTATTAATCTTTATTACGTTTGCTTCAATTGACACCTGCAAATGCAATATTAAATATTTTTTTTCCTCATTTATATGGAATATATTTTTAAAAGCCCATCCGCAGGGGGATTAACATAAAATATATGGGCAACAAATGCATTATGAAAATGCATGTGGGAGAGGGGGGGGTGGAGGGGGGGGGGGGGGCTTGGCGAGATTTGCTGCACATAAAATGCGAGCGTTTGCCATGGCTACTAAAATATTTATGCCCTTTTTACCACACACACACTCACACATATACACACACGCACACATGCTAGAAATAGCAAAAAATTGTTATTAGGTTTTTGTTTTTATGCCCGAGCATTGGGTATTATCGTTTTGTAATTAAATATGTAACTCTTAAAGGTAGATATTAGGGACATGATGAATACATATTTATTTTTGACATGCGTAATATAAAATTATAAAATTATATATAGAGCTATATAGCTCTCTTGTCTGGCAGCGATAGCTATAAAATGAAAGATACTTGGAGTTTGCTTTTCTAAGAATGTGTCAATATTTCGAAAATTGAAATAATGTCGTTAATAAATTTTGCTAAGCTTTTAATGGCGTTCTCTGCCATTTGATATGATTTAATTAAATCAATATGCTTGCAAGGGTATTAAATTCGGCATGTGATAAGCCCTAGATAAAGTTTTCTTTTCGGGTTTATCCTTTATTTTGTTATTTGTTTTGTTGGGGTCGGTTGTGCCGCATAAATTTATAACAGCGGCCGCAGAATGAGCATTTTTCATGACCGATATCAAAGTGCAGTAAATTTTATTTAAAGTTGCCAAAAATTCCGTATCGCGCATAAATTTCACGCATGTGTGTGTATGTTGTGTGCGTGTGTGTGTGCGTGTGTGTTCGCATTATGTTATTAGGGCTTTTGCACGGCGTCAGCTGGACGAGTTGAAAGGGGGAGCGCAGCTTTTATGTGTGATTAAAAATGCATTAAATATGAGATGCAACCGAAAGCGGAGACAAAAAAAAAATAAAATAAAATAAATATATTTGACTACCAATAAAAAAGAAAATGGGCGAAAAGCATTTTTTTAAGTTGCTTTAAAAGGCATTAAAATTAATAAATGCGAGTGGGCAGTCGCATTCGCACGTATGTGCCTGTCTGTGTGTGTGTGTGTGTCTCACATGTGTCTGTGTATTGTCAATGGACATTTTGTTAAAATGAATACAAGCTGCTACTCAGCTGGGGGCGGGTGCAGGGGGGTGGGTGCAGGGGTGTGTGACTGTGCACACACACACGGGAAAAAAGTCTTGGCGACTTCATGAAAAATGGGCGGCGGCAACTTGTAAAAAATGTGCTGCGCCTAAAAAAACAGCTCGACAACAACAACAACAACAGCTTGCAAAGTAACCACAGTGGCAAATAAATTTGCGGCCGCACAACAAGACTGCGAGAGTGTGTGCGTGTGTGCGTGTGCTTGAATCGGTATAAAGTACACACACAATTTTTTGTTGTAAGCCGTTTAACATTTTTTTCTTGCTGCCTCTTTTAGCATATGGCTTATGTGTTTTGTGGGCGTCCGTGTGTGAGTGTGTGTGTGTGCGTGATTTGCATGGCCAGGGCCAAAGTTCACGCACGACTTCTTTAAAGAGGCAAAAATGTTGTATTTTGCGGCTGAGCAACTACATGAAATATGCACAATGAACTGCATAGATAATGAGACTCTATTATAATATTTGAAAATATCTCATTATGTTTCAAATGAGCTCACAATTGGGAGTACTTTTTTGTGTTTGGCTGTCAAACTAGCGCATATCCAAAGTATATATAACAAAAATAACTATAATAATTATTTTATTTCTATTGAATATAGTAAGCAGAAATTGTGCACAATTAAGTACAGTTACAACGCCAACTGTCATTCTCAAATTTGTTGTATTATTTAATTATTTTTTCATTGTTCAATTACAATTTGAAAACATTAAGAGAAAAACCGTTTCACGTTGTGTTTAATTAATTGATATTAAAGCTACGGGAAGTCAAAAGAAAAAACTCGCTAAAAACAACATGAGCTTCATTTTTATTTATTTATTTATTTTTTTTGGTTCAATCCCAGGCCAATAAATCAACGGAGAGCACTTAAAATTATGATTGAATTTTATTTTTATTTCCTATGTGATGTCATTTGGCAAATATGCATTGCTTTGTGTGTGTGTGTGCATGTGTGTGTGCGAACAGCATCAAAACCAACAAGAAGCAAGAGCTTGACTAGAGTAGATACCCTATAGTCAGATTTTTACTACTTGCTACTCGAATAAATTAAAAAAAATTTTAAAAAAATGTTATCGTTAAATTAAAATATACGTTGACCAAAAATTGAGGCTCTCTTTTCAAATATTTTTATTTGATTTTCGGATTATTTGGATTATGTGGACGAAAATCAGATGCTAAATTTGTTGTCATCTCTTCCAATGAATTTTGGGATCTACTTGCCTTACCTCATAAGGAAGCTATATCTTATCTTATCCTATATATGCTCAAGATAAATGGAGGGAGTTATCGAAAAGTCTGTTGTACAAAGTTTTGTTGTATAGAAATTTGTTCCAGAGTTCATATAGATAGGTTCAAGAACTTAAAGATATTGATAGCTGGAGATAAAGATATCTACAAGCATATTAACGAGTTTCATTCTGCGCTGTTTATTATGCAACCCATTTTGAAGCATTTGGCATTTACAGGGTATCAAAATCAACACAAATTGATAAACACCTTTTACACAACTGTAAACAGCACTCGAAACAGATGCGAAAACAACCATCCATTCGATACATATAAAAGTTTGGCCTCAAACACAATAACCGCTCACATATATAAGTAAGCGTGTGTGTGTGTGTGTGCGTGTGAGTGTGCGTGTGTGTGTTATACAATTGATGGCTGGCATTAACGTACAGCCACTTGTTTTGAGGCATGCACTCGCCCCTTTCACTTGACACCTCCCTCCACTCAACATTTGAACTCTTATTTCAATTGCATTGGCATTCAGTCTGTGTGTGTGTGTGTGGATTTGCGAGACGAGATTTGCAGCTTGAAGCACTTCGTTGTCATCGTCTTTCAATTTACGGGACGGCGCGCGAGCACTCAAAATATATCTGCCGCATAATACACAAGCACTGCAAGGGCCGATATACCCAGCCCTCTCTGCAGTGGGTATGCATATGCGCAAATAAACCGAATCAAGCGAAAATGTAAATAAGAGGCGTGCTCTGTGGCAGCAACAGCAGCGCGTGCAACACGAACAACAACAACAGCAACAGCAACTCAAGCTACACTTCACATCACTTCACATCGATGGGAGAATTTGCATAAAGTGCAGTCGGCGTCGCTGTCGCCGTCGCCGTCGTAGTCAGCGTCAGCTTCATTTTGTGCATGCCCAAAAAAGTATGCTACATATATGTATATGCATGTGAATGAGCGCTTGGCAGGCACTCGCGCGCGTATGTGTGCGTGTGTGTGTGGTTATTTCTTATTTTGCATAAATGCACCACAGGCTCTGCTTGCTTTTCAGTTGCCTGTCATCGATTGCCGGCCCCAGTGTCTTGTGCCCCCTTCGACACGCCCCCCCTGCACCCGCTGTTGCTGCTGCTGATGATGGGAATTTATTGAAAAAGTTTCGCTTTTCAGTAGTTTTTCCGCATACTCGTTTTGCTGGCCTTTGTATTGCGCTCGCGGCAATCGTTTTCATTTCATGCCGCGCATTGAGTTCAACTTATTCGGAAAATAGCCGCTGCAGGAGCGGGTGTGCCAGTGTGTGTGTAAGTGTGTGCGTGTTTTCTTTTCTATTTAAATGGAGCACAAGTGAAGTGCGTATCCTTGTGTGTTTGCGCGCATATCACAGCCAACGCTTCACATATTAATTAAAGGACTCGCAGCTGCAAGTGGACGCAAGTGGACGCAAGGGGTGCAAGGGGCGCTTGGGGGCATGGGGGCACGACAGCTGCAATATCTGCACAAGGATTTATCAAAGAGCGGCAAGCGGAAAGCAATAAACGCATGATTTTAATTGATTGCGTTTGCATTGGCAAGGCAAAGACAAAAGAAGGAAAGGAAAGGAGCCATGCATAAGTCGCCCACTGAACCCGTTTCCGCGGGCGTGGCAAACAGCAATATTTATGGGCCCAAGATGATGATGATAAATACAAGGATAATTATGTTGGATATATATCTAGTCCAACTGACATTAGACCTTAAAGCGCGCTAAATCAGAACGGTTACAGCTCAGCTGTGGCATGCACACACACACATACAAATCACACACACACAGAGGCAGACAGACAGCTGTGCCGACTTGAAGGACTCGACCTATAGCTATATAAGAATGCTGTACTTACCGAGTTTCAATAATGAAATGCGTCACCGGCGCATTCCGTGGATGTTGGGAGTGCGCCCAGGATAAGTTCACGGAGCGTGATGTGAAACTTATTAACAAAGGACGCTCCGGTGGATCGGGCACATCTGCAATCGAAGGAGAAAGCGAAAATGCGAAAAAATGAGAAAAACACATGAGAAAAACTGGCAGCTATCAGTGAAATGCAAATGGAAATCATGACAAGAACGCGTACGTGTGCTTGTGTGCATGTGTGTGTGTGTGTGTGCGGGTGTGTGGTGAGAAAATCGAAATTGTGTGCACACACATACGCACACACACACACATGCACATATATATAACTGCAAATGAAATCACCAAAATGGAAGGAAACCGGATAAATCATTAATGTTGTTATGGCTTTCATTAAATGGCGCATAAAAAGAAGACGAAAAAAAAAAAGAAATATAATACGAAAAAGATAGAAAAAATAAATGCATGAAAACGAATCAGAAGAAAATGTTAAAGCAAAATTTAATCTCGTTAACTAAAACATCTTAATTGAGATAATAAATAGATCTAGTTCATGAGAATACTTCAAAAAAAACATAATTAAGTGCACTTTAATTCAAGAAATTTGTGTTTGATTAAAGAAAAGACAACGAGACTATATTTTTGTAGAACAGGATATCGACTCGGATATCTACAAATTGCACCTTCAACTGATATTTATATATTTATTTATGTGATATAGCAAAACCTACCTTGGACTAGTAGATCCACAATGGCTTCGGGTATGTGACGATCGTTGACGAGGCAAATGTATTCCGTGGTGTCGCTGGCCAGCGCCGGCGAGAATTGCAAACCAAAATTATCCGATAAAAGTTGTATCTGCAAATGGATAAAAAATAAACTCAATTGAATTTATCTTAATTATTTCTTTCGAAAGCGAGCCTAGAGTAACTGCCATGAACTATGTTGGGCTTGCCATCAGTTAGAATAACAAACAAATTTGTCACAATCGTGTGCAGTCAAAGTGGAACAAGGGTTCGGTTTGAATGGGAAATGAGGTTACGTGCTGACCGGAGAGGGGGTGCGGGAGTCGGGGGTCGGGGGGGGTGGCACAAAGCGAAAGCAACACAAACGGACATGGAGACGTTGACAGTGGCCGACAACAATGTGGACAACACGAGTTTCTACTTTAGGCTGCACAAAACTTTTTAATACAAAAGACAAATAAGTTAGCAAAAGCAAGTTTGCTGCATCACCACACGCCCCCCTCCCTCCCTCCCCCCGCCCCCTCAACAGACCACCCCTCCTGCCCAGCCGACCTGGCCAAGCACCCCTGCTGCAGTACACCTATTGCCTGAGCCGGTTTTGTGTGTTGGCCATGGCCAGGCACTTTAAATGGCCCCAAACATTGGTTCAACATTTGACTCAGACGACAATTTGTATTCGTATGCGATAACTTTTCGATGTACATGGACAATGTCCTTCTTGTTGTTGTTGTTGGACACATAATTGAGACTGTGTATTGGAGGACAATGCACGCAAATTACTTTAAGTTTTGCGCCTGGCTTCGCCAAAAAACCATTTATAAAGGCAACACATTTGATATGATGGACAGCCAGACAGGGCGCATGTCCAGGCCGTTCTTAGATCAAATAATTTCTTGAAAACCTATTAAGGATTTTACACTTGAAACTGTCGAAAATCTCTGGAATCGCATTGTATTCAAATGGGCATTTTTGTTGGGCATGCAAAGTTTTTGTTATTACACATTTTGCCAAGAAGCTTTATGCATTTGCCTCATTCAAGTATCTGTGTGGGCTGGCTGGTCATAAGTATTATGTGCTCGTCTGAGTTCCAGCAAGAGTGTGCGCGTGTGTGAGTGTGTGTGCGTGTGTTTGTTTTGCCACAAAATTGTAAGCATATTCGTCTGGGCCCTTTGGCTGCAGTCTTGTGGCATAAAATTGTTGCTCGATTGGATTTGATTATTAAGCAATAACCAAGAGCTGCTGCTCGCCGCAAAACAATTTGGCCCCACAACATTTTTCCACAATGGAATTTCAATTTACAGTGCAATCTGCAGTCGAGCAGTAAATTGCAACTAGATTTTAATTACATGCAACAAATTTTCGGGGCCAACTTGTTTGCACATGCACTAAATCTGTGCGCCTGACAGGGCTCATAATATGTCCCAGATAGCTGCTCGAAATTCATCATAGTATCTAGAGAATCTCTAACTGAGCTGAGCTGGGCTAAGACTGCAAAACAGTCAGCGACAGGAACATGAATCATTCTCTTCTTACTCTCTTTTTTAGCCGCAACCATAAAACAAAAGTTAATAGCTGCTTAGGTGTGTGTGTGAGTATGTGTTAGTGTGTGTGTGTGTGGTGTCAGTTGTAATAAAATGAAGCAGCTACTACGACGGTCTAAAAAACTTTTAATACATATAATAGCCAGGCATAAAGCACACAATGCACAGTGGGGCAATTGGCATCGGAAATGTGAAAAGAAAGGAATCCAATTTATTTCGATAACAAAAGAAAATACGACTTGGGTTCAGTCGTTGTCTAGCTCAATTATGATTTAAAAATGTTTGTAAATAATGCTGACTGAAAGATAAATATTTCAATAAAATAAATGTTTAATGGGCTTAACAATTTGTTTAAAATTTCAATTATTTTAAAATGCGTTAATGTGTTTTCCAATAGTTATTTAAACAAATTGAATATTACCAATAACATTTAATGCTTTGTAAATATTTTAAAATCATTAAAAATATATATTCTTTTAAAAATATATATAACATAACTCCAAATATGTATATAATATTCTTTTTGCACTTTTCAAGTCAAGCTTTCTGGGGAATAGATTGTAATCTACCTATCTACTATCTACCTATCTATCTACTCTCTATCTATCTATCTATCTATCTATCTACTATCTACTATCTATTCACTATCTATCTATCTATCTATCTATCTATCTATTGACATCTATCTAAATAGCTCGTCCGATTCGTCAAGCTAGTTTAAGATCTAGCCAAAATGCTGCTGTCGATTTGCCCCACTGTGCAGCGCAGCCGTCGCACATTGAGCAATGGCAAAGGCGAAATTGGCCAAGAAATATGAGCGAGTGCGCTGCTGCAAGCCAGGTAAACTCTGCTTAGCTTGGCGCCAACTTTGGCTTGGCTGCAGCTCAAGTGTCCCAGTTTGCCATTTAACACGATTGCGAGGAGAGCGGAAGGAGGGGCTGCCTAGTCGCAGCGCCTTCTGACTGCCGCTGAAACTTGTTCATTCTTCATTTTGTTTGCCCCGCCTCAGTGGGCCCCCGGAGTGCGTTTAAGGCGGCAGCTGGTGCCTGCTGCCTGCTGCCTGCTGCCACTTAAACCATTTTTGCGCCTCGTCGTTTTTATTTTAGTACAACTATCAAACATTAAAAATATATTGGCTCCACTGTCTGCACAGTGCACAGTGCTGGCTGCGAACTCCCACTGATGGCCACTTAGTTCTCCTGACTTTTGCTGCACTTTCTTTTTGTTCGCCTCGGTCGTCGCTGTCGTTTGGCAAAGTTCAAACAGCCGCCTTGAAACTAACTGGCTATCAATTATTTTAACAGCCATTTTTTTCAGTCTCTGTTTTCATTTTGTCTGTAGCAAGCAGCCCAAAAATATTTAATGGCCCAACTCAAGTGGCCCCGACTCGGGCCATCAAGTGCCGAAATATGGCAAGTGGGTAATGAATTCTGATATGATTCAAAGTCGGATTGCATTTGAGTTATAACTGCACTCCAGAGATTTTTACTCGTACCATTCGATATCAGACTAATGGAATTCACAACAAAAAATTGTTTTTCATTTACAAATAAAGGAAAGAAATAAATTTCGGAAATAAAACTGTTTTAGTTATAAACTAAAATTAGTTTCGAAGTCAATCTTAAGGACTAAGGACTAAAACTTCAGTTGTGCTTTGTGAAAGTTATGGGAGGGGTCTGGGAGGAGCAATTTCTTCTGGGCTGAAATTCTGTCAAATGTTTGTCATGTTTTTGGACCTTTTCAGAATCTCTTTTAATTTTAAGTCAAGCATTTGTATTGGCCAACATATTAAAAGTAATCAAACCATGTTAGAAACTGTTTAAAAATCTAAGCAAATATTGCTCAAATATTGCTAAAAGGACTCCTAATAATAAATATATATTTTCGATTCGTACTCACCCTAGGGCTATGGAGCAACGGTATGCGATTAGCAAACTGTGCGATTGTCGTCGATGCTGTCTTCCAGACCAGCGTGTCCACCAGCGAGTGCTCCGTGACGCCCGGGCAGGGTATGGTCACGTTCTTGCCAGCCTCGGCATTTACCTTGACATAGTCCAGATTCGTAACGTCTGCAAAGAGTGCGATAAGAAGAGGAGTATTAAAATTGAGGTAGGTCAAAGGAAAACTGGCTTAAGCTGAAATTGCCGAAAATGTTGCTAAAATGTCTGGCAGGCATTTTAATTACATAACATGTTGGCCGTGACCACAAAGCGGCTCCATGTTGCATGCAATTTCGGGGCGCTGCAAAGTTGGCCAGGTGCATGCGGCGACCAGCGTGTGTGGGTGTGTGCGTGCCAACACACACACACACACACACGCTTACACTTTGATCCTTTTGTGCAATATTTGTTTAGGAAATTGCTAAAATACATTGCAGCCTGCCAGCTTGGCCTGGCATGCCGGCGCACGGCCACAGACCAAAGCCGGGCTTCAATTAAAATTATAAAAACAACAAATCGATTATGGCCGAGAGAGTCCTTGCTAGAGAGTCCTTTGCTGGCATCAAACTCAACGCTTGCCGCATAAATTTGCAAGCGTTCAAGTGTGCATAATAAGCATTAGGCATGACGCAAATGCCCGGACCTAACTGCAGCGTAGCACTTACAGGACGAGCGTGTCCTGTGCTACGTTTGCCAATGAATTGAAAAATCATGCAGAAAAACAATTGCCAGCAGCAATGCAACTAGTTGCAGCCACAGCAGACACAGGAACAGCAACAACATCTCGTCCGCAATCAGCTTCCATGCAATTTGCGTCTGATGCTGCCGAAAAACATTTCAACAGCCGCCCCGTCTATGACTATTACTTGATTTTCTAGTGGGCGCCAGTGGGCGTGGCAGTGGCAATGGCAGTGGCAGTGGCAGTGGCTTAGTGGTTGCATTGCATGGGTAACATGCTGCAGCAGAGTCTCCTGCAACGCAGTCAAACGGACGACATTTGGTCAAATATTTGTTGATCACAGAGAAGTGCTACAAATGGACTGTATATGCCATTAGCCGGCTCGGGCTTGGCTTTAAATTGTGTTCCGAGTTTTCCAAATGTAATTTCAATGCATAACAATTATTGTTGGGCTGTAGCCTCATCAAGCCGCATCAAGTTGCATTTGAGTCGAGCGCTGGAAAGTAGGCAACACAAATTGATCAAAGGGCCGAGCTGCACGCTGTGCACCTATCACTAAGGGAATTTAGTTGTATTTTACATATGCGTAGCTTATTCAAATGAAATTAAATCTCAGCTTGTGTAGGGTGTACAAATGCAATTTTGCTGCATTGAATATTTGATGTTGTTTTAGGCTTTGTTTGTGCCGACCGCTGAAAAGTATGCTACAAATAGTGTTCAAAAGCAAAGCTTTCTATTACTTGCGCACAGCACTAGACAACTTTCAAGGTAATTTATTTTATTCGAATGCAATTTCAATGCATTTAGTATGCTCAAAGCATTTGGTAGTATAAAGACTTCATCCTAGTTCATGAAACGACAGCTGAAAAGTGTGCTACAAAAATTGATTAAAGGACAAAGCCTTCCACTGTCTGCCTAAAGCACAGGCCAACTTCACATTGTGTAGGGTATTCAACTGCTTTTTCATAAACATAACAATAAGCATAGAGTTGCCATAAGCATTGACAACTCTGGGGCATGTTTTTTGCAGTGGGCCATCCGGAGGCCAACGGAGGCAACGCGTTTAATTACTCGGCTCTTGTGCAGCGGCAATTGTGCCACAGGCGGCAGGGGGAAGCTGCTTGGCCTGGCTACGGCATATTTTGCATATTATAAGCTGACCAGTACCATTTTCCCCACCTGCCACCCTTGCCTCCCCTGCCCAGTGCCCAGCAATGACCCAATGCGTGCGCAGTTGCTGGCGACTAATGCTGCCGGGTGCTGGTTCCCCGGCTGGTGGTCAGTTTTGTGTAATTTATGGCTTTCGGCACCACGTTGCACCACAGTCAGATGGGGCCGCTGCAGCTGCCAGAGAGATTTTGCATACTTATTATGCCAGCCGCATGCTGATGAGGGGGCGAGCGCGTCTTCATCCTCAACATTTTCAGCTGGCGTGGCCTGTGTGGGGTGTTTAATTTCCTAATCATTTTTCGATGCAAAATCGCGACGCCGGCTGGCACGCATGAACCTGGCCACAGCCACAACTCCTGGTTCGCATAATGTGAGTCGTGACGCAGGAAACAATTGCTTACAATTTATGCGCGAGTGCAAAATGTTGCAAATGTTGTGTGTACACACTTTGGACATATTGAAGCGCCCGGCAATCACATCGACAGATACAAAGTTTCCCCAGTCGTTGACCAATTAAAAAACCAGCCCAAAATTATGCAGCCACGCAGACGAGAGCTGCGTAAATAAATTATAATTACGAGTACTTATTTCGCTGGCTGAACGAATACCCGAGGGACGCACGACCCGCCAGACTTGGCTAGAGATGAGCGCGTGTCGTGCGATTAATACGATTTTCGTGCCAAAAATAAATTTTCTAAAACAATCAATACATATATTTATATATCAGTTGTTTTTGACACTCTTTGTCGATATTCTGGCGAATTATTATTATTACAATTATTTGCTGCAAAATATCGGAAAAATAAATTTAAAATTTTCTCTTACTGTATTGAACATTTTATTGCTATATTTTTAAAAATTAAAAGAGGAGTTTTATTTTTCACGTTTTCAAGTGAAATTTTTGATAATATTCCCATGTAAAGTCGTGCGTATTTTAGAATTTTTGACGAGAGACAAACAGTTTCTAAATATAAGTATTCCATACAACAGTTTTAACGCATTTTGGCAGATTAATTTTTTAGAATTTTCGCACGGCACGCGCTCATCTCGACTCAAGACTCTAAAAATTAGCCAGCGACAAAGGGTCGCTCAAAGCATGAGCTGAGCCGAGCAACCCTCTGGGGGCACAGCAGCCAGGCACCGAGTGCACTTGGCCTGTGGCACACTCGAGTGGATTCTTGCGGGGCAAATGCTAATAATCAAATTGAATGCAACCCCTCAAAAGCGAGTGAGAGGGAGAGGGACAGAGAGACGCAACAGACGAAGCGGCAACAATTAATTTTATTTATGTTGATTCTAATCAACGAAAAATAATTTCAGTCACCCAACACAATTGCCTCTTGTGGCGTCTGCTGCCATGGCAATCGAAGCGTCCAACTGTCCGCCTCTCTCTCTGTCTGTCTGTCTGTCTGTCTGTCTGTCTGTCTGTCTGTCTGTCTGTCTGTCTGTGTCTGCACTTGCGAGTTGTATTAAAATTGAATTCATGCACCGTTGGGTCCATTGCGTCGTATTCCCGAGTTCAAATCATTACCGTTATTAGTGCATTTAGACGTGTCCGATTGGCCAACAGCTGCGGTCCTTCTGACCAAGTCAATGGACAACAGCAACAGCAACAAGCAGCTCTTGCTAGCCAAGCATAACCAAAGCAAATGGAGCTGCTCGGCAGTGCACGGCTAAGCCCCAGCAATGGCACTCCAGAGACTCCCATTGCAAGTGCCATTAAAAGCTTGTCAGGCATCAGCAGCAACTGGGCGCAACAGCTGTGGGCGTGGCCCGTGGTCTACTCGAACTGCAGTTAGTTGCGGGTCAGCGCCAGTCAACGTTAGTTTTATGCGTGCCAACAGAGTTCAACTGCTGTTGCTCCTCGGCTCGGCTCTTGAGCATATGCAATTAGCTGCTGCTGCTTCTGATTATCACTGACCATTTAATACCCTACGCCAGTAAGATAATTATTTTGAAGAGCATTGAGCATAACAGGTGCTATAGGGCATCCTTTTGGGCATAGATGATTTAACTTTAAGCTTGAGCGCTTAATTAAAGCCATTCGATATCGAAACTGTCGGATGGGAATCAATATATTGGGAAGTTAAGCTGCCGTAGGATTGTTTTTAATAATTATATAATCATTTTTAAATAATTAAGAAAATCTTAAGTCAACTCAGACATCGCAAACTTAGGTACAGGGTTCGCTCACAATTCGTTTCCACATTTGATTAAAAATCGAATTGCTAAAATCTCTAAAAAAAAATAATTTGTTGAAGACCTTCTTTCATAGTAAATATAAATAAATATATAAAAATTGATCTATCTTTGATCACAAAAAATTTGTATGTACAAATATTTTAGGGTGCTTAAAAAATTCATATTCGATTATAACCAAAAAGTAACATATTTGTAGGTATGATCCAAACTCTAATTGGTTCTACAGTGGAAATAGATAAATAACTGAGACATTAATCTACATCGCTTAAAGAACGGCTTATTATAATGTACTTTGATAAAAATATCGGCTAGTTAATCTGAGGAGAAATATGAAACGATAATCAACAAAATTTGAAGCTAGTCGAGACGAGGATAATGTTAGTCATAACGAACAACAAAAACTATAAAGTAAATAATCTTTTCTTCATTAAAATTAAACAAAATAAACATCCCAAATCATGCTCATTCATATTGTGTTGCCTGTATATATATATGTATATATGATAAGGAATTATTGACATTGAAATGATTCGATTTTCTAATACCTTAAATAACTCATTTCTTTTTCCCACGTAAATCTGGTGTATATATTTTAATTCCGATTAAAAAGTACTCCAGATTTAATATGAATTTAGATAATTGTAAAATTCTAAATGGAAATCGAGCTTTTTATACTATTTATAACTCCTCGACATATTGATAATTATCTGGACTTGACTAGTAAATCTTTCTCAATCAAAAAGAGTTGCCATGGCGCTGCCTGAACTTTCATAAAGAGTTGCCTTGGCTTTTGTCGTACGCTCATGCAGAGTTGTTGTGCGTTTTATTGTACTTTAAGCTGCTTTATTAGAGCCTCATCCATTGCAACAAGTGAAGAGGTTTATGATCCAGTCGCCAGCGCAAATAGCGCGAAATGCTGTGGGATATTCGGAAGGACTGCAGCCAAAAATGCCACGAAACTGACATTGACTGCCAGAACGTTGGGCGGCCGGGGCTTTGTTCGGCAGAGCCATTTGGTTTTTAATCCTTGTGCTATGCTGGCCCTTTGGCTGTCCAACAACTGGCTGCCAATCGCCTGGCAAAGGGCTTTGCTAGTATGCCCAACGCCCACCCACCCATCCGCATTTTTGGCCGTCATGCATTCAATTGCTGCGCATTTTCCGACTCAAATCAACAAAGCCCGCACCCCGCTGCCCGCTGCCTGCTGCCCTGAAGCTGCAGCTGCAGTTCATTTTAGTTGCCCTTTCGACTGCATTTTGCCAAAAAGGGCGGCTGCTTGCGATTTGGTAAGCGGCTATTTAGAAATCATTGCCAAACAATTTTGCGTCAACGTGAAGCGCTTTAAAGCCATGGCAACTGCATTAGCCGCATGTAAATGCCATAAGCCACGCCCCCAACGTGGCCGCAGCAATGTGCTCTCGTGCGGGTTTTGAAAATAGTTTTTAAGAATTGCATTTCTAGCTTTTCTTCGATATTGGTTGCCTCATTCGACTTGCAACTGTTGCCACAAGGCGCGGCGCCTCCTTTGCTCGACTTTTAAATGCATTTCGTCATTTATTGGCTGCTGTTGAGCCAATTGCATTAACCACATTTCACTTAAGTCCGCCGCTGCTGCAGCAATACTTACGCATTCGAATTCAAGTGCTTGAATAATTATCCAATTAAAACTGAAACTGTCCCTTCGCGCAGACATTGGCTAGGCCTTTTTATTATTTTCCCTTACTTTTTTTCATGTTTAATGTGCGCTTGCTTCAAGCACGTGCCAAGGACAGCGGCTCGAAAAGGATGCCTGTGCATGTGTCTGTCTGTCTGTCTGTCTGTCTGTCTGATTGACTGTCTGGCCTGACTGAATGGCTGACTGGCTCGCTGATTGAATAGACAGTCTGTCATCTCTGCTGCTGGCTGCTGCTCGCTGCAGACCAATATAAATAAATGCTTCAACAGAGCCCCGGACAGCGGTCCCTGACAAGGGCAACAGCGACAGCAGCAGACGCAGACTCAGACGCAACCCGGACTCGTTCACATGACGACAAGATATCCCTTTTTTATGCCTGAGCGCTGCGAATAATGAAATTATAATAAATACACACACACCCACACACACAGCAGCTTTGCAGTGTAAACACATGCGTGTATGTGTGCTTGAGATACCCTACAATTTTGGGTTGTTTGAAATGTCTAAAGTAATATAGATTTAATATTTATTATTTATTTAATATTTACAGTAGCAGTAGGCGGACCTACATTCCAAATTTCGAGTCCCTAGCTCTTGTAGGTTATGAGATCATGGCGTTCAGAAGGACATGGCTAGATCGACCTGGCTTTTGATTGGGATCGGAGATGCTTCCTTCTGCTGTTACATACATTTGTACAACTACAAGATACCCCTTTTAAGTACCTCTTTAAAGTAAGGCTGATCAGCACCTCGTGCTCTCATAGTTACTGCGTTTAATGTATACAAACACAACTTAGGCACGTCAGCTCTTTGGTAGCCTGTTTGTCAATTTCTTAGATAAATGCTGACAAGTGGCATGTGGCAGGCGGCAATGATGTGTGTGGCATGGTTGAGCCACGACGACGTGCAGGTGGGCCATGCCCACAAACTGCCCTCAAGTGTTTTGCTTATGAAAATGTCTTATAGCAGGCCAAAATAAACGAGAGTCGAACCATCAAGGATCAGTCAATAATGCTGACAGCATATTGAAGACAAGCTGACGGCCCTGTCAGCTAAGAATATATATATGTGTGTGTGTGTGTGTGTGTGCAGATGTTTTGTTTAGCATGCGTTTTTCAATTTCGCTTAACTTCAACAAAATGAGGTGAACGAGCGTATGAGGGTTACCTTTTTTGGGGTGGGGGCTGGTAATTGTTTGACGGACAGCATTAAGTGCTTCCAACTCATTGAACAAATGCGGCTTAAAGCAAGCAAATAATATGTACTATAAATATAAACAGCATACAAATTTAATATAATATTGGACAGAGATAAATTTATGCATGTGCACAGCCGTAATTTGCTTTGCCCTCTTGCAAAATACTTGCCACAACAGAACAGTGGCTAAAAAAATACTTTGCCAGCTTAAAGTGGGTCGCTAAGAGCCTTCTTGTAAAGCAAGCAGTGTATCTCAAACTGTTACCATATGAAAAAGACTTTAAAACTGGTAGTTTTGGGAAACAAGGAATTGTCCGGGTGTACTTGTTTGAGGCTACCTAATTTATGATTCTTTATTTAAAGGAGATTCTTTGTAGTTATCTTTCTTTCTCGTTTTATCAACAAGAAATATTTTTCTTTTCTTTTGCGCTGATTTACACACATACTCTGATTCCTCCAGCTACGATATAACGTTTTTAAACAGTGTATAAAATATAAATGGGATATAAAGTATAACCCACATTGATTTCTTTTCAATTTATTTCATTTTCAAAGTATATTCCTTGAATAACTGAATGTGGAGGTCACTTATTTGTATAAGCCTTTGAGTACGTATCGTTTATTTCCATTTTATGCCTTGGTACACATACTTTTTGCAGCCATTGTGCTTGTTCCTAGCATATTTGCGCCTAAACCACATGGATCCACTGGCACACACACACACACAGACAGTCAGTGTATCTGCTTTGAAAGCCTGCAAATTGGCCCAGCATCGCATCGCATTGCTACACCTGACAATTCTCTACCCCTTTCTCATGGCACCCTCTCCAGCCTTGTCACTGCGGCACTTGAATAGAAAACGTTGCACATTTAAGGGCTTGGACTGTGTCACGGCGTGGGTAAGGGAGGGGATATGGAGGGGGACGTGCGGCGATGCTACCAGGTGAAAAGTGAAAGGCTCCAAATGTTGTTGCTACTTTGTGAGGCAACATTTTAGCGAGTTTTTGCTGCTGAATATCGGTTCTAGTGTACCTCTGTGTGTGTGAGTGTGTGAGTGTGTGCGAGTGTCTCGTTGTCGCCCTTGTCATGGATGGCGCTTGGCGTAATTAAAGCTAAATAGCCGGCATAATGAGCAAGTAATTAGCGATGCTTTTGCCAACAGTTTGCCACGTCCTGTGACCCGGCTCCCGCACCCGGCATTACGCGGCTGCCCCCCTTGCAGGCGAGTGCTTATGGCTCAATGTTAGAGTATGCTATGATCTTAGAGATTTTATAATTTGCATAGTTCTTTTATGATGTCGTCGACGACTTCTGATTTGAAGCCTGAACTTTTGCTAGGCAAGTTGAATATATTTAAGTATTTCAATTTATTTTAATTTAATGTGCATCTTGGCTTTATTAAATCAAATGCAGATAATATACATTTATTATTATATTAACAAAAAATTGAAAATAAAATGCAAAACAACTTAAAAATTGAAATCTGCATTTGATTTAACACATTTTGTTAATATGTTTTCGTATTATTTTAAATTAATTGCATTTGCATTTTAGTTTGAAGATTGCTTTATGGCTCATTGCTAACGGTAAATATATAGTTACACCCACATTACGAGCCCGGTCGGAAGCAATCTGTTTGCCTGTCTGTTGGCCCCGCATGGCCCTGGCAAACAAGGACTCGACGCCGCCGTAAAGCAAATTCAAATAATAGAGTAAGTTTCTTTCTCATTAGGCGTCATGTTTGCTAACGCACACACACACACACACACACACACACACACACACACAAATAAACAACATACACATATACACACGCACACACTTGGAGAGAAAGTCTATCATTTTATGAAAGAAATGCAATTTTATACTCAAATAAGGCTAGTATAATATATATCTCAGCAATTATTATGTTGCTTAACAGCTGTTATCTTAACAGCGCTTGTTTATGTAAAAATCTTAGTATAGCCATTTTCTCTCAGTGTACGCTTATAATAACTATCTCAAGGCTGATTTAAAATTAATCAAAAACGAAATATACTTGAAATATACAGAAATTGGCAGTCCGTTTTTCGCTGAGTGTACGCAGAGTAAGTCGCACGGCCAAAGCAATTTTGACACCAGCAGCTAAAGCTGAAGCTGCTTAATGAGTCCAAATCCGACGCCCGCAACTTTTGGATACGCAACCCACCCACAAAGTGGGGCACTGCGGAGCGGACAGGGGATTGCGTGGGGGGTGGGGGACTGTTGTTATTTGGGCTAATGTCTGTAGACAAGAAATGTGCTGCGATGGGTTTTGGGCGTTGATGGCTGCTTTGTTTGCGTAATTTGTTTAAAAGCTGACGTGGTATAATATAAATAAGCCTTATGCCGGACGACAGAAGCACTAACAATAACAAATACAAGAACCAACAATAACAATAACAACAACAACAAGAAACGAAAACAACAATAAAAATGTTCATGTTTTAATTAATCATTGCCTGGCTAAACAAGAGTCAAGCTGACGGCGGACGGCGGTTGGGGCGGCAAATCGAGTCCAGAAATACGTTTTTTGGGTAAACAACAAACGACAGCAATGTGAACAACAATAACGTCTACATAAATATGTCAACGAGCAGCTATCTAAGCCCAACCACCCCCCCTCCCCCTTTTTGGCCGACCACACCCCGCCCGCATACGACACGGACAGCGTCAACAGAGCTGGCAGCAAATATTTGCCGCCGGGATAATCAAATTTACATTTCACTGAAGTAGAAAACGAAGCGACGCGTCGCAGCAGCCCCTCGAATGTGACAAAACTCGAGTCCGACTCGGCCTCAACCACCGAACCACTCGACGTGATGCCCCACCGCCAGCGGCGCTTTAATTACGTCACAAATGCCGGCAGTTGCAGAAACACAGCTGCAGCTGCTGCTGCTCTCGGCTCTCAACTGACAGCTGCACCTGTGGCAGCAACAAGCGCATTTGCCCCGTGGCATAGACTCAAACACACACACGCACACACACACACAAACACACGCCTATCTGTTGTGCTGTGTTGTGTGCTTACACGGAAAATGACTTAGCCACAGCTTCAAGTGAATGTTCCCATTATGCCCTTGTAAAGGGTATTTTGATTTTGTGTTGAAATGTGTAGCGCAGAAGGCAAGACATCTCCGACTATACTTTTGATCATCGTCAATATATTATATAGCTGCTATCGTATAATCAGTCCTAAATCAGTTTCGTGTATTCAAATATTTTGTAATTCTCAAGATGTCTTTACCAGCCTCGGCATTTATTATTTTTACCATGTGCTTTATAAAAAAGCAAAATCTTGTTTTTATTTTGCTGGAAAACTTTTCTGCTTTTCTAGATATCTTGACAATCAATAACGAACTTAACTATTCCCTCATATATCTACATGACGGTGAGCTATAATTCCGCAAGGGCATTTAATTTTCGGTGTGCCGAAGTCGTTTTTTCTTTATTTTTTCTCATTTGCAGCACAGCTGTTGCCAGCAGCTGCAGCTGCAATTTGCTCGGCTTTCATTTGTATTTCCATAACATATTTTCAGTCCAAACAAATACTTAAGAAACAGCTGCTAGGCCAAGGCTCACTTTAAAATCTATTATTTGAATTTTGTATGCCTGAATATTATATTAAAATATTTCAAATGTGATTCGATTAACTACTTTTTTTGTACAAGAATATTTTTAAGTTTAAGTTGGGCTTGTTGCTATTTAAATTTACTGCGCCCATTAAAATGTTGTTCTTCAGAGTTTTAAACAAATTGCTTGATAATCGATATTTTTCCTAAATTGTCAATTGATGATTGCCTTAAAAATAGGAAAATATATTTAATATCAAAAAGTAAACAATTTCTATAAAAAAGCTTTCACTTATTCAAGCTATAAAATTGTATTTTTTTAACGTTTTGCGCACGAATATAAAATTGAAAAATATTAAATGTCATTTTTTTTTCACAGAATAATTTTAAAAATGTATGCATGTATTTTTTCAGTCCAATAATACTTGCTGCACGTTCATTTTTATATTACAGACATTGAAAATAAAATCAATTGGGAATCAATATTCGGCCTCAATTATTGTCACACACCTTAAAGTGGCTTACTCAACTTTTAATTGCCACAAAGCAAAAAATGTCTATTGAATATTTGAAAGAAATTTATTAAAGAATTTCTGCATCAGGCTAGCAAAATATATTTAAATTTTCATTGAAAATTTTCCGTATTTTTCACATAAATCTTCTATCGAAAAAACGATTACTCTTGAATTTTGTGCGACGATTCCTACGGCAATGGCTTTTGCAGTGTGCTCTCAGTAGAAATCTAACGAGATAGTAACAAGGCTAAATAGTCAGGACTTGTCGATGTTATAACGCCCCTCGCAGCCGCCCCTCGCAGCCGCACCGCGCAGCCGCCCCGCGCAGCTCTTGGCATGTTTTAGGCCTTTGGGCCCACAACAAATGACATGACATTTGGGAATTTATCTTTGGAAAAATACTTGCGGCAAAAGGAACGAGCCATCTAATAAATTAGGCGATACAATGTGCGGCTAGCGGAGAAGGGGAATGAATGCAGGAGGGGAGGGGGGGGGGGTGCCCCCCACTACAAGCGTAGATTGGTTGCCACGCCCACCGGCGCTGGAATTTGGCTCGAATTGAACAGAGGAGACAAGTTGAACTGTAAACAAACGCGACAATTTATCTTACTTTCATTTAATTGTCAACGGGCAAATTGCTTACAAAACGAAGCCAAAGCCAAAATTGGAGCTGCCAAAGTTACACATTATCTCTCACACACATTTGTGCGTGTGTGTGTGTGTGTGTGTGTGACAGACACAGATAATCAACGTTAAATTAGCGCTAACAAATTGACGCAACCAAAAAGTAAAATTGTTGTCTTTGCTTTTTGGCCACGGTTTCATTTGTCGCTTTGCTGTTTTACCAAAAAAAAATCAGAAAACAAAAACAAAGTAAAAGTAGAAAGTTAATATCAAATTGAAAAGCCCGTATTTATTTGCTGCCACAACAGACCGCAGATATTTCTGCGTTATTTAAATGCCATTCTGCGCTGCGCTGTCATCAGCCGAAAAGTATGCAACGCTTTCGTGCAGCATGATAAATACAAGTGAGTGTGCAGCTGCCACAGCTGCCACAATGGGCAAAACAAAATATTTCGCAGCTTAATTATTGCCTGGCAAAAAAAGAAGTCTCTTATATTTTGATTAAAAATAGAATACTAATAGTTTAGTTAAATTAAAGTAATTGTTTGACGTTCAATAAAATTGTTTTGCCAAAAAAATATGTTATTTAAAAAATTATTTAAAAAGTATAGCGTACAATATAAAGTGTCTCAAATTCGAAATTAATACCTTGATTTTACTTTCCTTTTATCCATTTGTAGAGGATATTTTTCCTTGTCATGCAATGGGTCTCATGAAGGTGAAAGGAAAAGGTGCAAGGTTGCCTGGACCACAATTAGTTTCTTGTACGATCGGCTTAAAACTCATTTTAAATCCCTTTTCCCTTTCCAATTTTTAAGAAATAGGAAAACAATGGGTTGTTAATCTCACAAAATATACACTGGCTAGCGTAAATTATGTAAGTTAACAGCTGTTAACTTAACAGTGCTTACGTATGTTAATACTTCTCATATGCAGTATACAAGTTTTATGTTTTAATAATAAATATGCACTTCATAACACAGAAAGCGTTAACTTTCTCCATGGTGCACTTGTTTCCCCGCCATGCTGTGGGGTTCGCTCGTGTTTTGTTGGCGTTGGTGACGTCGTGCTTATCACAAAGTGGGTCAGCCGCTCACTGACACAGTGACACTTAAGTGAACACACACACACACACCATGCACATGCACACAGCGAGACAGTAGCAGCTAAAAGTATGCAGCTGATGTAGCGTTGTGTTTGATACACTCCAGCGTCGACAGACGCACTCAACGACACAACAGCAGCAGCAGCAGCAGCAGCAGTAGCAGAGGCAACAACACGTTGACACAGTTGACGTCTAGAGCTGTAATGCAGTCGGGCAAGCACTCAGTCAACCTCAGCCACAACCAGCCCCCCATTGTTGTCATTTGTAATTTTTCTGCATCTTGTTGTTGCAGTGTTTAGCCAACAGTTCTCTCTCTCTCTCTGTGTGTGTGTGTGTGTGTTTGAGTGGCGGAAATGCAAGAGTGTCTCATTGTGTTGCTGGCCTGCCCATCAAAATGCGGCTAAGTAGTTGGAAACGTTTAAATGTTGATTGTGGCCAACAAAAATTGTTTGCACTTGCTTTATAGTTGCTGGACGGGGGAGAGGGGTGCGGGGATAAACGAAAGGTATTTGCGTTAATATAAGCCGCAAACAAGCGGATAATTATTATGTGTATCCTGATCCTGCCGTTGCCTGCTATCTAATTTGTTCAGCTCTTGTCGCAGCTACCTGCAACATGCAGCATGCAGCATGCTGCATCCATGGCCCTGGTCAATCTTCAGCTTGATTTTGTCATTAGCAGCTCTTGGCCCAGTTGGGCTGGCCATTGTAGCTGCTTTGCGGGTCAAGTGTGTGGCGCATGCCACACACAATGGTCACGGCACGACGAGCTTCTTGTCTGCCGCAACCCCAGCCCCCGCTCGCTCCTGGCTCGCTCCTGGCTCGCTATAGCCACAATGTGCACCTGAGGCCTGAAGTCAGAAACGCACTAAGTGAAACAGCCAACACAAATAGCACACGTTTGGCCCACAAACATACACGCACACACACACAGCCACACACACACACACATTCACTTTTACTGTGCAAACAATTATCCAGCGTTGCGTATACGCAACGTGTGCCATTGTCTAGCGTTTCAGCCGCATACGCTGCCAGCCGTAACGTGGGCGCTTATGTGTTTGCTTGTGTGTGTTTATGTGTGTTGCTGTGACAATTGCCACAACCAACCCGACCCAACCTACCCCCGTTTCCCTCTCTTAAGCAGCCAGCAGAACGTTTTGCCAGAGTTTCTCTTTGCGCAGATCTCAGCTAAAATTTTCTAATGCATTCTGTGCGTGTTTATTATTTTAATTACAAGCTGGCTAAACTTGAATGTCTGCTAATGCAAATTGCTGTCGTCTGCTCAACAGAGACTCTTCTTTTTTTCTCCGACTCCCTCCCTCCCACTCTCTCTACAAAATTAACTATTAAGCGGTCGGTTTACTAATTAAAACGCATCATGACTATTTGTTTATGAAGAGCAGCAGGAAGCAGGCAGCTGTAGCTCTAGTTGCTGCTGCTGTTGCTGCTCTTCCTCTTCTCATGACATCATGTTGTTGCATGTCTGTGTGTGTGTGTGTGTGTGTGGCAACGCTTGCGTGCAACAAATGACAACACTTTTGCGCCCTCGCTTCGATTTTGGCCTCTCACAATGATTTTGCATTTCTCGCTGCTTTATTGCTTTATATATCTAATGAAGTGGTTCTCTGGCCACGCCCACCGTGCACAGAGCAACGCCTACCGTTTGGCAACGATAATGACTTGGCCCATTTGTTACTGCTGCTTGTCTATAAATAAGGCGACATTATGGGATTAATTTCGATATGCATTTGTTTTCATTAGTCTAATTTCATCAATGTGCGTGTGTGTGTGTGTGTGTGTGTGTGTGTGTGTTTGCCTGTGTTTGTGGGCGTGACAGCTGTCTGATAGCATATTGTCTTTGTGTGTGTGTGTGTGTGTGTGTGGGTGTGCGGCATTATAATAAAGTTCGATTTAAGCAATTTACCAGCTCAGTTTCCTGGCGCGTTGAGAGCAGCTATTGAATTCGGAATAGACCCATGAATATTGCACGCATTGTTCAAGCAAATTGATTTCGTTCATAAGTTATTACCATATGTTCAATGTGGAACATTTAAGCCGATTTCAATTTGGCTTCACTATTCGACAGTGCATTAAGCACTTCTGCGAATATCCTTGAACAGGCTTCAGTTGCCTTCAACAATGGCTTCCATTTACTAGGAAAGCCGCTAAAATGCGCGACTGATTATGCGCAGTGCGTGTGTGTGTGTGTGTCCGAGAGTGTGTGTAATTTGTAATTTGTAATTATTACAAGACATTTCGCTGTGTTAAGCTATGGCAATACTTGAGTCGGTATTTAGATACAAGTAAATAAATATGTTTTCATATCGCCTTTGCAAGCGTCCAGGCGATAGATTGACGACATAATATATTACATGTGACAATACAACTTTTTAGCGTTCATTATTGTATTTCAGCGAAGCCTTAGCTTCAGAGCTAGATGAAATTTATTTCGTGTCTGCCAGGCGTAACAATTTCCGATCCGGCAGCTTGTTAAAAGTGAGCCTCATTAGCAAAGAAATAATCGAAAATGATTGACAAAATATTGCATGCAATTCAAATTGTCTTATCCGATTAACTTTAAACACATTAAGTAAAATATTTAAAATTTTATTTTAGATGTATTTCCGAGCTTCGGGCAATTTCACGCCTTTAGGTGGAAATGAGCGCATATTTTCAATTTCGTAAAATGGGTGGAAAAGTGATTGACAAGCACTTGAACCGAATAATAGCTACTCTTACCCCGAATAATGGCTACCCTAGCTCAGACAGTTCGTATTGCGAGGATTTCAACAAAATCTGTTATGCCCACGATTGTGATATATATCTGCTTAGCTGGCATTATATGTAGTTAATGCACATTGTGTAATCATTTAAAGTGAGTGCACATTTCGTATTTAGTGTCTGCGGGCATTCAGCACACAAGCAAACATTTTAACTGTGAGCCTGGCTAACTTCGTACAAAACGTTATGAACGTATGGCAGCACTCAAAATAGCTGTGTGTGCGCGTGTGTGTGTGTGCGAGTGTGTGTGTTTATTGTGGGTAGGTAGTTGGCTAACTGTTGTTATCAGCTTTCATAATAATTGCAGCTGCAAATTGCCTTTATTTATTGTTTAGCAATGGCAACGGCAACAACATCTGTTGCAACTGCAGTTATTTTAATGATGACAAGTGTTTGCATTGCCCCATGGACAGCGTGTGTGTGTGTGTGTGTGTGTGAGTGTGTGTATTGGTGTGCATGTAAATTTAAATCATAAACACACGGGACCTCAATAAACTCTGCTCATTACAGCTACTAATAAATTGCTATAGCCACAGAGCGAGTCCCTAAGCTGCACACACACACACACACACACAAACACATCGAATGCATGGCAAACAACATTTACAGCTCAGTTCGTTGGGTCCTTGTGGGTCATTGTTTTGGCTGCTCCTCTTGGCTCTTGGCTCGCAGACGTCAGCAGTTTGTTGAACTGGTCAGCGTTGACAGCGTCTCCGTGTGTGTGTGTGTGTGTGTGGGCCAAAAATCAATTATTAGCTAGCACAAATAGAAAAAAAATGAATAAAAAAATAAAAACATCGGAAACAGCGACGACAATTTACCAAATAAAAGGAAAAACACCGAAACACAGCAAAAAAAAAAAGAAGAGAGCAACAGCCATCGCATCATAAATAAAAACCCAATTAATATATCATCGTTGCAAGGCGTCAGACAGCAACTGGAAAAGCGCCTGGGCGTGGCAAAGGGGCAGGGAGCTACTCATAGTCAGCGTTTGCCATGTTTCTATTTAGAGCGCGATTCTCAGCGAAAAGAGACAGCAGAAAGGAAGCGATAGATACGCTGAGATAGAAGGTGGTGCCACAAGTCGAAGACGAAGTGGAAATGCTCTTGCTAAATACATATATATATAATAGATTTGCAGCTAAAATTTGTAACAGAGCTGTCGCATGATAAAGATTCACACAATTAATCACAGCTGTTGAAATATTTTGTGATTAAACTCAGCTCTAGCATTTAAATATGCTGCATAAATTAAAAAAAATGTAAGAATGAAGATAAAATTTGCTTAATGGTGGTTCTTCATAGAGAGGTACCACTGTTGAGTTTCAGGTATCGAAATACAAAAATATTTTTAGTACAGTTGCTCTTTATATAAAAGCTTAATTATTTAAATTAGGCTTTCATCAAGGTCTTTAATTTATAAATATACAGTAAAACTTTTTGTAAAATAATTACTTTGCAAAATATTCGATTTATATATATTAAAACAATTAATCATATTATTTTTAAATAATTGTACTGTATATTAATTGTTATGGCTCAGTTTAACTAACAGAGCTCAAAATTTGATATCAAGTGTACGTCATAGCGTAGTCCGTCTGTACAAATACGTGAAGAGCTGTTAAACTTTTGACCTTGCCTATATTTCGTGTAAAAAAGTTTGAGCCTTAAGACCAAGCGACAGCGTTTGCGTATTTGATGCCATTAATTATATAGAATCTTGGCTGTATTTAGAAAGGGACTTAGGCAAAGTAAATGCTGCGTTCTCGACACGTTTCTTACAGCAAAGTAAAACTCTTCGAATAGAGCTTAACTTACGCATAATTTGGCTACATTTAAAAGGTCACAAACTTTGGGCAAAAGTTAGGAAAGCTCGCTTGGGCTCACGGCGCAGGCAAAAGGCGTTAAACGAAGTAACGCTAATGATAACAACACACGCAGCGGCAACAACAATAACAACAACAACAGCAACAACAATGCCATTTTGGCCAACGGCAACAGCGACAACTGGAAAGGCAGGTTACACATACGCCGCGTTGTACGCATTATAAATGATGCGAGCCTTGTCTTGCTTTCTCTTTGCCGTTGGCTCCGGCTTTGGCTTCGTTTATTTTTTTTTTTTATTTCTTCTCGTCTGAAAGCCGCCAAATGACTTTGTGGCATTAGGCATGCAGCCAGGCAGGCAGCCAAAAAAAAAAACACGCACATCCGGTGCGAGCGGCGACGCACTGTGTTCAACTCATATCTATACACCTGCCTGGCTCCCCCTTTCTCTCTCTCGCACACACTATATTGCGCTCTTTCCTTGTTGTGCTTAACATTAGCGCCGTGTCGCTTAAATTTAAATTTGCTTTCGCTGACATTTGCTGTGGCAACAGCAGGATGACTCGCCTTTTGGCCGCATAATCTGAACATTTCCGCGCTATTTTATCGCTGCGCGTTTTATGCGCCCCACATGTCGCCCGAATGCCTAATGTCTAATGCCTTTTCGATAATATTACTAAAAAGAAGCAGTTAAACATCTAAATGTCTATTAAATACAGCTGCACACACCTAACTGCTCGACCCGACTGATTGACTGACTGACTGACTGACTGAGTGATTGATGATCCATGCACATCACGAACGAAAGCTAACTTTTCACAGTAAACAATTCTTAAAGCCATTTTGGGGTAATGTTGAAAAATTCCTGATATTTATTTTTCTTTGTTTTTTCATCCAATTTGCTGCAAACTCAATTTTAAAGTTCTTTTGTCAAAATTTATTTATTGATCTTGCATCTATCTCTCTTGCATGATTTTAAATTGAATCTGCTTTCGATTAGCTTTAGATTCGGCAAAGTTCGACCTTCAAAAATAATGAATAATTGCTGCGTGAACAAAAAACAAATTTTTTAATTTAATGTAATATACGTGTGGATATAATTATATATATTATTTTCATGAATTCGTTTTACATCTCTGTGCAATTGTAGACAATTAATTTATTATAATTTGCCAGCTTCGTATTTGCTGTTCGCCATCAATCGGAGGCTTCACGTTGTGGTTAATTATTGACAGGCATTTTGCACATCGGTTTTCTTCTTTTTTTTTATTCGAACCAACTTTTGTTGCTTCACGCACGTGTGCTGCCCTACGGCGGGTGGTTGAACTGCGGGCTTGTCGTTTCCGTTTGGCAATATGTTTTCTTAGTTGGGCTGCCAACGCACACACACACTCACACACACACACATCAAAAGTTGTTAACAAATGTTTGCGTTTAATTTTTGCGGTGCGTGGCAACCAGCGCATAATAGAAACAACAACAAGCATGAACAAAAAAATAATCATAAATAATAACAAATGCGAACAATAATAATGGCAATAGCAACATGCTAAATGCATATATTGTTTTGACTTTAATGGGCTAATTAGTCATGCGTTCTTTGTGCGGGCAACGCGTCGTATGCGTGATATTGCCACTTGACATCGCAGCATAAAACTATTTGCGCAGCATTTAGAGGGATGAAGAGAGAGGAAGGGGGGTCGCTTATATAACTAGCTGTTTATCTAAGCAAACAAAGGCGGTGCAGCGCCTGAAGTAGGCGTGGCCAGGTCCTGCTGCTGCTGCTGCTATTGCTATAATAATTGGGTTATAAAAGCTATGAACAGCCATAATGTGCATAATAATTTTTAAACGCACCCAAAGCTAGAGCATCGCGAGGGGTGAGGTGTGTTTTAGGCAGTGTATTCACACACACAAACGCACACACACACAGACATGCTTTTAGGGTTAATTAGCACAATTTTGTGTTGCTTTTATGGCCGAATGGGAAAACAAGCGCCTGGCCAAACGCCACGGCCAAGTGCCAGATTCTCATCGCAGTTCCATTCGAGAACTCTGGCCCCGCGCATGCCCCGCGGTGTCTGCAACTCCTTTTGCCTCGTCGACTTCATTTGCGGTCGCCTGTAGCAACAGCAGCCAATTTTCTTTTAACTGTTGTTTGGGTTTTCCCAACCGCCCTTTGCCCTCGTCGCCCACACTGCTGCTCCAATTGCTTTCGGCCGTTATGTGTAGCCCTTTGCCTGACCTCAATTTGTTCACAGCATGCCCCCCGCGGGCGCAGTCTGCGCTTTTAATTGTTGATTTTCTTTTTTTTTTTTCGAGTGGACCAAATAATAAAAATTACGACTAAGCGGCCATAAAGGGCCAATGAGCTGCAGTTAGCCGGAATCATATAATGCTGCCATATCCGCTAATCCGTTCGATAGACGTCTGCAAAGTTTTGCGCAAAATGAAAAAATAATAAAAAATAAAAAAGGAAACAAACATGAAAAACCAAACAAACTTCGAGTGCCACGTGGCAGGTGGCAAAAGTTTTTTGACCAGTCGACAGCTTCATAAATCAGCAAAGCACCGAAAACAATTTTATGGACGCAAAAAAAGCATGATATATATATATATATATATATGTGTACTATAACTTTTTTGTAATATTTAAAAATATATATTTAAATATTAAGCTACTGCCCAGCTCTGCTGCTGTTGTTGCTATGCAAATTGCGAATGCGGCTCGCTGAATGTTTTTGCTTCAATTATGAAAATTGTTTTTCTGAATGCCATTGAAATTGTATTATTCGCGCCCAAGCAACGACATTTGCATACATCAAGCATCTTTTTTTTATGTTACTTATTTATGATTTGGCTTTTCTTTTCTTTTTTTTGAGGGGGGAACTCAGCAGAGGCAGCAGCAATAAGTCGCATTGTCAGCACCTGAAGCAGCTGTGAATACTTAGCGAACGTGTATTTATATATTTGTGAGTGTGTTTCCAACGAATTACTCAATGCAAATGCTGGATTTAATTTGCTTATTCAGGAAAATACATTTTCAAGGTGTCCGCTGAGCAGCAAGCGGCTTAAACATATTCTTTTAACTCAGCATTTTGTGGGATAGAAGCTTGTTGATAAAAGAGGTCAATAAATATTTCGATTATTATTCATATGTGAGACCCTTATAACATAATGTTTCTTCTATTTATTTATACATGAAAACATATTTATTTTCATTAAACGTTTGCTAAGGGCAATATCTTGATTACTTTTGTCTAAAGCACCTGGCCTATACAAAGGTGTAAGAAAATCTCAGAGAAATAGTGTTAGAAAACATTTTTATTTATTTGTTTTTTCTCCTTTCGAGAGTCGTAAAGATGTGAACGAGTTTTGTTTGTAAGAAGAGCGTGCTTTTTACAAAAATATCTTGAGCTGGGCCATACCTTGCAGATATTTTTAAAGGATATTGCGCTCTATAATCGTAGGGATCAGCCTGCTCAAACTGCATTAAATCATCTTAACGTGCAGAACTTGCTAAGAATTAGTTGCGACCCGCAAAAAAAACAGGACGAAAACAGAAAATGCTCGATATTTTGGAAACTACAAGGTTGATTAGAATGTTCTTTTGCCAGTTGATATTAATGGTCTACCAAATTCGTTTGACCTATATTTTGTTGGGATAAACAAGGATACGGTTGAGTTATGCGCAACATTCGGTATTCTAAATCATTTTAAAGTCTGCATGTATACATATAATAAACTGTCGCTGCACATTTTCAAAAGAAATGTTGCATTAGGATCCCAAGAATCGTATATTGAGTAACGTCTCCAGAACTGGGCTCATCCAAGGCCAGTTTTTCCTTAGAATAAAACTCTATTGAAAACCTAGGAAAATACTTAATGAGGGTTTACTTTTTTTTTTTTTTTAACTGATTTGGAAAAGTTTTCGAGCTTTGTCATTATTTAGGCTTGCTGCTAGATGCGTAAATTGAATTGTAATAAAAACATTATAATATCCACTCTCGTGGTGTTATTTCATTTGGGACATTTAATTGCTTAATATGCAGTTGGCATTTGGGAGAACCGCAGCGCAGCATTTGCTGGATTATCTATCGATTAACTATCGGAATGCGGTCGTTCTGGTTATTGCCTCATTAGGCACTAGAAAATTCCATTTAAATTATTCTAGCTGCACCCGTGTGCGTGTGTGCGTGTGCGTGTGCGTGCGGCAATTAATTTGTGAATTTAGCCAAATGAGCATGGAAATTGTATGTAAATTTGGGAATGTTTTTGCAACGGTAGCTGTCAGGTGACAATGGTAAATGCAGATATTAGAAAGCGGACCCAAAAATTGCACACACATCCTGCTAATTGCTTCATCTGCATAATTTATGCGCATTCGATGCAATGCCAATTGCATTTGAGGTGTTTGCATGCGACTGACAAAAGAAAAAACAGCAAATGCTACGAAAATGTGCCGAGCATTGTTTGGGAAATTATTGTCATTCCGATGTACGGAGGCGTTAATTAAGCAAAACTAATGATCTAACAAAAAAAATACATGAACTCATGACTGAAAAGTTCGTTTTGGGCTAAAAGCCGAAATTGTAACGAACAATTGAGGTCAATGCAACACAGCTGTGGCAGGGCGAGGCGAAAAGGGTTTGGTGTGGCAGCATCATTAAATGCTTCAACATTGAGCGACACGCCCACTCGACAAGGGTTGGGGGCCAGAGCTTGAAAACTTGGCGCGCAATTTATCAAAATGAAATGCCAAAATGACACAAAAAAAGAAGAAAAAAAAGCGAGAGAAAGCCAAAAAAATAGAAGTATATGGGAAAAAATAGAGCGAAAAGTGAAAAATGTAGCTAGTCTGCATTTGCGTCTGTTATGCCAGAAAAAGAAGAGAAAGTACGAGAGAGAGAGAGAGAGAGAAAGAGAACGTGTTAGAGTGAGAGGGCAGAAGAGTTACAGTCAAGTCAACTGATTGCCTGCTGCATTGAAGTTGCCATCAGAAGTAAACAAATGTTGCATCAGTTTGTTTATTTGTTTGTTTGTTGCTGCTGCCACGCCCACAGCTGCTAACAACATTAAGCAGCAGCAGCAGGAGCAGATCCTTGCTGGCACTCGAGCAGCATTGCAATTCATTTAAAGCCACTTGACGACGTTGTGGCTGCAACTTTTTGTGCTTTATTAGCCATGGCTTAAGTTTTTTTCTTCTTTCTGTTAAATTATTTAGTAGCTCGGCGAGCAATTGCCAGCAGCATTTTGTGCTGCGGTTGAGGCGTACCAACTGGCGTATACGCAATGTGCCTGTTAGCAGCGCCCGTCTGCTTGTTAGCCTTGTTAGCAGCTGCAAGCGCTTACATTTCGGCCATAAACACTGCCAACTGTGGCAATTATGCATTGAACCAAGTGCCGGCTTAAAGGTTTAGCTTCTCCCTTTTCTAAGCACCCTCTCCTGGCCATTTGCAATTAGATGTTTAATCAATCAAATTGCAACATCGTATGCAAATGGCTGGCATTGTTCTGCGCCTCGGAGCCTGAATGGGTCGTATGCTTAATATTAATTAATATCAAATGGGCAAATGCTAAGCCCAAAAATGACTGCAACGCCATTTTCATTAGGGCCCATAACAATGAGGCTGCCTTCTTTTATAATTGCAATAGCTGTAGACACAGCGCCACCTTCGACTCCCTCGTCGTCCTTGGCGCACAGTTTTATATTATGCCCGAGCTCCTCCCAAGCGCCTCGGCGCACATTGAAATGGCTGCTTCGGACGTTCTTGTCGTTGGCTTGGCACATTTTCACCCACTTGCCGCCCGCCGCCTTCCGCTGGGCTTGTGGCCGAGTTTTGTTTGCTAAATGCTATTCGCACTCACGATTCTCCATTTAAATGGCAAGTGCAGCGGGCAGGCGCTGTGAAACAAGCCAAGCAAAATGATTGGGATAGCTAAATGTGCTCGACGAGCACATACCCTCTAGTCAAATAATAACTATATCTTATTACAATTATTTTTGATTGCAACAATGAGATAAAGTCAACTTTCATAGGATATAAGGCTCAATTAGAGGCCGAGTTCAAAAAGCTCAGGTTGACAAAAAGCTGCACAATTAGTTCCTTTTAGATGAACAGAAGTCTCTGCCTTTTTTTTCAGTTAACTTTGCAGCCATTTGATGAGCAAAGGGTATCGAGTAAAGAAAATCTAGCCAAAGTGACAACAGATTCCTTTGGACCGCAACAACATGGCAACATGGCAGGACAATGACTTTATAAACAGATTTTAATTTCGTTGCGAAAGTTGAGACTTGAGTTTTGACTTCTTGGCGCCAGAGAAACACAATTTCCGCTGTCTTATATGATGGACTTGCTGCCAGCTAGTCCGAACTTCTCCAGATTTGTAGGTGTGCGTTATGTCATTTCCGTGCTGACTTTGGGGCAAGAATATATCTGATTCTGGCAACAAAAACTTTTGCCAGAACATTTGCAATTGGCACACACACACACATGTCTTTCTGTTCGCTTAGATAACTTCAGGTAAGTCGCACAAGTTTTATCAATAAATTGCGTGCCACGTCGACGACCACGCCCTTTGGACCAGTTGCTGCGGCGGCAGATTGAAATTGCGTTCAAATGTTGACAGCTGCCGTGGAGCGAGCCCCACGCAATGGACGGATGCTCTTCAGACAATGCAAATTAAAAACGCACAAAGATTTCCACAGGACACAAAGCACAAAAAAAAAGAGAAGAAGTGGCAGAAGAATAAAAGAGAGCACAGAAAGGAAAAGAATCAACAACGAGCGAGTAATCAAAGCAATGGCCATGTGGATGCCTCCGCCTCCCCCTCTGCCTCCGCCTCTGCCTCTGCCCCCGACTGAGTCTCTGCCCCTGACTGAGCCTCTGACTGTGCCTGTTGTTGCTTTGATGAGGGCACTTTAGCAAATCGCTGTCGTTGCTGCGCGTTGTTGCCTTGTGGTTGTTATACCCAGCGACAATTAAAACTATGATAGGGTATACCAAGTTTGCAAAGAAAAAGAAATCGTACTAAATCAAGCCTCGCAGCAGCAAATATTAAAACATATTTTTGGCGGTCAGAGAGGCCTCATTGAACTCAGAGATTATATGGGCTGAAATCATCAAATTCGGTAAGTAACACACATGTAAATTACGTATACTTCACATTCGTAATAAAGAGTGAGTCGAATTGCTCAGACTGTAGGGTATTTGCTAGTCCAGCCCATTCAGCTGACTCAAAAGCTGTCGTTGTTAAGCGAAAGCAAAAGTCAAAGCCGGGCAAAACTGCAAACAAGAGGCCTACAAGAGTCTGCTGCTGAGAATTTTATTGAAATATTCTCACATTTGCAGCAGTATCTACATCTTTGATATACCGTGCACCTCTTCCCACTCCATTGCTCCTGTTCCTGCTCCTTCTCCTGCTGCTGCTGCCCCATTCATAGGCGCGTGCTACGTATTCACATTAATTTGGACAATTTATGCTTTGCACAGGCTGAAATGAGCATATGAACTGGCATGCCGAATGCTTAATAGCACCCCCCTCCCCCCTCCGCATGTAGTTAACCCCTCTTGCGGCAACGGCTATGTAAATGGGTCAAGCGCCAATTGCATACGAAATATGTTGCATACTTTCATGCGCAACGCGCCTCAATTGCACATTACGTATACGCCGCATGTGCGGACGCATACTTGAGCCTAATGAAATGCACAAGTGTTGCACACAAATGCTGCACAGTTGCAAGGTTGCCACAATAATTAGCTGCACTCGTGTGCAACAGCTTGACTGATCAAAGCATCTGCGAGCTGAGCAACTGCTCCGCAGCATTGCAGCAATTATTTCCGCTGCTTTTCCAATTGCGGGCACAAATGTTGACCTGCTCAAATAATTGTCGGCCTGCACTCGACTGGAATCAATTATAAATGCAGCATTGAAAGAGTTGCCCTTGATTGCCAGGTCGCACAAATTGATTTATGTTTATGGTCTTGCAGCCACAAGCCCGGCGCCGCATTGTTTGCTAGCCAGCCTAGGGGCATGCAAATTGAATCAGCCACGCCCAGTGGGCCACTGCACTTAAAAAAAAAAAACAAAAAAAAAAAAAGTATAAGCGCTGTGCCCGATTGTATTTGACCTGCGGCCCATGGAAAAAAACCGACCGGTTTAAAGCCACAAAAATGTTTTCTTAATAGCAGATGGAAGCTGAGATTTTTTGGCGAACATAATTCAATTTTAAGCTGGTTAATATTCAATAAAATGACTACAGTTTCTGTCCCTAATTGAAGAACTAAAGTATATTAATTTTTCTACGGCTCATATAATTTAAGTCTTTATAAAACGTCTTTTCCTACTGTGGAATAATAATTTAAGAATATTATATTATTTATGATAAAAACTAAGTTGTATTGAACGGGTTCTTAAGTTATAATATAAAAATATCAGTCAGAAAGTTTTTAAATTAAAACACTTTGTTTTCATTAGTTTTGCGAGTTGTACAAATTTATTTTAATTATTTACAGCTCATGCTTTTAATTATACTTTGCTTTAAAGTTTTTCAACTTTTCTATAGTTATTTGTTGTCTAGAGTAGCTTATTTTTTCTGAGTGTATACTTTAACTGCGCTGCATGTCACACAAAATGAGCTGTGCACAAGCCAAGACGTTTATTTGCTCATGTACAGTCAAAAGTGTGCGTGTGTGTGTGTGTGTGTGTGTGTGTGTGTGTGTGCATGTCTGGTCACTTTGTCGTTTATTTGCCTGCCTGTATGAGAATTTTGGGGTTTTGTTAAGTTTATGCAAATGTCCTTTCAGCAATTAGCAATAAATGTTTGTATTGGCTGCTTTTGTCTCAGCGCGTGTGTGTGTGTGTGTATGTATGTGTGTGAGTGCCATTTGTGGCCTATTTGTGATACAAATCATGCGGTCTACATTTACTGCGGGCCACCAGCTGTTTTCGGGCCAGCCTTTAAGTGCGCCATGCGCCTTGGCCTGGTCAGCTGGCCAACTGGCCCGCCGACTGTGATTCAGGAAATGGCCTACGACTGCGGGCAGGTATGTTGGATGTTGGATGAGGGGGCGGGCCGGGGAGAGGGTGCCGGGCAAATGTTGCGAGCAACGTGCAAATGGTGCGCCAAATTGGTTTGCCTTTTGCATTTGCATAATTCACAGCGGTCGACTTTTATTGTTGTGTTGCCGTCGAGCAGCTCGAGGCAAAGTCAAGACGCACTCTTTTGGCTGCTTGAATTTATGAAAATTCGAAACAGTCAATACCACGCCCAAGCTAATGTCATTCGCAAATGCTTTGGCAATTCAAGCAGCAGACAGCCGGCCGATTCCTGGCTAATGCACAAATGACACGACTTTGAGTGCTTGGCTCAGCAGAGGCCAGCGCAATGACAGGCAGCAGGTGCTGACAAGGCCAACATCAGGCCCACACTCGCGCGCTCTGGGCATTTGAATGCTTGTGGTTGACTCGTGCAATCAACAACACACACACACACACACGCAACATGCATAAATCAAAATTAATTGGGCAATAAGCATCAGGTAGCTAAAACACATACCACAACAGACTAGTGTCAGCAGCAAGTGCGCCGAAACCCGCCGTCCCCACCCGCTTAATAACCCCTCGTCCAGAGGGGTTGGGGTGTGGCATAGCTTGCGATTAATTGAGTAGCTCGATGTTGGACCACAAATCGCGGCTGTGGCGGTGCTTGGTTTGCATTTAAATTGAATTTCATGTTCACAGCCAAGACAGACTGTGGGGCATGTTTTTTAGTGAGGATAAAACACACTGCAAAGCTCGCCGCGCTCAATAAATTGTTGTGCAAGCTTACAGCAACAACAACTACAACAACAACAATGATAACAACAACAGCAACATGCATATCAATCTTTGGCTTGAAATGATCTGCGAGGCAAACGAAGAGCTATTAATATTAGGAAAAAGCCGGGTCATATCTATTGATTGATGGCTGATAAGTAGCAGGTTTCCTGTGTGTGTCTCTCTATGCGTCTGTGTGTGTGTGTGTGTGGCACAGTCATTGCATGAAAAATGTGTTGCCTAGCACCCGCTACACACACACACAACACACACATACACACTCACACACACCCACCTAAATGGCAGGCATAATAATGCGAGTTTATCTCTGCTTGGTAACCAATTTCCAACAATTTGATTTATGTATTTTTTGTTTGTGCGTGAGAGCGTGCGCGCGCCTTACGTCATGTTGTTGTTGCTGTTCTATGTTACACACACACATACACACGCATGACTGGCTGGGGCCGAAATGCTATCATCAAAAGTCCTGATTATATTTGCAGCCGTTTCTCCAATTACAGCATAATATGTTGCCTACTTTTTGGGGCGCGCTCAAAGAAAACTCATGCATGAGCTGCTGCCGTATGTATGTATGTATGTGTGAGTGTAGAATATGCGACGCTTTGTTATGGTGTCTGTTACTCATGCATATGTGTGCCTAATTAGTTCAATATAACAGGAAATGCGGCGCCTGGCAACGTCCGGAATGATTTGGTAATCAGCTACACCTGCTGGAGCCTTGAGATTCCCGAGGCGCCCGTTGCAATCGGAGAATCATAATTGTTATATATAAGAAAATGTCTCAAGCATGGTTATTATACATTTGCAATAGATATTATTAGTTTGTCACAAAATGTGCGCGGAACTAAGGGCAACAAATTCGCGCGCATACAGACGACTTAATTATGGACATACACATATGCTTATATGGCTCGGTTTCTAGACTCAGATGCTCTTTTATGCTTTAATATGTCAGATTTCAAAATTTAGTTTTTTGTATGACAAGGTATTTGTTTTTTCTCTGAGTATAAAGCGTGTAATTTTAATATGGATCAGGAACTATAACTACCACTAAAATAAACATAACGAGAAGTTGACATTTTATTTTAAATTATTTAAAAGAGTCTTTTAATATGTGATATTTTTGGGTATATAAGAAAGACATCACAGGCCTGAGATTTTATTTTAACAGGTCTGATCATTGGGCATATAAAAAATATGAAAAGCGTCACATATACTAAGAAACACGCCAACACATACACATACAGATACAGATGCACAGCAGCGCAGGCATGAGCTCTTTTTTAGAGTGCCCTAAAAAGTAGGCAACACTTTTTGCTTAATTGGAGAAATTATGTTATTGATCAGCACAAACAGCCGAATCTGTGTCTGTGCGACAATCAAATATGTCGATTCGGCTGGAATGAACCACAATATCATAAATCTCAAATAGGAATCGAAAATTGAGTCGCATTAAGTTCTGTCTGGGAAATGGCTAAATGTCTTTTAAGACTCCTGTTATTCCTATCAATTTCTCCAAATATTGTTTATAATTCGTTTACTATATTATTTACCTAGGCTTCACATTTTCAGCTTTAATTGCGTGACTTAAACAAATTTAGTTATCATTTTATGCTTATATATATATGTTTATTTTATTCTGACTGTTCCATCAGCTTAAATTTGTGCTCACAGACACTAATTGGTTGCATGTGTGGAGCTTTCGCTGTGGCATTCGCTGGGCCACTTGTGTATGTGTGTGTGGGTTGCCTGGAGACAAGAGCAGCGCCCACAAAAGATTTGCTTTTGCCAGGAGATTTCGATTTACGCTCGAGAGGTTCAATATTTAAATCGGATATAAATTGTTTTCGAACACACGCGCACACGCACACATGCAAACGAGCAGCATTCATAACAAGTGGTTGACAGACACACACACACAGACATCTGTGATGTGTGTGTATTTAAGTATGTGTAAGCCTGTTTATTCAAATTGTATTGCATTTATTTACGCAGTTGTTGTTTGCCATTATTGTTGTGGCTGTTGCTGGGGCGCACGTTTTGTGAACAATTTTTAAGCACTTGTAAAATATTCATGAGCTGCCAGCAGCGCGTTATTTATAGGCCCTAAGCCACTCGACTGCCAAATTGGAAGTGTATATATTGTATATTTAAATCGCTGCTCTGCTCTGCTCTGCCCTGCTCTGCAATTCAATAGTTGGGATTTCCTCTGGCCATGTGCAGCCGATTAAATTAATCAAATTGTTCATTAGAGCCTGCCACATGCATAAATCACGACTGTGGCAAGTTGCTCTGGCCCATTTACTCAGTGCCAATATGATTGATCATGTGTGTGTATGTGTGTGCTACTGCTAATTAGCACACGCACACATTGACCTATTGACACATACGCTATGCTGGTAATTGTAGCAGCCAATGAATTGATAAATGACCGAGACTAGGTGCGACACATGAGTACTACACATTCTCATTCAAGCAGAGCTCGCTACACTCAGAGAAAAAACCAAGCACTTAATGCAATCCAATTCTTTAAATACAGCTTAGCTTGCCATTTTTTAAGCTGCCTACCGAACTTATTTTTTTTAACATTTCAAGGAGTCTAAGCTCAAGCCCGTGAGAATAGTTTACGCTTAACTCAATTCTCTTAACGAATTCTTGTTATAAATATTTGTTACTTTAGTCGAGCTTAATTCACCTTATTTTAATTCATTAAAATAAATAGTTTTTTAATTGAAAAGCAAGAAAGTAACACTATAGGAGCACATTTCTCTCAGTGTACGCTTAGTAGAGCTCTGCTGTGAACGTATCAAAATTTTGCTAGCTTTATAAAACTCAAGTTCCACAAAAAACACTGCACTTTAAGGCCGCTCAAAGCTATTCAATCTCATGGCTCTATTAGGTCATATGACATGGCACATTAAAAGACTCGAAGGGGGTTAAGGGGAGGGGCGGAGGAGAACCCTTCAAGTTACGTTTTATGGCCTGAAAAGTGTATGACAAATGCGCTGCTCGTAAAATCGGCGTTAATCTCAACTTCCGGATGGCTTTTGTTTTATAGACGCGCTTGGTTTTATTAGCGCGCACAACGCCTGCAAATGGACAGAGATCAAGAGCGGACAGGGAGCGAGAGAGATAGAGAGAGAGAGAGAGAGAGGAGAGAGAGAGAGAGAGAGAGAGAGAGAGGGAGAGAGAGAGAGAGAGAGAGAGAGGAGAGAGAGAGAGAGAAGGGGAGGAGGGGTGGTAGCAGCAGGCAGCTTGATTCAATTATGAATTCGAATTATTTTCAGACACATACGAGTGTGCGTATGGGATGCATAATCGAATTTCATGTGCGCACAAAAGTGTGCTTTAAAAAATGGAGACAAAGAACAAAAGAGAAAGAAGGGAAACATAGCCAGGATTCAAGGACTTTGACAGTGGCTTAATTGGCGGCATGTTTGCCGTGTGCCATTGTCAGAAAGCTCGAAGCAGAAGCTGGCACCAAACCACTTTTTGTCTTACCTAACTGAGAGTGACAGCACACAAAGGACAATGGATACAAGCAAAGACAACCAGAGAGCGACTAAGAGTGAGAGAGAGGGAGAGAGAGAGGGGAGGGGAGATTGATAGAAAAGGCCAGCAAATGCCGTGCAGCATCTTGTGTGTGTTGCGTTCGTCCTCTCTCGCCTTTTGCCAGAGCTTCTGGTATTTGGGTCAAAGTTTTGCTTGCATTTCTATTTACATTGCCTTGGACTTCTCATACATAACATAAAATTTAATTTAAAAGTTTTACTCGTTGCTCGCAGCATAAATAAATGCGTATTTGAAAGGATATGCGTACAGGCAGGCAGCACGAAAACGAGCACATGTGCTGCCGCTCGCCCAGCTGCCTTGCTGTCTTAGTTTCGCTTTGTTTTCTGATTTATTTACAGTTTGCATTAAAACTCACTTAAATTTGCATGTCTTGTGCAGAAATGAAACTGTCCTTAGACCAATCTTCACATAAATGACTTATAAAAAGGCCCCAAGGGCTCACCCTGAGGCTCAACCTGTTTGCCGGAATTAGAGCTGAGAGCGTATGCTGCATTTCATTAGGAAAACAGAGCATAAATACGAAATACTAATTATAAACAGTTTAGCGATGGGCTTTGGTATAGAGATTTAACTTTTGATACCCTGTTCAGAAGCTTAAAGACTGTCCTTTACTCTCCTTGGCTGTCCCAACGGACATAAGCCGGAAAGTCTATAGATCTTCATGAATCTCTGGATTATCTCACTGATAAATTCTTTTGCTCTTTCCCAAACTTAGTTAATACTTTCAAAGGTCAATCGATCGTATGACCTTTCCCTTTTATTAACTCGTCTTCTCTGCAGTTATGTTTAATAGTCCTGAGCAGATTCTTAAAATCGGATTTCTTAGCACAAACACAGCGCTTTTAGTCAATCCCTTTGGGGCAGCTGAATCCTTTGAATGGCAACATGTCAAACGCATTTGTTCCATTGTGATCCCAAGTGTTGGCGACCATGTCTGAGGTGGGCCGACGTGTTGCTGGTTTGGCTTTTTTGCTGTCGGTCAAATCTCAGACACCGCCAGGCTTGGGTCTTTGTGCTGTGTCGTGTTGTTGCACGCACGGCCTGCTGCATGCAACAAATTGAGAATTCTGTCTGAATGACAGCTGCCCTTTCAGCACGTGAAATGCTATCCGGAATTTGGGTGCTGCCCAGGTGGGCCCCGGTCAGAATGTTGAATAAACGCTCGAAGCGGCTAATAAAGTCATCCGGGCCAGGGCTCCGGACTGGGAATGGGTCTGGGCCCGGCCAGGTCGTTGATAAGACTAATAAACTAAGCGCGAGCCTTAGACAACGAGGCCACTAATTTAGAGACGCCGGCCAGGGGCCAAGTCGACCGGAAACGGAAATTGTCGCTGGCAACAACAAACAGTCGACGTTTTTTTTCTTCTCTTGTTGTTGTTATTGTTGTTGTTGTCGCTGTGTTGCCCAGAAATTGGATTTATGTGCTTCGTTAGTAAATTGGTTGTGATAGGCGCAACGTCACGAGGCGGCAACTTTTGGGCGTGCTGCCAACTGCAGAAGGCGTTCAATGGCAGATACAATGGGAGAATGCGACAAGAAAGTGCACATGTCAATTGTAGTCAGAAGTAGGACAAGAAATGAATGTATAATCTTGCGAAAATATAAATAATAAATATTATAATTATAGATAGAAAGAAGGTAAGACAAGAAATATTGATTTATATAATCTTGAGAAAATATAAATAATTAATATTATTTTTATAGAAATGTCTATCTTTCAATAGATGCTATATGAAAGAATAATCTAGTGCATAAGATTTCTGATCAATGTTGTAATCATAGTTAAGAAATAAATTGCTGGGATTGAATAGAAGAGCTTGAAGAGCAAGATTTTCATACTAAAATTCTATTTCGAGACTTCTTCGCATGACAATTCGAGGGTATTCCAGCGTATCTTTGTATTCCTATATTATATTATAAAACTTTGTCAAATATAATTTCTTTTCCTTTACACTTTGATAGCTTGTATTATTTATAATTTTAAGTGTGATCAGTTGCGACTTCCATTAAAAAGTTTTTCGATTTCTAGCACGAGTTTGCTAAATTATGGTTCCTTCTTAGGCTATAAATATAAAAGATCTAACTAAAAACTGATCTAATTGTTCCTTATGTTGATCTGCTTTTATAAATAAACAATATTTTCTACTAATTATGACAACAATAAAGTGATTGAGTCAAGCAGACTCCGACTTGTGTACATGAAGATAGATCCATGTCAAGTTTTATCAAAAGAGCTGACAGCAGCTGAGCAAGGATATATATCTATATAATATATGGATTCGCCGTTATGAAATTGTTAGAGCATTTAAAACTAGCTAAAACCTGCCTTACTTGACAATTTTTGACACACAAGTTAGCTAAATTGCCCACTGTGCTGGCAGCAGGAGCAGCAGTAGCAGCAACTGTGCTGCAAGCTGCTTGTGCTGCCGCAAACTCAACTGCGGCCGTTCGTCCGGATGTTGCACAACTTTTTAAGCAGCTTGCTTTAATTTCTCCTGCTGTCACATGATCTCGCCGGCTCCGGACTCCGGACTACGGCCGGGCACAAGTTGAGCCGGCAGCTGCACGGCCCGGCGCGGCGCGTCTAAAGCCTGTGAAATGTTTTTATGCGAATTTTATTACATTTGGCGCGGGCGGATGGGAGGGGGAAATTGGTCGGGGGCGGGGGCGGTGGTGGCTTAAAGCCTTGGCCCCAACACTGGCTGAAATTTTCATTATTGACTTTTGGCGCATGAATGTTGAAATCAGCTTGAGGCATTTCAATTTTTGGCCAAGTTTGAAGTTTTTATGCAGCTGCCGCTTGCTTGCCTTCTTTTTTTCCAAGAGTTTTCATTTGGTGTTTATAATTTGCGTAGCAAATTGAGCGGCCAAAATGGGGACAATCAGGGCAGAAAGAGAGGCAGAATGAGCGCGAGCGAGAGGGAGAGGAAGACGGAGAGGGAGAGGGAGACAGACTAAATTGCGCTATCCCAGTTGATGCTGTTGCTGATGTTGATAAAGTGCCTCGAGGCAGTTGATTTATGTGCGGGCTCTGATCGAAGCGTGGTAAAGAGACAGCTGGAGGAGGAATGGGCGGAATGAGAGGAATGGGAAGAATGGGAGCAGGGAGGCAAAACAAAGCCTCATAAGGTTGTCGCACAGCGGCGGCCATTCAACTGCAGGGATTAATGAGCCGCTGTGTAGCAAACCACATTGGGATTTTTGAGGCCTGTCCGCGTCCATTTGACAACATGTTGTTGGCTTTTATAGACAACATTTGCAGTGCTTTGCATGCCAAGCGGATGGACAGAAAAAAAAGAAAAAAAAACTATATAAAGCTCTATGCGGATGCAGAAGGCCAGCCGCAGGCCACAGGCAGACCAGGCCCAAGTCCGACAGGATGTGCTGGCTGTCTAACTGTCTCTGTGTGTGTGTGGGTGTGTGTGTGTGTGTGGGTGCGAGTCGCCACGGCCGGTGGCAAAAATTAAATTATGACAGCAAATGAACGAGCGACGATGAGCAGCAGCAGCAGCAGCAGCAGCAGGACACGGCTAGGCCAGGCCAGGCTGAAGGATGCTGCTTGCTGAGCCGGATATGCTGAGCATTTGTCCTCGCTGCTGTTACGCTGCCTAATAATGAAATACATGAATTTTGTAGACAATAATCGCAGCAGCTTAGCCGCGATTATAATAGGCACTCGCGAGCAGCAGCAGCCGCAGCAGCAGCCAGGATAATGAAGCTGGTGAAACCTTTTGCGGCCTGCTCTCCACGGCGCTGCTTAGCCGGCATTTGAGGTGAAGCTTAAAGCTGCCGTGTTGCAAATTTTCAAGATTGAATTCCATTATGAGAATAAAATATTTCTATTAGCTTGTGAAAAGTAAAAGTGTATCTCTTGTGACAGTCCAGGTGTGTCCTTAACATATTGCTTTAAGCTAACTTGTTTTTATTTTATTTATTTATTTATTAACCCATGCTTAAAGCCCTTAGTTATACCTCATAATAAATATTGCTTAAAGAAAAAAGAGGATGCGAAGAAAAGAACATTTCATACAGCAAGAATTCTTAAAGCTTAGGCTTAATACCCTAACTATTGTCAATTCGAATGGCAGATCTTTCTAGCTGATTGTAGTTTAAGATATTCTACCCATCCATCCATATATGGTTTTTTTGCATGTACACCAGAATTTACTTTTTGGCACATTTTGCTATTGTATCTATATATCTCATAGTTTTTTTATTTGGCACTGGGCTTATGTTTGTGGCATATTATAATATTCATAGAATTTGAACTATTTTCGCATTTCCATGCATTTTCGCATGTCACATTCGTATCTTCTATCTAATTGGAAAATGTTATCTAATTCAATTTATGTTTATCACGCAAAATTTAATTGAAATAATTTATGAAAAGCTCAATTGAAGATGCATTTTTGTTGTGCTCTTGTGCTAATATTTATATAATCGTTTGTCATGGAATTGCGCTTGAAATTATAAATATTTATTGTCATAATTTTCTAATCAATTGTTGTTTATTTAACTAAACTGTGCGCGCCAAGGAGAACTGCATAAACAAACATTAAATTCAATTAGGGCGCCTAATGACCCACATGGAACAACAATTTATTTGCTTCAATAAAATCCAAACAAAAATAACAACAATAAATGCATGGAAAAAGATTTACAGGCCAGAAAATGCAGTTTTTGCAACAATTTTCCCAAAGGACTAATTGGCAGCTTTCACAGCGGAAAATTCTATTTGACTAGATAAACAAAAATGCAGTTTTTGCAATTTGCCTCAAAAATATGCGATTCAATTTCAATTATTGCCCGAACGCAAAGATAGAAAGACAAAAACAAGATTTCGTCCATTTAATTGAGAAAATAAAACGTTGTCTTTTAAGTTGAGATTTTTTTGCCCAATGTCCTGGCATTTGCTCTTAAATTAAATATACAGTTTATAACTAAATTAATTCGATATGCAGTTAACTTGCAGTCAAATGCACGAGGCAAAAAATATTTTAGATCGGAATTTCGGAATTTATAGCATGCTTTTACCAGAGACAATTTTATGTATTTTCGGCTCTATTTTTGCACGGAGCAACTAAATTTGGGCATTTAAATTTATTGTTTGTTTTGGATTTGGCAATTTGTATACCCTGTATTAATAATGTAGGAGGCTTTCTGCGATCCCATAAAGCATATTTATATTATTGATCTAAATGAGGGTCTGAATCGAACGTGATATATCCATCTGTCCGTCTATGTAAATTCATTAGTATTGCAAAATAAATCTACATTCGTGTGATATCTTCGACCATTTTCATGATATCGATAAATATCGATTTTGAGTTAAAGTTCTTTAAGCATTACTCGCATGATATCGATAAATATCGATTTTGAGTTAAAGTTCTTTAAGCATTACTCGCAGATTATAAGAGCTTTATATTACAAACTTTGTATATGAATTCTCTGAGGATACATACTCAATAAAAATATTTAACTATTTGGATTTCTCCTCCTAAGACCGCCATAATTGGATTAAACTCATTTTTCAAGGAAAAGCCATATTATTAATTTGGCATTAGATGGTTTATATAAACTTTTGTATGCGATATTCAAGACCTACAAGTTTTATAAGGCTCGCATTTGAACAGCCGTAGACTATCACAAAGAAGAATGGCAGCTCGAGTCTAGCCTTAGAGTATTTCCTAGTCGGTCACTCCCGACTAGAGCACTGCTACTTGTTATTTAATATTGTTTTCTGCGTGTGCTTAGATTTTTCAATGAATTTTCTTAGCAAATAATTTAATTTCTCTCTCTGAAAAGCAACAGAGATATTATTAGCTTTGACTTGAAAAATAGAACAACAATTTGTTCTATTTTTGAAATGAAGCACATTCAAGCCCAAATTGAAATATTTGCGTCATCTATCATCTATTGATGCGAATTAAGACAAAATGCCATCAAAGACATGTCGAATATTAAATACTCTTGCTCTACTTTTAAGCAGAAGAGAATCTCCGGAAGGAGCAGAAATCTTGTATATAGCTCACAGATAATTCTGATAAGCAATAAATATAAAAATATATTATAAGTATATATATATACTGCTTTAAAAATAAGCATAAAGCAATGTTAACTAAAGTTATATTTTTTGTAAAAATCCCCTTAATAAATTTATTATACCTTTTTCATTAGTAGCAGCTGCTCGTGTTGTTATTTCTTCGAATATGAAAACTAAGTTAGCGAAACTTGTTCATAAATATGGCTTAAAAAGTGAAATGCCTTAAATAAAAGTCAAAGCCAATTTATATAATTGTTTTTAGTATCTTTTGCAGCTGCTGCCGCTGCCGCTGCCGCTGCGTGTGGCAAGTAGCAAGAGGCAAGCGGCAAGTGGCAAGTAGCAAGTGCAAATTTGCTGAGGGCGCACAATGAATCCAATAAAGAAATTACGCCAGACAGCGCTGCTGCCAAGGACAACGCCTCGCTCAAATGTAATGCCAGCTAAAAGAATAAGAAGAAGCAGCGCCTTTTTTCTCAAATGTTTGTTGTTGTTGTTGTTGCTTGTGTTGTTGTTGCTTGTGTTGATGTCGCCAATTGTTTGGCTTTAATATAATGAGCTGAATATAAAGTACGTCTGATGGCAGGCCACAAAAATTGTTTATTCTTAGACGTCGCATGAATAATTTAAAAAGATATCGTTAACGGGCTGTATGTGTGTGTGTGTGATGTCATGGTATGTGCGTGTGTGTGTGTGTGTGTGTGTGAAAATTAGTGTGTGCCCGTTAATGGATGCTGAGGGTCATTAAACGTTTGATTTGGCAGCTTTGACCTAGCCCTAAACACATAAACATCACATGCATTCAACTGACTGAGGAAGGAAGGAAGACTGCGTCCTGCCACCTGCCACCTGCCACATGCCACATGCCATCTGCCACCTGCTACGTGCTGATATAAAGAAAAAACTTGTTGGCAAAATAAACTTTTGTTCTACAGGCGCAAGGTTGGGACTGTTGGTGAGAGGGGGCGTCGTCCTGGCATTTTTTGCTGACTTTAGCCAAATTGACACAGATCGAATAACTGTCCCGAATGCCTGCAACACTTTGTGGCAGCTGTAAAACTCTTTGGAAGAATAAATAAAAAATTTATGGAAAATTGGCAACAACAAAAATGCCTAAATTCCAACGAAATTTCTAATGAAAATATTTGCTGATATGTTGTCTATAATGTGCGCACATTCAGAATTGCTAACTAGAGTCTAGAATATTTAATGAATACAAATTTCTAACTAAAGATTATTTAGACCAAAGTTGACGGGCAAATAAATATGCAATCGAATACGCCCTGGAACTGAGCACGAAGTTTGGAGATCGAACCACCGTGAAGAGTGAAGACAAAATAGAAAAAAGAATGCGAAATGTTTGTTTTTTAAGGTCTTCTACGATTGAGATATAATAAAATATTTTATACAAAAACTCGATTTTCGAGTAATTGTTTCTCTGAAACTGACAGACTTATTAGACGTGGCTGTTAATATCAACTTTTACTACAAAATTCGATTAACTGGAACTGAGCACGAAGTTAAGAGATCGAAATATAAAAAAGAATGAGATCTGTAAAGGAAGCGTATCTATAGCCGATTGTTCCTAATTCTTCGACGATTGAGAAATAATTCAACATTTTATGCAAAAATTCAATTTTCCACTATAATTTCTCTGAAACTGAAAGACTAATTGGCATATAGGTTGAACAGCGGACGTAGCCTTTAATATTACGTTTTACTACAAAATGCGAATACTCTCTGTAGGTTGAACATCTCTGATTTGCCTCTCTCTAAGTGGCGCATCCTTTACTTTAATCATAGCCTGTGCATTTTATCTGCGCCATTTCTTACATAAGCGACGCCCACTTAAATTGTTGGCAATCAGGGCGTGGCCATAAAGTGTGCTATTGAGTGCAGTTGCTGCCTGTCGCCTTGTTGTTGTTTTGTTGTTGCAACTTTAATTGTGCAACATTTTGAGCGAAAGTTTTTCATCAATTTTCAGTTTGCACTTAACCAAAAACACGCAACAACTGCAAAAATCTCAAATGCAAAACTGTGCCACTTATGGGGCATATTTTATGCGACTGGCTGTTGTGTTGTTGCTGTATTTGTTGTTGTTGCAAGCTGCTGTTGCAAGCAGTTGTAACAAGAACAACAGCTCAACGGCGCGCACATCAATAAAACGAAAATTGCAGCGAAAATGGCGCGCAATTGTCGCAGTGGAGGAGTGACAGAGAGGGGAAAGTGGGGGGTAGATGGGTGCATGCAGCATGCAGCCTGTTTGCCTGCCAATGGGCGTGGCGGTGCCACAACGGCGGCGGCTGCTGCGCTGCGCTCAGTAAAAACAATCGAAATTATAGCAAACAAGCGCGTAAACTTTACGCTTTCACTGCGCCGATGTGTGTGTGTGTGCGGTGTGTGTGTGTGTGTGTGTCAACACACGCCTGGCTGCAGTTTTATTGGTTTAGTTGTTGTTGTTGCGGCTGCTGCGGTGGTTGCCACTCGACAGCGTCATTTAAATTGCTCGACAAAAAGCGACGCGCAACTCTGCCAGCCTAATGCCAATACACACACACACACATACACATATTTAGATTTCACATGTTTGCATGTGTGCTTTTGTATTTTTTTAGCTGCGCTTTATTGTTGTCTCTTTTGCTGTTGCTGGCGCGCAAATTCTCTCGTTTGCGTGCAAATTTTCGTAGCATACTTTTTAGGGCCAGCCACAACAAAATGTGTGTCAACAAAAGTCGCTGGTTGCCGTTGCTGTTGTTGTTGTTGTTGTTGTTGTTTGTTATTAGTTGTTTTTGTTCTTTGTTTGCTTTTGTTGTTGGCTCTGATCATTGCCAGCCGCATAAATGCGAACGAATGCAGCCTCGCCTCTATATAGACCAAATCTAATGTGCGCTTTTTTTTTAAGTGCGTCCACGCAGACAAAACTGCAATTAGCTGCCGGAGCCTGTTTTGATAACACAAAACCCCCCTCCCCTCCCCCTTTCGACCAGCACCCCTCTGCTCTCAACCTTTTTAAACGGCATTTACACAACCCGTTTGATGTGTGTATTTTGGGTCGCCAAGCAGTATTATTTGTGTGGCCATAATTACATGTAAATTATGACCACATGTACAAAACGTTTGCTTCATTTTATGCGGTTAATTGGGCCGCAGCCCCTACCCCTGCTCCCCCTCTCCCCCTCTCCCTCTCTCCCTCTCTCTCTCTCAGTGCGGCCTCTCGCCTTTCTAATCGAAAACCTTTTTTAAGCAAATGTGTTTCCAAGTAATTTCTTTTACAAAACACACACAATCATTGACTTTAGCAGTCAGATATACACACACACACACACACATATGTTTCTCGTGCACACAAACATGCATGTGTAAATGGCTTGTTGTCTAGGGTAGGGGCAGGTATAGGGGGCAGGGGCAGGGGGAGGATGGCTCAGCTCATTAACGTACACGAAATCAAGCAGCATGGAAAAACGCAACCTTTTGTAATACTAATTAATACGAAAATAACATGTGCCCGCCGCGCCAACAGCTATATGACCCGATTCCAATAAAAAAAAATAAGGTGTGCACGACACTTAAATACCCTATATTAAGAGTGCACAAAAAAAACGTATAATACCCTCTATTAACACAAACCTAAAACATATGGTGTATAAGTCGAAAAATATAACTTTTCTTTATAACTCCCGGGAAACTAAACTTCATCACATTTCTATGAAACAGCCCAAAGAGTAGATGAATCCAATTTCCTTTGCATATCTCAATAATTGGATGCATTTATATGATAGCTTGTATTTTCAAATATTTGTAAAATTTGCATATTATCCCTAGTAACTCGTGTGCCTAATCTGGGATAGATCAGACACCTAGCTCCAGAATATGCCTAAAAAACCTAAAGCCCTTGCTTGTAATATATGAATAAAACACAACCTTAGGGATAATGTGCCTAGGTGTTCATGTACTATATATCATCTCCAAATATTCTCATTATTAGGTACAGTTAAAGGTTATACCTTTAAAGGTATTAAGTGCAGAATATATGAAAGAAGAAGAAGGTTACTCCTTCTGATAAATATAATATTTAAATGCGTAATTGTAAAGTGCATGCAACCTCATGGTATATGCTTTGTAGGGTATATGACAGAAATCGAAGAGCTTTAATACATTCTCCCCTAATTATTTGGTATATCAATTTCATATTAGATGCGTAATAGACTTTCTACGCTGTGATTATGTGACTAACAAGTGCATGCAACCCATGCAACCCCTCTTGGTTCGCAGGGCATGTGAGCAAGAAGAATACGTAGATGGGTTGTCAATTTGCGTCTCGTGCCGAGCTTTCACTTGACGCAGCCAATTTGTGAAATGTGTCCACATTGCGTTTTCATTGTATTAAAAATTCCATTAGCTGCAAATTGTGCGCATTAATTAAGGCCACAACAGCTGATGGGATATTGTCCAACTGGAGCTCAGCTCCACGAGAAAAAAAAATTTTGTAAAAAAAAAAGAGAAGAAAATTTCTTGATTTCCGCAACTTACCGAAAATGCGTCCAGCTTCGATAGATGGCATTGTTGTTGTCAAAAGCAACACAAAGCCATAAATAATGAGTCCAAGATGATTTCTCGATTTGGCCGATATGCGCAGCGTCATTTTGTGGGCGTGGTTCTGGTTCTTGTTGCTGTCGCTGCAATTGATTTCCTACGTTCCTTTAAAGCAATTGTTTTGCGGTGGTTTACGTTACGTTTTTTTCACTTGATTTTTCTGGTTTCTGGTTTCTGGTTTTTGGTATTTGGTTTCGATTTTAATTTTCACCCTTTGGCCATAAAATTGAATTATATTTTTGTTTACTTTTGCTGGCCGATTTCTTACACGTTTGCCTTTATCTTGCTTTTGTTTATTTTAAGTATTTTTTATATGCTTTTTACCTTTCGATTTTTGGTTGCTTCTGTTGAGTTTGAACCTTAGGTAATCATTTTGTTAGAGCTGTAAAATAGGCAGAAGAGAAAATGAATACCGATTATTGGATTAGTTCAAGAAATTACCCGGCCTTGCCAGGTTCAAATGGATAAGGTTGAAAATGCAAGTGGTAAGAAAATTTCCTGTTTCATTTGCGGCAACTTCGGACAGCTCAGCACTCTTCTGAAGTAAACAAAATGCATATGCCCTTTCGCTAAGCAAACATCCAAAGCAAAAGAACAATTTTAATTATTATTATTAATAAATATTCCTCACTTCTTTGTTTCTGTTATTATTATAATTGCTATTAATGTGTGTACAATAATTTAGAAAAAATGAAGAGATCAATAAAAATATTGAAAACTGCTGCTCGATTTGAACCGGCGACCTCTAGCTTGCCAGTTCGAAGCGTCACATTTATACGACTGTTTCAATGTTTTCGTATTTTTTTTGAGCTCCCTTTTCCCTTACATGTTGGTCGAATTTTCCAAGCCCCGTTTAAGTGCTCACTTTTGAACCAAAGGAAAGCTTTTGTCAGGACAAACTCCTTTAAATATATAGTCACTCTTGTGGATTTACAGTCTTATAGGCTATTTTTTCCGTAGCATGTCTTTGAAACCAAAAATTAGTATTTAGTGCTTCGGCTTACAGATCGAACCAATATTTTGCCCATATTGGAAATGGTTCGGTTCGGGCTCAGCTTCAGCCTGTTTTTTACTGCAGGCTGCGGTTCGGGGTGAAAAACTAGAAGTTTGAGTTTCCCGCAGTTTTGGCTTGAACCTGTTTGCAGCCTTGCCGTCAATAAATTATATTGCAAAGTGCCAAAGAGAACTGCAAATGCAGCAACAAAAACTTGTTTCCAACAGCGACTGTCCTTTTGGCGCTGCGGCTGGCAAAATTAACCAAAAGATGTCAAGTTGAAGCAGCAGGGAACATAAACATAACCCAAGCACACACACACACAGAGAGACAAAAAGAGCGCCACATGTGTGTGTGTGTGTGTGTGTGTGTAGTGGGGAAGGGGGTATAAAAGTTATATGTGCAAAATGAATTTGGCTTTTTTATAACAAGAACTCGGCGCACTCGGAAGTCTGACAACATAAAATGAAGTGAAATCTCTGCTGGTGGTGCCCAGTGAACTGTTTGTGGGCTGTGCGGGCTGCGAGGGGGGGCGGGGGGGGGGGGGCATGCAACTGTCGGTTGCAACAGCATAAAAGCAGCGTAGATGCGCCAACATAAAAGTGAAATTCACAGCAACAGCAACAACAACGACAACATTTAACTGAGGGTTGCACATTTAATGCGGCAACAGTTACAACATGTGGCAACAAATGGCGCCCGTTGTTGTTGTTGTTGCTGTTGTTGTTGCTGTTGTTGTTGCTGTTGTTGTTGCTGCTGTTTAAGCAACTTGGCGTGTTGCCTTTTGACTATAAAAACTGCAAACTGAGCAGTAAGCGCCTTAAAGCTGCCACTTTGATGCGCCATGCCACACACAGCGGCAGCGGCAGCGGCAGCAGCAGCAACAAAACTTAACTGCAACACATGCCACACACACACACACACACACACACACGTAAATGTTGTGGCTGCTTTTAAAAACTTTCGTTTTAATGTTTGCACAGCTACAAAACTGAAATGAAAGTTTTTGCCGCACCTTTTAATTCTCCGCCCCCGCCCCCCGCCCCCTGCCGCCATTTGGGGCACGCTGTGCTCATTGATACTGATACAACTGAGTCCCAGTTTTGGGCTCTATTTAATTATTAAAAATTTCGACTCTCCACTTTTCACCTGAACTCGCAACGAGTTCAAGGCTCTCTCTCTCTCTCTCTCTCTTTCTCGCCTCTTATCATTGTATAGGCGACCCCGTAGACCCAGCCCGATGTTTCTGTCTCTTTGCACATGTGCCCCAGTTTGTTGGCCAGCTCCATTGCCACTTTCTGTGTAGCCACATTCCTCTTCCAATTAAAGCACAGCTCGTCATTTCATTTTGCCGCTCGGAGCTCAAACAATGTGCAGCCAACTCCAGCAATTAATTAATTCAGAGATGTGCGTTAACAAAAGCTGAAGTGCTTGACTATATTTTCTTCAAAGCTTCGTTTTACTCTGAGATATCACTTGACCGTAAAGAAAGAGAGAGAGTTAACATATTATAATAGAGAAATAAGTGCATGGGCTGCTTAGGCAGACAGCTGGACAACAAAGTTCAATTCCAGAAGCAATTGCCAGAATTTGCAAAAAAATAAATCTAACAATTAAGTGGCACTAGTCGGGATTTCATCACTAGGGCATACTCTGAACCCTCTTTCTAGAAAAAAAAACTTGACCTATTCTAGAAGCTTATTGACTCTAGCTCCCAAGAGTTCAAAAACAGCAGTTCGATATCGATATTTATCGTTTGTTTGGAATCGAGTCACTTTTCGATTGTCGGAAACAAACTTGTTATGACAAAATGTAAAGATTTTGAGACTCTTGCAGACGCACAGACGGAAAAATATAAGGATATGGCTAGATCGACTAACGCTGATGAAGATTATATATACACTTTAAGAGGTCGGAGATGCTTCACTCTGCCTGTTACATACATTTGCACAGATATATTATACACTTTTGTACCCATTTCAATAGGTTTAGGATAAAATAATAGAAGTGGAATATGAATAGATGTTAGCAATATATTTAAATATAAAATATATATTAAAAAAGGTTATTTTATTTTGTTTGCTTTTTCAACTAAAATGCAGTTAAATTGTATTCCCTGGCAAACGTCACTTGAGCTGGCGGTAAGCTGAGCGTCGACACTCTGAGCACGAACTTAGGGGATTTAAGATACTTTTGTTAATCTAAAATAGAAAATATTTTGTTGTATTTAGTAATTAAAACATTTGGCAGGCTGATAGCGACTAAAGAGTGAAGCTGCAGCTCCTATCGAATTGTGTTAAGAATTATGCGATAACTAAGAGAAGAGTGTTGCACAACGGAGGAAGATCTTAAAGATAGTTCTTATTTATTTATCGATACATTTATTTATGAGCTAAAAAATTATATTACCCAATAATAAAGATAACTAAACAGAAAACATGAAACTTAAAGGAAATGCAAAATTATTAGTTTAAAAGAAAGAATTCTTTCAGTTTATGTTTAATCAAGGTAGTATTCGCAGAAAAATCGACTACAATTTCACTTAGGAGACTATTATAAAGATAATAATAATGTTATATTCATAGAACTTTGAAAACTTTGAACTATGACGGCTCCCACAAAGCAATGTGTTTTCCAAATCCCAGCATATCCTAATGTTAGACAAAACTCTATATTGTATTTGGGTATTTTTACATCGGGAAGAAATGGCTTATTTGACTTTGTATAATCAGCTAAAATTTACAACTTTCTTGCTTTTTTAGAACTCTGTTGTGGCCTTCAAATTTATACTTAGTTTGCGCAAATCGCATTCAATTCATTCCAGAGATAGAACATTTGGTTAATGGACTTTCAAATTTGCGAAATTTCATTTTGTTACGAGTTGAATCTTTTTGGAAACTATGAAATGAAGAATTTTTGAAAGAGTACAACAAATGGGATTTTCTTTTAAGCACAGAAATCGCAGACGGACCAGAAATGAAAAACCCAAGAGCAGAAAAATTGCCCAGCTCGAAAGGAGAAAGATTTGAAATTTGCATCAAATTCATTACTTTTTTTCTTTTAATTTCAGATTCTTAAAACTTTGAGTTGGGCCTTTCAGTTCTGTTTTTTGTAGATTAAAAGTTGCACTTGAAAGCGGGCAACTTTCATCTAATAAATTCCTTTTGCCAAACTGGTTAACTTTCGAAATGAACCAAGTTTTGCTGGCTAAACAAATTGTTGTTCCACACGTAGTTTTATATATACACAATTTTTTTTTTTATTTTTATTTTTTTTTAGCCCTTTCTGTTGTTGCTGCTGCTGTCTGCACGTAGCTGGTAATTAAAGTTATTTTGCATATTACAAGCTCTCCGTTCTATATGAGGAACAAAAAAATAAAGAAAATCATGTACGATGCAATTTCTGGCTCTCAACGGGCAACACCAAGCACACACACACACTCGCACACACATGTATACACACACAGTTTTTGTAAATAAGTTTTTGTGGCTGTGCTGGACTTGGGTCTGCCACAAGCATGCACAAATTTGTATAAAGAAGTATGATTGTGGAATTCAACTGGTTTTTATGCCCGTATGCAAATATTTATTTTCGGCTTAAAACAGCCAAACAAAAAAAAAGCACAGTACACCTCATTTTATTGCAATATACCCCGTGCGTGCGTGTGCGGGGCAAGAGGTATTATTTTCTGTTGTTTTTTTTTTTGTATGCAATTGGCAGATTGTGTGCAAATCCTGCTCTACACTTGTTTCCTTTGTCCAAAAGTCATTAAAATGTTGTTGGCTACATGGAATCAGAAGTGCACTGGAATCAGCCCAAAAGCAGGGATTATTCCTTTCGAGTTTTTAGCTTTTAACACACTCGCAAAACACCTGGAAGCGAATTGAAATGCACATACATTTGCTCGAACTGATAACCCGTATTATCCAAAAGCAGTTTAATAAATACGATTATAAATCGAATAGAAATTTAGTTTTAAATGAAAACTTCTTGTTTTCCTGCTAAGCATGGGATTTGTTTGTATGCTCAACAGCTTGAGTCTACTAAATCTAGAACTTTTAATACCTTTGATATTTTATTTTTCAATTTGAATCTGAATTTGACCAGCAATTTATTTTGAAAGCTGTTCGAAGCTCTCACAAATTCGTATATGTATTTGTTTTTCATTTTTAGAATTTATGCACAAATTCAATTCTAAAGTCGGACAATCCATATATAATATATATATATATATAGTATATAATTTTTTAAAAATCTTTAATTTGCCTATTGACACATTTATTTATTTTTTGTTGGTTTTGGCGACCTTTTCGTGTCTATAATATTGGTTGGCTGCTTCCAAGGAAGCAAAAGATTAAATATAATTGTTTTCACTGTTTTTTTTAACAAACCCGACATTTTTTTAATCTGTTTAAGCACATTTCTTTAATTGCGCAATAAAGAGCGCAGCTCAAGAAAATATTGGAAAATATGGCTTAATTTGATAAATGTTTGCGGGCTCTAATTATAACTTTGGCGCCTAATGTCTGGCTCTACTTTATAATCAAAGTTGTTGTACTTGTTAGTTCCATGTTGGAGGCCCTTTAACTGGGAAACGGGCGCTGCGTAAGCACCTGGCATTTAACGAGCAGAGACGCCGCCTAATCCAAACAAAGACGCTGAAGCCCGCTAATGGCTATATGGGAGCATTTACCGTTACGTTGCGTCTAGCGTTAGTTGGCAGTTGGCAGCAGGTAAAACTGTCAAGGAAACGCCTCGAGTTAAGCACCTTAACGAGTAGTTGGGCCCCGAACCTCATCATCAAGTGGCTGCCAACTGCTGACCAACTGCTGCCGTTTGCCACTCAACAAGTTCCCTGGAGGGGGGCGTGGCCCACTTCAACTACCCCCTCGACGAGCAGGGGGTCAGCCCTTTTTCGGATCCGGCTAATGACCAGTTGTCGCTGCAGTAAAGCAATTAAACTGACTGCCAACATTTCAGTTCCAGCGGCTTTGAACATTTTCTTTCTTTTCGCTCTTTCACATAATTCCAAGCGTCTTGTCAACGCTTGACAGCAGGTGTTAGCAGTCCAGGGGTGGGCGGGGGTGGTTGGGTGGCTTTAAGTATATAGTTCAGATGTCACTAGCCGATTTGCAGTTATGAGTGAAGCCCCCGCCCCCGTTTCGCGCAGTGTATGGAAAACAGCAACCAAATGTTGTTTGAAGTTGACAGAACTTGAACTTAATTTGCGCAGGTTGCTAATGAATAGCGAGGGGGGAAGGGTGTAGGTGTGTGTTGACTGCAGAAATATGGCAATGCATACAGAGAAAGTGGACGCAGAGAGCAGGAAGCGGAAGTGGCAAGGACACAGCTATATAGAGTAAAAAATCACGCACAAGCAAAAAAAAAAAGGAACAACTTCCACGGGGACAGCAACTGTTGCAGTTGCAGTTGCAGTTGCCGCTTGTAATTTAGTGCTTATTTACGTTGAAGTAAAAAATGAATTAAGCCAGCGGAAATGGAGAGGGAATTAAGGGAACCGGGAACCGGGGCAAGGTAAGGTGCATAGATAAATAATGCAAAAAAGAGAATAAAGAGCTGTAAATAAGCAGCTGTTATAAATGAAATGCTTTGACATATTGTAAATGCACGCGAATAAATAGAAAACTTGTTCGCCCTTTGCCGTGACAGCTGCAAAGACCCTTAATTGGAGCTGGCAGCAGTAGAAGAAGAAGCAGAAGAAGTAGCACCAACTCCATAAGCTCAAAGCATAAATTGCTAATCAGAACAAGATCTTTATTTTTAATTTCCAACTATTCTTTAAAAGTATTTCTGGTTTCAGATTTGATTCGCCAGTTGATAAACTTATTCATAACTCTTTCCCTGATCAAATATCCTGACTAAACTAATGGGGAAAATAATAAAATTATTAAATGAATATAAAAATTATAAAATATAAAATATAAAACAACATTAATCATTGAATGTATAACAAAAATTCTTTAATTAAAAGTAAGTAAACCTCAGTTTTATATTCCAAATATCGTTAAAATAATAGTAATAATATATAATGAAATGATAATAATAATAATATAATAATGAAAATTTTAAATAATATATATAGATAAATATATAGCCATATAAATATATAAATAGATAAACATTTAAATACATAAATATAAATATACAAAGAATTTCAAGACTACACAATATTTAAACTTAAAAAATTAGGGTTTTCCAACACTAAACATTTTTGCTATAAAGCTTTAACTCGGGAACAGAAAGTTTTGATTATGTGAGAAGAATAGAAAGAGATAGAGAATGAAATAAAAATAATTTACTGAAACACATTTATTTCTTCGAATTTATTTGTATTTTTATTGGACCAATAAGAATTCGTATAATTCAAATGAAAATCACATAAGTTGCAAGCACACACGCCGAAGCACTTGCCACACACACACACACACACACACACACACACACGCAGAGGAAGAAAAGCCGCATGTCAACTGCCTGCAACATCGTGTTGCAGCATTTGTCTAAGCCGCTGCCGCGCTGAATGTAGCTTATGATGCCACACGTTGCACAATGAATAGCAACTTGCAGCTCAAGTGCAGTTGCAGTTGCAGCTGCAGCTGCGGCTTTTCTCAAGTGCTGGCATCTTTAAAAACACGCGAGGCAGAAGCCGCAGCACAGGCAGGTGTTGCCGCAACAGGCAACAACAATTGTTGCAGCCACGCCCACACACATACAGACGCCCACAAATGGAATTGTAATTTCCGAGTGGCAGCAACAATGGACGCTTGTGCCACAAGATGCGGCAAGTAGTTTCGAGCGTTTGTCTGTGCTGCTGCATTTGTGGCATGCCACTCACATCAACCTAATGGCTGGCTAAGCGTGCCCTAAACTGAGCTCAGCTACAGCTGCCCCCCAAAAAGTAAACCAGCTAATTTGGTTGCACAGCCTCCCCCGCCCCTCCTCCGCCCTACACAACTCCCCCTCCCCTTGCCCCCTGCCCCCCTGAGCGCTGCTCAAGTGCAGGCAACGCCGTGCGTTGGCTTACAATGAATTTATTATTTGCTGATGTTTGCTATTTGGGGCACGTGCCGCAAATTTTAAAATACTCATAGTTGAGCGCCGGACGTGGCACACTTGAGGCAAAAATATGCCACACACACACACACATACACACACACACTCACTGGCACACAGATGTGTGTGGCATCTTGCGCCTTGGCCTCAACTTAGTTTTTGATACCATTTTTGTGCTTCGCTGCGTTTGTTGACAAACATTTTCGTTCTCTTATTTCTTGAGTGGGGCAAACAACAAATGAGGCAATCGAGCAACGGGCCAATGGGCCAATGGGCCAACGGTCAGCGGCAACAACAACAACAACAACAACACGAAATCAGCGCAAATTTAGTGGCAAAGTAAATAAATTTTCTTTTAGTTTGCTTTCGCTGGCTGCCACAGCCTGCCGCATGCCCCAAGCCGCTTGCCGCTTGCCGCCTGCTGCCATTAGGGGCCACGAAATGTCTTAAGCCGCTGGCGGCTTTTATTGCCCCAACGAAATGGCCAAAAAGCAGCCAATGAAAAAAAAAAAATAAATGCAAGAAAAGGGCGCCGAATATTAAATACCCTGCCGCATATGCATTATGCATATTTCTTTAAGTGGCCACACAATGGAAATAATAAATAAAATTTAAAATGGACACAGGAGTTCGATTCCCTAACTTTGTGGCAAGTAGGTCCACTGCGCTTTAATCATATCGAATATTTATTTATTTATTTATTTAATTATTTATTTATTAATGGTCGACAAAATGAGTGTCTTTCTAGTTATTCAATGCATATTGTATAGAGATCGAATTCCCATTCAGTCGGAAGATATCAAATAATTTTTTTAATTTATTTTATAATTCAATATGTGTTTTTATAAAAAATAAAACATGTTTAGGCGACAAAAGGTAGATGAAGTCAAATAAAAATGCACAAACAGAGAAGAATATGGGGCTGAAGAAGGAGAAGAAGTTCTATAGGAACTATAATACCCTTTCAATATTACCTCTGCAGCTATATAATATAGTACACCAAGCTGGCCGACTACTAAGTATGTATCTAAGCCAAATTTCATCAATATATCTTTGAAACTAAGACAATGCTGAGCAAGTACTGTGTCACATGCGTCATCAAAAAACGAAAGCACCCGCTTGGAAGTGTATGAAAGTATGTAGAGCAATTGAACAACGGCTGCCGCTTCTGCTGCTGCGAGAAAAAGCGACTGAAATTAAGAAAAATGAACGCAAAGGGTTCGCTTAGTGTTTGTTAAATGGCACATGAAACGTTTGATCGAGGTCCTTTTCTCTTCGTAAGCGTATGCGTGTGTCTCTGTGTGTGTGTGTGTCTGTGTGTGTCTCTCTCTGTGTGTGTGCCCTAATGTTGGCCATTAGCATTGGGCTCAGCAAATGTTGCTGAAAGTTTTCAAAATCGCTTTCAAAATGCCAAAACAATTTTTTTGGTTAAGTTCAAGTTAAGTTAAACAGTCGCTAATTAAACTAATTAATTGATGGGCGACACGACGCAATGGGCGTGGCGCGGCCAATTGAAAACGGAAAACTGCAAGACAGCCCCAAAAATGGGTCAAGCCAAAGAAAAGGAAAAGTTAGACGACCTAAAACCAAAATACGCCAAGAAAAAAAAAGGGCGCGTACACTGCGCGAAATTATCCAGTGCTTAAATCAAATGCCAAATGTTCCCCAACTTAGTCTAGGATAATATTGAAATATTGAAACAAATTAATTGAGAACATAAAATATTGTCCAAAATTCATACAAGCTCGACATTTGCTTAGTCAAAAAACATTTTCAGCCCGAAATATCCCAAAAACAGGATTAAGAAAAAGGAAACTTAGAAATTTTTGCTTCTTTCCTTTGAGAACCTTCCACACTTACTTCAAGCATGCAAAAATATTGTTTTAAGCATTTTGTGCTTAAGCAAAGTCGATTGCTTCTTAAACTTATTCATTTTTTAAATCAAGTCTCTTTCGTACTTTATTAAAGCAAATGTAGCAAGAAAATGCGGTTGAAACTTTGAGCAAGCGAACTATAAATTCTTGTTTTCTTCTTCTTATATTTATTGGCTGTTTAAGTGTGGGCGGCTGGGAGGCGTGGCAGAAAACGCTTTGGGCCTGGCTACGCGTTTTGCATAAGCGCAAAATTATTGAGCACTTCAAACCAAGATTTATTTTTTGGCATATGCAACGCCAAATTTGCATGCCAGCCGCGGCGCCTCAAACTGTGGCATGCCCCCAAGTGGCAAGTGAGGGGGTGTGGGAGGGGGGGGTGGCTGTGAGTTATGCTTATTATGTTATGGGTCAGTTGGAGAGGCACCTTTTGCATGCAGTTGTTGCACTTGTTTGCCGCACGGGCTGCTGCTGCTGCTGCTTGCAGCCGGTGGCTGCCACACGAACGGAACACAAAATAAAACGACAACAAATTCGCATTTTTTTCTTTTTCATTTAACACTCGCACACTGAGACACTTGAGCTTTGGTTTTACTTATATACTCAATATATATATTTTTGTTGTATTTAATTTTTTGCATTAAGCCTGGCTGTGGCAGGCCGTGTGTGTGTGTGGCATGAAATGTCGGCTGAAACGTTCAGCGTCCTGGACGCGCGCACACGCGACGCGAACGCACGAGGTCCGTCAGCGGCTGCGGACACATCCTTACGAGCGCACAACAAACACGAGACTGAAGTCCGTTCGTTTTTTGCGCTAATAAATTCTCAACTCATCAGCGAGCAGCAGGCGGCGGGCAGCGAGCAGCGACGCCAGCTTCGTTTAAACACAGCCGAAGCGGTCGCCGTTATCCACCACGACGCAGCCGAAGCGGCGTTCGGGTTGCCGTGATTTCTGCGCGGCTTTCGTTTCGCTGCCAGCTCGTCGCCGGGCAGCGAGCGCGAAAACACTCCGAAACTCACCACGCTCACCGACCACAAATTGTGCTGATAAGCCAATAACTGATAAGAGTTCTGCGTGCTCTTTGCTCGCGACCTACGCAAACATTGTCCAATTGGCGGTCCAACTGGAATTGGCACGGCAGTTAATTTCTAGAGAAATCAACCTGTTTTTGAATACTTTCATATTGGCATCGGTAAGTCAAATATACATAATTCTTGAAATTTTTCAAATCTTATTTTGATGCACGGTGAAATCTCTTTTAAGACAAACCAACACTAGATGGACGGACATTCAAATATCCTTTTAAAAGAAATGGGAAAAAAACCAAAAAAAAAATTAAATAGAAAATAGAAAAAAATAAGATTATTTTAAATTCAAAAGTATCAGGCTTTTTCTTGTGACTTTTTTTCTTTGAAATATATGTATATAAACATTTCCAACATATACTTTGCTTTAATACATATTTAATTTATTAATGTATTAATTTTTTCATAATTAATTTTTCAAAATTATGTTTCATCATTGAAAACAAAACAGAATACGTTTAGGCTTAATAACAAGTTCTGCACACCTGTTGTCCTGGCGCAGAGTTATTAACAGTATTTAAATGCCTTAACAGCGCGACGTTAAAGCTAACATAACATAAACTACTGCGACGCAAACAAATTTTAATAACAATACAGAAATCAGTAACAGTGAACACATTCGAAAGTTAAAATAGGTAGACAGCAAGCCTAACAGACGACCACAAGCCGACGATTTCCAATAACCCAGGGCTGTTAACGTTTACATCGCCCAATGAAGGGCTGTGGGCAAGCCCCGTACCGTTAACGTCAACAGCGCTCTGTGAAGAGCTGTGGGTTGTCGGGCAAGCCCAGTACTGTTAAAGTTAGCATAGCTCTGTGAAGGGGTGTAGGTTGTCGGTTGAACCCAGTACCGTTAACGTTCACACTGCTCTGTGAAGGGCTGTGTGGTCATGCTAGCATAGCTGAACAGCACACAAGCCTAGGCTGTCCAACAACCAAGGTTGTTTACGTTAATATCGCCCAGTGAAGGGCTGTGGGCTGCCAAGCAAGCCCAGTACCGTTAACGTTAACACTGCTCTGCAAAGAGCTGTGGGTTGTCGGGCAAGCCCAGTACCGTTAACGTTAACACAGCTCTGTGAAGGACTGTATGTTCGTGCTATCATAGCTGCCCCTCAGTTTGATTACATCAACCCTTAAAAATACAATCTTAACTAACAGCACATCGAAAAGCTGCTGTTGTTAGCAGAACAGAAACTACCCCTACAGAACAACACTTTACTGCCGTGTCAGCGAACATAACATAACATTTTTGATGGAGAAATAATGTGACTAACAACACTGTCTGTTAACAGATAACAGCAATTCGAATTTCGAAGCTGATATACGAAAACTGCTAATGTTACTGTTAGCAGTCAAACTGCCCCTTCTAACAGGACTGCTTGGTGGAGAGTAACTAACAGCAACTCGAATTTCGAAGCTGCAAGCACGAGAAATGCTAATGTTATATTTAGAAGTCCAATTGCCCCTCGGTGCTATGTTAGGCAGCGCGTATATTCAATGTTATGTTAATAAACCTTTCGAATACAGTACGAAAACCAGTTAGCATTTCGAAATCTCGAATTTAGTTGGGGTAGCATGAGTGTATTATGTTCGAAGGACAGAAAATTTGTTTGCACTTAACATAAATGGTTCTAAGAGTTTCTTAACAGTAATCTGACTACTACTGACGCTTCGTTTGTTTGCGGTAGAAAACTCTATTGGACAAATCAAACTTGTTAATGCTGTAACCGCATTAAATGTTCTTTCTGTACATACAATTTATATAATTTTGTCAAAGTTGCATATACCTATCTCGATTATAATATGTTTAGATTTAAATTTGTGTTGTATTCGTTTGAGTTTATTTGTTTTCTCGTTTGGCATGTATTAAGAGAAATATGAAAATATAAATATTAATTTGATTAACGTTTAAGAATATAAGCATCTGTATTAGTTTACAGTTCTATCACAGCATGTTAGCCGCCAGCAACTGTTAACATGCGCTTCATATTCCTGTACTTTGCTGCTAAAACTCTTGCTCTAAGATGTATGAAGTAACATGAAGTAACAATCTATTGCTTCTAGCAGGCAGATGTTGGCGTGTTGTATGTTATCCTAACAGTTTACTGCCTTCAATTTGAACAGCATTTAACATGTTCATGTTAAGTAGTCTGTTGGGCTACCTATGCTAGTTTTTTTTTAGCATGAGCTGTTAGCAAGCAACAGTTAACATACTCAAGCACTTGCTTGCATCATGTTAACAGTTCTGAAGCAGTCGCTTGCTTAAGGCTGTATGTTATTGTCTGCACATATGTACACATGTGCATAGGTAACAGCAACTGTTGAGCAATACTTGAGTTTGCCAAAAATATGTTTAAATTGTGCCCCATCGCGCCCCACAGTGCCGCCTCTAGGCTAAACTGTCTCTCTAACACAATTTAATTGCAATGAGCTGCAACATAAATATCAAATACGTTTTACACCCACCCACTGTTAAGTGATGCAGAACCCGCCGCACCCCCCGCCGCTAAACCCACAGCCAGACGCGGCTTGCCAGTCATGTTAAGCACAGGCTGCTGTTGTTGCTGTTGTTGTTGTTAATTTAACCGCTGTCAACGCCCCTGTCGAGCAAGTCAGTCGACAAAGTCAACCCCTAAATGAAGACGGCGTCAATTATGGCAAAAATTTTAAATTGCAAAAAATTGCAACAAGGCACTACGTGGCCCGGCACGGGAGGAGGGTGGTGGTAGTTAGTCTGAGGGGGGGTGGGGGTAGGGTATCTGTATCAGGCGTAACCGAAACTAATTCGCAACAAGCGCAATAAAAATTATGAACAATAGCGGAAATTAGGCATGCCACAAGGCCAGACAGCAGCCCGACAGCCCGGCAGCTCCGCAGCCAGAGATAGGAATAGCTAAAGGACATGGAATGCAGCAGCTGAAATTAGGGGATGGCCGGATGGTACAGTGAGCACGCGGACGCGCGGATACAGAAAGTTGCTTGTGGCAGGATTCACTTGCGGTTGCAAGCAGCATTGACAGCGCAACGAAATGTTAACCAAGCCGTGACGAATGTGTGCAAAAGGGGGGGCTGGTCTGGGGGCGTGGCGGGCGTGGCTCTCATGTGCGCCAGTGCTGGGTACTGTGAATACTGTGATTGGCGACTCCGACACGCCCGACTGCAATTTGGGGGGGAGGGGGGGAGGCAACACTTTCGCTGCAACGGGAAATGCCAACTTGATGCCTGTCGGGGCCAAAGTTCAAGCACAAACTTTAATTAGCAACTTTTTCTGCTCCTCCTCCTGTTGTTGTTGTTGTCGTTGTTGCTGTTGTTGTTGTTGTTGTTGTTGTTGGGGAGCTCGCGTTGAGTGGCTGCTGCTGCAGCAGTTTCCGCTGATGCACCTTTTGGCTGGCGGGCACATGCACATGTTCGTGGTAAGCTGATAGCTCAATCCATGTGTCCATGTGTGCGTGTGTGCGAGTGTGCGTGTGCGAGTGTGTGTGTGTCTCAGTGTGTGTATTGAAAAACTTGCCTTGCTGCGCTGTCGAAGTAGCAAGAATAAAGGATGCTCCAGCTACTGCTGCTACACTCACAGAAAAATGTCAATCTAAATTTAGAACTCAGCACCCCGTATATACCCTGCATCTCCTGAAAAAGGGTATGCAGGTTTGGTGCAGTACAGTCCTTTTCCACACGAAAAGGAATATGTATTTGTGAACAGGATGATGAGCGAAGTCTATCTAGCCAAGTCCGACTCAATATCTGGGTCAATATCAGATATCACTAAATTGAGACACATGAAATTTGAAATATTTATTGTCCCATATCCTTTAGTTCATCCTTTCTTATCTTGATATATGCTAACTTTTGTTTATTCGTTATTTTTCTTATTTAAAAAAAGCTGGGATTATATGTGAGCTAGATAAGCTAAATTTGTGTATAGTTTCTCGTTTAGTAGGCACAGCTAAAGTAGATTTAATTTTTTGAACACATTTTTGTTAAGGTAGATTTACGTAAGAATCTCAAGCTAAGCTCAAGCTCGTTTCGACACTGACTAGTTGACCGTTTATTATTTAATTATTTATCTATTTGCTTATTTGAAGAAACTTAGAATTAAAACTAGATGATAAGTTAGTTAAGTTAAAGCTAGCCATCGCTGCCTGAGCCCTCAGCTGCTGTTGCTTTAAATTTATATTTTGAATCTTATTGAAGTATCTTTTTACTATCCATCTATTGCTATCTGTGCTATGATTAGCGAGTATACTTGTCGGTTTATCCCGTCTGACCACATTTGTGCCAAATTTAATTACATAGTTGGTATTTTCGCTGAGTGTATTTGGCGCTGCCGCCGCCGTGGGCGAATGACACTTGACGGTGATTTATGGCCGAGGCCACTGATAACCGGGCTAAATCTGGGTTGTTGCTAGGCCAGAGATGCAGCTCACACCCTCGACCAACCTCAGTACCGCCCTCCTCTCCCCCCCCCCCCTGCCTATTTGTTGAGTTTTCTTTTTGGCTTGTACGGCATTTTCATGCCGCAAATGTTGCAATTTTGTGCCAAAACGCTCGCATGTGCAATCATTTTTTATCGCAAATCTCTCAACCCCGCCCCACCCCAACCCTGCTCCTGGCTCTGGCCCTGGCCCTGGCCCAGTCCGCAGCCCTAAGCGGCTGTTACGAATCGCAGCCCCTGCCCAGCGGGGTGTTAAATTGCCGCCGCTCAGTCGCTCAGTCCGTCATTCGGCGCCATTAACCTTCTGTCAATTTCAATAAGGCAACTTAACAATGAGAGAGAGAAAAATTATAGATCGGCCAAATCTGTTGCAATTGAGGCACAACAAAGTGCATTAGAACTTGTGACAGCACATTGTCAAGATGTTGCCGATAAAAAAAAAAAATAAAAAAAAATACAGTCCTTATTGCATGCATTTCCATTGAACTGACCGAGCTGCTGTATTTCCTAATTCCCGCTGCAATTGTCATATGATATCATATCTTGATCCCATTTTTTTTCGATTTTCTTTAATATGTATATTTCTGTTATTTCTATTTATATAGTACAGCTTTATATAGTACAGCTCGCATTCTAAACGATCTGGCAACACCAACTAATTTCTTAAGCATTGTTAAGTTGGCTGCGCTTGTCTTGTTTGATACGTATTGTTAAGTTGGCTGCGCATAATTTTAATTTATTTATTTAAATCTTAACTGCACTTTGTTTCGATAATTATAAAAAAATATAGATATAAATGAAATAAATAATAAAAATAATAAAATAAATATAAATAAAATAAATAAAAAAATTGAATATTTAATATTAAATACAAGAATTATTTATTTTTTTATTTATTAATGGTTGTCAACCCAAGTTCCTAATTCAATGGACAATACGTATGGTATATAAGAATGGAATTTTATGATTTCCCAATCCTCTTATAATTCAACAATTGGTTGTTAAAAAAGCATAAAGAACTAGACTTTAGTTTAGCTTGCCTTTTGTCGCCTTTTCGTTGCTTATAATTCTCAAGTGGTTATGGGCTCGGTAGCAAGCTTTGCTGATTATAGAAGAGGTAGATTCTTACAATAGCTATATTGGTGTTAAATCCTTGATGTGGAAGACCAACATAGATCCCGAGCAGGTCAGCTTAAAATTAAGAAAACAACTAAAGCTTTTTTTTAGAAAGGTTTATCATAAACCTATCTTCTAAAGTAATATTCTTCAATAAAAATCGGAGTGAGTTTCATCAAATATATAGATTTGGGCGGGCAACCACAATTAAATACTGCAGTAGAAGCATCTGCTAGACGCTTAGAATAACTTCACATTTAAAATGCACTTAGCTGAGCCAATGTCTAAGTCTCTACGTACTTGACTTAAAAGGTCATCTTAAAGTTGCGCGAATAGTTAGTTTAGCTGCAATAAATTTGTGTTAAAAGCTTTATTTGAATGTGAATGCACTGCCAAAAGAATGACCGCAATATAAACTTTGATGCGTTCGTTTTTATGGCTTGGCTTTTATTTTTTATGTGTTTGCCTTTTTATTTCACCTATGCGCACAGTTCGTTGATTGTGCACGGATCGGTAACGTGAACGGGAACGGGAACGGAGACGGGGACGCGAACAAGCAGGCGAGTAGGCGAGCGCGGATGCGCACGATTCGTGCAGCAGAGCAGCGCTTGTTGCCATTTCCGTTTCCGTTTCGCCGCTGTCGGCTTCATGTCTACATGTTCCGTTGTTGTCGTATGTTTGCCAGGGACACTGTCCTGTTGCACATAAATCGTTTAAAATAAAGTGATAATTGCATTTGTGTTTCATCTGTCAAAGGGATGTCACTACGGTGAATGTATCTGTGTGTGTAGGTGTGTGTGTTTGTGTGTGTGCACGGCAGCCAAACGTAACGGGACAAACGGGCAACATTTTATGAGTGTCGCCGCCGTATGAATAATTGCGATAGCAGCCAATTTGAATGCCATTGCGAACAATCCCTCCCCCCCTCCGAGCAACCCTTACCCAAAATTTGAGGGTTGTCGCTGTTGTTTATCTGTGCATGTGTGTGTGCGTGTGTGTGTTAATTTCGTGTCACTGTGAAGTGGATTAAAGTATTTGCGTCGACTTACACCCTAAAACGAGCGCAACCCCGTCGACGCGACGGGCTGCGGCCCGGAGTCAATAGTCCTGGCCGCCGCCGCCTGCAGATGAATCATTCATTGCATACTGAGTGCCACATACGCACTTCCTACTCTTTTTTTTTTGCCTCCTCATACCTTTGCCCTGCACTGATTAATATGCGACGCCCCGTTGTCCTGTCGCCCGTGTCCTGCGACTGGCGTGTGAAACGGCCAAGTGTTGTCAATGTTGCCAACTTTAAAGCCCTCGCCTGTCCCGCTCGTCAAACCACTTGCAATTGAAACGTTAAGCAAATAGCTTTAATATTTATATTGTATGCGACGAAGCGAGCGGATTGGAGAGGGGGGGGGGGGGGGGAGGGGTCGACGTCAAGTGCCGCATCCAGTTAAGGGTTTCAATTTGAATGCAAACAATAAATGTGCCGCAGCTGAGACGCCGCATGTGGCAAATTAGGTCGCACTCTATGCAAGATCAAAATGCAAAGCGACCAAAATTAAAAATGCGAGTGTGCTCGACTCACACATACCCTACAGCCACATTGCTCTGTTCGAATTAGCTCGGATTGGGTATTTGTTTATTTTCAGGAAAAGTTCAAAATTCATTCAAAATCTATTTCAGCGTGTGTGCTCGACTAACAGATACCCTACAAGCAGATGTAAGGCACTTTGATACCGAAAAGTTGTTAATTATAAAATTTCCGAAATATTATTGAAACATATTTATATGTGATTAAAGAATAAGAGACTACTTCAAAAATGGATATCCTATATTTATAAGCAGAGATTTATTATAATTTTTGAATTAAAAAGAAATTAGGTTGATCTTAATGAGAGTGTGTGACTAACAGATACCCTGCAGGCAGGTCATAAATAAAATTTCGAAATACATTTAATAAGTGATTAGAAAGTTGTCTCAAACAAAATGCAAAATACTTGCAGACTTGTATAAAAATATTCAAGTTTATATGTTTTTGCTACATAAAAGATAAATCTTAATGTGAGTGCTCGACTAACAGATACCCTAGCCGCAGGTCTTATCTACGCTGGCATTCAAGAATTTTTGCTTGAATAACATTTTTATTTATTAACCAATTTAAAAAAAGCTTTTGAAGTTCATTAATTATTTGCTTAAATAAATCAAAAATGAAGACATTTTCAAATGGGGTTGAATTCAATTATTTTCAGTGCTTCATTGTGGAAATTAAAAAAAAGAAAACTCAAATAAATTTAATCTGGGAATGTCTGTCAAAAAGACAGACCAGGTCAGATTGGAAAATAGCTCCTACTGATGAAATCATTTATAGAAACTAAAACGTCTTTCAAATACTTTCAAACAGCTCTATTTATTAATTTAAAATGTCTATTCGTGAATGATTCGCAGTTAATTTGTGCAGAGCAACAACAAAGCAATTGTAGCTCCAATTTCAAGCACATTTTAGTCTCTCATCACGGTATCTACTTTCTGGGACAAGAGTTCGTGGCCTAGCCACGCCCCTGCCCCCTAATTTGACCTGCAGTGCAGTGGGCCTCTAATGGGGTTAAACTTGGCCCGAACCTTGCGTGTTTGCCAGGAAGCGGGGGGGCTTAGCTCTGGGGTTACCCCTTGAATAAAAACGTGTCGATTTGATGAATGGCGTTGATTAAGTAAACAATGCGAGCTATTTGCAGCCTAATTGTGGGACATGCATCAACATGCTGTGCCAGTTAAATGGCTTATTAATATTTAACGACCATTTAGAGAAAAAAACACCTCAAATAAATTGAGCACAAACGCACCAAGTCGCATTCGGCCCGGTTGGAGAGTGCGGCCAGAATCACATGTTGTTTAATTGCCGCCCATTTGCCTAATTTCAAGAGGAAGTCAATTTGACGGACCGCACCATAATGTGTGCCCTCCCTCCCGGCGCCAGATGAGGGGGCACCGGGGGCACCGGGGGCACCAGGGGCACGTTGCATGTCCAGTTGAAGGCAACAAAAACCAAAACGAGAGTCCTCGTTGAGCAAAACATGGCAAATAACTGCAGTTGCGCGGGCTTTTAAGTGCTCGTCAAGGGAAATGAGTTTCACTTTTGCATGCCACACGCGCGCATTTTTCCTCATTTTTTGTTGTTGCTATTTTTTGCATTTCCCTGTCAAATAGTACGAACCAAATATGCGCTTTGCATTGAAAAAAAAAAACAAAAACAAGCCCTAACGATATCAAAGTTGGAAAAAAGTTGTGCTTATTATGAGAAAAAAATTACTGTATATGAGAAAAAATGCTGACAACTTTTATGTGAATAGTTCATAATTATTACTAGTGAATATATTAATACTCGTATATTTATTTTCAATTTAATTAACGAAATTAATTTCAATTTATATTTAAGCTCAGCTGTCTGATTAATGTGTTTGAACTCAAATCAAATAATAAAAATGTTGGCAAGTTATTAAAAGAAAATTAAGTTAGCTTCCGAAAGCCAAAGATTAACTAATCTGACTAAGTTATAGCAAATATATGATACTAAGCTATATTTAGACAAGTTAAGCTTTTTTCATACAATAAAATATTTCAATATATATATATATATAAATAGATTTAAATGGCGGGAGCTGGATAGCTGGATATCTAGAAAAATTATTATTATTTTTTATGTAAGAAAATAGTTTTATAAATAAAAAAATTTCTATTAATATAAAAGTGCAATCTATAAAGAAAATATTCGCAGTAATAAATATTAACAATTTATTATTTATTTATTATATATTATTTAATTTAATTTAATTTTGATAGATATATTCATGAATATCATATAATATGGAATATAGTTATAATATATAAAATACTTAGGTAATAGACTAGTTCATTTATATACGCTGCCTTTAGAAACGTTTACGGATGGCGGACAAAGAGGAAACGTAAAATCAAATATATCGTCAAACTATATAAATTAGCATACAGAGAGATCTATCTATCAGAGAGATCTATCAGCAGATCTATCTTATCATATGCCAACTAAACTCAGTACATTTCTATTTGAATAATTTGATAAATTGCGATTTGCAACACTGCGCTAGTTCGGCAACTGCCCAACACTAGAGTCGAGTGGAAAGCGCTTGACAAACGCTTGGACAAAATGTGCTCATTATGCACATTATTTGGATTCGTAATTTCACAGTGCGCATTATAACTCAGCGCCACTTAACTGTTGGCAAACAGTTTCAACAGTTGCGAGGAGCACTCTCCAACAGCGAGAGGTACGTAGCCCTTCCCTTCCCCCCTTCCTCTATCATACCGTCGCATAATTTGCACTTTTGGTTGGCAACTCATAAAAATTAAATAAAATATGCATTACGTATAAAAAGAAAAAAATGAGTAGAGAAAAGTTGAACTAAAAGTGCGACAGTTTTTGTTGCTGTTGTTGTCTGACAAGCTCATTGCAATGCAGCCTCCCACACGGACACACACACTCACGCACACACTTACACACGCACACACATGCACAGATAACTGTAGTTACAATAAATACATATGCAGGGAGAGCGGCAGCATCCGTTGTTGGCATTATAGAAATCCCGTTAAACCCACTTAATTCAATAAAACACCTTTCGCACACTTGGCGCTAAAGCCGACAACAAACTATAACGTTTAGCATTAGCGAATGTGTGTGTGCGTATCTCTCTGTGTGTGTGTGTGCGTGTGTGTGTGCGTGTGTGTGTGCGTGTGTAGCACTGCTTTAGAGTGTGCGCCAAAAGCTACTTCATGGCTGCAATTTACGTTTAAAGTTGCTTTAAAGTTGCTAACGACAAAAGTTATAATTGCATAACGTGCTCACAAGGTGGCCTAAAGGGGGGCTGGGGGTGGATGCAACTACAACTCAAGTGTGTGTGTAAGTGTGTGTGTGTGTGTGTGTGCGGCGCATAGTTGCAACATTCGCATGCGAGGCAGCATATGGCAACCGGAAATGAAACGTAAATCAAATAAGTAAGAAGCGTAAATGCGCGCAACGCACACACACTCGACACACACACTAGAGACTCACACACACACACACACACACACAAATATTGCCGCCCCAGACAAGTGTATTGTCATTAGCGACAAGGACGAGACATGGCAGCGACAACGACGAATCTGTCGCCCTTCTCCTTCTACCTCTCTCTCACTCTCTCTCTGTCTCTCTCTCGCTGGCGAAATTGAAAAGTTTTTTTTGTAAGTACACCCTGTACGCATTGAAAATGCATTAAAATGGGCATATTGCAGAGTTGCCAAGGCATGGAAGGGGCAGCAGTAGACACCGCCAAGTCCTTAAATTTTATATATATATGTATCTTCCTGATCAGGTCGATATGTCTGTCCATTCAATAGATCAACCTTGGAAGCTTTAAAAGCTGCAAACGTGAAATTTTCAGAAAATAATAAATATATATTCTTATACTTATATATACCTATATAATTGTATACTTGTATATTACACCTATATATTTCTTTTGACTGGACGCACATTTCTGCGAAATCGATAAATATCGATTTTACGTCACGGTATTTTGAACATATGTTGGATTTTATAAGAGCTATAGCCACGAAATTTTCCTTCTCTTTGACTGCTTCTCTGATATCCGAAGGATTACGTTTCAAAGGCCTTTCTCACAACCCCTTCAAAGTGAACGAAAGTATTTCATATACTTATATATTTATCATATCTATTATATTATATATTTAATTATTTGAACTGCAGTCCTGACTTTTGGTATATGCACACATTCCAAAAAATCATCGCTGCATATAGAGCGAAGTATGCGATTGTGTACAGGGTATCTACTCGTCGTGCACTCACAGCTTGAGCGCTTACTTCTTTTTTTTTTTTTGCGAAAATGCATTTTTCGTGGAAAACGGCAAGTGGTAAGCGCCAAGTGGCAGCACTCATTGTGCGAGTTGTTGGGCTCTTAAGGAAAAGCATTGAAGGAAATTGTTCATATTATAAATAAAAGCGGAAAATGTTGCGAGCAGGGCAATGACGGATGCGACACACCCAACACACACACACACCCAGCACACACACACACACACGCACGTCCTGCCGCCTGCCGCCTGCTAAAGTGTCGTCAACAGCAAACGAGCGGGTGGGCGTGGCATGTCGCTAACGCCCTTCAATTCCTTTTGCCATTTTCATTACTTTTAAATGTGTTGCGCTGAATTAGAAACATTTCATTTCATTTCTTTGCTTTCCTTTTTTTCCCGCACAACTATTTTTTTCGCCAGCTGCTTCTTCTTCTTCTTTCTGTGAGTGCGTCTTTACTTCCGTCTGCTGCCAGCCCATGCCCAACCACCAGCCCCTTCCCCTTCCCCTGCCCTGCCCAATTTTAAATTGAGGGCGGCGTTTCGAGAAGGTGTTAAAAATGTTTTACGTCTTAATAGCCCTTCGCTGTGGCCCGGCACGGGGCGTGCGTGTATTCTGTTGCCTTTTGCTTGTCCTGCCCCTGCCCCTGCCACTCCCCCTGCTCCTGTCCAGCCCCCCCTCTCCACCCTTCCAGTTCATTCACAATTTTTGCTGTCTTTGGCACACGCTGCGCTGCTTTTGGCTGTTGCTTTTGCCATTCTATTTCCGGCGCTTTTTTTACAGGTCCGCTTTTTGGGCTTAACTCGAGCCTGATGTCAGCCAGTGGGCGTGGCAGAAGGGTTGACGGCATACAAAAATTCGTTTTAACTAATGTCCTAACGAGTTGGCATTCTTTTCGATTTAAGAATTCAACAATTAAGGCTGCGGGAGTTTTTTGTAATTTGATTTTTGGCGACTTGGTAAACGAAAATTATTAAAATGTAAGCAAATTTTAAGCCAAACAGTTGGGCTGGGCAAAGGAGTAGGATAATTATGAAAATAAGTTAATTATAATTTTGTGGGTAAGATTTTGATCATAAATCTAAAACATATGTAAAGAAATTTTTAATTTGAATAATTATTAAAGCTCGTTACTTACTTTGAGAAAGCCTTCGAAAAGGCTGAGTTTTTGCATATAAAATAGAGCTCTATCGGGTTTCCTGTAGCCGGAGCACAGTTTCGATCTGGTTTTTCATAATTCAAATGGTCTGCATCTGGATCTGGTCTGGATATTAGCCTAAATACATATACTGTAAATGTAAGAGAAAATAAGTACCGTTTTAGTAGCTCCTTTTAAATTGTTTTTAATGATATTAACTCACAAACATTTTTATTAATAATAGAAGTTGCCCCAAAACCAGCCGTGCGTCACATCAGAAATTAATATTATTAAAAAAATCATAAAATATCATCATAAAACAGATAGCAAAAACTTATAAATATTAAAATATGTTAGGATAAATCCAATCATTAACAAACTGTCTAGAGCATATCCAAATTCTTTAATAAAAATAATCAAATTAAAATTAAAAATAGATTGTAACATTAAATAAATTGCTATTCGTTTTATTTTAAAATTAAATAAACGAGAATTAAACATCCTCGTTCATTGTCAATTCTTTAATTTATAGTATTTGTTGGGTCAGCCTAAAAGTATGCTTTAAAAATTATCATGACTCGTTTTGTATATGAAAATCCCAACACGGATCAAACTTAAGTTAAATTAAGTTAAAAACTCCTAGCAAAATGCTGCTAAAATGAATTTAATAACTTTAACACTGTACAAAACAGCACAGACTCTGCCAATATACCTCAACAAATACATTCGATTGCCACAGTTGAGTTGTTCTTAAAGTGTTATCTCTGTGGAAATTTGAATTCTAATTAACCAACTATATAGGAAATTAGATATTTGTTATTAAAATACCTGACAGCTGAAGGCTTTCGATGTGATGTAAATTCGTATAGAAACTGCTTAAGAATACCATTCACGCAAATATATATATATATATTGAAATAATTTATCATTTATCTTGCAAAATTACAACATTAAATTGCACATGTATTTATTTAAATGCTTGTCTGTCTATTTTAGATGCTGACGAGAACGAAATCGGCTTATCGAAATTTGAACAACAAGAGTTATGCATACAAACACAGACATTATGAATATGTATGTGCAGCAAAATGAATATATTCACATTGCAATCGGTATTCATGAATGCCAAATATTTGGTAATTCGCTTACAATTTAAATGCGAAACTTAATGCAAATCTCGTGTTGATTTTGAGAATAGATGTACATACATACATATAAAAAGTAAAATTTTAAAATACGATATAAATGGTAAAAAATTGACATCATTTAATTGCAACCAGCGCCAAAGTGAGGCCAAAGGAGGTCAAGCAGAAAATAATTTCAATTTCCGTTGCAATTATTTGCTTTTGTTGGGTCTATTTAGATATGCGACCCGCAACCCAACCACCCCCCCAACCCCCCTCAAACTGTTGCTAGCGCTTAAATAATTCAAATTAAATGTAAAACTATTTTCGCAGCGCAGCCAATTGCAATTTCAACTGCAGCTGCAACTGCAACTGCAACTGCCACTGCGCTCATTATGGCCCACAAACACTCGCACATTTTGGTCAGGTTTTAATTTAGTTGTGCTGTACACCTCCCCCTCCCCTCCCCGATCGACAAGGCTTAGCAAAATATTTTAATAATTTATGCGGCCGGCGTTATTTCAGTTTTTAGACCACGTTCAATTGATTCGCGAGCCGCATCGAAATGCACACAAGAATTATTTGGTCAATTGCAGCAATCGAAATAACAGGCGGAAGGGCCTTATATCTATAGATATGCATACATACACATATATGTATATATATTTATATATATTTAGAATGGTGAAGGTATATACATTTTGTAATTACATGATTTATTGCCACAGGCACAACAACATGAACAGGACTCATAAATTGAATACGCATGCCCTGCGGCCACACATAGTAATCTGAGGGAGGGCCGCCCTGTACCTAATCAGACGAGACTTTGTGCTGGCTGCCGGACTTTTTATTTATATTAAATTGCCTATGGTCAAGAAAACGTGTATTGTGTTTCTCAAAGAGGCTGCTTGACTTGTTAGGGTGCTTGGGCAAGAGTTAAAAAAATAACCTGTCTATACGAAATGCGTCCGTCTAGAGACTATCGGTCTTAAATTTGCTATGGGTGTTTATAAAATATAAAACATATAAATATACTATGGGATGGGTGTTTATATATATAAAATATATAAATATAAAATATATATATACAAAATTTAATATAAAAAGCTAATCCAATCGCAGTAGTATAAAGGTGTCATAAAGCTGATGAGACGAAAGTTTTGCATTTATATAAAAAAAATTTATGAATTTATCTTCTTCAAACTCAATTATTGCTAATTTTATATGGAACTACTTTATTAAAAGGATTCTAACGATACAAAAGAGGTTTATTTAAACTCTATTGGGAAAAAGTTTGTAGACTTAAAAATATCTTGTACATACTCATCGAATATGAGCTTCAAAATGTTTCTAACTTTCTGTCATAACTTGGTCAGTTTCGGACTAATATATCATATAGCTTCTATGGGAACTATCTAAAAAATTACTTTATGTTTGATTTATTTACAATTCGGATATTATATATCCAACACTGTAATAAAATTATTTCATATATCCCATATCAGCCGGGGTATTATATTTTCGCTACTTTCTAGACCTCGTTTTTTCTCTTCTATTTCCGCGTTCGCCTTGGTTCGGCTATGCTGGTTATTGTGCAAATGTGCATATTGCGTATACGCACCATTGCCACCAATTGGGGCACAACTGCGACTGCGGAGGGCGTAACTGCCAAGTCTGCTGCGCTGCGACACGATTCCGTCTATCATTTCAGCCATCTATCAATTGAGATAGGCCGCGCTGCGCCAGCGACAGGCAACGCGGCACAGTCGTTAGACACGGAAGGACACAGACGAGACAAGCGAGGGGGGGGGGGTTGGGGGCGGCGTGGCAAATGGGACAAACAGTCAGGCAGTCAGGCAGTCAGACAGTCGGATGGTGCTACGTTTTGGTATCTTAATGAAGTATCGATTTCTACTGATTTCACACAATTCTCCATTCTCTGGAATTCGTTTTCGGTTTTGGCTTGTGACTTGCGGCGAAATTCCTGCGAGTCATGTAAATCACTTATTACATTTCGAAGCTACTTCTTTCTCTATCATCCATTATCTATATACATCTCCCTCTCCCCTCTCCCCTCTCTCTCTCTCTCTCTTTGTATTTTGGCGCATTTTTGCTGCCTTTGATTCGGATTTCTTTTGCAAATCTCTGAGCGTAATCTGAAATTAGTTTTAAGCTCGAAACGAATTTTACTAACTAAATTGTCATAATGGCAAATAACAACGGAAATAATGACGTAACGCAAAACGAATTTCAGGCAAGGAACCAATCTCCAAACACATCTAAGTGTGCGTTATATATGTGTACATATATACGATCTGTGTGTGTGTGTGTATGTGTGTTTATGTGTCAGTGTGTGCGGTGGCGTATACGTGATGACTTTGCAAATGGCATCAGGGGCAATCATATTGAAAGCTAAGCGCATAAAAAGTGTTTGCTCTGTGTGCGTGTTTGCGTGTGTGTGTGTTTGCGTGTGTGTGTGTGTGTTGTTACTGCTGTGATATGCGTTATTTGTATTGGCGGATGACCATAAGGGATACCACAAACTCAGCTCCGATTACACAAATGTAATTTCAGATAATTTGTTTGCTGTCCCGGATATGAATTTCTTTGGTAATTGAATAGAGCCAACGACTTATAAACAAGGTGAATGAGCGTGCAGAGATTAACATTTTACTAAGGAGCATTGTGTTTATATATGTGTGTGTGTGTGCACCTTGTACCTGGCAGGTAAATGCCAATGGCAACAGCATAAATTTAGCCAAAGGTTTTAAGTTAATTTTCCTACATTTAGTAAATGATAGTACCTTACTTTTATAGTGCTAGTAAGGAAGTTGGCGTAAGAGTAGCTGCTCCTATGATACGAATGCGACAGCTAAAGGAATACCCTTACTGAAACCTTAACAAAGGTTTTCTACCCAGGCTTCCATCATGCATCCGCCAGGATCAAATGACAGAGGCGGCCTCCAACGCAAGGAGAACTGGCCAGTCTGGGAGAGTTGCCTCTAATCGATCCCGCTCGAGTTTCAGCCACATTTTCAGTCTCCCAAAACCACCTAAGACCTCACCAGATGCCCCATAATATGCCATATTCAGGCATCTCAATGGGTAAACAGGATCTTCGGGCCAAGCTGTCTGCAACATATGTGAGCCTTCACTGTCAAGCCGTGCTTCATAGAAAGTTTTCTATCTGCTGCAAAACTTGAGCCTGTCCTTCAACTTGTCCGTCATATATTTTCTTGGCAGCACTTCAGGTCTTCAACTTAAAAGCTAACATGAGCTATAATGAGCTTTTTCAGATTTATGCGTAGCGGCTCAGAAGGACGCGTCCTCCTACAATATGGATAAGGGAAAGTAAAAGTATTTACTCCTTATTAGACGGCTCTAAAGGCGTTTCTTGCTGTGCGGAAATTAAAGAAGTTTCTTGTTAGATTTTAGCTAGACTGCATATATCCTTTGGCTTAGCTCTGTTTGAATTAAAATTATCGGCTGATCAGCTAAAGATTAAAATGCACTTCATCCGCTTGAAGAGCGATCCTCCAACTCTTGAGTGCCGCGTTCTGTCTGGCACTTAAACAAATGAAGCTGTCGGCGTCGCGTTATTTATTAGTGCCTTTTCAGCCTCAAATGCTTTTTTATTAATTTGCCCTGTGGCGAATGCACACACACACACGCAGGGTAGCAGGGGAAGGGGAAGGGAAGGAGGGGGGGGGGGGGGGGCAACCGCGACCATCAGCTCTTATTCATTGGCTGCAATCTGAGGCTGAAGGCTGCAACTTCACTTATTTGTCTGGCCCGAGCAGACTTGGTCTGCCCCTCTCTCTCTCACTCTCTCTCCCCCGCTAGCTCGCCCTCTCGCTCTGCGGTTCGCTTTATCGTATGTTAAAGTCAGCGCACACACACACACACACACACAGTAAAAATTTTAAGTGCTTTGCAGAAAGTTTTCGCACTGGCGTTCAAGTGGCGGCGCTTTGTTTAAAATGTTCCGCCCCGCTGAGCAGTCAAAGGTGGGCGTGGCAGACTACACACACACACAACCGCTCACACACAGGAACACACACACACACACACACAATGCTAATTCGCAGCGGGTGACAAAGTAAATTATGATATTCGTTCCCCGACTAACAGACTGCGTGCACTTCCTGATTTTTTTTTGTATATACCCTGTAGACCGTGTGCGTCTTAAAAAGGGGTAATGGCGACTTGAACATAGTATTTGCACCAGGCAGAAGCTCTGCCTAAAGACAGCTCTTTTTAAAAACATTTGCTAGTAATTGAAGTAGCCTAGAAATTGCATAAGGATCAGATATCAAATAAAAAAGTTATTGAAGAATATTTTTTTGAGTTAATTAATGAGATAGACAAAGAGAGAGAGGGAAAGAGGAATCTATTGTGCTTTGCTTCAAGGGTATCTGCTAGTCGCGCACACCCATTCAAAGCTCTTGGCCAGCAATTTTTGGTTGTCGGCATTTCCATTTGGCCTGGTCGGCGGCTGCGACGCGTGATTTGTTGCGCGGTGTATGTCGCGCCCGCCTGCCCGCACCCGCCCCCGCACCCGCACCCACGCCCCCGCAGTCCAACATCACCCCCCCGCTTCCCCGCCCAACCTAACTGCGCTACGCTCCTCTACGCGGCGACCAAGCCAGGCGGATGAGCACTTGGAAGTTTCTGGCGTATCTGTTTTTGAGCTTCTTAATGGAAAGTTTTGGGTGGCGCGGACAAATTTACGATATGGCAAGGTCCGCCGCCAGTCGCCGCCAACCGGCGTCATGTGAAGATAAGCAAATGAAAAGGTGGGCGTGGTCCGCACAGTCAACACAAATAACAACAACAGCTGCGAATTGATTTCAGCTTTAAGTAAATTAGTTTAAATTGAAAAATTGCTCTCACATCGTTTACAGCTTAATGTCACCTTGATGTTTGTCTCCGAGAAGGAGGGGGGTGTAGGGGCTGTGATAAAAGTGATAACTATTGTCCAAGTAAATTAACAAGCAGCTTAACTAACTACAACAACAGATGGGAATCTCTGTAAAAGAAAGGGCCCGCAAATTTTCGTGCAAACTTTGTTAACTATTTAAGACATAATTTAGCAAATTATTTTCTTCCAAGCGGCTGCAGTAGCTCGAGGGAGTGCGCTGGGGTGGGGTGGGGGGGGGCGTGGCTGGACTCACAAGTAAATATTATGCAAATGAGAGCCTGGGGGCTCATGCCACGCCCCATTACCTTAGTACAGGCACAGGCACAGGAAAAAGGGGGATGGAGGGGAGGGGTAACAAGCTGCTTAGCTGCAGCGAAAGTTTTGGGAGCAGCAGGAACAGCAGCTGGTTGAGCGCATGTCCTTGCCATGGCTGTTAGTTTTTTAATCCTTGTGCAGTTATTAATTTAATCGCACAGCTGCATTTCACGCACACACACACACACACACACACACTGACTGGGGCCCATCTGTGTGCGAGGGTGAAGTTGATGTCAGCCTTTCTGCTGCCCCGCCTGGCAAAAGTAGCAGCTGAAGCGACTGCCAGTCAGCTTGACAAACGCTTGACACATAAATCCGACGTTGGCTTTAATTAGTCCCTGGATTGGTTGGCCTCCAGTCACAACTTTTGCCTCAAATATTCATGTGTGTTCAATCTTAAAAACATTAAATATTAAATATGCAAAAGCTCTACAAGTTATAAGCCCCTAGAGCAGAGCATAATGCTTGACTAGGAGATGACCTGTAAAAAAAAGAACTTCCCCATCAGGCTTGCGAAATCCCATTCCTAATATTTACCCTATCTACTTGATATAATTATGTATAATTTGAAATTATTATTGTGCATTCTCATCTGTCTCTGGTGATTAACAAATGTTTTTTATTCTTAGTAATACCTTTATTGTCATATTTTTTTTTGAATATAAATAAAAAAATTTAAGAATATGACTTTCCTTTCTTCTTTAGCATCTAAAACTGTCATGGACAAATAAAATACCCCCGTCGAGTCGATGATATTATTAGAAATGTTTGAATTCTGATTAGACTTTTGTCAACTAATTTCTTTATTTTTATCTATTAAATATTTAGGCCTAAACTCATTTTGTCGACTGTTAATAAATAAATTAATTTTAAATTGAAAAAAAAGCTAAAGTCTAGCTATATGGCTTTTAACCAGATATATGCCTAAAAATTAGATTTTTAGGTAATCGAAATAAAACCTTTTAAATATCTCTAGCTCCTCCAATTTCTGAGTTCGCCTGTTACACCCAAAGGGGCAAAGGGCTAAAAGTACCTCAAATAGGTCAATTGGCTGTTGCTTACGTTTTCGAAGCCCATATAATAATATAATTGCTGAAATTAACATAAATTACTTGGAAATCGATTTTTATTTGAGCTGAATAAATAATAGTGCACTCACATAACATTTTCTAAGCCTTATACGAGGGAGTTTAAGTACTTTAACTTATCTTTAAATTGTCAAATATAAATCGGGGTGATATTTTCCAAACTTTCTAATGCCCATTTCTATCGATTTGCGAGCTTGCAGGTTTACTTAAAATTATTTTCGAATAAACAAGATAACCGCAGAGAAGAAAAATGGACTTTATTTTATGTAAGTTTGAATGGTGCACAATCAGAGAGAGGAGAGGATTATAATATCTGACTATATGTTTGATGTTCCTTCGGACTATTATTATTATTTAACTTTTTTTAAATTATTTTCTCTTTCTTATCTTTTGCGTTTCTACTTCAGTAAAGGGTTGGGTTGTACAAAATTCAAATAAGTAATTATCTAAGAGCTAACGAACCAAAAATTGACTTTATTCTTCGTGAGTTTGAATGGAAACGGAGAGAGAGGAGTATAGATCGATTGTTTATGTTCCTTCGAACTATTTTCTACTTAAGTAAAAGGTTGAGTCATACGAAATTCAAATGGGTTACTGACTAAAAGCTAACGTACTATATTTGCCAAAACTAGCTAATTATCGACATCGAATGTTACACCCAGACTTGCTGCATACTTAAGTTCAATTGCATGCTCTAAATTCTGCCCCACTCAGGCAGTTTGTAGCTCTGTAATACACAATCAACTCATAATTTTGGCTGGGAATACTTTCAAATAGATCATTTCATAAAATGTGTTTGGCTGCGTTTATTTATAGGTTTCCGGCTCCCTGGTTGCTGCTTTAAATAAAACAAAGGCGAAGCAAAGCTTTGCATAAAAAGAGAAACACATTTCGTTGCTTGCAAAGCTTTATGCTTTAAATGTGTTTCGCATTCGAATGATTTATGTTACCCGGCTGACGCATTCACTTTGTGCTTGGGGTCGCGCGTGTTGCTACCTGTAAAACAAATGCCCACGGGGCGCACTCGTTTTATGCTCATTTTTCATAATTTTACATGTGATTTGAGTTATTTTTTACACATTTTTTTAACACGCTTTTAGTTATATATATATATATACATTTGCATTGGTTTTGCGCTGAAAATCGATAATGTAAAATCGACGCCTGAGACATAAAATTTATCAACAGGTTAACAAGCAAGTTAGCAGCTGCTGTTAACGAGTGGGCGGCTGTGCGGCGTCTGGCTACGCCCACATTTGCTGTTCATTCATTTACGACTTTTCATATATGTTTAAATAGGTACGTATGTGTGTGTGCGTGTGTGTGTGTGTGGGTATTGAAAGAATTTTACAAGCTAACAAAATCATTTTATGCATCATTAACGTTTCTGTGTTTCATATGCAAATTGCCATTCGCCACGACCTACGACCCACGACCCACGACCCGCAGACATCCGCTCAAAGAAAGTCAAACTTTCTCATGTGTGTGTGTGTGTGTGTGTGTGTGACCGCAACATTAGTGAGGTTCAGTGCACAAGCGAGCCCTAGACCCCTACACATGCCTGACTGACCGAAACCTCTCCTCTCCCCTCACCCAAGCCCGTCCCGCTGTCCGTTCTCAACCCCCTCGTCAAGCATTGGCCACATTATTCGCACGCAATGAGCCTTGAAATTTAGTTTTGGGTTAGTTTCTGGGAGCACTTGATCCTTGAAGGGTTTTTGGCCATGGCTTCTGCTTTGGACAGTTAACGGCAAGTTTTGCATATGATGCCACCGACAGCATTGGCTTCATTTTTCACGAAGTTGCCCCCGGACCGTGCCACTTTTTGTGGCAGCGTCTGCGTCCACGTCTGTCTGTCTGTGTGAGCTCCTTTCATTAAGCCAAATTAATTGCAACAAAGGTAAGCCTGTTGCAGCACACAACAAAGCACATTGCCCCAATGACAGCCGTGCAACGCGGCAACTGTGCCACATGCTGAACATTTAAACAGTCATTAATTAATTGTAATTAAAATCATTTTCTGCCTTTTGTCTCTCTCTCTCCTCTCTCCTCTCTCTCCTCTCTCTCTCTCTAGCTGGCTGCTGTGTTTCGGCTTGTGGCCTCACTGATTGCTTCTTGAATTGCCGCAGCGCCTTTGTCCTTAGGCCGTGAGCGTGGCGGGGCCGCCGCACAATGCCAATGCGATAATTAACATTAATGCATAATTATATCGTACGACTCATGCAATTCATGCTTACGCTCTTTATTATGCAGCTCGACAATGATATCAGCGGCCAGGACATAAATGCACAAGTAAATCCCGTCTCCTTGGCCGTTGGTATATTAATATTATATTGCATTGCATTTGCAATACCTTTTAGTCGAGTCTATGGCAAATTCTTGTCGTTGGTCACTCAGGAATCCGATTAGCGTATAAATATCCTCGCCGATAATTACAACATTGCATTTGAACAGGAAGCAACTGACTTCCACTCGTGCTCCCTGGACTGCCAAGGACTTGATTCGAAAAGGAGCTTTCAATTGCTGAGCCGAGTTCGCAACAAAGTTGAATAGCTGACTACACTTTATACCCTCTATATATTTAAAAAGCGCTAGAAGAGTAGGATTTTTATAGATAGAGCAGCTACGGTCGGACTGATGTAGCTTTGCTTGTAGCGGAAGTATTGCATGTTTTTTAATGCCTTTTTATATTATTTAATATTATTTTAATACTATTATATAGGGTATTATAACTTAGTCGTGAAAGGAGAAATCTCCGACCCTGTAAAGTATATATATTCTTGATCAGTATCAACAGCCGAGTCGATATATCCGTCCCTCACCCAGGTTGGGTCTGCAAGGGTATTAAATCTTCGGCATGTCGTAGATAGCCCTTCTTTCTCGTTTAAATTTATGGCTAAAGACCATTCTCAAAAGTCAGAGTAAATATAACTTTGGCCCATATCTAACCATATCCTACAACAACTAATAAAATAACCCCAATATTTTGTACAACATCAATATCAATATCCGATATCCTTTAAAAAAAAAGCGTTACAAATGCATTAAGAAAATGATGATAGATAATAAAGTTATTAATAAATAGTTTCAAAAAAGATTTCTAATTTTATCTAATTTTGGTCTCTTATTCTCTTTCTCTTTCTCACTCCCTTTCTCCCTCGTACGCCCTCTCTCTTTCTCTTTCTCACTCCTTTTCTCTCACTCTCTCTCCTTGTCTCTCTCTCTCTCCTTCTCTCTCTTTCCCTCTCTGCCTGCAGTCTCAGTGCAAAATTTAACTTAATTCCTAATGTTTATATTTATTTGCGAACTCATCGAACTGAATGGCGCTGGCCAACTTTTCAATTGTATATCATTAGTTAGCAAAAGGAGGACTAAAATGCTGAAAACAAGCACACACAAACACACACAAACACACACACAGATAAGTACACATGCAAACTTTGAGCATATGGTAAACAGCTGTCGTAGCATGTGTGTGTGTGTGTGTAGCCTTCGATGACGGAGGGGCGATAAGTGACATTTGAGTGAATGCTTTGGCTTTGAATATTGAGGCGTGGCAGTGTATGCGTGTGCGTGTGTGTGTGTGTGTGAGTATTTGAGTGTAGATAGCATTGGTAAGCCAACAAATATTTATCTATGCCAGTGGCCATTTTGCCAGTGCCTGCCAATAAAATAGCCATTGCTGTCATTGTCAGCTTAACAGCCAAGTGAACAACAAATGCCAGAGTACGTGCGTGTGTGTGTGTGTGTGAGTGTGGCTGGGCATGCCGTTTGTCACTTGACCAGCGACAATTGATTACATATGCACAGTGTGCGCAATTATGTCAATTAAATGAAAATTACTTTATACGAGCTGAAACGCTCGACAAATCACACCACACACACACACACACAAACACACACAGATGAGATACTTGAGTGCCACACACACACACAATCGAATTTATATCAAGAATCAGCTGTGGCATTAAGTGAATGTGTGACTTTCCACACAAAGGACCAACAACTAATTGGCCTGATTATAACAACAAAACCCACATGACCGCAAGTAAAAGTGTTTTTAGGGCCACCCCAAATACACACACACACATAATTAGCTGGACAAATGGCCAATAATCTTTTGGCCAAGTCAAAGCACAAAATTGCAGCAATTCAACCAGAAATAAATAAGCGTCTGTCTTTGTAAATGGATGCAGATACAAAGGGCCTTTTCGAAAGGCAATTAAATATTTTAATAATTTAATCGATATAAACACACGCTAAACACAAAAGTCAGCTAGAATATACACACACACACACACACACACGCACACTTTTTTGTTTATATATAAGCCTCGTCCTGCGCCTCGTTATCCTGTGCGCGCGTGTGTTAATGGAATAGCGTTTAATGTTTCCAGTCACGTAATAAATCTAAATCTCTGCCCTGTGCGCTGTCACTTGCGTTTTATGATTTAATTTGTAATTTACTCGTAGTGCTGCCTCCACCACCCCCGCCTCCCATTGCTGCTCCTGCTCTGAGTCCTGCCCATCAACTTCATCTTGTTCTGCTTGTTTTTTGGCAGTTGACTTCTGTTGCTATTCTTGACAACGATGCCTCTGGGCTTGCTATGAAATATTTAGACAAAAAAAAAAAGAAGAAAGCAAAGAAAACGCGCTACAAACAAAAACAACCAAAATATGTCGCTCGTTACGCATCTCGATTATGAAAACTGTTAATCTTTGTTTGGGGAGCAGTTCCTGAAATTGATCTCCGAATGGCCCAACACACATCGACTTTACTCCACAGTGGAGACTTAGAAATGTAACAAGTACAGGACAATTTTGAAAGTTATTGTTTTTAGGTGTCAAAAGGGAAATACTTTTGGTGAAGTATTTTGTGAAATGTTTCCAATCTGCTATAAGGTTTGATATAGTAATTAAAATGTCTATTACTATTATTAAAAATAAATTATTTAATTAATGAATATAAATATTATATTATTAACATTGTTTTTAATATAATCATCTTCATTAATATTTATATAATAATTATTAGTTATATTCTTATGAATATTAGTATTATTATTATTAGTATTATTATGCATTATTATTATGCAGAGGGCATTATAATAATTTGTAATATTAATATTCTTTATATCACTAAAAAATAAATAAATCATTTAATTTTATTATTATTTTTATAATTATTATTATTATATGATGCGTACGTTTTTAAATGCCGCTAGAATTTTCGACTGTTAGATAACCATAAGTTGGGCTGGGTTTTGAACCAGAATCCTTCTAGCTAATTTGTCGATATAAAATATTGTCTAAAGCAAACTATCCCAAAATACAGACCTAATACACGATTTCCTGTCTTCTAGAAAAGCACTCCTGGAAAACCTTGTCTGTCGAAACTCTCATTGTCAGCTGGATTATGATAATGCCAACTACTTTACTTTTCTTTATGACCAGCCGAAACTAAGCTCCTTAACATGTCAGTCATTAAAATAAACCTACGGACCTCTGTATGAGCTCTATCCGAAGTCAAATCGAACTAGGCTAACCTATCGACTTTGTATACCCTTTCAAGGGATACTCTAATTTTGTTGGAAAATGGATAGCATATTAAAAGAGCTTTTGAATGGGCTAAGACTACAAACATAACAGCAATTTTAATAAAATAATGTTAAATAGTCTGAAGTTATTTCACTTAATCAGTCAAGTTAAAGGTGTTTTGTTGTCCTTACTGTACATATACTGCCTGGTAAGCCATATTTAAATTCATGTTAAATTTCTATAAAGGAAATACAGTTTCGATATAAAACCAGCCAAATGAATTGCAGGCCAGGCACCTCTTAGGTAGCTCGCACTGCCCATTTGACAGCTTTAAAAATGTCTTCTTAACTATGAACGCTTAAAGTTTATTGAAAGCAGCTACTTAAAAACGCCCGAAGAAGTCATTTAAAAGCGTTTGACATAAAACTGCCGATTGGCATAAGGAACTGTCAATGGGGCACCTGAAAAAGTGTGCCGCTCTCTTTCAAACTCTTCCCTCCTGCTGGGAGCTGCAGCCTTTTGCTCATTTGCATATTTTGGCATATCGAGCGCACAAATTGCATATGCAAAATTATTATGCCATACACACGCATACACACACACGCACACAGCTGCAGCTGCAACTTCATGTGGCTGGCAATTCATTTTGGCTTCAAAGAGAGAAATTACCTTTTCGGGAGTTTATGGCCACAACGCTTTTAAGTCTGCCACGCCTATGTGGCTTGGCTATGTTGTTGTTGTTGTTGCTTTTCAACTGCCTTTTCACGCTTTGCAGTCTAGAAAATTTCCACATTTTTAGGCACGTTTGCCGCCACGTAACGTCTCGTTGCGTTTTTGTCTGGCTGTGTGTGTGTGTGTGTATGTGAGCCTGCATTTTTCTAACGCCAATTGCTTTCAACACCTCCAACACACACACACACACAGACACACACTCCCGTTACTGGAGCCTTTTGTGTGCGCTGCCGCCTCTGACCGGGGCGTCGAATGTGTTGGCCACGTTGATCGCCTGGCTTGAAGCTTGAAAGGTTGCAGTCGTATCTTGGCCTGCCAGTTGTATAGACTGACATATTGCATTTGCCTGAATGGGCAGTCAGCTGCGATTACACACACACACATTGTGTATGTGTGTGTGTGTGTGTGTGGCAGCGTTTCCTTCCGTTGCCTTTTGCCACAAAAACGGAAGCAGGGCGCACTAAACGATTTGCTTGTCTCGCATGCGAATGTATTTTGCGCAACGATTGAAGAGCTTTAAAATTAAGAGATCTTCGGCTGGGCAGAGTGTTGTCTGTTGTTTTGGGCCGCTTTTGAAATATAGCGCATACGCCATGTGAGCTCACAAAATGATAACGCACAAGCGAAGGCGGCCCTTTAACCAGCTACTTCATTTGTTGTGCGCGTGTGTGTGGCAAGTTGTGTGTTTCGATTCGTTTTATTAATGCTGCTGCCCTGAAATATGCAGCTAAAGCAGAAGCAGAAGCAGCAGCAGCAGCTGCTGTTGGTCAAAGGACTTGCGATTTTATTGCATTGTCAATTTAATGGTGTGGAAATGCTTTACTAAAGACTAAAGCGAAAGCTAAAGGCAGCACGAGCAAATAGCTGCTGCCAGCATACAAAACACACACACACACAGACACACACACGCAGACACTCAGAGAAATTAAAGTATTTAGTCTGCAATCCAAAGTACAGCGCTGCGAACCAAAACAAAGAATAGTCGTTGGTTCGACTTACGTTTCGACCCAACTTTCTGCTTGTTGTAAAGTTCAACATATCAGAATCTGACAATGCAACTTTCATTTTCAGAACTGTCTTTTTGCATTTTCCAAATACAAGGATCAACTTAAGTCATATTGCACTTTCATTGAGCATGTTAACGCTTGTTTCTAGTCAGCAAATGCTTGCAAATATTATTTTCTACTCACAACAAGTCTTTAGCTTCCTACTTCTTTCAGCTTCCTACTTCTATTAAGCAATTTTAAAGACATTTTATTTTGTTTGATTTTTTAAGACTTAGCAGTTCGTTTTTCTCCGAGTGTAGCAACACACTCACGCACACAGACACATGCATAAACAAGACAAACACACAGCTAAGCCAAGTGCTAACTAAGGCAGTTAGAAGATGTTCAATGCTGGCAATGGCCACGCCCATGCCACGCAAACGCCCACACTCACACACACACACACACAGACACAGACACACATCAGTGTCTGTCTAGCTGTCTGCCTGTCTGTTTTGCTGTTGTTGCAAGTAAAATAATCCAAACGTTTAATGCCTGCACAATATTTATTGCCATGTTTCATATTCGTAGATACTTTTTTGCCACACCAAGGCTCAGACTCTGGCTCCGGCTCCGGCTCTGGCTCTGACTCGGGTTCTGGCTCTGCCCCTGCCCCTGCCCCTGCCACAGTTGCTGCCTGCATTGTTTAGTTTTGTACTTTCACTTGGCATTGTTGTTGCTGCTGTTGTTGCTACTATGTCAAGCGATTTATAAAATGCCAAGCAGCAACTGGAGAGGCCATTGAAGTAAGCAGCCATAAAAACAACAAATGGAGACGGCAGCGGCAACGGCAACGGCAACGGCGGCGGGCAGGCATTGTGCCACAGCCGTTGCAAGTACAAGAGATAAACGGAAATTATTAAAGTGCTGCCAGATTTATGAAAATGTATTTGTATTTGCCTCCTGTCCCTCTCTCTCCCTCTCGCATTGCATTTTAAATTTGCTGTTTGGTTTTGCCTATTTATCAGAGCTGTTGCAAGACACAACCTGTGGCAAATGGAGCTTAGTTGCTCTTAGCCTGGCTTATTGATTGCCTCAACTCGAAGCTGGCCAATTGACTGTATATGCAAACTGTAAGTTAATAGTATGTGCGGTCGAGTGTAACCAAAGAGGTCACTCCAATAAGCCCTGAAAATCCAGTTACGAGCCCAAGACATGCTTAAGTTAATAAATAATCATACCATAATTATGTCACACTGGACAGAATGTAAGATATTTTCAAAAAGATATACATTGATCCGTCTGTTTGTCAAACTGTTTCTATAAAAAACGATTATCCTAGTCTAAAAGAATGCAGAATGCATGCAGTAAACTTCGAAAAGGATAATAATAATAATAATAGTAACTATAATAATGATATTCATTATATTAATAATAATAATATTAATAATAATAATAATAATAATAATAATAATAATAATAATAATAATAATAATAATAATAATAATAATAATAATAATAATAATAATAATAATAATAATAATAATAATAATGATATTAATAATAATAATAATATTAATAATAATAATAATAATAATAATAATAATAATAATAATTATAATAATAATAATAATAATAATAATAATAATAATAATAATAATAATAATAATAATAATAATAATAATAATAATAATAATAATAATAATAATAATAATAATAATAATAATAATAATAATAATAGTAATTATAATAATGATAATAATAATAATAATAATAATAATAATAATAATAATAATAATAATAATAATAATAATAATAATAATAATAATAATAATAATAATAATAATAATAATAATAATAATAATAATAATAATAATAATAATAATAATATTAATAATAATAATAATAATAATAATAATAATGATATTAATAATAATTATAATAATAATAATAATAAAAATATTAATAATATTCATAATATTTATTATATAATGTTTTTCGAAAAATAAGATTTTGTATGACAAGCAATTTCTATTTTCCAGATATCGCAACACAAGCTAAACGATTTTCTTATCAACATCGGACCAATAGATAACCTTAACAAACCAAAGGAACATTCGTTCAACATTTGAGTTTGTCTATGTAATTTAAAAAAAAAATAGTATTAAATTTTCTGCAAATGGCAGTTAACTTTTTATTTCTTAATTCAGAAAAGTTTAATTAATTAAAAGTTAATTGGCTTTCTTTGCAGTTAGTTAGAGGCTGCTGCAAAGCACTTTTATAAATCATATTTAACAGGTAAAATTTGTCTAGACGAGTATGCTCAACGTGAAGATACCCTAAACTGACACTGAATGGACACTACGTTTTTAATCGACAACAAAGTGAGCTTATCCTTTAGATGCGCACAAATAAAAATGCGTAAAAGTTACGAAATGGATTTATAAAAAATATAAAGAAATATGCTTTACTGGCTTTAGAGCAGGGAATAGATTTGGCTAATAAAATCGGTTATTAATTAATTAATTAATTTTGATTAAGAATAGATACATATTAATGCTTATTTAAGCACCTTGTTGCGTTTAACTTTTTACAGGGTATACAAATTTATTGCTTATAAAGCTTACATCTACAATTGTTTGCGACAGACTGAAAGAGGAGCACCTCGCAATACGGCAATGGCGATTCATTATGAATGCACGCTCGTAATTTAATCGAAGGCAATAAATTGGCATTTAAATGTAATAAAGACGCGAAAAATAATTACAATTGCTGAAATGGATGCTTTATTGCGAGTATTATTATTATTATTATTATTGTCGTTGTTGTTGTTGTTGCTGTTGTTGTTGTCGCTGGCATCAGCGAATTTTATACAATTTTTGTATTATGCGCATATTTTTCGGACTTCATTTGCTGTCGCCCCAAGCAATTGTTATTGTTGTTGTTGGCTGTTGTTGTTGTTGTTGTTGTTGACCAAGCGCATGACAGTTAAGTGACATTTAACGGTTAATAAGCCTGACAGATTTACAACTGTCAGCGGCGTTTAAAAATAATGAACAGCAAGGACCAAATAAAAAATAAATACGACAACAACAGCAAAAAAAAGGAAATAGCAGCCCCTCGAATAGCCCAGCGATTTGGCCAAATTGACTGCGTAAAGTGAATTATTAATGTCATGTGGACCTCTGATGTCCTTAGAAGCCTGCCGCTGAATGCTGCCTATCGAAATGGCACTAAATGTCCGTCTATTTAGTTTCCAAGTGTTGAAAATTTACTGTGCGTATTAAATAAATGCCATTTTTCCGGCACGTGCAATGCCGTCCAGCACAAAAGCTAACAAGAATCATGGCAGATGTCGTGACACGAAAAATAATATCTGGTGCTAGTGCTGGGCAATAAAGTCATAAAAGTATGACTATGAGATGTTAAAGATATCTAATCTAAGCCTGAATAGGGCTCGTAAGAGCTAGGAGCTAGAGATTTACACTTTGGCAGACCTCAGTTAGGCGCTTGCTAAGCTTATCGGAATCTTGCGAACGGAAAAATAAAACTTGATCTTCGTGCACATAACATTCTAACATTTGACCGGACAGTGTAGGTTAACTTTAGTTAACTATTTATAAAATAAAAATAAATAAATAAAATAAAATATTGGATGATATGTGTGTGAGGTAAATACTTATTGTAGCAGGATAAACACACATAGCAACATAGATATACATTCATACATACATCACTCAGTCCCATATAACATTGTCATTCACACACTTTAACATAAGCATTAACATTATCACGCGATATAACATTATTATGTAAGAGAGAGTTCAGTTCTGTATCGCCCGACGAACAATAAAGAAGTATAAAGAACTACGCTGTGTCTGATTTCCTATTCGGTAGAATAACGGTAAAGCCTTTCACATTATGCATTACAGAAAAAATTAATAATAATTCATTTAATTACAATAAAAAAAATATTTTTAATATAGTTAGAATAATTTTACTTTGTAAACAGTAAAAAATATTATTATCTATGTATACAGCACGAGAGAATATTGGAGTTCGGCACGCGCTCCTCTCTCGACTATATATCGCAGCAGGTCCTATGAGTAGGCTCCTGCTGAGGCCTAGGCACGGGACAAGGAAAATATAAAACGAAAACAAAATAAAACCGAAAACTAAAACTGAAGCCAAAGCTGAAACGCAACGAAATACGAGAATGGAGCAAAACAACAGAAGACAACGCTCATAAAACATAAATTTAATTTATGTGCAATTTTAGCAAGTCGTATAAATTTTCGCAGGCGAGAGAACAAACAAACAAAAAAAGAGAAAATAGAATAGAGAAAACAATATGAGAGCAAAAAGACAACAAAATATAAATAAGAAATAGCAAAGCGGCAGTGTGGCCAGCTGGCCCAAGGACCGCTCGAGTTTGGCTTGTTGCAAATGTCCTTGAAAATGCCATGTTTTAGTTGTAGTTGCTGTTGTTGCTGTTGTTGTTGTTGTTGTTGTTGCTGCGCTTATTTATAGCCCCGACTCTCGCCGACCGGGTTGAAAGGGTATAAAGGAAAAGATATATGCTGCTTTGAAGTCCTTATTGTTCCTGCTGTTGCTGCTCGGGGTTTATATGAGCAATTTATGCTGCTTGGCTGCTTGAATTTTAATGAATCGCTGCAAATTCATTTGCCTGTGTGTGTCTGTGTGTGTGTGTGTGTGTGTGTGTTTGTGTGTGGGTGTCACAGAAAATGTTGCACAAACTGTTTGCTTAAAGTCGAGTCCAAATATTTTTCATAGCCTGCTTTTGGGCGCACAGATCTTGAGCCGCTGCGACAGGCAACAAAAATATATTAATTAAATTAAAAACATGCAAAACAAACAAAATGTTAAGAACTTTACTCTCGAAGGCCTCAAAAGTTTGCATTTAGGTGCCCCACAGCAAAGCTGGGTTGGAGTTGCAGCAACTTGCTAATAAAATAAATTAAATCCTAAGTACTGTGCACTTGCACTTGCTTTAAATACCATTGAAAAATGCTTAATACAAGTTTTATTCACAGCTTCAGCTTTTTAAAAATGTAATTTATTTAATATTTAATTTGCAAATTTTCGGGCATATAAAGCTCAAGTTCTAGTCTCTGCAAGGACAATGCAATCATAAAAACTTTCCCCAAAATCTCAGCGGACACACAGGCTGCTAGGGGGAAGGGTGGGGGGTAGATAGGGGCAGTACGAGGGGTTAACAGTATTTTCGGCTTGTTATTTACTGAAAATACATGACAAACACACACACACGCACACACACACACACACGCACACACACACACGTACCAGGGACAATATTGTTTTATTTCCATTGTTGTTGGCATCTTTTTTGACGCTTGTTGCATGCAGCACTCTTCTTCTTGCTCTTCGTTGCCAGCGCCAGCCTGCTGTTGACTCTGCCACAGCCAGCTCTGCCAGCTGCATACAAGATTTTGGTAATTTTTGGTAAGGATTACCATGTGAGTTCTGCTTCATTTTTATGTTGAAATATGAATTAAATTTTTGGAAAAAAATTTTAGTTTTTGTAAATTACATTTGCATTTATTGAAACAAAAACCAGGCGTCTGCTCCCCAAGCGCATTTCGGCAACTAAATCTAAAACAATTATTAATTTTTCCCTACAAGCCCAATAAGTAAAAACGTAATAAATCACAGATTCCAGCTGGCTTTAGAAAAAGTGAATGCGAATTTGTCCTCTGATTTAAATTTCTGCATTCAAATTATATTTATTTTTAAAATAAAAATTAATTCAAGCAAGAGTGCTCTAGTCGGGATGCCCGACTACGGGATACCCTGAACCTTTCTCTACCAACGCTAGGGGGGAACGGGAATCGAATAAAATGAAATATACTTTACCTATAATTACTATTATAAGCAGGTGGACCTACGTTCATAATTTCAAGTATCTTGCTCTTATAGGTTCTGAGATCCTTACGTTAATACATATAGACAGACGCCAGGATGGACGCAAGGACGGATGGACTTGGCTAGATCGACTCGACTATTGATGCTGATCAAGAATATATATACTTTATGGCGCAGAATATGCTTCTTTCTGCCTGTTGCATACATTTGCACAAAAATACTGTACTCTTTTTAGTCATTTTCATTTTTAGGGTATTAAAATGTAAAGTAAACTCATTTTGAAATAATCCCTTTTTTTATACCCTTGCAGAGGGTATTATAAGACATCTCCGACCCCATAAAGTATATATATTCTTGATCAGTATCAACAGCCGAGTCGATATAGCCATGTCCGTCTGTCCGTCGGTCTGTTTCTATGCGAACTAGTCTCTCAGTTCTAAAGCTATCTTAATGAAACTTTGGAGAAGTCCCTCTTTCTATTGCAGTACATATGTCAGAAACAGCTGGATCGGACCACTATATCATATAGCTGCCATAGGAACGATCGGTCGAATAGTAGGTTCTTGTATGAAAAATTCTTTTATTTATCAATACATCTTGACCAAACTCGACATTAACTATTTTCCCTGTGCTCCTTAGATACAGGCAAAGCACTACGAAAAGGTTGGCTCTGCAAGGGTATTAAATCTACGGCGTGCAGAAGATAGCCCTTCCTTCTCGTTTTAATTTTGCTTAACACATCGTAAATGCTTCCTTCTTCAGACTCTCAACTTTCATAAATTTGTTTAAACCTTGCCTTTTTCGTGTGTTTTGTTCTTCGTAATTGCAAACAAATTGTATTTTCGATTTTTTGGAACAACTTCTAATAATCAAAACAAACTTGTTGAAAGACTAAATTCAAGAATTTTCTTTACAAAAAGGAAAAGCTAGACATTGTTTAGGTTCGTTGATTGTGCGACACCTGCATTCAAATAAAAAATATTCCATTAGGCCGAACAATCTGGCAACACCGAACCCCGGACATCCGGTCTATATAAACGAGAGCTCAGTGTGACGCAACACAAATTATTAATCTGTTGTTTTCACTTTGTGGAGCGTTTTTGAAGGGGTCTCACCCGTACTCGCACATTTGTATTCAAAAAACTAACAAAGAGAGATAAAATAAAATTTGGAATTTACTTGCAGGCGTCGCCTGCTGTGACATTTCACTCTGTTGCTGACATTTTAATAACAGCTCGCATGTTATTGTTAAATATTATGGATAGACTGAGCGATTGTAAAAAGCAATACGCAGTTATTTGTTGGTCAATGGGCAGAATGTTTAATAATTGAAAAGAAGCTGGCACAAAAAACTGCGCTGACAATGGCCAAAGCAGGCGACAGCGCCTGACACTTGTTGGCCTTTTATTTTATTTATTTTTATTTTTGTTGTTTTTTTTTCGTCAATATCATGCATGATTTTAACAATATTTTTGGGGCAAATTTTTTTGCCCATTGTCAAATTATTACAGCCTTTTAAAAATGCATGTTTAATGGAAACGGGGAAAATCGAAAATGGCCTGTGGAGAAACATTTTTTTTTGAGTGAATCCATTTCCTTAAATATCTTACGCCAGCTTTTATACCCTGTAATTTGTAAATAATTAACTAAGAAGAAAATTCCAGAACGAACTTTGCCTATAATTCGAATCTCTCAGAGACTATGCGAGAAATATAAATGTATAATTTATTAAGCAAAAACTAGCCACAGGGTAACATACAGTCGAGCTCGTACTTCAACTTTGTAAAAACCTGTTTTTCATTGTTAATTGGTTCGAAATGCCTGTTCGAACACTCGGACAGCTGTTTTAAGTGAATTAAATGTTGTAGTAAGAGTGTTGACGGACACGGCACTGATTTATTTTTATTTTTGTTAAATGTAAGGTTTTTATTTAATCAATAATTGAAATCTCACGCAGTTCCAAGTACTTTGCACTGAGGTGTATCTAATTAAATGCGCGTGTTTGTACATTGATAACACACACTCAAGGGCCGGGCAAAGCGACCATATTTATGCGGCTTATCTATGCGAGGAAACACGCCTTTAGCGCATTCTTCGAATGTTTACCTCGCCGGCGGTTTTTGTGTGTGTGTATGTGTGTTTGTGTGTGTGTGTGTGTGTGTGCGAGACAGAAAAACAAACAATGAAACGAAATAGATTGTGAGGACTCTTATGGCAAAAGTCCTTAGCACTTAGACATAAGCCTCGGCAGCGTCTTCGCCGCAACAGCGTTGTCCCCGACGACGGCCAACAAAATGCTTTCAATTATTTGCCAAGTCTGCAGTTAATTAACATAAATTAAAAATCAAAACCACAGGATGTCAGTTAAGTGCGGCTTGTGGCCCGGCATGGGCACATCTAATTATGTATACTCTACAACATATTATGAGACCCTGGACACGTGTCTTTCCCCCACTGTTTGTAATCGCCGCATTTTGTTGCAACGCACGTTGCAGCCATTAAAAGGCAGTTTTCGAGCTTAGTCCTGACAAAAATTAATATTTAAGTATGCCAAAGAAACTGGAAAATGGAAACAAACAAGTGCTAATGCCACTTGCCGCAAGAAATTGTCTGATTCAGGCCCTTGCAATCAATTTGAGTGTTTAACTAACAAATACGCTATAATTATTTTAGAATATATTGGGATCTTATGTTGGGAGAGAAATTACTTAAGCTAAGATTTTGATTTAAGCATAAGAATAACACCATTATTATTAATATATTCCTTTGGGACTTAAAGGGAATGCTAAAGAATAATCACAGACTAGTATAGTTCAATATATATCCCAAATCTCTCTTTTACTGGGTTTTGAACTGTTGTTAACGAATTTAAGCATTTAAAACTCAATTTTAAATAAATTATAAAAGCGTTTCTGAATACATTTCAAACGGTTTTGCTTCATACGCCTAAAGAAATAATTTCGATAAAAAAAACGAGAAAGTCCGACTATTTTTGGCAAGGTTTTGTACCCTTGTAGACATTTGCCTTTTGTAGAAATGTGAGCATCTGCATATCTTGGAAAACGGAATATTCTTCCATATAAGACGGACAGATAGACATGGCTTTATCAACTCAACTGTTAATGCTGATCTAGAATATATCCACTTTATGAAGTCGGTGATGTTTCTTTTTATGCGTTACACATTTCATGGACTCACAGAGTATGATAAATATTTCATATGGATATTCTAGATTTCAGAACTATTGGTGCTCTATCAGTTATTTAAAAACCTGATAAAACAGACTACAAAAAAGACTTGGTTAGTCTGTTTTAGATATACATCATAGTCCTGCCCATAATTAAAAGAAGGCAATAATATAAAAACTCTTTCAGCAAACCATTTTGCTATGCTGACTTAAGGTCACATGTGAAGATTGTTCTCATTATTTTATTAAAATAATAATGCGCGAAGTGCGCATATCAGACTTAACTATATATATATATATATATGTATAAATTATCTGGCTGCTGCTGTGACAATGCGGTAATGGATTTTTTATATTTTAATTGTATAAGTAGGTATATATTTTAATGATTGTGCCGGCATTAAACGTTTTTTTTAACTCCAACTTATTAATATGCGTGTGCATGTGTGTGTGTGTGTCTCAAATTAAAACACATTATGCACTCAAATATACGCGCACACACACACACACACACACTTACACACACACAGCCACCGACGAGCAGCTTATTAAAAAGTTAAGAACTTTAAATGCCGCATAATGAAATGCATTTCAGATATTTGCATTGTCACTTAACGCTTTTAATTTAATTTAATTTAAGCGAAAATTCAGATGAAAAGCCTTGAGGCGTTTCTTTTTTATTATTTATTTATTTTTATACCTTTTTTTTGTCGTATTATCCATACTCATAACGCGCATACGCAGCGTTGTCCAAACAGTCGACGCTTAATTACAGCCCGAACAATTGGCCCGTGCCTCGACCTGCGGTCACATTTAATGACAGCTCAGGAGTCATCCGGCGTAAATCAACGACAGCCTGACTCCGGCGTTATTGTTTCAATATACCCACAAGGACACCGAGCCAACCAGCTCACAATTTATTGATGGAACCAGGTTCGACTCGACTCGAATCGAGTCACAGCTGGGTCGGGTCGGGCTGGGCTGGACTGAGTCTGGGTCTGGTCTATGGATTCAATCAGTGACACCGCAACCGCAAAATCAACTGCTTAACTGGCCGCTCACATTATGCGGTGCATGTTGAAAGTTGTGCGCGACGCCACAAAACGCTCTTGTTACTGCAAGTGGCTCGCTTGTTGACCTATTATACCCTATTAAATACCATTTCAGACCCATAACATATTTGCGATATGTTTGTATACTAAGCCACAAACAATGCACTATCATGCCTGAGCTTCCCTTTAATTATTTCTATAAAGCATATGAGTGTGTAGTGTATTCTCGCTGATATACTTGACGCAAAGTGAAGCTCATAATTGCATATTTTGTTTATATCTTAAAAAGTAAAAAATAATATTTTTATCATGGAAAAATGCACTTGTTGATGATTTATATGATATAGTGGTTCTGCTATACCTCTATAGAACTAATGCCTAATAATAAGAACTTACATCAAGATTAAATAAATAAATACAGATGACTATGGTTATATCGTGAATTCGAGTCTATAGCTATAATGAACAAGACGTCTTACTGGATTGATGTCGGGTTTTGATATATTGATAGCTGAGATACTCTGAGAGGAAAGGCGACCTGATGCATATATGCTTACATTAAAGTATAAGTGCCCGTGCACTAATGTACTTCCAGTGTACTTCGCGTACATAGCGCTCCCAGGCCGTCGCCTCAGGGATCACGATCAGCCCTTAAGCTGGAATATGGGCAACCTTCAAATGGCCGATCATATTGCATTTGATCTTATCCTGATCTGCGCTTTTGTTTTGAATATATCGACTGTTGTCAATGGCAATATTTATGACTGCAACAAAGTTTTACAATATGCCTGCATGAATGTACCTTATTTGGTCAAAAATGTCTTATAACACTTCTCATGACAAAATATCAATAAGCTGTACAAGGTCGATAATATTGGACGAATTGGGACTCTTCTGTCCTCAATCAGTTCGAAGCATTCTAAATGCGTTCAATTTCTTTTTCATTAAGATTTCTCCAAGTAAGCATCATTTATATTTGGGCGCTTTATATTTAAATTGTATTTTCAATTTTCCCATTTCCAATAAAGAGGCATGCCAATAAAGTTTCCCTGACATGCCTCGAATTGGTTTCTTGCTTAAGAGTTAGTTAGAAGATTGAACACTGCGGTTAACACAATTCGCTTTATCTATTCGGCTATTAGACATAGCATGTATATAGACAATGTGTATAGATACATATATATCTGGCGCAAGAGCCATTTGGAATCTGGTCAACATGGTTTGCGGTTAACAGTTGATAGCTTTTTGAATAGTATGTTGGCTGACTGTGTGTGGCAAAAGTTTTGCACGAGACATGCGGCAAAATATTTGTGGCCCTTGCTCATGTTGGTCACATTTTATTTGACAAAAACAAAAAAATAGAGAAAAAGGAAGAACACAACAGCAAACAGAAAAATCTATGCTCTGCCATTTTGAGGGCAATGTAGAAGAAAGAAAACAAGAATCGCGCACTTCACATTGGAAAAAAAACATGTTTGGACGCAAACTGCTTAGGCAATTTTCAAGTGATGTTCTCTTCCTACAGCTGCGATAAGTGTACTTCATGGTGTGTATGTGTGACTGACCACAAATACTCGATATACACACACACACACACACAGACAAAGAGCAAAGGCCACACACACATCACGGCCAGAGCGTTGGGTCTCTGAGCTGTGGGGTCCTTCGAGGTTCGAATCCCCCCCGAACTGCCGGGCCCGGCTAAGTAACTAAAGGCAACCGAAACAAAAGCGAATGCCCATAAAAATGGACAACAGCAACGCGCTGATAAGCTGCAAATAATTTGTATGTGCCGGCGAGACAGGGCAAGAGGCAGAGGGCGTAGCAGGGCGAAGGACAAGACGAGCGTGCATAGACAAAAGCGTCAATTTCAAATGCGCATCAGCACAGAAACGTGTGAGTGTGTGTGTGTGTACACTTAGAGAAAAAGAAAAGGACCAAAAAATCTTAAACCAAGTGTAAACTTTGTCAAAAACCACAAATTCCCTGATACAAGGCTCAAATAGAATACTCAATCTAAGAAGCTTTGTATTTTGATTTCACTTCAATTGGCCGCAAGTAAAGCTTTCTGATAAAAGCATTTCTAAGAGTATTTAATCTTCGGTGTGACGCATGCTTTCTTGCCTCTTAGTTACATTTGAAGTTTATTTTTAAAACTTAATTTAAGCATTTTCAAAGCATATTATACGGACCTTTTTAAAATCAACTTCTAGCTCTTTCATACTAGAATTTAAAGCTCAATTTTCTCTCTGAGTGTGGCTGTGTGTGTGTGAGAATGTTTGTGTGTGTGTGCTCGGCAGTTAAGGCTTTATGTTTGACCATATCGGTAAGCTCATAACAGGCCAGCGTCTCCATTAGCATGGGCCATTGTGATGCCAACTGACAGATTGTTTGGCCAACGGGCTGGCCTCGCCTTGCCTTGCCAAAAAAATGTTGCAACATCTGGCCAGATCATCGCATTTGCCACATTCTCGGCACACTTATTGCGCTTTTTGCCTGCCACATAAATCTTGCCAAACTCAAGTAGTTTATCATAAGTGCAACTTGTACGACAGTCGGTGTGGCATGCCCCACCAACCACGCACCACCCACAAAAACCCAACATCCTAATTCCAATTAGATGAAATTATTGCAAATATTGCCAATTACTGAATTTTCGTTATAATTATCTCAATATTAGGTATCACCTGCTAATTAAAGACATTTATCGGTGTTGCTATTAACTGTGATAATTAAATTCTTGTGAATGTGCTGTAAGAGGTGACAGGCTGAAAGATACCCTGTACATATATATATCTGTATCTATATCTATATCTGTATCTATATCTATATCTATATCTATATCTATATCTATATCTATATCTATATCTATATCTATATCTATATCTATATCTATATCTATATCTATATCTATATCTATATCTATATCTATATCTATATCTATATCTATATCTATATCTATATCTATATCTATATCTATATCTATATCTATATCTATATCTATATCTATATCTATATCTATATCTATATCTATATCTATATCTATATCTATATCTATATCTATATCTATATCTATATCTATATCTATATCTATATCTATGTCTATATCTATATCTATATCTATATCTATATCTATATCTATATCTATATCTATATCTATATCTATATCTATATCTATATCTATATCTATATCTATATCTATATCTATATCTATATCTATATCTATATCTATATCTATATCTATACCTATATCTATATCTGTATCTACATATATCTATATATCTTCATATATAAATATCCTGTCTGCCTTTAAAAACATTTACTCTAGCTCGTAAAACCCTTCAACTCTACGGATTCAAAATTCCTAACCCAATACAGCATATTTGCAATTGTAAACTTCAACTATGATTGTGCTCTGTTTATGTTTGCCGATATTCGAATTAAACCTAGATATACTTATGCGGGCACTTGGCTTAACATATCAGCGATTGCATTACTTTCAGCTCACATGGTGCATGCTACAAAATGGTTGCCACATTGGCATTGGCGATAAGCGGCCGCAACAACAACAGTTGTTGCAGCCGCGTTTGCAATTTCGCATCCAATAAAATTTTCGGGGCTAATGCAAACATTCGGCTCGCAGAAAAACCCACTCAGTAATATTTGCATGCACTCGCGCAAAATGCGACTAAAAATGCTGAAATGAAATCGGAAACTGGCATTAACGACTGCAGTTGCTGAGTTTATCCCTGTCCCCCTGTCCCCTTGTCACCGCTTCCATACCCCGCCCCACCCCAACCCCACCCTCCTTTCAATCCCCCTTCGATCGGTTAACAATTTTAAGCGCAAGTTATGTGCAAATTGTGTGCCATTGGCGGCCGTCGATTGTTGCCGACGACCGAAGCGGTTTTAAATTTCAATAAAAGTAAAATCCAAATATTGTCAATGGCCAGTGAGGCCCGAATGGGGCGGCACGCTGCCTGGTGGGCGTGGCAAGCGAACGACACGTTCATGACGCTGCGTAATGCTTAATATGAAATGGCAGAAAAACAGTTCCACACAAATCGCTGCGACACACAAAAGCAAAGAAATATACGACTGCGCCGATGTACACCAAGTGCCGAAGATTGAATACACTTATTTGGTAGAGCAAACATCTTATACTAACATACTTTGAGTCCAAGATTTAAGTTAATAACATATCAATCTAGTCTTATTGAGCTATTCTAATTATTAACTCTGTTTAATTAATGGTAGTTCCATTGAATGTATTCAAGCAATATTGCAATTCATGAAAACTTAGCAATTTTTTTTTTTCTTATTAAAAAAATGTTTCAATTCCACATTTCATGAAAGTCTTAAACAATATATTAATTTTATAAGAATTAAGATGATCAAAAATTATATTCACGACGGCTTTCAACTTGCAAGCTTGAATTTAAGCAGACATTTTGATGCATGCGTAATTTTTAGCCGTTCGGGGAAACCCAAAAATAATTATTTCTTTAGCAAAAAGTTTCGATTGATATAAAAGTGTGCTAGCATAGCCAAGTTGGCTGAACGAGCAGATTGTAGAAGATTCTATAAATTAAAGACAAAGTTTGACCGCATTTTAAAATAATTAAAGCTGGTCCAAAACACCTAAAGCCCAGCACAAATTTCTGAACATGGCTGAAAAAATGCTCAACGCATTTTGTAGTTGTCTATGAAAAGTTTAGGCAAAGCCAGAAAATTAGCAGCTAACGTGAATAGTACTTCAAATAAAGTGCTTCTGATATGCTAAACTCTCCTCTAAGCCAAGAATGTCCTGTTTCTATTAAGAAAAGCTTAGATTCCACTAGTTCAGATAAGAGAACTGCCTGCTTCAAGGCTCGGCATATTTACTGACCAATTAGGAATACCTACGGCATGAGTGTATGAGAAGAGAGTGAAAGAGAGTGAGAGCGTGAAAGACAAGCAGCAAGGTCGTCGAGGCGAGAAGCAGAAGAAGAAGAAGAAGAAGAAGGAGCCTCTGGGTCTGCGTCATGGTTTCAACAGCCGCACAACGCATGACATTTATGCCCGACATAATCCGCTTACACAACAGGATAACAAGATGAGCACTCGTACATTTTTAATACGCCCGAGATACAATAATTTATATGCGTGGCACGTAAGCGACGAAGGTGGCCGTCCAAGGGGCGCCGCCAGCAGCGGCAGCAGCAGCAGCAGCAGCGGCAGCAGCAGCGTTAAACGTAAACAAAAATTGCGCCTGAAGTGGGGTTTGGGGCAGACGCTCAGCCAGTGCGTGTGGCATATGCGAGGTGGGGTGGCCGTTACTTAGGCAACGCTATAAAATGCATAAGATGGACATAAATACAAATTGTTGTCGGGGACACGGATATATGGCTGAGACACACCCGCTTTGGGGCACGCCTCCTGTGCGGCAAAATGAGCTGCCAGCTGAAAGTTGATCAACAATTATGCCAAAACAATTTGTATTCGATATGAATAATTTCTGGTCAGAATTCAGCGCAGACTGCGACCACTTGTAACGCCCGAGGCGCTTGGCCAACAAGATTTTCCGCCCGAAAGTAGGCAACGGGGTCAACGAATCTATTGGCGACCAAACAGAATGTAAAAAGAGAAAAGCAAAGGGAAGCCCAACAACAGTATGAAGTCCAAAAACACGTCAAGAGCAATGCCAACAACTGGCAGCACAACCCAATCACACACACTTACACACACTCGCACACACAAACACACACACTCAAATAAGCACTTGAGCAGCACAAAATTTATGCGATTTTGAACTGCTGCCGGGCCTTTTTAATGCCCGAGCAAGCGAGCATTGTAATTTTGTCGAGCCCTTTGTACCTTAATAAATCGAATCTAAAAACATGTATCAAAAAATATTACTCAATATTTATATATACATTTATATATAAGTTCTAACGTTAGACCTCAAACATGGCTCAAAAACAAGGCTAAGGTTCTAGATTGGTTGTCCTCCATAATAATCAATATCAAAATGGAATAAAGCTCATAAAATGTAGTTTAAATATATTACCTACCGATTCTATCTTCAGCGTGATTTGCCATGGCCTTGTCACCCGTTCGACGCTTAAACTCGCTGTGAATTACAACGCTTCAAACGACGAAAACAACATAAATATAAGACATAAACGGAGGGATTTATATCCCAAAAGTTAATAGGACATAGCTCTCATAACTGATGACTTTTCTGATATATAAAAATGATATATTAAACTGTGATATATAAAACTGGAATATTTTTGCTATGTATTTCTAAGCTAGCTTCGAGCCGGCTTACAATCTGTTTTAAAACTTTGTCATAATCTATTTACAAAAGGATCTCCGAATGCTCTAAATAAAGTTGTGTTATGTATAGAAAACAAAACTAGGCTTAAGACCAACTTAGGCCAGTTCAAAACAAGATTTGAACCTTAAATCCACATTTTAAGTGGGACACATGTTTTTATTTAAATCCACAAATGATATACTTATAAATTATTCTTAGACCCGATCTAAACCTCTTTTGAATATATTTTAGACGACATTCAAAGCGATTTTCTTTAAGAACCAAGCCTAAAATTGTATTTTATTGTTAATGTTTTTTTAAGATCTCCAACTGACATTTAAAATGACTTTGGAAATAATTCCGAGTCTCTTAATATACCAAATCTCACTGTTATTAAGCAAGATTAAGCAAAGCAGCTGCGCAAAGGGAACTTACTTGTTAATGGGCGTAAGAGTATTTAAAAGTCGTTAAGTGTGCTACGCATTTTTATGCTATTTGTTAGCGGTTGCCATTGGAGTTGTTTGCTTTTTGCCATTGCCATTGTCTCCGTGTCTATGGACGTGCGTACAGGGGCGTTAAATTTGGCACACCCACACGTGCTCGTGTCAATATGCAAGTGTGTGAGGTTGTGTGTATGTGTGTGCGAGAGCACTTTATGGCTTAAATAAGTCAACAACACGGCAGCAGAAGCAGCAGCAGCCACAACAACAACAACAACAACAATAACAACAATATAAACAATCTCCTGCCAATGCCAACGCATGTTGAGCCAAGTTGTGTTTACACTTTCGTGGCTTTTGTTTATGATGTCAAATAAAAGTGCACGACAATACCGAATAAATATTTTATTGCGCCAGCAGAAAGCAGAAAGTTACTTAAAGTATAGCCACGCCCACGCCTTTACCAAGGAGCCACGTTTAAGTCGACTAAGAGATCAAGATCTCATCTGGGCGCAGCACATAAACAGCTTTTGACAAATGTGCGCCTAATAGAAATAAATGCAAATATAAACTTGTCCATTGTTTAGATGACAACAAGGCAGCCAGCCTCCTCTGCTCGTTGCCTCGTGTGTCAGGGCACGGTCCATTTGTCAGTGGCAGCCAGACTGTCTTCTCGTGCAGCCCCGCACCGCCTCGCCCCGCACAGCATCTCAGCCTTAGCCTGCCTGCCACATGGCGGCTGTCTTCGCTTTTATTGTCGCCCCGCTCGCTCGCACGATAAACATCTTCGACTATTGCCGACTGTATTTCAAGTTGGCCCGCTTATCATTAAACATTATCGCGCAACGTATTTGACATTTCCGTTCTTGCCATTGCCGACCATGTTACCAATTTTATTGTGTCGTCGGCCCCGACTCTTAACCACAGAGGCGTCGCACTTGTCGTGCAGGCCCCATTGTCATTGCCTTTGTTCCTTTTATGTTGATTAAATTATAAAATATTTACTTGCCCAATGCTGCTACAGCAGCCCTGCCTCTCCCTCTCTCTCTCACTCACTCTTCCCTTCACTCTCTCTCTCTTTGTCTGTTGTATCTTGCATAAAAATTTCATTTTTCGCACAAGTGCAAGCCAATGCGGCGTATACATAACTTGTGCAACAATATTTTTTTGACTTAAACGTTTATTGTAGCTGCAGCTACTTTGAGGAAAGTTAGCTAAAAATAATAATATTGATACTGAAATAGCGCCCAATTGCTTTCCGTTAGCTAATTAAATACCCTGTACTAATTACAATCGCTTAAAAAGGCATTTCTTGTAGCTAAGCAGATTATGTAACTTTTTGTCAAGTCGATCAGAAAATAGTTAAGGGCAGTTTATTTAAATTATCTAGTTAGATATTTTCTGCTATGATGATATTCCTCCCATCTATATTAATTGTTAAGAAAAATGACCAATAAATCCTAAAAAGAAACTCAATTGAGTAGTCCTCTTTTGTAGACTAGAGGGTAACTGCTGATGTTGCTGCTAAATAAATCTAAGAATAATGTTCAGCTAATATAAATATATAAATATAGTTAAGCTCATATCTAGCTGAAGGCAATAGCTGCTACGGCTAGTCTTGACTCTTAAGTTTTTTTGATATGACTTTTCAGTCAAGTCAAAAAACATCTTTTTAAAATGTATAAAATTGTATAAAAACTTTATAAATTTACAACTGTCCTCAAATAAACCAAGGCTAATTGGCCATTCGTTCAATATTTTAACTCTTGCATAATTTTATTGCACTTCGCTGAATAATTCACTGATGCAGCATGCGGTTTGGCACCTCAGTAGCCAGCTGGTTGCTGCTGGGCATACTGCTCCAGCTGTTCGTGCCCGGTGCCGGCGAATGCTGCCACTCGAAAACCATCGCCTTTCAGTTGGCCGACAGTGAGGATGACTGCAGTCTCTACGATTCCAAGTTGACAAAGGGCGGCGTATGCAAGATGTCCATTTGCGATGATGGAAGCGCCGTCGATGGCACCTACTGCGGCCAGGGGCCGTGCAACATGTTTGGCTGCAACTGTGAGGGCGGCTGTCGGATGGGCAATGGAGTCCAAATATTGCGGGACTTCTACGGCGACTACCATGTACGCAATGTGCATTTTGTATAGTCGAAAAGAAGACCAATCTATCATTTGTCAATAATACAGGACTGGTATATACCCTGTTCTTAGCTGAAGGTTGCCAAACCCTTTTTTACACTTTTACTTTACCCTAGACAATAAAGCTTGCTTGTTGGAAAATACCAAAGAGTCGGAGTATTATCTAAGAAATCATGAAGGAAAGAACTATAACAAACATTTATATTTATTGATTATCGAAACGACAGCTTGTCGATAGTTATCGATAGATACTTTCTCTATCTCTTGTGCTCATTCAACACGAGTGCAATTTTCGTTTTACGCATTTTGTATGTGCTGACAATATAATCGAGCTAAGCAATTAGATAGCTTATCAATTACACACAGCAGGTAATCAATTAATGCTGGGTGTCAAGTTGAACTCATTGATTGAGTTGAACGAAAAGCAATCAGCAACAATTATAAAAAGCCTCTTGTAAAATGATAAGACACAACACAAAGCACGCGTTGAGCGTAAGCTGTATATAAAGGTGCGATTGGGCCGGATCTGGCAACAGTTTAGCACAGGTGCAAAGCGCAGCACCATGAAACTGGCATTGATCGCATCGCTCTCTGTGGCCCTTTGGCTACTCTGCCTCAGCTCAGGTGCAACGGCCGATTGCTGCAGACCGTCAAAGATTCTCTACAAGTTGGCCAACAATGGAAAGGAGCACAATTGTCAGACATATGGTGGCAAATACCACAACAAAGAGACGTGCGAGAAGAAGGTCTGCGGCAATGGGGATGGCATCAAGGGCACCTGGTGCGGCCGTGGCAAATGCAATCCTAGAGGCTGCCACTGCCGGAATGGCTGCCTGCCCGGCGAGGCCACCTCCAGTTTTCGTGAGAAGCACGGTTATTTCAATTTCGAATATGTGGGCTATGCTTAAGCAACCAGTGTTGTAAAATTACAAAATATAATGAGCATCTATTAAGCATTGTCTAACGAACTCTGTGCCAAACAGAACTTTAGAAGTGCAATCATTTCCATTTGGACCACAAAACAAATTAAATGTGCACCAATCCATAAAGTATCGCATGACCAGAGAGCATTCGGTAACCAAAGCTGAGCTGCTGCTTCATTTGCAGGCCACGCCCACTTATGCCAAAAACAAAACATAAACAAAGAGAGAGAGAGAGTGCTCTAGTGACGTACTTGATGGACTTGCAGATACCCTGTACGCACACGAAACTTACTGTGCAGTACTTTTTCTTTCTCCATTCTCCTATTGTTAGATTGTTTTCAAATTTTGTTTGCCTAGAGATGGAGGTCGACCTACTTTATGTATCGACAAATCCTCGCCCCATTTTCCAGCAAATTGCACACAACATAACCTGGTATCGGTTTTGAAAAACCTATCAGAAAAATAAAGAACTGCCAAGAAGCCTGCCGCAGATGCTAAGGTCTGAGATGCTTTCACTTATTAGAAACATTTTGGACAAACCCATTATACCCCTGCTCAATTGGGTGCAGGGTATCAGAGAGCTTTAAGCGAGCTATGTAGGTAACGCAAATGGGAGCTTGCAGCTGACAGGCAGTCCGGGCAGCCCAACCAGTTCACCTGGCGTATCGCCTTGCAACAAAACGCAGCAGCCAACAGCTGCGGATGCAACAAGAGCAGCAGCAACTTCTGCAGCAGAAGGATGGCTCCTGCTGCTGCTGTTGCTGCTGCTGTTGCTTGGGCAGTTTATCAATTCGTAGCGCATAGCAAAAATTGATTGCAACGATTTATACTTTCTACTTCCTTTCACTTTATATTTTCTTTTACCTTCGTGCTGCTCATCCTAGCTGTGGGCGCCTTTCGCCTTTGTTCCTTTTCATCTTGTAAATACTTTTACTATAATATCCTTTCATTGCTTGTTTTCACTGTGCCAAGTGCCTGGCATTGTTTGCCCGTACTTGTGCTCGTCGTCGTATTTCGCTTTCACCCGAGGGTGAGATGGTAGCTGGTAGCTGGCGTGGCATTGCCAATCTTTTGTGTAACACAATACAATGTCCTGCGGTTGTAAAACGATTTATTTTGTTATTGATTCGCTGTAAGTGCTCCTCGCGCCACCCCCTGGTTCCCCCCACCTCCCACTCACTGGGTATATGATGCAAATATCGTAATGGCAGGCCCCAGGCGCACGTTCGCTTCTTTGCATACCCCGACATCCTACGCGCGGAATACCCCTAACCAAGTGCTCAGCTGGCTCTCGTGCTAAACATAAATAAACATTTCGCCGAGATTATTGAAGTTTTATAACTCATTTCTGTCGATTGGTGGGCGCGGCTCAGCGATGTGTATAAATAAATGGGCGCACATTTCATACGCTGCACGAGGCTGGGGCAGGGGCAGGGAGAGTTCATGCCACAGCGGGGCACAGTGCTACAGACAGCTGTCCTTTGGGCGCCTTTCAGTTTTCGTGTTGCTGCACATTTTAATAAATCGTTTACAAGCAGCCGAGTCCTGAAACTCAAGCTCCAGCCAGTATAGCCACGCACAGACACAGCCAGGTCCTAGGGAGCGTAGGGCATTGGGCCAGAGTCCAGGCACAATAAGAAAATTCATGATCATAAATATCCTGCAGGCGTTAAACGTTCACGTCGTTTTCAACATCGTCCTTGCTACCGACGCCTTTAATCCTGAATCGTGAACACTGAATCCTGCTGTATGGCTCCACTCAACTTTTGCTCTATGCAAAAGGCGACTCTCAGTTGCTCCACTTTTGATTTAATATGCTCATTCCCAGCCACCGCAACAACAACCACAACAACAACAAGAGCAGAAACTCTGCTTTTGTCTTTCGCTTCTGAAGTTTTGTGTGATTTGTGTCTATATTTAGATGGTTCCGTTCAAGTGAAGCCCCTGTGGGCCATTGTTGAACCTGCTCCAGTTGCTGCTCCCAATTCTACTCCAGATTCTGTTGCTCTTGTGGTTGTCATTGTTTCCGTGTTGGTTTGCGACTCTCTTGCTCTTCCTTTTTTTTTTTCATTTCCAAGCCATTAAATAAAGCGCCCGACACTCTTGGCATACACTGCGAGAAAGGAAAAAACGCATAGAAAAATGTTCCGCGTAATGATTTGCGACACATTTATTCGCAACATAAATTAGACAGCAGCCAGACAGACCGGCCAGACTCGGCCAACTGGCCAAACTGGGCAGCCACAAAAGGACATTTTGACGTTGGCCACTTTTGACAACAGAAAACAAACAACAATTGTGCTGGCCACACAATTCAAATGATAATTAACTCAAGAGCTGGCTGATGAGCGACGATAATCATAATTCTTAGTTAGGCTCAATAAATCAAAAATATTGTCTTTTGAATAGGGATTAAGGCAAAGAGCCAGAGAAACTTATTAATATTATTATAATTGCAAACTGAGTCATAATATTGATAAGATTATCCTTTGAAGAACCCTATCAAAATTGTATATATACCTTTGATTAAAAGCTCAACCAACATTTTATAATATTTTTTATTATTATTATTTATTATTAGTATTAGCTATTTTAATTGTTAGTTTTTTATTTTATATTATTATTGTTATTATATTATTATCATTTTTGATTATTATTAATATTTATTTTTAATATTATTATTATATTATTTATATTATCATAATTTTTCGTAAATTTTTAATATAATTATTACATTTAATTCATTTCGAATTGGAGTTCAGGTACCGTATTGAAACCGTAGAGTACAGGGTATTTACTAGGTATACCCTAGGATTCGTTAACTCAAGTCCCGAGCCCATTATTGCCAGGCTTAAGCCAAAGTTGGTTGCAATTCAATAAATGAAATTTTAGCACAATCGGATGTTTTAATCGGATTAGTGTTTTTAAGCCCAGAACAATTATTTTACGTGACAATGCGACAGTTTTTGTATTGTTCAAAACTATTTCGAAAAAAATACAACAAACAAGCCGAATAAAGTATTTAATATTAATTTTTATAATATTAAATACATTAACTGGCATTTACTCGTAAAACAAAGCAGGCATTTATTATAATGATTAAAGTATTTAGCCTGGGTACGAATAAATTTTTAAATTTTTTTAAACTTTATGTTTAAACATTACTTTTAAGTAGAGTAATAAAGAAATGTCTAGAAGTATAGTATATGAAAATAAAATAAAAATGACTTACATGCCTGAGTTATTTTGTAGGCCAAAAAAGCTGGAGTCGGGTTTAAGGTCCAGGCTCGTGTGTGGCCGCATGTATTGGCTTCTTAGTCGAAGACCATTTACCCAGAGCTATTGAAAAGATAAGTTAATAATTGATATTAAACAATTTTTACTAACTCAAACACATGGCTAAGCTATTAATCTTTAAGCGAGCTTGCCTCGCAAAAAACATAAAACCAATTTCTGGTAATGCATGGGGCTACTCCCCATCCACATTAAAGCAACGCCCCAAAAAAAAAAAAAATGGCAACAAAATTGTGAGTTAAAGCATTTTGGGCTCGTGTTGAGATCTTTGCCAAATTGGCAGACCGAGCAGCTGGCGCAGAGCTGAGGAGCAGGCTCATCGCTTATGCCATCTTTATGATTAGCGAGGCGACCCAAAAGCCAGCATTTAGATTAAACAGCATGCCACATGTGCTGCCACACACACACACACACACACACACACAGCTGCAGATAGGCATAAATATATGGATTTGTGCATGTCTTAGTCGCTTTGTGTGTGTGTGTGAGAGCATAAGCTAATCAAAGCTAGTTTAATGCGTGCGCCGCCAAAGTTAATCCTAATTAATTTAATTACGCTTTTGGCATAAATTATTCGACAATGTGCAAGAAATAGTTGGCACACACACACACACAGACACAGGCAGACACACAGACAACCTATCTATACACATATATTATACGCAATTAGTTGGGGTTGTCGCGGCGCCTCTTCTAATTGTTATTAATTGCTGTTGCCCAGAAATGTGCAGTCAACCGAGCAAAGTGGAAAATGCCGCCAGACAAGTGAAAAGGGACTAAATTGGAAAAAGGGCAAATGGCAAAGTCAAAGCATCGGCCAAATATATTTCATGTATATATTTGAATGGATCTACAAATATATGAAATCATCAAAAGTTTTGCCACCTACTTTATGTTGCGTAAATGTATTTTATTGAAATATTGTACCTGTCACAGGGTCCTGCCGCCCCCCCACCCCCCTCCCACCAACCCCCTTAGGGCTACAGAGGAGAAAACACTTCGCTTTGCGAATGCTCAGCACGTGCAAGAAATTGTCGAGATGGCAAATAGTTTTCCAACAGCTAAAGCAACAAGGACAGCAAATGGGAAAACTGCAAATGTCCCACTGACTGACTCCGAGTGGGCGTGTCCTTGAGCAGCTGCTGGCGGCCACAGGACACAGGTACGTACTGTAGCTGGCAGCCGCCGGTTCGCCGCCTCCTCTCAAATAAACTCGAAAATTATTGTTTTTGTTTTCGTTACACTTGAGTTTGCTGCTTGTCGCAAAACTTTTATTAGGTGTCTGCATTTGCTGCCAATATTTCGGTCGGCTCTTACAAAATTACTTCAGGGAGCACGACAGCAGAGGGGCGGCTGCGAATGCAGGCGTGGGTGTGGATGCGGCTGCTGGAGAAACTTGTGTCTGTGTCGGGTGGCTCGATCGAAAGATGAAAGATTTTAATTAAAATATTGTCCGTCGGCCTCCCCAAAAACTAATAAATCAACGCTGCACTCGGCGCACTTTCAACAGGTTCTTATCAGGTGCCCAGGCCCCCAAAAACACACATATTTTCGGGGACTACTTGAGCTGCAAACGATGCCAGGACACGCAGGGCGGGCGCCTTGGGCCCATTCCAGGCGACACCAGTAGGAAGTCCACAAACACACACACACACACACACATATATATATATTATGTGCCGAAATGTGCAAAAGCCCTGCAACCATTCACCTAGTGCACTACATTATTTATTTGGGAACGCTTTGGCATTGGAACACATGAACGGATCGGACTGTTCGCCTAACAGAGCGTTAACATTTAAGAGAGCGTCGCTCTGAAGTGCGCAGCTGCAGTGCTGTTAATAACCGTGTGTAACTGTTAAGGCTTAACATGTTTGTGAAATGCCGCGGAAATGGAACATAAGTAAATAATATGTGAAGCAATCAAGTATTTGTTAGCGTTCAAATTCATTAGCCGCAATTTTAAGAATGTTACAAGCTTTGAAGAAATGAATAACATTTCAACTATCTTTAAAAAATATGCAGTTGCGCCAAAATTTATAACTTAAAATACAAATTTAATCGTTTCTCAGACTATTTAGGTATATATATTTATCTGTATATGGCTGTGTGTATTTTGTTCATAACACTAAATTATTAATATCATTCTAATAATTGGTTAAATACCGAAGTTAAAATATTTGACGACTGGAAATTTATTGTGTAATATCAAATAAATGCATATTCCCGTTCTTCATGGATTTTGTTATACTTTGGGTCTACAAGCTAGACTTGTAATAAAAATAATAATTATTTGCCATATATCCAAGACAACATGAATATTAAGAATAATACATAAATTAAATTAATTTAATAAAAATTAAATATAAAATAAAAAACCACGAAATATTGGAAAGTTATACTTATTTCGCTCCTGAATAAATAAGTGTCCGCAAATGAAATAAACCCAGGCCACAACTAGAAAATACGTTGACATCTTTATTACATCTATCTCTATTTGAGATGCTCGCTTTTACTTTCAACTTTTTCAATCCAATTACTTCTGTGGTGCATAAATTTTGTAGTTTGTAAACATTTCCATTGGATTTTATAACTTATCCAAACTGACCTATTTGTATTATCTGAAAGCCCTTAAGTTCTCTTCATATATATTTCAAATGAATATCTAATTATTCAAGCGCATATTTCAATTTTTAAATTTTCACTTAACTAATGAAAACCTAAATTTACTGAATAACTTAAGACATACCAACTAGTTGATATACTTTGACCACCCAATCACTTGCCACAGCTGGCAAGCAACAGTGTATAGTGCCTGCGGTCTGCCCCAATCCCCGCTACCCCCCTTACCCCTTGGCCACACCCATTCATATCCCGCATTATATCCCGCCATATCCCGCCACTTCCATCCAACCAAAGATCAGCGAAAGACAAAGACGAACCACCGCAGACTGCATTCAGCTCGATGAGTCCCGGAGTCGACGTGAGGCGGCTTCATGTGCTCGACTGGGTTGGTTATGCGGTTGCCTTAAGTGCTTGAAGGGTTGATGGGCTGATGGGCTGATGTGCTGTCGGACTGAGGGGCGGCTGAAGGGTTCGTCGTCGCGAGACTTGCTAACCTGAATGTGCGGGCGGCGCATTGGACCTGGTCGCCAGCGACACAGACATTTGCGGCTTTGCGAGCAATTTCAACATCATATGTCTGGGCCCGGGCTTGGGCCCGTTTTGGGGATGTGAATACATATTTGCTCCTGGTGTTGCTGGCAAAGACAAACGTTTATCAGCGCCAAGCCAAGAGGCAACTGTCGCACCGAATGTTGCAAGAAGTTTTCGAGTGGCAGATGCAAGCACCGCAAGGTGCACGCGTCACAGCCCCAAACACAAGCAAAGCTAGTTTATGGCCCCAACTCTAAGATAAATTTAAGAATTTTTACCGAAAAGCCAAGGTTGAAATATTTGAAGCTGAGCGTGAATTTCGAATGCAAAGAACTTTTTTTTCCAAAATTAGAAATTTACTAAATATATGACTTAATCTAAGACACTTTTTTCTGACAACGAGCACGTGGTACTCTTTTTCAAGTCTGTAAATTCTCGATTCAACAAGAGTAAGTGAATCTTGTCTTCCACATCTACTTACCCAGTTTTTGGCTTGATCCTGGGCTCACAAATTTATACAAACTTTATATTTTTACAAGTTTTTATATTTATATAATTATTTAAATATAAAAGTTTTTATATATATTCTTATTATTTTATATATTTTTTGTTATTTTATATAAAAAATTATAATGTAATTAAGAAAATTAACTTTTCAAAATCTATAAAACTTTGCTGATATTTTCAATTTGTTTTAAATGAAATAATTTTTTTTAAAAATACGTTGACCCTTTATCCAACTTAACCGACTCAGTTTATGTTAAAAAAAATCGAATTTCAGGTTTAATTCAGTTACTCTCATTTTTGCAATGCTAGTTCAAGTTTAATATCAAGCATGGTTCATACATAATTTAAGAATATTGATCCAACTGAACTTGAGGTTTCAATAACAACCCGTTGAAAATTCGTGCATTCAACATTTAGCCGAGCGTTTTGGTGCGTTTTCAGACTGCGCCAGCTAAGAGATGAGGTTTGTTGCGGATGCGGGCGCAAGCTTTAAGATTATGATGCACTACCCACCACTAGCGCAATTGCAAGCCAACCACTGCGAAGCAGCAACACCACCATCACCACTAGGAAACCCCCCCTCCCCCATCGCCACCACCGACAACATTATGGCCATGGCCATTAAGCTGGCTTTCAGCTTATGAATAATGCGCACGTTTGAGCTGGAGCCATAAATAATACGCAAATCGAAAACGCGCAGCGTCTAATTGAAAATGCTCGGGCATTAGATGTGAAGCATCGAGTGGGGTAGGGGGCTAGTAGCAGGGGGGGAGGGGGGTCTACAGCGGTCAGCGGGTTGATTCTGGTTGCCTGTCAGAGATTCATTCGCTTTGCCAATTAGACAGCGCAGACACGTGCCGTATGCGTATATCCGCAATGAGCAATAATTTATCGACGGGGAGCGAGGGGCGAGCACAGTTCAGGATATCCGTCAGCTTACAAGGCTTAGACGTTAACCGTTAACCGTTAACCAGGGGTTAACAGGGGTGTGTGTGTGTGGGGCGGGGCACTCATTGTTGTCGATCCAAGCGGGCAAGTGAGCACTTCAGCTACACACGTTAACACCGCTTGATGGCCGAGTCGAGGCTGGCTATCAAATTTAACTGGCTTACATACTATTGACAGCCAATTGAACATTTTTAACACCAATTTAATCAGCTGAACAAAACAGCAATCAGACACAGCTAGAACAGTGTCCTGTGCATGTGTCCTTTAACATGTGTCTCCGAATTGTGAAACTAAGTTTAAAAGAAGTCGAGCCCAGGTACAAGGGCCAAACTAATCCAATTGAAAGGAATTGCTTGATTGCATCAGCTAAAATCCAAATTATATTATTCTTGTCTAGTGGCAGTGGCGTCGCCAACATTTTCTTTTGGGGGGGTTGTCTAAACATTTTACAATTAATATTATTTTTTTAAGATTTATTGCATGACTTTTGATTATATTGTTTTGACTGTATTTTTATAGGGTCTAGTTGCTTGGAACTGTATGGAATGGCTGAAAATGTAAGCTGAATGTTCTCAGTCATGTTGGAACTGCCCCAATTCATAACGATTATAACGTTTAGGTCCCAAATCAGATTTGATCAGAGTTTATTTACAGTCTAAATCTTTTTTTGAATTCAATTGAATTTTATTATTGTCAAGAATGGATTAGTACCTTCTGATCTATACCAAGCGAGAAACTGCGAAGTGAGGTATAGTCACAATGTCTGGCAACTCATATGGTATTATACTGAGGGGCATTTAGAGTGATGGGATATTTACAATGAAGAAGTTTGAGGACCTAGTCTAAATGATACCCCCGTAGGTAGGTCAGAGGGGTGCAAATCCAAAATTTTACTTTAGTTCCCTAATATGATTGGCGGCTCAATCAAGCCTAAGATGAAATTTAATTCATTCATTAATAGTTCTTAATTTCACAGTTCACAGGAATCTAGAAGTTCCTATGATACAACAAATTAATAAAGTAATATAATAATAAATTAATAATATTAATGAATACTTTTCATTGACAGATAAAATTGAAATGTACTCAAATGAAGTTCTGCTCCTTCCTAAAACATTCAAAATTATTTTATACACATAATTTCCAACTGCCTGTAAAACATATAATTCTGAATGTTTGTGTCACACGTTCCATAGCTAAGTTTTATTATTTAAAAGCAGATGTACTCAGCTATTAGAACACACACACACACAAAAAGCACATATATTCGCATCCACATCCGCATCCACATTCGCAACCGCATCCGCATTCTCAATGCTCGTAGCTGAAATCTTAATGATTTAACTAGCGTTGCGTTCGCTGCCTTAAAAAAATACTTTTTGCTATAAGTCGGAAGCGCGCACCTGGAAATTGCATTTAAAAAAGAGAAATTAACTATTTAATTTCTTGGACGTGACGTGGTCGGGGCAATGAGCGCGTGTCTTGAGGCTACAGGGTGTAGAGGGTATGTGGGGGGAATGTGTTCAGCAAGTGCACTCAGTTTTATGCCCCACCTTTTTATACCCTTGCTGGCGGGAATTATAATAATGTCATGCGATGTGTAACATGCGAACCTAAGGCCAGGTTCGAATCGACTTGGACTCTGATTTTATCCAAAACTTGCCTGTTTTTTGCATTTATAACCTATGTTTAGTATCTCATCAACTATCGGGCTATCGGAATAATAAAATACATTGCCTGGAAGGGTATTTAGACGTCCTCATACTGAACTAGACTTGCTGCATCCTTATTTTTTGTGGCTTTCTGTCGGTTGAAACATTGTTGCTGCATGTTGCCAACTTTATGAAGCGGTCGACAGAGCGCAATGCAAGCAAATTAACTGGCGACGAGCACTAATTGGCTGGCCAACAACTATGTAAGGTGTTGACTTTTTGCCGGTTTTTTGGAGGCCACTCGACATGTTGCCACATGTGGCAACCGATTGCTGATTGCAGTGGCCGTTACTGGCTGCCTTGAGGTTAGCTGCTTAGATAACGCTTAAGAGTCAATGGCGCTCAACTTTGGATCATAACACTTTAAATAACGTCAACTGGCAACTGGCACAACTATCTACAGGCCACGCCCCCCTCAGGCTAACCGACGTGTGAGTGTGGGCCTGTGTGTGTGCGCTGCCGAAAAACGACAAGAACGACGCTTCATTGCAGCAATTTGCATTTTAAGTTGCTAATGACAAAAGTTATAATTGCATAACGCTCAGCGTGGAGTACGGTTCCTGTGCCTCGACAAGGACACAGAACCAAAGGACACACACACGCGAGCTATAGAGCTGGAGAAGAAGAAGTCAGCACGAAGGTGTCAGGCGCTGGCCCAAGGTGCTGGCTGGCTGGCTGGCTGGCAGTGGGCACATTCTGGCTGTCTGGCAACGCCGCTTGGCAGCCGGAAATGAAAAGTAAATCAAATGAGTCGCTGCCGCCAGTCAGTGCGCACTTGATGAACGCTGTCCGCCGCTGTTGCCGCACGATGTTGCAACACAGCGCTGGAAATTGGCATCGTTGCGCTGTCAGTGCGTGCTCAAGGCACAACACACACACGCAACACACACACGCACACACACGCGAGTACAATTGGAGCAGTCGTGAACTTGCGTGGCATGTTGCAGTTGCAAATGTGCACTTCATAAACGTGGCATACACCTGTAAGCTCTGACAGATCCGTTGTACCGTAGCTTTTATTCAATTAACCGACTTACGCACTCTTGGGAAGTGTTGCCTCTGGCTTTTGAATGCGAATAACTCTTCAATCGCACAAAATCTAAATAAATATAATGCTTTCCTTATACAGTCAAAATGCGTTTATTCGTTTGCGATTTCAGAAAAACAATCTATACACAACATTTTGTTTCTCTAGCTCATATGCTCTTTGAGGCAAGTGGCGAAATAATCCACATGGTAAATAGTTAACTAAATGTTAAAAAAAATTTAAGCGCTGCCACCTGACAACGTAATATAGCAGATGCAGATGCTTCCGTGCAGGCTGCACTGCCAACTTGCGAAAAAGTGCTACCTATTTACTACCTACTTCGAAAAAGTGCTGCCACCTTAAAAAAAAGTCATGCTAGTTTACTGAAAAAGTGCTGCCAACATATTAGCCTGAAGCTGCTCTGCTTAATTATAATTGTTTATAACTTATAACTTAAAATTATCCAATCGAAACTAATTAAAAATTAAATGAAATTTCACCTCATGGAAAATGTACATTTCAATACTCACAACAAACATGAGCTTATGGACTGTAAACTAGAGCAACACACACACACACACACAAACAGAATAAACTTAATTAAATATTTTTGGCGAAAATCAGAAATAGTATATGTTATGTAATTTGCAAAAGTGTTTAACATAATTTGGCGCTGAGCGGGTCAAGTTTGGGGCTCACGGGAGTAGCCAAAATGAGGTGGCAAACAAATTGCAGCCGCAAATGCTTCAACTCTCTCTTTCACTCACCTGCCCCAACCTACAAATACATAAGCTCTTCGGTGAAAAATTCTGTTCTAAATTCTATATGAAATTTAAACTATTAACTATTAAATGCTAAAACCCTTTCATAAATTAAACATTATGATTTAAATACAGCATACGAAAAGATAATTTTAAAATATATTTCACATTATCTCTGATATATATGAAGACTTCAATTAACATAAATACCGTCGAGTTACTCAAGTGAATATCAATCATATGAACTTGATAAACATATACAATAGAAATGTTATATTTCTTTGTTAAAATCGTTGTAACAGCTATTTCAACAGCTCTGCCTTATAAAACATTAACTGAAAACCGAAAAATCAGTTTCCGAGTAGAGCATCGCGCATTTGACGAAAAATCTTGGTTGCAATAAGCTCGAACTTTTTTTAACTACAGCTTTTTATTGTTGTTGTTGTTGTTGTTTTGTGGGTCGCCGCTTTGAGGTCACTTTGACAACTGCTACCGCAACTGGCAGCCCCACTTAACGGTAGACAAGCTTATGGGGCTGGCACGATACGGAGGGGCGGGGGTCAGGCAACGGAAGAGACAAACAAATGCCACTTGTGTCGAGTATCATTTAAGAAAAATGTTAAATAAACTAAACGAAAATGAGAAGCGAAAAGAGAGGCAGCAGCAGAAGAAGACGAGAGCGACGGAAGGTTAAAAGTCACAAGCGTATGAGCTGCAAAATAAAGCCAAACAAAAATTGCAACGAACGAGGAGGTGTGCGTGTGCGGGGGGGTGGTAGGGGGTTGCGGGTACAGAAAAAAGGGAGCGGGTTGGGGTAGCTTAAAAATTAGAAAAACATGAAGCAGGTTGGGGGCTTGTCACGGGGCGCGTCGACGGAGCTGAGGAGGATGCTGCAATGGAGCTTACCAGCCAAATGCTGTGTGTATCAGCTAAAAGCATGCACATACATGCATTTACACACACACACACACACACATGCTTATACATACTTAATTTTTTTTTTTGCGCTCTTATGCCATGCTCTAGCGTTGTTGTTGTTGTTGTTGCTGCTGCTTTTGCGGTTTTGTTTTTAATATTAAGCGCTTTAGTTGACGCTGACGCTGCTTGTTTTCTGTTTTCCGTTTTTATAGTTTTTGGCAGGATAGCCAAGCAACCCCCCACACCCCCACCCCCACACACACCCTGCTCCAACAACGAAAAACACAAAAAAAAACAGCAAAACAACTTCTAACGCACACTCAAGTGTGATTAGGTTTGTGTGTGTGTGTGTGTGTGTGCTTGAGTTGAGTTTTGTGAGCTTTGTGTAAGCTAAGCACATGGCAAAATGCGAAAGTGTTTAGCCAGCAGTCGCCACAAGCCCCCGCCCACCCACCTCTAGGCCAACTAGCAACCCCGTAGCCCCCCATAAATAAAAAATATCAGAGCAAAAACTCTAAAAAGGCTAGCTGGGGCTGGTGGAGGAGGAGGAGGAACAGCAAAAAGCTAGCTAGAATAAAATATAAATAAATGTGCTCGCAAAAGGCAAATCAAAGGGCGCACATTATGCATATTGCATGCCCCGTGCCACATGCCGCATGCCCCGTGCCGCTTGCCGCTCAGGTGGCAGCTTGGCCCAATCTTTGTATGCAACAGCAGCCACAGCTGCCACAGCTGGAAACGTGTGCATAAATTAGTAATTTGCCACGGTCCAACAAAAGCCCTGCACCCCCTCCCCCAGCTCCCCCTCACCATCAAGCAAAGCAAAATACTTGCCGCATTGCGCAGCTTATTTCTACCTTAATGCCATATCAAACTATATATAAACCTAAGCCCGTATCAATTGACATACGCTAATGTGTCGCAAAAAATGCGATTGCAAAAGTGAAAGTCAATAAAGAACTGCATTTGCATTTGATTTAAACTCGCTTAAGTGCACTTCAAATAAGTGAGAATGCTCTGGTCGCCGACTAGCAGATACTCTGTACCCAGTACCCGAAATGCTGCTGTTCATTATCTAGCTTTCTTTTATTCATCTTCCCTTTGTCCGGCACTATGAGAAGTGCTTTCTTAAATAACTTCGCTTTTTACAGTCCGATAGTAAGGAAATAGTTAGGCAAAATTAAATATGGCTGTCTTATGTTTATAAATACCAAGGCGCAAGACTCTGGCTTTGAAAATCTCTTCTTTTTTAGTTCTAGATGGAATGGTTTTTCAAAAGTAAAATATTCTTTAAATTTAAATGCCCTAAAAACCAATTCATGTTTATTAAGCTCTTATAGTCTTTCAGTCAGAAAAAGTAAAAATCGATATTATGAGAGTAGACATTGAAAATCTTTATAGACTCTTCCTGCTTATGGTATAGGATAATTGATATTTCGAATTTCTATCCATTAGCTTTTGCAACTTACGAGATCGAAGCGTGTTCTTACGACGGCTAGATCGACTTATCCCAATATCAAAAAAAAAAGAATTTCTTCTGTCTGTTACATAGATTGGCATAAAACCAAAATACCCTTTTATTTAACTTTTATGTGCTCAGTGTAACAAAAAAAACTCAAGTAACAGCGGTAAGCACTCAATATTTGCACTCGAGTAATCGCTCATAAGCATATATAATGTTATGTATATAAAATGTTAAATACATGCATTTAACTTGCAACACATAGATGAATATAAATACATAAAGTAAAATATATACTCATAAAAAGGAGAGTAGAGCTTGAAAATAGCATGTGTCCAACTATTTACTGACTTTTTTAACAATCATTTGCCTTCACATAAAGAATTTATGGTATAAAAGCAACATCAAAGTTGAAATGTTTATTGTCTTTATTCTACGAACTCCAGGAACTCCATTGTTTCCAAGTATCTATGACAGCTAGATAAAATGCTGGGTTCACATATAATTTTTACTATAATAAAATGAGTAACATTTCCATAAAATGTCAATAAAAACTGATTGTCATATGATGACAGTTGCCCAAAGGAACTAGGCAAAGATTTACATATAATATGGGAATTGAAAGGTTCAGCTCGATAAATTTAAATGCTACAAAATGTAGAAATATTGAGAATATTTAATAAAATTATATTGAAAAAGATCGATATCAAAACCAGAAAGCTGTGAAAAACTATATTTACTACAATTTCTCGATTTTTATTAAATTATATTAACAATAAAATAAAATACGCTATACTCTATAAAATGTTTAACTCTATGCTCTCTAATACTAAGTACACATAACTGCTGTGCCTTAAGACACCTCGTAAAAGCAATTCATATAAAATGAATATGCCCCAAGGCTCAATTTTAAGTACTTTGCTTAACAGAGGATCTGTGAACTAGTCCTTAGATGGGCACAATTGCCGTTTAGCGTCGGAGTTCTGACCGGGCCTCAGTTGGCCAGCACATGTCCTGCTGGCACTGCAGTACTTCTGCCATATGAGATAATCATATTTCTTTGCCAGTTTGCTGGCGCTTAACTTCATTTTTATACACTGTACACAAAGCGCAACCGGGTATATTGATTTTGTGAAGTGCCCGAAGCAGAAGTCTTCAAAGGCATCAGAAAATGTGCTAAGCTTTTTAGGCAAGGCTTGACTTCTCTAAACATGACCTGCTCTAGATATCAAGATCAATATCAAGATCATGATCATGATCAAGATCAAGTTAGCGTCTTGGAGGGGATTATGCAGATTATTTAAGATCTGTTCTCACTCGTTATTAGAGCTTGAACAGGGTAGGGCGCCAGCGTTTGCAGCCCATTGAAATGTTCTTACTTGTTTGTTTATTTGCTTTTCTTTCTGCTGTGCCCACAACAGTTTCCAACTAAATAATATGAAATATGTACAGGCCCAGGCTGGCAAATTACGAGCTGGGGGTTGCCTTGTGCAGCGCAGCAGTTGCCAGCTGGCAGTGCAGCAGCCAGCAACAGCAACAACAACTGGAACAACAGCAACAACAACTGGAACAACAGTTGCAAAGAGAACCGCAGTGCAACTAAAAAGAAAAGTGCAAAAGTAGCTGGAAAACCCAGCGACAACAACAACAATAACGAGAAAAACAATGAGAAAGTCAAATTAAATTTCGCATAATTTTGTCATTGTTGTTGCTGCTGCGCTTTCGTTTACTTTTTGAAAAAGTTTTTGTTTTTGCGGCTTGGCGCAACTTTTTTGCCCGCCACATGTCGCATTTTGCCAGCTTTTATTTTCCTCATTTTTTCTATTTTTTTTTTTTTTGTATTTGGCGCAGTTTTCTTAGTCAGCTCTTGCTGCATTTCATTTGATGGAAAAATTACGAGCCGAACTTGAACCAAATACGCCTCTACCCCGGCCCGTTGAAGTTCCGGACCAGAAACAGCTGTAAGACAGAAATGATTTTCTGGGCCAACAGTTTTTTTTTGTCATCTGCTTGGCGAAAACACACACTCACACAAACACAAATCAAAAGTGACCAAATGAGGCGCACGATTCTAATTAGTTTGTCCCACCTGCCACACCCCCACCCTGCTGGCCCCGCTGCCCCGCTGCCCCACACTCCACAATCAGCAGCGGAAGCAGAAGTTTGCCTCTGCGCGTCGAGTCGCTATTGTTGTGTGCCCGCGTCGCCGTACACTCAGAGAAAAAGCTCTATAATTAAATTCTATTATAACTGACATTGGCGACATTTTCTTCATAAGATCCTGTAAAGATTTGGTGGGTAAAGTTTCGGGTTAAAAATTAATTTCTAAGAATAAAAATATATTTAAGACGTGTTTCACACTTTTTACAGAACTCAGGCTTCCTGGGTGGAAAATAAGATTTATAATAAGATTTAATTATATCAAAAGAAATCTTGAACTGGAGCTGACCCTGTTCCCTAATAGTTAACAAATTTTTTGGGATCGCAAATTGTGACATCCATAATATCTCATAATTCAACTATCTGATATTTTCGGCTTATGCTCACGTAATATAATAATTATTATAATTAATTATATATTACAATTATATGTTATTATAATGCATTGTCCACATTTCTCTGCGAAATTTTATATTTTATTATATCTTAATAAATATATAAATATATTATTTTATTGCTTACATTTATTTTTGGTGTTAGGGAATTTCTCAGCTTTTCCAAACTAAACCCTTAAAAATGTCAATGTTTTTGATGTCTTTTCTCGCCGTGTAGCAATTAGCCAAACACTGGCCATGTCCATGTCCATGTAAGCAGGCAGCCCCACCGTTTAAGTCGAAATGTCACCAGTCCAGTCAAACCTACCCCACACCCGCCAACCCCCTCCCCCACCAAACCAACCACCTGCCCGCCATCCTGCTATAGAGCACCTGAAACAATGGGACAAACAAAGGGACTCGAGCCCTAATCTGCACTAAATTGTTGTTTATTTTTTGGCTTTAAACGCTGTGTTTAGACCCGGCCAGAAGCGCAGAGGCAGAGGCAGAGTCAGAGGCAGCCAGCCTGTCGCTGATTTGCGTGGCAATTGGCCATTGAGCGAGCGAGGCTAATTAGCTGGCGCTTTTTGTCCACTTTCCGGACGCGCCATGGAGCTGTACCTGGCCGGGCCAATATTAAAAATTAATATGTGAAATGCTTTGCATAAAAGGCACAATGCAAATGCATATTTATGAGCTACTCAAAATGTTGCAGCCCGTCTGCTTTGTTATTAACTTGACTTAAGCCACAGTGAAAAGACCCAAAGCTAAAAGATTGGGAGATTGGCTGATTAAAGTGACTTTAAGTCGCGAGTCTTTTATAAGGAGAGCTTTCATTAGGGTGTACTTAGGAACTTACAAATTGGGACAGTTCGATAAGTTGGGACCTCTTAAGCCAGAGTAGTGCTGCCTTTCATTAGCATAATCGAGCAACTCTTGCTCAGCTCGCAATTAGACTACAATTAGACTACCTTACGACTTATAAATGTTTACAGGGTATACAAAGTTGCGCAACAAACGTCATATATCACGCCTAGCACCTACTAAAGCAGCATCTGATCCATGTCACCGGGCACAAGGAATGTTTCCATTCATTTGGCATCTAATTTTTGCACTTTGTCGTAGCACAAAGACCGGCAAATGTGCACCTGCATTTGTGGATGGCAGCGAATGGGCTGGATGGGGCTTGAGGGCTGCTTTGGCTGCAATGTCAGTTGATATTAACGGCTTTTGACTTGGAGTAGAGCAGACTCAAAGGATAGTTTGGCATTCTTTTGGCCAAATTGTTGCAGTGCATACTTTTTGGGGCGACAGCAGTGACAGGAGGGTGGAGGCTGCTGCTGTGGCAGCCACAAAGTTGCCTTCAACGGGGCATAAAATGTAATTAGTTGTAATTGATTTAAGCACAAGTAATGTTGATTAAACGGATGCACAACGCGCGCATGTGGCTGTTGATATGACAACAGACGCAAAGCCTGCAACATTGTGGCAACATGCACCAGGCGCTTAAGTGCATGTGTGTGCGTGTGTGTGTGTGCTCTCTGAGCTGATGCGGCGATATGAACGAAAGTTTCTTGCAACGCGCGTTGACACTGCACAACAAAAGTCGTGACAGTGTGACATCAGCGTTGCCAAAACAAAGTACAAAGTGCAATTGTTGCAGACGCCCCACAGCTCCAAAAGTAGCGCAACACCCACAAGACAAGTTCATTTCGTAGAGACACGCACAACAGGCGGCCAACCAAAAAGACCACATGCAACAACAAAGCAGAATTATCTGCGGAAAGCTGTACTTTAAATATCCTTTTATAAATTGGGCAAATATGCAACGACAGCTAAAATGTATTTGTCGACCGATTGTAACTCTGGAAGCTTTCTCAAGGGATAAAGTATATGACTGATAAATATAATTTAAATATTGGTCAACTTAACTTTAAGATCAGAAATGTTACTTCTACAAAAACTCTGTCCTCGACCGATTCTAAGAGAATGTAACTTATATAAGGATCACAGAAAAGCAATTGGTGAGTTTAGTCAACGTATCCTGAAAACAAAAAACCTGTTTCATGTGAGAGCTTTGCGTATATCTGTCTGTCGGCTTGTCTGTCTGTCCATCAAGCCGTCGATCAGTCAAAGCCCAAAAAAAGAGAAAAAGGCCAAAATATAGCTATCTCAATTATTGGGTTATATCAGAAGAAATTCAACCCCTATCTCAAACTATCGATGGACAAAATTGAAAGCACAAATCAATTAACAAATATCGAATTAAAGTACCACAATTGTTAGAAACAAATATCTAGAGAAAAAATGCAGGAAGCTGTTTGAAGCAAAGATTTATATATATCCTATAGATATAGCAAAGAATGTTCATTTACTTGCGTAAAAGTGTAGAAAATTTGTTGTCGTGCTTTTTAAAAATGTATCTATGCGGCCTTTTTTAAGTGCCTGTCTAGCCGACTAGTAGTACATACCAAATAAAAGTTAATTTAAAATTAATTTAAATTTAATTTAATTTTACCGACTGCAGCAAAAAGAACAGATCTATGTCAACTTTTCAGACAGATGCTTAGATGGACTCGGCTATTAATCATCATCATCAAAAATATATATACTACATGGCATAAGAGAAGACTTTTTTAACGCGTCTCACCATTTGCAACTTAATGGGAATAGCCTTTTCCAGGGTATTAAAATGTTCAAGCGACAACAGAGTTGGATTGGGGCTACTGCGGCTACTTAGCTGCAGTTGAGAGGGCCCGACAGCCAGGTGCACCCTTGCATATGTCACACTTCCAGAACAGATCCCCTCCCACCCCTCCCACTCTCTCCTGATCCACCCTAACCACCAACATTTAAGACCAGCTGGCGCTGTGGCATTTGTTTGACTATCTTTAGTTATTTGTACTCGATGTGCGCTAATTTGATTGTGTTCGTGCGATAAACACAAGAAACGGTCGCTTGGACTCATCTGGAGCTGGAGCCCGCGCTCAAATAGGCCTCGCCGCCCAAATTGGTAAATGGCGCCTCCACAAGACGCCTTCGTGCATACATCCGGCGGCAAATAATGTTTTTAGGGGGCAGCCGATCTCTCTTCTGCGATTTATTTGCCAAGCGTAAAAGACAAAGAGCCAAAGCAGGCAACCAAACAAGCAGCCAACCAGTCAGCCTTGAAGTGTAGGCCAAAATGCAGATAAGAGAGCCAAAGCCAGAGCCAAAGCAATTGAGCCGAGCCAAGTAAAGCAAAGTAGAGGAACAACTATGTAAAGTAATCAAGGAAACGTAAACGGAAAGCGTCTAGGCACAAAAACACGATATCTTAATGAAGTATCGATTGCGTCATTCCCAACGCCACCAAAGGGCAACCAGCTCCAGTATCCTCCTCCTCCCACTCCCCTCTTGATATTGTTGTTGCTGTTGTTGTTGGAGCTGTGTGGGTGCTTGGACCGAATTGAAAGGCATTTTAAAATGACATTTCCAAAGAATGGACAGTGGTTCCAGAGTCCCAGAATTTGCATACAAAATCACAGGCAAAGGCACAAAGATAAAAAGTGCTGACGCCTTCTGCTTGGAGTTTCTCAGAAGCCGGTTTTATTTACCTGGAAAATCATTCTTTGAAAATCTAGACTGCCGGGCAGATTTGCAAGTGGACACCTGGTTGTCTCTATAGAATGAGCAAAATGAGTCAATCAGTTGCTTATCATATAAAAAAATGTTATATCATTTGTCAGAGCAATACCCCCTACACCTCCTCCACTTATTTCAGACACAAAAATATGTTGACCTTAACCTTACTCTAATAGGCCAAACTTAATTTAACCACTTCGTAGCCTAGCCCTTGGCTGATCTCAACCTGGGAATAGCCTCTCTAAATTATCTAAAATACTTTCCAAATAAACTTATTCTAACCTAATCATAATTTCATTCCTGGAACATCTTCAAATAACTGCCTTTTTGATCTACCTTAAACGTATTGGTCCTTGCATAACCAAACATCATTTAAGTTTACCCAACCCTACCTTAACTCAGAAAAAAAATAGAACAAAATTGAACTAAGATTTCTAAACAGTTTTAAGAGAAAATAAAATAAATACTGTAATTTAGAGAACTATACATTATCTTAATATTAAATCCTACAAATCTACTTTTTTTCTAACCCAATCTAAGCTTACATAACATAGACTTCCTTGCAACCAGAAACTCTAAATATCACAGTGGACTAATTAGTCGATCCATACAAACATATGTAAGCCTTGGAATCGGAAGCCTATTCAAAATGTTAAGATAATACAATATACTAGATTATAGTATGTATATGGTAGATTAGATATATACAGTATATTGTAGATATTACAATTTCTTACCATAGTAGACTTATTTTAATTTCTTTTCATGCCTTTAACAGAGTTTTGGCCCCACTGTCTTGTGTAAGGGGTTCACTCAACGCTTGCCCTGGGCACACTTTGAATTTCATTTGCTTGTTTAGCTCTTATCGGATATTTGGCACCGTCTGGCCACGGGCAGTTGGCCTGTCAGTCAACCGTTGATGTTGGCCTATCAATGCTGGAAGATTACGAATGCGCCGCCATTTGCTGACATTTGACATTTGCGTGGGCCAGGTCATAGGCGTGGGCGTGGGCGTGGCAGCCGAATGCAACCCGCCCAACAACGCGCGGCACGTGTGTGTGCCCCGCCCACGCTTTGGTTTAATTATTTAAAGTGCCAAAAAGTTGGATTTGTTTGTGTTGCTTCTTCTAGCTGTCTAAAACACGCATACGAAATCCCAAATGAGTTCATTTAAAAAACAGAGGCAGAGAGTGGGAAAGGGAGAGGGAGAGAGAGAGACAGAGTCACCTGCACCACGTACTCGGGCAGGTGGAGTCGTGCGCTCCTTGCTAAATATTCAATAAGCGGCAATTTTTGTAGCATACAAATGGGCGCATTAGGGCGTAATTTACAATCGGCGCCTGGCGGAGCTACCGAAATTGCGCGCACACAAACACAAGACTCGACTGTGAAGTAGCACACAAAAACGTAGTTTCAGTCCAAGTGTGTGTGTGTGAGTGTGAGTGTGTGTGTGTGTGTGTGTGAGCAATTCTGCATTCAGCAGCTTCGACTCGGCGTGTGTGCATAACCAAATGAGTCAAAAGGGAAACATTAGTCATGCCAAAAAATAACATATATATATATATATGCGCGATGGAAACAGCCAACCAGCCCGTCATGGCATACCATGGCATACCATGGCATATGCAGCCCTTACACTTAATAGCTGCCAAATCGAAGTACCCAAAACACATTCAATAATCGGCTTTAAGCACTTTAACAGCCAAATTGCGAATACCATGAACTAAGGCTGCAAGCCAAATCGCAATAATATTTACTTCATTTTTATTTTATTTGTAGCAGCCCATGAAAACCAGTTGCTGAAAAATAAACAGCTGAATCTAAGCCAGATCCGACAGCAAACCGAATCTATTTGAATTCATATTTACTCTTCTTTTTTATGTACTTATATTAACCAAGCCGCGAAACGAAACAGTGGCTAAAAAAATAAACAAAACTAATGAACCTTAGTACGAAAAAAACTCTAAAATGAACCAGTTGTTAAAAAATATACAGCTGAACCTGGGGCAAATCCAAAGGCTGCTAACCGATTTGAATTTCGGAATTTATATTTACTTTCCTTATTTTAAATAAACCAGTTGCCTTAGAACATAAAAGCAAACCCCAAAATGAACCAGTATCGAAGACTTGAAGACGATACAATTTGAATTCCGGAATTCATATTTACTTGCCTGATTTTATGTGAACCGAAGCTTGAAGTGAACCAGCTCTTATAAAATAAACAAAAAGAGCTGAAAACAAGCCTTGAAATTAACCAAATACTTAATATTATACAGCTGAACCTAAACTTGATCCGAAGGCTGCAGACCGAATCGATTTCAATTCCGGAATTCATATTTACGTACCCTTTTATATGAACCGAACCTTAAAATTAACCAATTGTTAAAAATGAAAAACACTTTAACCTATACCAGATCAAAATAATTGTTTACTGTTGTTATGAACCAAATCATAAAATGATTCGGTTGATCAAAAATGATCTGAGCTAAAGCCCCAATCAAGCCTTAAAATAAACCATTTAAAAAAAAAAAAAAAACTTAACCCAAATCGGAACTGAACCATTTTTAAGTATGGCCGCAAGCTAATCCGGATCCTGGAACTAATTATTATTTATTATTTAAGCCGTGAACAACTTAACCCATGTTTGAACCAAATATTGAAATGAACCAGTTGATAAAAATAAGCTAGAAAAAAAACCCGAACTAAAACCCGTTTTTCTTAAAATGATTTGCCCCAAAAAAAAATTAGGTATGATTGTTTTCACCTAATTTGTTTTTCACCATGGCGACTTCGAGACCGACCACCAAATATATATATATATATATATATTTTTTTTTGGTTTACGGCAATTCTATCAACACACGCTTTCAATTAGTGCAGAAAACGGTGGAAAATTCAAGAAAATTCATTAAAGCTTAGACTGGGTCTGGGACAGCAGCTGGGCTGGCATCTGTTGAAATTGTAATAGAATTGCCCAAGGATGCCAAGGCAAATGTCGTCGGGGGCTGCTGGTGCAGATGGCTGACTGGCAGACGGACAGACGGGACGGACGGGCAGACGGGACGGACAGGCTGCTTGGGCCACCTGGCGGCTGGTTTGGGCCTGCCCTAACTTTGGTGCCTTGTTAGTAGAAAACAATGTCAAACTCATTAGTGCTCCCAAAAGGATTTCTTTAACAGTGTCGCCAAACAGTATATGCACACACACACACACACACTCGTACACACACATACAGCAGCGAGCACGCGCTTTGAACTTTTTTTCTTCGCATTTACTTAATGGATTAATGAGATTTTTTGTTTGCCAAAGCCAACATCTTGGCCCAGGCGGCGACTAGGCAAACGAGCAGGTGGCAAGAAGTAGGTGACTCGAGTTGGTTTTCTCTTTCTTCCACAGCTTCTGCGGCTGCTGCTGCTGCTGCTGCTGCTGCTGCTGCTGCTGCTCCCTCATTTGGGTAAACACATTTCATGTGCAAAGGTGCAAAATGCAAAAGCAAAGAAAGTGTTTTTAGGTTAAAAGTTTACGCACAGGATATGTATGCAACTTTTTAATGCTGTCTTTAGGTACTTTCAGATCTATTTAGTAACACAGTGAACGCAATTTCCCAGAAATTCAAATACCTTGTATGTATATTTTATTTAAATGATATAAATAAAGAACCGATAAAGCGACCACTGTGCACGAATTTTAAATTGGGTGCTTTTAGGTGTAAATGCTAATTAAATTATTACATATTTTTTTACTTTCACCGGCAAGAAGCAACTGTCAACAGTTTAAGGAAAAAAAATACAGCTCCCAAACTTATGCATTAGTTAAAGATTTAAATCCTCAGGTAACTCACCTTATTTGTCATATCTAACTAACGGAACAAATCCTTTAAGCTAAACATAAAGCAACTAAAAAAAAACCAACCAGTCTTTGAGCCAACGGAGCAAAGTGTATAAAAAGTGGGTTAGCGCTAGAGGCTCGACTATGAAATGCCCTGTAAAACAATTGACACACAAATACAAGAAATTAAATAAATTAAATTAAATATACATATGAGTCAATTGTTTTCTGCTGTGCAACTCATAACAAATCTGTGGTCTTTAAGTTCAGACCCTAAATTCTAGATAGCTGAATCAATTTTGATTTATTATTCAATTTATTTCTTAATTTACCAAATAAGACATGTGATAAAAATTCTTAGATTTTCTTCTAATATGTTGTTCCTGTTTAGAAATGTGCTATGATAAAATTGTTGATTAAAAAATTATTAACATATTATTAATTTATTTAAATTTATTTACTTATTTATTTATTTATAATTTTAATTTTTTTTTATATTTTTTATTTATTTACCTATTTATATATTTATAATTTTATTTTATTTATATTTATTTACTTATTTATAATTTTTATTTTATTTATTGCATTTTATTTCTTTATATTTATTTACTATTTCAGTTCTGCCTATAAAATCTCAGGCACTTGTATTTGATGTACCTTCCCAAGCTACTCAATGTGTCTACCCGCTTTGGTGTATGTGCTTTTAGAGGGTATTTGTGAGACATGCTTCTTGCGCTGTCCCGCTAAGCGAATGCGTAAAGTGTTCTTGACACCTTTTGCTGCCACACGAGCCAAAGCCAAAGCCCCAGCCAAAGAGAGAGCTCGCCCCTCTTTAGTGTCATAATCACCCACAGAGCAGCGTGCAGAGCTCTGACATTTGTTGTTGTTGTTGTTGTCTTTTTTTCAACACTTGACAGTCTCAGGCGCAGGACCTCAACCGAGCTGAGCTGAGCAGCTTGTGCCCACGGGGCCCAAGTCACACAAATGACTTTGAATTATTTGTTTACCTGGGCCCACCAAAAGCAAAGCGCTTGGCCAGCTACTGCAGCGTTATGTTTGTCCTGCTTGTCCCGATTGTCCTGCTGCTGCTTGGGCTACTGCTACTGTTGCCATAGTTGACGTAGCTTTTGCGGGCTACCAAGCCCAATGGTGCGTAACAAATCGCAGCCATAAACTGGTGAAGGCAGCGATGCTGCCGGCAGGTGGAGGTCCAAGTGCTGCCATAATAATTCACAATTTTTCACAGTTAAGTGTCAGGCGAAGGCAAAAAAGAATGCCAACAAAGTGTTGTGCACAATTGTCGGTTACTAAGCGGCGCATTAAATCAAACGAGCTAAAAAAAAAAACTGAAAACAAGCAAACACGGCCAAAATCCCAGACTTAACGCGCCGGCTAACGCTGCGTATGCGTGATGCTTGAGGTGCAGGCAGAGGCGGGAACAGGAGCGGCGGCACAGGTGCTGCTGCAGCTCGAGCACAATTACATGATTATGCATTTGCGTGAGCCATTTAAATGTCGTGCCCAGGCGGCAACAATCAGACGGCAAGTGGCATGTGGCACAAGGCAAACGGAGCACGGCCTGCGGCACGTCAGCAGAGCGCTTGGCGCTCATATAATGCTGCCGGCATTTATTTGGATGCCTGAGCTCCATGGGCGCCACTTCAAATGTCACCACAGACGTCAAATGCGGCAGTAAACAACAACAGCAGCAGCAGGCGGGGGCGGGGGTGGTGCAGCTAGCAAGAGACTGCCAACTGGCCATGCAGCATGACATGTGAAAGGCGGCAATGTCGCCGCATGCAGCACATATGTTGACTTTGGCATCGCAGCATTGTTGTCTCCACATCCTTGGCCATGTCCTTTGGGGCTGCTCGGCAAGCTGCACACTTGTCTGCGCTTGATATTTGTGTGCGCTATTTGTGCTTCTCGCTAGCAGCTATTTGTCATAGTTTTGCATTTGGAGTGCACAAAGTTATGTTCGGGCAGCATGACAGCCCCAATACCAAAAGGACCAACCATATTGATGGCTATTGACGCAAAGCAAGCGCCTATAAACAATCATCGTTCATTCTGCCTTTGCTGCCTTTTGCACTTAGATCTCAAAATTATAACTATTTCTGTCCAATTTATTTATGTCTTTATTTAAAGCTACTAATTGATTTATTGAACGAAACAGTGCAGTAGAAACGAATTTTGTTGGACCGTGCTTTATTCATGCTCCAAAATAAAGAAAATCGAACTTCGCAATAATATTTCTGTTTCTAAACATTTTAAAGAACATTTTTGGAAATTTACATATTAAGCCCAGAGCTTAATAAAAGCAACTATATCAGCTTAGATCCCGCAGGCAGACAGGTAAGAGTGCTCCAGTGGAGGGTGCCCGACTAGAAGATACCCTGTAACCAGCAACGAGCTTCTGTTTTAAACATGTTGGCTTCCATTCATACATTTAATACATTTTTATAAACTTTCAGCGCATAAATGTGGCAAATAATAACATATACTTGCTTTATTATGATTTACCAATATAAGGGTGATAACGAGAAGGTTTCTCAAAGCACGCTGTTAAAATGTCAGCAGATTGTTAGATGGTAATGAAAAAAAAACCTATCAATATCAGAGACGAAGAAATGATTGAGCCCAGTAGCTGCATTTAATGAGTTTTTTGGGCTGCAAATGAAAGCTCATGTCTGTAAATATTGTTTAATCAAGCCAGACGAAATTCGATTAGATTGAGGAGTTAAGGTCCTTGGAAGCCTATTGTTAGCCCGACTTGGCCACACGCTGAGAGACGCTTAAAAATATGTGCGTATGTGTGCGTAAATATATATATATGTAGTCCATATACCAAATTCAATAGCAACATTCGCTCCGATACAGATTTACGTATACAAGTTGAACGAAAACAAAAGCAAAATCCTTGAGAGGGAAAAACTTTTATGCAAAGCTGCTTTTGTTTCACCTCGCAAACAATGAAAGTCAAACAAGTTTGCCATAATTTATTATGAAATTTTCTATGCAATGCAATGAAAATGCACTTGCCCAAGTAATTTACAGGGCCAGTCAGCATATCAGACAGACAGGGGGGAGGGAGCTAGCTGCTCAGCTCAGGTGCTGGGCAAATAAATGTGCCATAAAATTGATTGAAATTGCATTGTGCGGCGTTTGTGCAACAGTTTGCGCAAAAACAAATAAGTTTGGCAGTTGCCGCTTTTGTTTGTGCGCCAAGCTAAAGAAGACCCAGCGAAAGAGCGCAAATCGACGCCAGCGTGTGCCCGAGACAAAATGCCGAACATGTAAAGGTGCTCCAGTCGGAAGTGCCCTACTATAGGAGATACCCTACACTAGCTATACCATAAATTCCAATTCAATTCTATACGCAACACACACAGCAGTTGTGCTTCTTCTTTCCCCAAGACCAAATTCCTTAAAAACTCATTCTTAAGTAACTTCGGCATTTTTTGTCTGATTGATTTGAAGTTTTCAGAAATTAATGAAAGCATTCAAATATGTGAGCATACGAAAAATCAAGATAATTTTCTAACAAAAATGATTTTTTTTTTATAGGGATGGGCTGAGGCTTCCAAAAATTAAATACTATATTGATTGATTTAAGTAAATAAATGTATAAAAATGTGTCGGGAATTCAGTTCAAGGTTTGAACCAGCCACCCGCCACATCTATGAACCTAACATTGGACTCAAACATTGACTTGTCATATTATTAAAAACATAAAACCAAATTATTTTAAAAATTTTCCGAAATTAATGAAATCGTTCAAATATGTGAGCATGCCAAAAATCCATACAATTTTATAACGTGTATATTTTATTTTTTCATATATATTTTTTAATACTATATGTATTATATAGGAGAGCATTCAGTGTTGTAAACATGCACCGAAAGCCCCAAATGATATTTTTCGACTTTTAGAAAATATTAGGATATATGGAGAAAATATGGACAGACGAAAATAAGTGTAACGCTTCAGTTCGTCATTCTGTTTACAGGTGCTTAACTTGACTATACCCTATATTTGAAATTTATAGGGTATAAAAGGATATAAAGTTTGCTTTTGTGCTGCTTGTGGTAGTGCTGACAATTTTTGCTGATTTAGTCGAGTTTGCTAAAGTTGCCACAAAAAGCAGAAGTGAGAAGACAAACAACGAGCGCGAACGAGAGAGAGTATATATATATAGAGAGAGAGAGAGAGAGAGAGAAGTATATAGCTATTCGGCTACAACTGCAACTTGCAAGTTTTAAACATTTTCATTAGCGTTAATTAATTTGAAATATGCATTTTTTTTCTCGCCCAGTGCGCAACGCAAATTACGCGCCAGGCGAGCGGCAGGCGGCCGCGGAGGGGCAGAGACGTTCAAATCAGATGAGTTGAAACCTCTTATGCTCGGTCTAAAAACTCAAAGCGCAGCAAAATGGACCACAGCAGACCCAGCGGGGAGGGGGGCACCAGCCAAAACCCCCAAAAAAAACCCATCCCATTCCGCGTCCGACAAAGCTGTGAAGTGAAGCGAGTGCCCAGATGGGGCCAGCCCATTGGCTGGAGCAGAGGCTGTAGCGGAGCCTGGAGCAATGGGGGGGAGGATGGGGCAACGGTTGTTAGTAAAACGCTTGCCGCACTTTTTAATTACGCGAAAAGCGGCTGAGCCGCGCAGTTTTGGCTTTGAGCGCAAGTTGGCAAAACCAACGTTAACGTCGTTGTCGTTGCGGCTGTGCAAAAACCTGGCTAAAAATCCTGGCCAAGCCTGGGCCAGCGCCGACGTCAAAGTCACGGCCGTGGAGCCAGCCAGTTGCAAAGATTTCGCCGCAGGCAAAAGCATTTAATAAGGGGCGTGGCTAGAGTTTGCAACGACCATGGAGAGGGACCATCGACAAACTGTGCAATAGAGATGGGGCGCATCCTGGATTGGGTGAAGAGTAGACGAGACGAGCAGGAACACGAGCTACAAATTTTCAAACACGCACGTGACACGCACGTTGACAAATTCGAATAGCACGAGATTCTCGATGATATAAACTACTTTTTATTTAGTAAACCCAAGCTTAGTATCTAAAGTGAAATCTATTGATAAATTGGTTTGATTTTTTAAGCAAATAATTTGAGCAAAATCTTATTAACCTTGGAATACTATATCATATATAGCTGCCGGAATGTAAGAAATTAATTTGGTCAGTAAATATAGAAATCGTCAATCAATCTACAATATTTTTTTTAAGTTTTGTTTAATTGTTCAATCTATCTAATATATTGAATACAAATTATTGATTTTATATGCAACATATAAAACATAATTCTTTTAATTACAAAATACTGTAAAATATATTTAAATAAGTAATTATTATAACACCCTGTCGTGTTATTTCGTCGTTTTCGTGTCAGTTCGTTTTAGCTTATGTGAGGATTTGTTAGCTCTTGTCAGTTCGTTTCGCCTCATTCGAAGTCGTGTTTGTCGTGTTAGCTCGTGTCAGGTCGTGCTACCTCATGTCAGGTCTTGGCGTCGTGTTAGTTCGTGTCAGTTCGTGTTACCTCATGTGAGGTCATGTTGGCTCGAGTCAGTTCAGTTGAGCTCATTTGATGTCGTGTTAGTTCGTGTCATCTCGTGCTACCTCAGGTCGTGTTAGCTAGTGCAGTTTCGTGTTAGTTCGTTATATTTCTGATCTAAACTAACATTTAACACGAACACCTCGTGCAGCCATGTACAAAATGCAAACACGACACGCGCTCAGCTCTAGTTCTAAGTGAGACTGGCCAAGTGGCCGGCGGATTAATTTCCACATTGCTGCGTGTACGCCACAGCAGTTGTTGTTTTTGCCACGCGTTGCATGTTGCAGCCATTCTACTTTCTGATGACAGCAGAGCGAGTGATAGAACCAAAGACGCGAGACGAGGCGAGCCGCGGGCTAAGCTGGGCATGCATTGAAATTCCAGCAAGATGATGGCCATTATCAACACTCAGGACTAAATTGATTAACCAACTTTAGCGGCACGTTAACTTTTATGGCCCAACGGCGCAACAGGGTTCAAGTGCAGGTCCAACTCCTGCCTGCCTGCAATCTTTATGAATAATGCGCTTACTTCTGGCCATAGGCAATTGCCGTACTTGGCTGTAGTTTTCAGCTCCATCTACCTACGCGCCGGGGCGAAGTAAAAAATTATGAACTACTTCAAAAATATAAAGTTACGGAACGCTGATTGCGCGGCGGGTGGGTTTACCGCCAAGCGGATGTAAATTAGAGAAATGCGCATGTGAAAGAATTTGTTATGATTTTTCCCTGCTTCTATTTTTTCTGCGTGCTTCACTTTAATAATTCAAGTGCCAGCCAGTTGCCTAATTAAAGCTACCAAAGTGGGCGTGGTCGCAACTAATGCAGGCCTGGCGTTGGCTTCGCACCACAACTAAATTATGCTGATAAAAATGGGCGCTATGTAAAGTCACGTTAGCGGGCCTGGGGCCTGGGGCCGAGGGGGGGTTTGAGATATGCACGACTTCCGCCTTGCATCCGGTCCAAAGTACGTGAGCCTACATGGCCAGCAGTCTGTGTTTGTGTGCGTGTCTGTTTTAGTCCAGAGTTAAATTTGGTTTAGTTGATTTAACTAAATGGCGACAAGTTTAACGAGTGTCACAGATGAGATTCAAAGCGAACCAAGAGCCACGTACACAGATTGCCCCCAGACACACAGGACAGCCGGAGAGCTGGGCCACTTGGAGGGGCCCCCCTCTCGTCCATGTCATTTGCCATATGCTAAGCTCTGGCCTAAACAAACATAGACAGGCGGACGCACACGCAGAATGGGCAAAGTTTTGAATAGTAAAACGCCCACATATTGAAATAAACGCTTTCGTATGTGGCAAAGCTAACAAATTTATAGTTTGGCATCGAATTAGCAAACGCTGCAAACGGGGGGCAGTGTGAGGGGCGCTCAGTAAATACACACAGAAAAATATGAATAATAAAAAGAGAACTCCTTTTAGTAAGTACTTTGTACGAGGCTGGCAAACCCAAAAACAAATAAAACTAAATAAATAAATAAAAATATGTTGGGAATTCAGTTCAAGGTTTGAACCCGGTTCGATTAGGCACATCTATCAAACATTGACTTCTCATATTATTGAAAACATATAAATAAAAATGCAATTCATAATCCGTTCTACTCAAAATATTGCAAGCATACTTGTCCTTGTTAAAAAACCGTTTTAAAACTTTATTATTTATTTTAATTTATTTTTTTTTTATTTTGAATCTAATTTATTTTTAATATAATTTGATTTAGTTCGTATTTAAGCGCGACTGTTTTTTGTTAAATTCATCCATGCTGTGTGTTGATTAATTTTTAAATATAAATGAGCTGACCAGCTATTTCTCTAAGTGTAAAATGTCGCTTACATACAAAATATGCGACAGCCAAGGACAAATTCAATATGAACAAATTGTTTGCATATAAGCACACACACATATCTAAGTAGCATAAGTGTGCGTGTGCGTGTGTGTATGTGTGTGTGTGAGTGCGAAGAGTCGTATTTGTATTTGAGTTCTTGTTGCTAGCCTTAAGACTTGAAGCTGGCTTCGAGTTCTCTGAATATTTAAATCTTTTATCAATGCTAGTCAAATGTGAATAAGACTCAAGCAACAATTTCGGGCACGCACTTTCTGATTTCTTTTAGACAAATTCCAAATGCTTTGTCGTCTGTTGTGAATTCAATTCAACTTAGATTTTCGTATGTCCTTCAAGTTGGTAATTTCATGTTATTTCGGCTTTGAAAATGTACAACATGGCTTATGCGTAATGGCGCATTAACAAGCCAATTTGTTTATTTGCACAATGGCGCTGGATTTTAATTTATTTCATTACAGAAAATTAGCTCGCTTATCGCCCGCTGAAATCGTAAGCCGCCCAACAAGGACAACACTTTGGCAAATTAATGCCCAAAAGGATACGCAACAAGACACGGCCCAAAGTTGCGGCCAAGGGCGAAAGTGAATGATGAGCCGAAATCACAAAATCACAAAGATGCTGCGAAAGTTCAAAAATGCTACAAACGTGCCACGCCCACAACGTTCGTCACGTGCATCGCGATAAGCAAAAAAGGACAATGCGGACAGTTGCTTTGGCGCGCATCCTTTAAAATAACACCAGCAAAAAAAATGATATCACAAACATGTGTATGTGTGCGTGTGTGTGGCTGCTGGCTAGAAGAAAGTTGAGCTGGAAATATGCTGCGGCTGAACCAGTTGGTCGCCATTCTTGGCGCCTCCCTTGCCCCGCCCCCAAGCAGCCTACTTTAGTCAGATGCGATTTCTTTTTTGTTTTGCTTCGACTTTGGCTTGGTTTTGTTTAGTTTCATTTTCTTATTGGGCATAATACGTTTGCCAGACAAAGTGAAATGCATTTTTACACTTTCTAGACTTGGCCAACAAACTGCCTTGATATAGATCTGACCTACTGTCCAGCTGTCCAAAGGAACTCACCTATTGTTGGCGTTATCTTGATCAAAATTGCTGCAGATGTTTAATTTCGCTTGGGGATATATCGAATATAAACTTTTCAGATTGAACTAATATCTCGAATATCTGTCGTAGAAACAAATGTTTTAAAATTGAGCTTTTATCTGAAAACGTTTTTATTCTTATACTTTTTTATTGCTTTTATTTTATTTATTTTACATTATTTGTATTAGTTTTTGAAAACTGTTTAATATTAATCTAACATTATTTTTATTATTATAATGTATCATTATTTTTTTTGCTTTTGATTTTACTATTTATTATTTTTTATTTATTTATTATTATTTTTAATACTATAAAAATTGTTTAATATTGGACTTAAGCTGGATTATTTTATTATTATTTTTATTATTATTAAATAATTTACTAATATAATTATTTTTATTATTTTTATTATTATTATTATTACATTTTGTTATTATTTTTGCTATTACAATTATTATAATGTATCATAGTTTATTTTTCTTTTGATTTTATTTATTATTTATGTATTATTATTTTTATTTTTTTCAAAAATTGTTTTGTATTGGACTTAAGCCCGATTATTCTCTTATTATAATATTATTATTATTATTATGAGTATTATTATTATTTGTATTACTTTTTGAATATTATTATGGCCTTTGGCTTAGACAATCCTGCTTCCATAAGCCTGGGATTCGAACATGGACATATATCATATTCATCTATCTCTATGCTCTCATATTCCATGACAAAGTTTGCCTCTTAAAAAATTGATTTTTATTGGATCAATCTCAATAGATGGGTTTAAATTATATAGATTTCTAAAAAGTAAATTCAATGGAAAGTAAATCTTCAAATTTCAAAGCTTCATAATCTCCCTCCCTTTAAATACTGCATAACAGAAGATTAGATCAAATAGTTAGGATCATATTTATAATGCGACAGGGTATTATTTTGAAAGGGTATTTCAAATTCGTCAGTGCGCTTGCAGCTGCTCTGCTGTCTATCTGATATCTTATGCTGCTTTTTTACATTTTTGTATTTAAGCCAAAGGATTATTTGCTTGGCTTAGTCCTTTGACTGTGTGCAGCGTGTTTTGTCTTTGGTTTGTTTTGCCTTCGCCTTTGCCTTTGCCAGCGCCTAAACATTCCGTTGGCGCCCTTTGCGGTTGTCGTTTCCCACACGAGTTTATCAGCGCGCGCGTTTCAAAGCACGACCTTGGATTTGTATCTGTATCTCTGGCTGTATCTTTAGCTGTAATATCTCTGTGTGCGTGTGTGTGTGTCTCTGTTTGTTTGTTTATTTAGGTCGCATTTGGGGGGCACAGATTAGATGGTTTGAGCCGCCTTGGCGCCAGAGCAGCTCAGTTAGTTTGGTTTATGGCTTAGCAGCTGTTTTTGGTTTATTAATTTCGCATTAAATTGTGCAATATTTTGTTTTTTTGTTTTTTGCTCCAATAGAAAATGGCGAAGTGAGAAAACTCAATTGGCTTTTCCGGGCGACTCAGGCATTCGTTCAAGTAGGCTTCTGTTTTTGGCTGGAGCAAACTGGCCATTAAAAATGTTGATCTCGAATCTATGGCACAATCTTTATATGCGCATTAAATCTTTGGCATATCCAATGTCGGGTATCTCTTGGCCAAATGCTTAAGCAACTTCAGAGCTCATTAAATGGCTCAATTTCCACGCGGCCTTCCATAAAAATGCAAATAGTTAGAGAAAAGCGTAAAACCAACTTCCTGTCATTTAACAAAAAAAATACAAAAAGAAAAGAAAGAAAATGAAAACCAAATTGCAAGAGAATTATGACCTCTATGAGGTCTAGGGTTTGGCTACTGTAAGGTAGGGGGGGCAACTCTGGCTGCTGGTTTCTGCCGCCCTCAGCGCTTTTTATGCCATAGATTTATGAGCTGAGACATGAAATGATGACCCACGTTTCAACATATCCTGTTCCGATCTATCTTTTTTCCTACCTCACAGCGCTCATTTTGCCTGCCTGGGCACTTTTTATGGTCCAGCACCTGCGGTCAGCTGAAAAGGGCTAATAAACTTGAATACAGTTCGCCAACTGATTTACATAAAATCAAATGCCGTCCGGAAACACCCAACCGCCCCCCCCTCCCCCTCCCCCCTTCTAGGTATTTTCATCAAAAAGTAATTGGATTTCTGGATTTCCGCTGTTTGAAAGTAGGCAACACGAAGACAGCAGAACGCCAACAATCATTTGATTAAAATTGTAAACTACCCAAAAGGAAAACAAAATGAAGACAATATCTAAAAATAACCTGTGCGTGTTTTTTATATCCTCTAAAAAACTATGAGAGAGGAGCCTGTAACACAACTAACAACATTTTGATTTGAATTTTATAAACATTTTAAACCATTACTTTGTCGACTAATAAAATAATATAAATTAAATAAATAATGAATTAGATATAATAAATAAATAATAATCATTAAATAATAATAAATATTTTAATTTATTTTTTATATATAATTAATTTTATTTAAGATAATTTATTTATTATATATTATTAAATAATCCCACTTATCGGGAATGCTTTTTCCTTGGCTTTCGCTTCGCAGCAACAAACCAAAGAAATGCATACAGAATAAAATCTAGATCCAATTGTTATGAAAATTTAAAAATTCAATAGTTATAGTGCTATTTTATTATTATTGTAGACTATACTATAACAAAATAGACGAAAACAATACCAAATCAATAAATTCTCCTGGAAGTTGTATGCAAATCCTCGCAGTTTATTTAAATGACGGGCTGACTTGGACAACTCATATACCCCATTAATTTATAGAGTGAGGTGAAAAAAAAATAGCATAATCTGGAGGATATATGAATGATACTGGACTGGAACCAGATATATCTGCTTTGTCAGGCTGCTATCCTTACACTTAGCTACTCACGCTTTCAGCCAATAAATAACTCAGCTTCTTTTTTCTCTCTACCTCCCACGCTCTCTTTCTTTCTTTCTCTCTTAATCATATCTGTACCTTCTCTCTCTCTCTCTCTCTCTTTTTATCTACCTATCGATGTCTCTATCTCTCTCTTTTTAGCTTTCTTTATTTATCTCTGTAATTCTCTCTCGCTCTCTCTCCCTCTCCATCTCCTTCACTCTCGCTTTATCTCTTTCTCTCTCTCTCCCTTTCTCTATCCCTCTTTATCTCCCTCTCTTTCTATTTATAGATTTTGACTATTTATAGCTATAATATAAAGATTTATTATCCTTAGTAAACCAGCACAATTAATTCCATACCTAATTGAAAGATTTCGCTTGACATTTCCTTAAAATATGCCCGCAATATCTCACATTATCTGTCTGGCAAATCTAATAATATTTGTTAGACAAATTGAAAACAATTCTAATAAATCTGTTTGCCAGCCCAAATCTTACCAAAAAGGATTATAATAGTACAAATCTTGATTAGGTTAACACAAATATTTGCTTTCCTTGGGTATGCCTCAGTCGCACCTCATCACACTTTGATAATAAATTAAAAATAGAAGTAAAAAAAAAGATTGCCCGCAAGTGGCAACAAAACATAAAAAGCAAAAAAAAAATATTTTAAAAAATGCATAGACAGAGTACACGGAATTGGTGGCAATTGTTGTCAGTTGTGGCACGCGAGTGCCACGCCCATCAAAACAGGTCACCACCCACACCTGGTTAATGCACCGTTAGCCCCAAAATGGCCGCCGGCTGTTGGTCAATGTGGCCAGGTTGGCGTCGCCGACCTTTTCATTATATTTTTGTGTGTGTGTGTGTGTTGTTGTTGTTTTTTTTTCTGCTATTTTTTTTTGTAGCAGCCGCAAAGTGCTTTGTTTTGGCTCGTGTCCCTTTTTGCGCTTACGCCATTCTCGTTTATTTATTAGCAATTTTATTAGCTATGAATTTGTTTGTTTTTATCGTAAAAAAGAGGCCCCAACCACATCGCCCAGCCGCAGAATACAAACAAAACAAACGAGAGCACGGCCAACCCGCCTACAGCTCCAGCCGCAGCTCCTGCTCCAGCTCCAGCTCCTGCTCCTGCTCCTGCTTCACCTTTGGCCCATTTCACTTGCAGTTCTCAAAGGGTATCAGTTTGTTGTTGTTGTTGTTGTTGTTGTCTTTAGCAGCCAAATGAATGTGATTTATATTTTCAATAATGAAAGTGACTACCACCGCAGCCAGTTCCGGTTTGCGTCTGTTTTAAAAACATTTAAATTTAAATATTTTTCTATGCCCTGATTTATTGTTATGGCCTGCAAAATGCTTTTTTTTTCTATTTTCTACTGTCAAACTGATGAGGTGGGAGGCGGGTCTGGGCTGGGTCGTGGGCGTGGCTGTGCTCGTTTCACGCCCGAGCACACAAAAGATGTGACTGGCGGCGCAATTATTTGTCTTGACTTGTCAGCCGAGGTGATTAAAACTTTGTGGGCCTTTCTTAGAGCACCGCCTGTCGGCCCAAAATACCGCAAAATGGGTCAGCTAATGCGGCAGATCTTTGTGGTAAGATAATCACAATAGGTGCCACAAGCTGAACAAAAAGTACAAGTACCCAAATCAAAGCAGAGTTTGCAGGATTTGCAGGCCAGCGCGCCTCAGTTTAATTTCAGATTGGGATGAATAACAGACTTTAGAGATGAGCGATTTTAGAGGAGGAAGAAGAGTTCGGGTTTACTCTCGAGGAAAGTTGTAGAACAGATTTTTGCTTAATATAGGTAATTATGGATAAGTACTCCAAATATCTTATAAATATCAAATACTTAAGCAACACCCGAAAATTCCCAGAATTACTCAAGTATCTCAAGATACAACTTGATTAATTAACTGACATGCTGTTCTTAAGTTTAAATATTTAAATTCATTTGCTTTTTTTTAGTTACCGTTACTTATATGAACTTAAGATACATTTATACATATTAATACTCAAGTATCCCAAAATAACCCCTGACTGATAATCTGAAATACTTATCTATCTTAACTTAATCAGTTTAAGAAAAACCCTATACAAACTATTTTACTTTAATTTAGATATTAACTACGATATTAACTAAAAATACTTCAAATATATTTCTAAATATGAATACTCAAGTATCCCAAGATACAAATTGATTGATTTCCTCTTCAATCTTAAATTTGAATAAACTTATTAAACTTATTTACTCTAATTTACTTATTAACTACTTATGTGTTCTATAAATACTTAAGATGATGTAAAGATAAATACTTAAAATAAAAACCGAAATATTCAAGGACACATCTGTTAAATTGAAATACTCTTCTATCTTAAGTTTGACTAAGGTAATATCCTCCATTCAAACTAATTAAATTTAATTTGGTAATAAAATAAACAAAAATTTTCTCGAAATACTTAAGATTCATTTATAAAGATAAGTGCTTAAGTATCCAAGAATCAACTGTTTTATCTTAACTTTTAATAAGATAAAACATATTCGAGCTTATTAAATTTAACTGAAATATTAAAAACTAACGTATGAAAGACTGTACTTGATAATTGGATCTATATAAAGATACATTTATGAATAAATTAATTTAAATAAATATATTTATTATGTTAACTTATTTAAAGTACTTATTCTAGCAATACTTAAATACAAATTAAATAAATGTATTTATTATATTAACTTATTCAAAGTCAAACTTAAGTATCCCTCAATACAGCTTAACTGAAGAACTGAATGTAATGCTTATATACTTCACTTTTTATAAGCCAACGAAAGGAAATATTTATAAAAAACAAAAAGAAAAAGAAACAAAAAAATATTTTTAATTTATGCGCGCGTCCTCAAAAATAGCATTATCGCTGCTTTATGCACTTGCCGCAACCCCAAACTCTTTGGTATTTTTTTTTTTATTTTGGCCACTTAAGCGCGACGGGGCCAGCCCCCATTTGGGCAGCTTCCGCAAACCGTTGCCAATTCATGGCTCGCTACTCGTGAATTTCGCTTTTATTTATTTTGATTTTATTTTCTCTCTTTCTTTATTTTTTTTTTTTAATTTTTTATTAAAACATGCGCTAAATGTTCCCCTTGCGGCAATTTAATAAAAATAAAAGCCAAAGAGCAACTTCAGCGGGCCCTGAGCCTGTTTCAAGCACAACACACAAACACACACATACACACCCTCACACACACACACCCACGCACACACACACACATTCGCCTTTCAGGTGAATGCGCGTGCATTAAATTTTCACTATTCACCTAAAAAAAAAAAAAGGAGAAAAAACCCAAAATACAAGCCAAGTGAGAAATAAAGGAAGCAACAAAAAAAAATCAAATAAGAATGTTGCAGACGCATACAACCGACTGCGCGATGCTCTGGCACAGTCAGATACAAAATATAAGGAAAGTCTGTATTATCCAAACATTTTTTAGCTGGAACTTAAGAGGGCTTCATATATAGTCTCTATGACTCTTAAAATGGAGTAGATAAAGGTTTTCATGATTTGCCACGCCTCCAAGTGAGAGTTTCCTCATAATTAGCCTAACAGATAACTTATCAGATATATTTACAAGAGTATATATATTGAAAAATGTTAAGATTCAAGCGTTCATGCGGTTAGAGGTAGGGGCAGGCGGCTGGCAAAACGAATATACCCGATTTGAGGTTGCGAACGAGCATAAACAGGATATCTGGCGCCGAGGCCGGGGCTAGGATACGTTGAATGGTAGGCGCAACGCCCAAAGTGTTGGCCATAAGTCAGCAAACATGAATAACAAATCAATTCAGTTTCAACGGCGCTGCAAATTCTTGAGCGCACACCCACACAGACACACACACACACGCTCACACATAGAACGGGACTCATTTGAAAGGTGCGAAAACGAGCTGTTGAAAGGCGAGCAAAGCAAAGCAAAGGCGCCGACACACACACACACACACACAAGGACAGGCGCTTAAGAGCCCGCCAAACAAGCGTGTGTGTGTGTTGGTGTGTGTGTGTGCGCCGCCTAGTTCGGTGTTAATGGCAGGCCCTTGTCCGCTGCGCGTCGGGCATTTTGAATTTTTAATGCAGGCCGCCCGCCTGCTTAGGCAGCTGCCCCCTGCCCCCTGCCCCCTGCTTCGAAATTGTGTTTTCAATTTTTTTTTTTTTTTAGGCATGTTTGCATACACTTACGTTGCCCGGCAAACTATGCATATGCATATGAATGGCTGCGCCTGTGTGTGTGTGTGTGGGTGTGGGCGGGTGTGTGTGTGTGTGGGGCTTGTACGACCTATGGCCCTGCTTGTCTCTCGCCTTTTTTTATGCCCTGTGCAAAATTGTCCGGTAATAAATTTTCAGCGTTTCCTGCCGACAAAGCGCCGCACTTTACAACACTTTTGGCATAAACAAACAAACACCACACACACATGTACGGACACGTATGCAGCTGGCCATGCGTGTGAATGGACTGAGTGTGTGCGTGTGTGTGTGTGTGTGTATGAGTGTAGCATGGCGTTCATGTAACGGAAGTTAAGTACACACTAAGTTGAGCTCGTGCGCTTGTAACGACGCTTCCTTCATATGTTTTTTGATACTCAGACACACACACACACACACATATGCAGTGCCTACTGCAGGTGAAAATGTTAGAGTTTTAGTTTTTTATTATTGTGCACACAGAAGCGCTGTCCAAAAGCTTAAAAACAAAACTTTCGCGCTATGCCATCAAAATTAATGTCGACATCCTTTGCCGCTGCTCCTGCGCATTAAGCCTCCTGATGAGCTACTGTCAATGTTAGTCTCTGTGCCCGTGTGTCTTCCTCTGTGTGTTTGTGTGTGTGTGTGTACATTTTGCATATTTTTTTGTTTTATGTACTTATGTTTATGGTGTTAAGTGCGTTATTCAAGTGTTGCATGTTTACGCAGCACCATGGCTACAAAATTGTCCTTAATAAAAGACCCTTTTCCCAGTGAGACAGACACAGAGATGAGCTAAATTGTGCGTCATTAATCAACGCTATGAACTGCATGAAAACGATTTAAATCAAGAGCTCAAACGCGCAGCCATAAAAAATGGTTTCTTTTCAAAGATACACTACTATTTGTGGCATTTATCAACACTACTGAATATATATAAATACAACAAAATATTTGATTGATCAACACTGCTTTTAAATACTTAAAGGCAAACCCAAAAGGAACTTTTGGTTGAACCAGTATTAATAAAGAAAAAAGAATTGTGTTTAAAACAGATTTGATCAAATAATCGATTGATCGACAGTAATTTTATATATTTAAAAGCGAATTTGAACCAGCGTGCCGGTTTGATTTGTAAGTTTGACTTTGTAATCCCATTCTTTGCCTTATTTTAAATCATATTGATAATGCATATAATTCAAATTAGTTTAATTAATTTTATATGCACATAAAGAGTATATACAATATTTTCGCCATTTCCGAATTTTATGGATGTTAAAATAATAAATTTAAAATATTCCGAACGAAAATAGTTTATCAAATCCGATTTGTTTAAGTAAGGTCGGGTTTGATTTAAGTTTTCAACTAAGATTTAAATACAAAGTTTTATTTCCAGGCTCTGTTCCGGTTGGCAGACTTTTTTATAATGTAAATTTCTGACCTTAATCAACACTATTAAATACTTAATGCAATTAAAGTTAAACATCTAAACGCAACTTAAGCGCAAAGAAACATACAGAAACGAGAACAAAACCAGGCTAAAATCTGTGTGTCCCATATAGCACAACCATTATATGGTATAGCATCTGAATTTTGTATAATATGTCATTGTGAGAAGCTGCTATTATGCACCCTTTTTGCTTAGTGGAACAGCAGCAACAACAACAACGACAACAGCGAAAATCGAGCACAAGTGTTTGTAGGCGTACTGTTTGTTGCTTGAGCTAATAAAACACTTACCAACACTGACACTCCAAGCTAATTATGCGCTGCCGTGTTGGTAGAGGGGCAGGCGGGTTTTAAGTAGGCAGTACAACATGTAGACTATGCATATCTAGGTGTAGCACCGTCATTAACTGTCATTACACAATTTCCATAAACAACAAAGGAGTGTGTGTGCCTGTGTGTGTGTGTGGCTGTTTGTGTGTGAGTTGCACGGAGAGCTGCAATAAAAGTTCTGGCTGATTGTGCCAGCGAGTGTCTGAGCCATTGTTTGTCTTTAGAAACTTTTTAAATTGTGTTAAATATTCCATTAAACAGAAAGCTTTTTTGTTTGCAACTGCAACAGTCAGTTGCACCGATGCCAGTGTAGATAAACTGAATGGTTAAACGAAGCCTTGCCCACAAAAACCCGGATGGTGGGTTGCTGGTGGGAGGGGAGGGGTGGGGTAGCGAGGGGTGGGGAGGGGTTGGCATCAGGCTGCACTTGCCGGCAGCTCGCACCGAATATAAGCCTGCAATTTTTATTATAATTTTATGCTCAAATGCACGACATTTTATGTGCATCCAGTACATATAGAAAAGTTTTGCTATCCCCTTACCCATCCCCAGACGACTTTATTATGGAGTTTAGTGGCGCATTAATTGAGCTGGCAAGCTTTTAAAATAATTGCAAAAAAAAATACGAGTTTCATTTTTTTTTTTATGTTATATGTTGCCCAATAGCTACTCTATGGTCAAATTGCGGGCATCAATTGATTAAACTATAGTTTCTGGGAAATATGAACGTTGCACAAAGTGCTTTTCATTTTTATTATGTTGCTCTATTGCGATAATTATTACTAGGAATTCTATGGTTAGGTTCTGTGTTGCACACTTGTCATGAATTGTTCATATATAATTATTTACTGTCTATTCTCTCTTACATTATCTTTTTGTTTTTATTTTAATTTAAAAATAAAATATACTTATTTTTATATATTTTACTGATGTGCATAAAGTTGTTATTTATTGATCTGTTTTTTTATCACTTTCTGTCTATCATTCTTCCTCGGTCTCCTAATATATATTCCCCGACCTATTGATCCCACTCTTACTAAATAGTTCTCTCTTTCTCCGGAACTCTCTCTCTCTCTCATATATTCGTCTCCTTTCCTCTCTCTCTGTCTTTCTTACTCCTGCTCACTTTTAATCATGTTTGCTCTCGTCGCATTTACTTCTTTTCTCCTTATTTCTCCCTTCTTCACATTCTCCCTGTTTTACTCTTTCTCTCTCTCTCTCATTATTTAGTATTCCAATCAACCAAAATTCACCTTTCTATGCGATTTTCTACTAAGAATTTGTCAAGCGAATGCTAGTGTCAATTTAGACCTACAGGATATCTGCTAGTCGAGAACTTTCGATAGAGCAATTGTTTTTTAATTTTCCTCCATACAAATATTTTAGTTAATCCATTTAATTTCAGTCCAAGTCAAATTTAATTAACATACAACACATTTTTATATTTATTAGCCAGTGTCCGTTATTTCCAATTTTAATTCAAATGCTGCTACAGAACTCGCCAACTGTGACGTCAGCAACATGGCGAACATGCGCACTGCGCAGCACTAAAAAATACCCACACACGCGTTTTTTCGGTATATTTTAGGCACAAATTGTAGCAGAGTTGCAACCGAGCTAAAAGCGAATGAAGAAGCACAAACAGCGAGAAGCAGCAGCAGTAGGCGCAGTGAGAATGTATAATTTAATTTAACTTAATTACAAATTTAGTTGGCCGCGTTAGATTTCATTTTTCGTTTTGCCCCACAGCGCCCGGCAGTACGCAGCAAACGTTGAAAAGCAACGCAAGGCAGGCACAAAAGCGATCAACGAGCGCTAGAACCGCTAACCATAGCACACACACACACACAAACACATACATACAGAGGAGGTGGTTGAAAGCGAAGAAAAAAAAAACCACAAGCAAAAAATGCAGCAGCTAAATATTAGCCGGGGCCGCCGAGCAGCGCGGGCGTTGCTGTTGCTGATGGCCGCCAGCTGTCTGATGGCTGCTGCCACAGCAGCCGGCGCTGCTGAGGCCGACATCGACGACTTTGATGACGACGGGATCGTTGAAGATGTGCAGGTGAGCCAAATAATACACAAGCATGCATACATACAAGCATATATTATCACACACACACACACACACATGGATACATGCGGCGGCCGGTTGCCACCGGCGCACAAAAGTACACGTCAGTAGCAACAACTGTTCTTGTTGTTGTTGTTTTTCTTTTATGTGGGGCGTTATGGGGGTTAATTGTATACGCGAGTAAAGTGTGACCGCAGTTCATGGAGCTGACCCGCGTTACAATTTCGATTTGCACTTGCATATATGCACATATGCACACATGCATACACGCATATGTATATAAACTAAGCCAACAAACTTGCGCAAGACCACCCCACCCCCCCTCCTCCTTGCTATCTACACGCGCTCAGCTTCTATCTCTCGCTGCGTCTTGATAAAAAAAAAAGTGTGTCAGCCGCGTGGTTTTTGTTTGTACCTTGTACCCGTATAAAGTGATTAATAAAGGGTATACTGCAGCTGTGCAGATGCATATGACTGATTTTGCAAGGCATCACTGACCACGTAAAGTATATAAATTCTTAATCAGCAACAACGAAGCGGTCCAGCCATGTCGCGTCCGTCTGCCTTGTCAAGTCAATTACCCCTTTTCCCAGAATCGTTGTCATTAATCAGCGCCGGCAAATCTCGCAGATTATCAGTGCTACGCTTTGCGGATTGCTTATCCCATTTTGAGTCTTGCTTTTTGATACGAATCGATTTTCCAAAGTTTGGGAACACTTTTACCAATTTCCACCTCTCGTTTCTTTTAGGAGGAACCCGTTGACAATCTCGGCGAGGAGCTGGTCTATGAGAGTCCCGTAATTGAGCCGAAAAAGTTTCACTTTGCCGATCATTTCGATGATGTTGAGGCCTCGCGCAAACAGTGGATCAAATCGCAGGCCAAAAAGGATGACATAGCCGAGGAGATAGCCAAATACGATGGCATCTGGAACTGGGAGCCGCCGCTGCGCATTGTTTGGCCCAAGGATAAGGGTCTGGTGCTCAAATCGAAGGCCAAGCATGCGGCCATTTCGGCGCGCCTCAGCAAACAGTTCGATTTCAAAGCGAACAAGCCGCTGGTGGTGCAATATGAGGTCACAATGCAGGTGAGTCAATAACCAGCCAGGGGTAGCCAATGCAAAGGCAATGTGGATTGCATCAGCCGCCGGATTGACTAATCCAATTAATAGCAACTAGTTTCACTAATCGACCCAATTTTCGTATTCCGCAGGAGGGTCAAGAGTGCGGTGGCTCGTACCTAAAGCTACTGTCGTCGGGCAAGGAAACCGAAGATCTCACAACGGTTAGTTGGCAGACAGCTGAAATATGAATTCGCTTTGTTTATTCCATGTTTATTTATTGTTTTTTTTTTCACTTTTGTGCCTGTGTTTTGCCTTAGTTCAATGACAAAACACCCTACACCATCATGTTTGGACCGGACAAGTGCGGCAACGATGTGAAAATGCACTTCATATTCCGTCATGTAAATCCAATTAACGGCACCATAACCGAGAAGCACTGTAACAAACCAAAGTAAGTGGACCCCCATATGCCGCACACACACACACACACACACACACACACATCCACCCGCCCGCTTGCAACCACCGTTTTGTGTGTGTTTTTTTTTTGTGCTGTGCAGATAACCCGACGCATCTATGGACGGTTATATATGCACATAGATTAACCCCATGCGCAACAGCTGCCCCTGATTTGAGTTCATTCACTTGTTATACCCTAACAGAGGGCACTACAATATATTCAGTTATTTTGTAACGAATTGAGGGAGACATGTATATATTCCTTGAGCCTTAGATATAGCTCTGCATGTCCGTGTGGAGTCTTAGTTGGAGACGCCCGGTTCAATATAGAACACTAAATCATATAGCTGGCATGGACAGCTTCCATTTTAAAGATATCTTGGGAAAACCATAAAGCTAACATAGGAACGATCGGGTCAAATATCTTGTTCCTGTATGAAAAACATTTTGGTTTAAGATATTCTAACCAAAGTCTTCAATATATGAGCAAAATTTCACTCCATTTGTATCTAAATTTAAATTGGCAATTATGGGGGTATTAAATTTTGTACACTCTCTTGTTCAGACTTTCACTTGCTATTGTTTTGTTTTGTGTGTTTTAGGAACCGCTTGGAGGAGCCCTTCAAGGACAAGCTGCCCCATTTATATCAGCTGGTGGTGCGACCGGACAACAGCTTTGAGATGCGTCTCGATCACAAGATCATTAATGAGGGCTCGCTGCTGACGGACTTTAAGCCGCCAGTCAATCCGCCCGCTGAGATCGATGATCCCACCGACCAGAAGCCAGCCGATTGGGATGAGCGCGAGAAAATACCCGATCCGTCATCGCAAAAGCCCGATGATTGGAATGATGATGCACCGCCACAGATACCCGATGCCAGCGCCAGCAAGCCCGATGGCTGGCTGGAGGATGAGCCCGATATGATAGCCGATCCAACAGCCACCAAGCCCGACGATTGGGATACCGAAATCGATGGCGAGTGGGAGGCACCACTTGTCGATAATCCGTTGTGTGAAAAGGCGCCTGGCTGCGGCAAATGGAAGGCACCGCTCATAGCTAATCCCGAGTACAAGGGCAAGTGGCGTGCACCCATGATTGAGAATCCCAATTACCAGGGCAAATGGACGCCACGCAAGATACCCAATCCCCATTTCTTTGAGGATCTCATGCCATTCAAAATGACGCCCATTGTAAGCAGTTGGAACCGTCTTAAATTTTGCAGATCTAACTATGAGCAATTATTATATTCGTTTAGAGCGCTGTTGGCCTGGAGTTGTGGTCCATGTCCAATGAAATACTCTTCGATAATCTCATCATCACGGACGATGTGAATGTGGCGCGCGAATTTGCCGCCAATAGCTTTGATATCAAACGTCGCTATATTGATCGCGAATCGGTAAGTTAACTGCCACGCCCACAAACACACACACAGCTATCTTGAATACAAACACAAATCAAAGCTAATATTCAATTGATTCTCCAATAAGAAAACTCTGTGGCATCGCCTAATGCGGCACATGAACTATAAGCCCGGCTGGTGGGCATTATATTTTCTCTATCTGCTGATACCCGCCAGCTGTTATATCTTCTATTTGTATCGACGCTCCAAAGAGGTCACTTTTCAGATATATTTTATATATATATATATATATATGTATACATTAGATAGAGCTGCACACACACACATACACCCGCCTACTGCCTACGCACTTTGCACCCTTATTGCTATTTGGTCATCTCATTTTGTAGGACTCATTGGTCAACAAGGTGCTTGAGCTAGCCAAGGCTTATCCCACGGCCTGGGGTATTGGCCTGGTCATATTCATAGCATTGACTGTCATCGGCATCTATTGTAGATTTGGCAAAGCTAAGAGTCAGGTAATGTTGCTAGGCAAATTATCCCAACTGTACCAATTTTGTGAAAATTATTCCTAAATACCAATAAATACAATCCCAACAGGACTCGGCTGCCACAGCTGCTGCTGCACAAGCCAAAAAAACGGATGAAGCACAGCCCGATGATGAGCCAGAGCCGGCTGCTGATGAGAACGAGAGCGGTGAGGAAGTGGATGCGACTGCGGCACCAGCGCAGGCGGCTGGTGATGCCAACAAGACAGACAACTCAAAGTCTAACAGTCCCAAGAAGAATAAAAAGTCTGAATTAGATATTAAAGAGCAGCTTAAAGAGCAGCAGGATGAAGAGCCCACACAGACTGAGGTAGGCTCTAAATGCAAAAATTTCTATCTTAGACAAGAAAATGTTAAATTTAGTAAAAAGACGGCTAATACCTTCTACCATACAAAATTGTATATAATGCTATACTAATTTCTTGCAGGAATCCACCACGAAATCCGCTCGCAAGCGCAATGTGCGCAAGGATTAGAGGGCGTGGCACAATCCAGAATATGTCTCGGATTCACAAAATACTTGAAAACTTAAACTAATTCCAAAAAATGTATAACTGCAACAACAACAAGAACAAGAACAACAACAAAAGTAGCAAAAGCATCAACATTTAATGTATCAACAACAACATACAACTTGTTTAAGATTCAAATGAACACTCAGTAAACTCATCGAGTACCCGTGCAAACACCCACGAATACAAATGAGTAGGCCTCAAAATACCAAAACTGTTGGTGGTAGTTCCATAGTTAGCGATCGCATGCAGCTGTTAATTAAAATGAACACTAGTTTATATATGGTTTGGTTTAGTCATCGTCCTATGCGTACGGCACGTTCTGTATTATTCATTGTATTTATGTTCGTATACTCTCCATATATACTATATGACCCACTATCTCCCCTTCCCCCCAAAAACTGTCTCATACACATGTCCAAGTTCTGTTCTCACACAATTTATATTAATTTTTCCATGTAAGCACACAAAAATAACATTAAATAGAAAACTAGACAAATGAGGGAATCAAAGATATATATCACGGAAACCAATAACGCGATACGTAGCATGCAGACAAAGAAAAACTCCAGTTAATGAGAGAGAGAGAGAGAGAGAAAGCGAGAGAGCAATGGGAAAATATCTAGTTTAATATTATGTAATTTAAACGAAATTTTATGAATACGCTAGTTATACTCCGAGTTTAAACAAACTTCATTTTTTCATTTGTAACAATGAAAATTTACAGCGAAAATAAAACTGAATGTCAAAACCAACTAACAGCTATATATATATATAAATCTGTTTGCTCTACTGACTGTCTGATCGGTCAAATTCCACCCGCAAGTGTGGAAAATTGATGGAAAAACATTTGGATGAAATTATTGGCCTCAAAGTTTGGATAATGTAAATATAAGTTGAGATGTGGGATTGAAGGTAGATTCCGATTTCTGACAGGCGGCAAATAAAATTTGTAGCAAACAATCTGAGCCGTGCAAGCCCGGGTAATACCCGCCAGTATATTAAAAATAATTTACGATATTTGCTACAAGTACCACAAAGGACAACAACAACCGTCGCCCAGCAGCAACCCGGAAGGACTAACCAGCTACCGTTTGCGTGCATAACATACAAATCCAACAAAAATTTCAAATATCCTTTTTCCACCACCGAAATGTTTGGCCTAGACCACGCGCTGCCCCTGCTCCCTGTTGTGTTAATTTAAATGTCAAAACCCTTGTAAATTGTGATTGAACATTTTCGGCCTCCAATTGGATTTATGCTTGGTGGTGCGTGCAGCGACAACCACCGCAGCGCAGACAGCGCTGCATATTTTGCGGTTTTTAGACATTTCCCCATAATATTTACCCTAAAACAGAGAGAAAACATTTGGATTTCCAGATTAGCAAATGTGATTGAGTGCAGCGCATTTTGGCTAAAAGTTGCCAATTGGGCAACTAAATTATTGGTTGCAAGTGAATGCTTGTAGAAAATGAAACACTAGATTGCAGATTTTTGGGAAAGTTTACTATATAATTATATATAAGATATAAGATAAGATATAAGCCAGCCTGCAGAACTAACCAAGCGCTGGACTTGTGGCAAGGCCCGCGGATCAAGGACCTTAACAGAAGTAGATATGAGATACGTTTTAGAAAAAAGCACAGCCCAAAAAAATATGACTTTTTTTAAATCCTTTCACCCTAAGATATAGAAAATTTCTAACACACTGAGTAAATTGATTTAAAGTTAAGAAAAACCTAGAACCTCAAAATGTATAAAGTTGGGTTCTAAATATATTTATTTTAGGGCCATTTTTTTCGGGTCGCTAAAAGTTTTTGAAAAAAATGAAAACGTAAATTTTATCGAAAAAGTCTGCAGTGTGAACTTTTGACACAAATATGCGCTTATTTTGGGATCATTTTTATACCCTGAACCCATTAAAAATGGGTAAACAGGGTATATTGTATTTGTGCAAATGTATGTAACAGGCAGAAGGAAGCATCTCCGACCCCATAAAGTATATATATTCTTGATCAGCATCAACAGCCGAGTCGATCTAGCCGTCTGTCTGTCCGTCCGTCCGTATGTATGAACGCAAGGATCTCAGAACCTATAAGGGCTAGAGACTTGAAATTTTAGCTGTAGGTTCTCCTAGTGCCCGCGCAGATCGAGTTTGTTTCCGATATTCGATAACTGGCCCCGTTCCAAGTAATCGATAAAAATCGATATCGAAATCCTGTTTTTTGAGCAATTTCGGCAAATAATATGAGCTAGAGTCACCAAACTTGACATGTAGCTTCTAGAATAGTATATATATATATATCAAGTATCTTTCATTTTATACCTATCGTCAGTTGGAAGAATAGGGTTCAGGGTATCCCCTCTTACTTGTTTCGTTATATATATATATATTTTTTATTTTTTTTGTGTTAAAATTATTTTATTTACTGCTAATCTTCTGTTAATCTTTTCTTTATATAGACTTGTTTTTTAAAAGCAAGAGAATTTTCTGAAATTAATAAAAAATCGTAAATATTTCGCGATTTTCTTTATATGAGAAACAATTTTCTAAAATTAGGTAAAATACGGTTTATACAAGGCAGTATAATCGACGTTCCTAAGTGTAAAAATCTACCACATCGAATAGTTTCTAATTTAGGCAAGTATTATATTTAAATCATGAAATGTATAATGCGAAGGAGATTTTTCCGACCCCATAAAGTATATACTAGATATTCTGTCTGTCCCTCTGTCTACTTCTATGCGACGGGTTTATGCCTGAGACGCAGGTCTAAACTAATACTTTGCAGGTGAGTTGTTAAAAAAAGAACAGCTGTAGGTCTTAACCAAGCAATACAATTATTTGTAAAATTAAAACTTTAAACATATTGCAAAATTAATTATTTCTGACCTTATATAAGCTAAATGAAAGGCGTAAAGTATTTTGTTTCTGGGCTAAGACATATAAACAAAGTTTTTATATTATTGTATTTATTATATTCGTAACTTTTTCATGTCTTAGATACTTTCGCTTCTTTGCAAAGATTTACAAATGGAAAGTGAACTGTTTATAGGCTATATGGACAAGGTTTTTAGAAGGTTTTTTTCTTGAAAAGTTCCCAAAGATCAATTTTGTATTTACTCGTCTTTGATTTATAAACGTTTCTTCAAGCTTTTCAGCAGCCTTTTCCACAACTTTAAAATTGTAGTCTACCTCAAAATAACACAGAAGGAATGCAGATAGATTATGGACTAGACATAGACACTCTATATATTTTATAAAATATTTCTTGTAATATTATGACTCACTAGTATTCAAGCATTGGGAGCTAAAATAACTTTGTTAACCCTCAATGTAAAAGCATGTGTTCGAAGAAAATGAAATCGAGACTTAAAGTTTTACATGTCCTAAACAAATATCAATATCTTTTACGTTTGTCGCCTTTTTGCAGATTTAATTCAATTTCCTGAACCCATAAATATGCCAGGCCAGACACAGCGCGCTTTGGCCTGAAAGCCAGAAGGCGCAATTGTTAATGAAATTGTTATGACAGCCCCAAGCCACACACACACACACACACGCACACACACACACACACATGGACATATTTGGGGATTGAAAAATACTTTCCATTCAAATTAGATTTATGCCCGCCAACAGATGTGTGCGATTCGAATTGTGTCTGGAATCAACCCGGCGACCTTTTTGCCACAAAAGATTAAATGTTTGGCGTGGTGCGAACTCACTGGGAGTTGGAGGGGGGAGGGTGAAGGGGGGGGGGGGGGGCGAGGTTAACTGATGTCTAGAGCGATATCGACGCACTTAAAAGGATTAACATTTTTGTGCTGACTGCGGCTAGAAAACGTCTCGTTGCATATTAAAATAACATGGCCCAAAAGTCTGAAGAGCGGGAAATGTGTTCATATTTCATAGACAGACAACAATAAAAAAAAAGATGAATAAAAGAAAAGTTCGAGGCTAGCGACAGGCCGAATATTAAATACACTGACAGGTGTCAAGGTGTAAGCGAAATGAAATACATTTTCGATTTTAATAAACTGTTGTAGATTTGAAATAGAGGCAGCATAGGGAGACTAATAAATGCCGCGTTTATGTCGAGATATCTTGAAAAACCAAAAATGTTTTCCAAACAAAATATTATTTTGCGACAGATTCAATGTGTTATATGTGATATAGCAAACCGATGTTGATAAGATTTGGCCCATATGTAAAGAAAAAGGCGAATCTACTTCTTCTTCTACTACATCTACTTCTACTTATACATCTACTTATACTGCTTCTACTTCTACTTCTACTTCTACTTCTACTTCTACTTCTACTTCTACTTCTACTTCTACTTCTACTTCTACTTCTACTTCTACTTCTACTTCTACTTCTACTTCTACTTCTACTTCTACTTCTACTTCTACTTCTACTTCTACTTCTACTTCTACTTCTACTTCTACTTCTACTTCTACTTCTACTTCTACTTCTACTTCTACTTCTACTTCTACTTCTACTTCTACTTCTATTAATCTACTATGAAACTATATAGACAAACACATCGACTCATCTATTAATACTGATCAAGAATATATATATATATATCACAGGCGTTACACAATCCGTGACAATATTAGAATACCCTGTGCAAGGGCATGCAAAGAGATTGAAGAGAACTTGAAGGGCGACCTCTCCTCATGTGTGCTGCACGTCTGCAATTACGTCCGGCGTCTGGTGGTGGCCATTGGGCAGCCCAACCGCCGGCTTTACCATGCGTAAGCATTATAATTTTAATAAAAATGTTTGTTTTTTCCCCTTTTATTTATTTCTGTTTTTTTTTTTTGCTGTTGTCAAAAACAGCGCCTGAACCCTTCAGGCAGACAATAAGCAGCCGCCATCAAAAGACTTCAATAAACGGCGGACTTCCGAGTGAGCGCATTAAGTAGAATTAGTTTAAGCGAGCGGAGGAGGGGGCGGGGGGCCTGCACTTTGGGGACTGCCCCCTTTTGTGGCGGACTTGCTGCAGCAGTTGCCACACCCAACACACACACACACACGCAGGCCAATCGATGCGTAAGCAAAAGTACCAACTCATATGTAATGTTATTGCAAGCCCAACCCCCCTCCCCCTATTACCCACCCCCCACCCCCTCCCCTTTTGGTGGGTGGTTAGTCGCAAGGGTTGTTCTTGGTCGAGAGAAGCCCCCTTTTTTTTTTGGCAAGTTCCGTGCAATTAAATGCCAACTACGACTAGACACGAGCTTCCGAAAGGAACAAATAGACAGGGGAATTAATTGCGGCTCGATTTCATCATAAAGATTAAAAGCACAAGATAAAAAATTCATAAAAATAAATTGGTTTTTGAATAAATGCGTTTCACTTGACTTTAATATTTGCAATGGGCAAGATTTATGCGATTTCGATATTATGATACCCTCAAAATAGTTAAGAAGGGGTATAATGTGTGCGGGTAACAGTATGCAACAGGCAGAAGAAATGTCTCACATTTTGTTACTAACGATAAATATCGACTTTAAGACAACGTTTTTAAGCATAGCTCGAAAATTATAAGAGCTAGACACACATCTAAATTCTCGTATTTCAAATATTTCATTTTTTGAAGACCTGCCCCATTTCCTACAAAAAATAAAACATAGTTTTCAAAGATAGAGCCTTGCTATTTCATATTATTGCCCTAAACATTTTATAGAGATCGGACTTTAAACTCCGAAAATCTCAGGAATACATTTGCTAAGCTTCGTGGCAAAGGGAAAAAGAAGCACAATTTGAAAGTTGCCTGCTTTAACTGAATTAAGGGTATCTCCTAGCCGAGCACACCCCGATTTTCATATTTTCATTGATTCCGTGCCGCGATAATCGTCTTATGAGAACATTCCCCCAACCAATCATTTTTCATTCGAATGAATTGAGTTGCTTTGTGGGGGAAAATGACAGCTCGAAGGATCTGATGTCATTTCAAATGCAATTCAATTGATAAACAGATTCGCATATTTGAACGTAACTAATGAATGTCCATTCAATTCAAACTCGAACTCAATTAACCCACACACAAGACAAGAATTTATCATATTATTCAAATGATGTTTTGTTGTTAGTCAATGTCCTGAAACATTTCAAATCAAATTTAAGCTCTTGCTTTATTTCTTGGCATATCTCGATTTCTGGCATTTATTAATTTGCGAGTCACAAAAGAAAGAAATCAAAAAGTATTTTCGGATGTATCTTAATCACAGCTTCAAGACCAAAACCTGGTTTGAACCAGCTTGCTAGTTCGACTCGTTCTTTAATGACATCCCATGCTCGATTAAGACTAAAGACGACATTTTAAGAATAACCTCATTCAATATAAAAACAAACAACTTTAAATTTTTGACAAAAACTTCAATAAAACCTATTCTGTTAATTTTTATGGATAACAAAATTATTTAGAACAATTAAAATAGAAAATCAAGTAATATCTAAGCAATATTTAGTATTATAACTAATACTTTTTCAATATGTTAGAAAACTCTTTTAAACAGCATTTGATAGAACAACGATTTTCCATGTATTCAAATTAAACTTAAAGATACATATATTAGATTATTATTTATATATATATATTTTTATAGCAAATTTTATATTTTCGTTAGCGGCCAAAAGCTAAAGTCTTTCAGTTTTGCTCACTGACAAAAGCTCGCCGTATACGCTCTAGGTTGTTGTCTAGACTAACTGAACGAATTGAATTAATGGAATGCAAGTAGTTTACATATAACGAACGTTGCTTCATGTTGCTTTAAATACTTTCACACCTAACGAAAGTGCATCGCACACAAATAAATAAGTCATTAAAAAACAGCTCCACACTTAACGAAAAAACTACATAAAATTCGAAAGTGCAACGAAACTTCACTAAACGAAAGTGCTCCACACTTAACGGATATATACATAATAAAAGGACAAGGCTTCTCTGCTTGCCTGATCTGCTCTACATTGAACGGAAATGTGCATTACTTAAGTTTTACACCTATAATATGCACGCAACTGTTATCACTGGCTTTCAAACTTTAAACAGTGACCTTCAAACATGGCAAACGTGCATGCACGTTCCTGTCGCAATTTGACTTACAAGGCGCTCGAACTCAAAGCTAGGCTCAAAGATGTGGAAAACCAGGTTCACGAACCAAAAATTGGTTTGCACCGTTAACCGAACGAATCTAAATATTTATTAGGCTTGCAGCCCTGGCACAAATATACGTTAGTTCAAGTCTTCGATTTAAAAGAATACAAAAATTATCCGACTCTGACTAAAGATCAACTTCTGCAAAGATTATGCGCCTTAAGAATGTGATTAGTTAGGAAAACACAATTCCCGCATTTCGGACACCCCCCGCAGCTGGGACGCAAGGCCGACTACTTGAAGGACATCCTTTCATGGTGCTGGTCATTAATATCCTTGACCAGTTGCAGGCTGCTCGAACAAAAGGCAAAAACGCAATCGGGTGGTGTAAAAACAATATGATTTTTATTGTAAATCGTTTATCTTCATTACGAATTTACTGTATAAACCGCAGCAGCAGCAGCAACAACAACAACAACAACAACAATATAAAAGCTGCAAACTTGTTTTCCGAAATGCGCCGTTGACCGTTTCGAGTGTCCACCCCAAAGAAAACAACAAGTATAAGAATGAGGGAGAGCCCGACTAGGAGATACCCTGAACCCTGCGTCATGCTGCCTTTGCAAAGATTCAAGATTTTCTCTATGCATACGTGCACCAAGCAATACGAACACACACGCACACACATACACATTATGCTGCGATTGTGCATCTTCTTCTTCCCTTGACCCCGCACTAAGGCAAATCCATTCTATAATAACTTGGCTATTACTGGTCCGATTTTTATGAAATTTTGAGAGCATGAATATGGCATAAAGAAGTGTTTGAATACCAACGCGCAAGACTCTACCTAGTATATATATATATAATCTATTATATATGTATAAATATAATCTGTGTGCAACTTACCGAAATCTATCTCAAAAATATTTTGTATATGTGTATCTCTTAGAATTTTCGTGCTATGCGTAAGAAACAAATTTTCACAATCGATTTGTATCGATATGTATATTATTATTTCCGGATATCAAGGGGGAGGTAACCCTTAAGTATATTCTTTATAATCTGTATATACTATACACGAAAATATATCTAATTTGATGTATATATCTCTTAGAATTTTTGAGTTCTGCCCAAGAAACCACGTTTCAATATCGATATGTATCGATATGCATATCGGAAGATATATCGAAAGAAAATTATAAATTCGTTCTGCGAATGATAGTAAAACTTTCAGATATAAGATATATATAAGCTTAAAGAGATCTGCGAAACACTTACAAACATTTACAAGCATTTACACAAAATCCGTATACCCTTCTTCCCACCTTGGGTTCAGGGTATAAAATATAAACCGATAGCCCGTTATAAAGTGCAACCCTTAGAGTCACATATATTGCACATAACTGACCCTAATTAAATTTGCTTTGTGCGCGCGAGTTTTATATGTACATATATTTTTTTTTTAGTTTGTCTTTTGATTGCGCCTGTTCTTAAGATTAAGCTTTTGTTTTTCCATTTAACGCTTAATTTCAACATTTTTGATGGCCTAACAAGATTTCCTCCCCTGCGCGCTTGACCCCGCTCGTTAACTAAACGGCGGCAAGGATCGCCAGCGTAAAGAGTTACATTAGGTAACCAGATCCCGGGAACCTTTTGACCGGACCCAACTGACCGCAACTAAACAAACACTTTCGGGTTGCGCCTCGATTCGCAGTTGACTTATGTTGGATAAAAAACAAAAATGTAATCGGAAAAAAAAAAGTTACCATAGAATTTTTAATTGCATTAGAATCGGTGGATCGTTAGATCCTGCAACTGGCCATTGTCCAGTCTTTGTTTACTTTATGCCTTGCCCCCGGAGTCTCCGGTATGGTTAACCTTTTGAATATTTAGCGGCACTTGAACCGCGCCCCTTTGTTATCCTCGCCCAGTGGTCAGTTGTTTTTTGTTTTTTTTTTTTTAATGCACTTTCCGGCAGTGAATCAAGTCTTTTGTCTAGCAACTCGCATGTTCCTTAAGCGGATCAGTTTCAGCTTTATAACGAGTCGGATATCAACCACAGAAACCACCGGAAAATTGCTGCGCCTCAGAACTAATTTGCATGCTCACAATTTTCTCTTTTTTTTGTATTTGATTCACTTTTTTTATTTTTGTATTTTTGGTTACTTTTCGGCAATTTTCTGCAGTGTTTCGACTTATCCACATATCATTATTTTGTACGTGCGCTGCACGCTTGGCGGGCCCCACAAAAATTGATCAAGTACATACACTCAGAGAAATAATTTGGCATTTTATAGCTAAATCAAACTTTGTAAGCAACCGACTCGAAATTTCTTAAACTTAAACCTAAAACGACAGAAATATGTTAAGAACTTTTACTTTTAAGCAGGAATTTTATTAAATTAACTAAATGCTTTTCAATATCATTTTCTTTTAAGCTCAATTTTTTTTATAAAAACGTAGTGTCTTTTTTTCAAGAACATTTGTATTAAGGTCGAACTTTATCACGCTTAGAATGAAATGTTTATTTCAAGAGAATTTGCTTTCAGCTTGAAATTACTTAAATTTCAAGCGAAATGATTATTGCAAACACATTTCTTTAAGGAATCTAATTGCTCAAACTAAAAGCAAAATGATTATTTCATAAAGATTTCATTTAAGTTCTAAATATCTTAAGCTGAGAACGAAATTGTTGTTTGAAGAACCTTTACTTCCAGCTCGATATGCCTTAAATTGAATTAAATGAATATTTCGAAAACATTTCTTTTGAGTACGACATTGTTTAAACTAAATGCGAAATGATTATTTAAAAAAAAAAAAAAATTTGGTTTAAGCTTGAAATTTCTTAAGCTGAGAACGAAATGTTTAGTTTAAGCTAAATTTATTGTGAAACAAAAATTCAATTACTGTCTTAGGTTAAGAAATCTTGTACTTTGATTAAAACAGTTTTACACTTTCTTTAAGCAAGCAAAATCTTGGAAAAAGATTTTGCTTTGTAACATTTTCGCTATGTTGAAATACATTTAATTAAAGAAGTCGCAAGATTGAAATACGGTTTGCTTCTACTCAAATAATAAATGGAATTTATCACACAGTTTTTCTCCGAGTGTACACAGAATACACGTGCAAGAAACTGGGCACGGCTTGAGCCCAGGCTGAGCCTCAACCTTAGCCAGGGTCTCTCTGGCTGGCCGCAATCTTGCGTGACTCTTGCGTAGGCTGCGGAGTCGTCGCCCGAAATTGGCTTTGATCTGCAGCATCATTAGCTCTCGAATTGCAGTTCTCCATAAATTTCAGCATTAATGTAACTCAAAGGAGGAGCCGAAAATTGCTCAATAATGCGCACAGCTCCACGAGTTGGCGTGTTGCCAGGCGGCAGGCAACTGGGAACTTGGAAACTAGGAGCGCCAGTTCCTCGCAAGCCCTTACATCGCATGTGGGCGACGCACTCTTCGAACTGGGCGTCACAAGCTGTGAAACCCTTTTGACAGCCAACCTCAACGCCCAGCAAAGAGCAGAGCAGGAAATCAAGAGCCGGTGTAGAATATCATAACTGGCTCAAGACGGGAATACAGTTGTAGAGCTTCCTACGGAAGGGCATTGAGACGAGTTGGCGTTCTCCCTGATAGTCTAGTCGGATAGTCTTTCTACTCACAATTTATAAAGCAAATACAAAACTCTTAAACTTCTAGTTTTACTGTGGGAAAAGTCAGGAATAATTCACAAAAAAAGAAAATCATTTAATGTCATATAATAAGCCAAAAATTGTATTTTTGTACATTTAGTAATGTTTCTTCTTCAAAACAATTAAAACGAGAATGTAATGATATTATCGGCACTCCGAAGATTTAATACCCTTGCAGACATTTCCCTTCTGTAGATATGTGAGATTACTGAAGCTCAAAAATGTTGAGTTCGATGAAAATATATTTGAAAACAGAATATTTTGCCATATACCATATCTCACTATTCGAACTATCTGTGCTATAGAAACTATATGATATAGTGCTCCGATGTTGATAAGATTTTGCATATACATGAGGAATACAGTGGAAGTAATAAGTGCCAAATTTGGTCAAGATATCTGGATAAACAAAAAAGTTTTCCATACAATAAAATTATTTTCGAACGATTTTTCCTATGGCAAATATATTTTTATGCCGTTGAAGCAAAATTTCACAACAAACAAAATTAAGAATTAAATTTTTGAAATTTAAAACTTTAAATTTAAAATTTTGTGCAAAACCTCACTGATGTTGAGAAAAAAATTAATAAAAATCGGATTACATTTAAAATGCCGAATGAGTTTAGAGATGAAATCATAATAAAAATTTTGTCAAGCTCTAAAATGTTTAATTTTAAACAATTTTGGGGATTGGAAGACTGTAAAGAGCATTTGGTTTCCTTACAAGTGTAAAGCTTAGAATACTTATAATAAAAGAAAAAGTATTTGTAATTTTATAAATTTTACAAAATAAGAATGCAATATCCGAAGAAAACTTCATGACAAACAAAAACAGATAATGTTTTTTGCAAAGTTTAAAAAGAAAATGCAGTTATTATCCCTAAACCCCGACCTTGATATATTACATATATATCTAGCAATTTCTCATTATGATATTTATTATAATAATATTAAAATAATAAATTTATAAGTTTCCAATGCTGAAGATATAGACTTTAATTAATTATTTTTTAGGACTTTCGCATATTTTCTTATATTTAAAAAATAAGCATATAGTATTTAATGACGTCACCTCTGGATATTTGCGGGCTTCTAAGACACCTGCTAGACTGCGCTACCTGCTCTCAAGCTTACAGGCAAATCAAATTTCACAGTTCGCCGTACAGCAAATGTCGCAAACAGGAACAAGTTCAAGACCCTACCAGAGTCAGAAATCCGCATTGACACGGTTCAAGTGCCAAGTGGCTCGATCGCGCCGAGGGGAACAAAAAATGCCGCGCGCTTTTGCTGCCCACATGCGGCCAGAGCCAGAGCCAGGGCCAGGAACAGGGCCGGGGCCGGGGCCAGGTCTGGTGTGTTATACGGTTCGGCGATTCGTAACGCTCATAGTTCCCCTTTGAACCCAGCCCAGGCTGGCTAGTGAAAGAAAGCCACAAAGGAACTAAGAAGGAACACCTGATCAAAATTTCAAATTATTACAACGAAGTGGGCTAAACAGAAGGACAAAACAGATAGCTCGTGCGCGAGTTGTTATCACACACGCACACACACACACTCGCACACACACACACTCGCACACACACACGAACACACACACACTCACTTAGCTATGAGCCATGAAAATGCTTTGGTCTAATGAGCACCGCGCTCTAAAGAATGAAAAACTTCCAACTTGGTCGCTGTAATTACGCGAGCTAAGAAAATTCAGGTCTAGGGAATATACATATATATACGTATTTCTTTTTTTCTTCTTGCTGTTGTTTTGTTTTGGGCTTGGGGTCGCGCTCGGGTCATTTGAAATGCACATGCACCTGACACCGCCGACTCATTACGTGTTGGGCGAGTTGAGGAAATGCGCCGTCGCTGCGGAAGCGGTTCCTGAGCGCGTGCTGTTTGCCCAAAGTTGAAGTCGAAGTCGAAGTTGAAGCTGAAGCTGAAGGCGAACTCAGTCAAGCGCTGCGTCAACTTCAGCAGCAGCATAATTTGGTCGCGGTTCGCTGCTGGCGGTGCTGCTGTTGGTGGTGGTGGTGGTGGTGGCAGAACTAACAGTTTTCCCTGGGCGACATTGACCATTGAGGGCATGTGCGCAACCCTTGTGAGTTTTTCCACAACGAATTGGGCGCCAAAATGTGCGCAGCAGTCAATGACATTGGCTAGCATTGGGCTAGTCAAGGAGCTGGCAGGACCCTCAGCGACATATGCGCATGGCTCGTGCCAACACACACACACATCAGCATAACAATTAAACATAAATATACCAAGGATAACAGCGGCAACAAATTTAACTGCGCCCGAAAAACTAAAAAAAACAAGGTGGCTTCGTTTTGGTCATGTGGGCGCGACATTAGCTGCTTGTTTATCTCTTGATACCCTGTACACATTTCAAATGGTTCAAGGATCTCATGATGTTGTGCTAAATAGAAGGTAACTTAATGAAACGTTACTTCTTTTATTCCTATGTCTAGCTGTCTGTATAAGAACTAGAGAGTATTTAGTTAATTTGTGCTACGTGCAGGTCAAGTTTATTTTTATATATCGTTAGCTCCTTATTTATCTGAATTCGAATTCAAGCCGAGTCTTAATAAGAAATATTTATCCAAAAACTAAAGCTCAACCGAAACACGAACTAAACCGTTTTTTTTCAATAATGATTTGATTAAAAGTCGAAAAAGTTCGAGCTATCACTATTATAAAATAACTATTATTATTATTAATATACATATATTATATAATAATAATAATAATGATAATAGAAAAGTTCAATGAAAAATGTATGATATATTAATAAATTTATAATAACTATTATTATTAATATATAATATTTATTATTATTGTTATAATTATTATTATTTTTATTATTATTATTGTTATTATCATTATTATTATTATTATAATTATCTTTATTATTTTCATTATTATTATTATTTGTATTATTATCATCATTTTAATTTAGTTTTATTATTATTGTTATTATTATTATTTTTATAATACGCCAATTTTGGGTAGAGATCAATGTCAATCACCAAATTCTCTAAGATATATATGATATATGATATGAATGGGCAATAATAAATTAAAAATAGAATTATTTTATTTAAGTTCTCAAACTATATATGTTAACTCAACGTTTGAACCAAAACCTAGGTGTATGTATGTGGAAAACCAAGGTCACGGAGCAAATCTTAAGGTAAAACGCCGGTTCAAACCGTAAGCCGAGCCAGCTACCAATTTTTGGGTATGTGTAAACCTAATAAATATCAATATTATATATCGTAAAGAAAATTTCACTTATTGGATCGTTTTTAGATGCATGGAGCTAATTTTTGGTATCCACACATATTTAAATATCATATTTGAGCCCTGAGGAATAACTAAGTCTAGGAATGTATTCTTCATAAGAAGAAATTCACCAGCCGGCGTCATGCAAAGCTGTTTACAGGGTATCCAACCAGTCGGGCAGCATTGACTGAAACACGCTTGCCTGTTTAAACTAGAACTAGGGTGGCTTTTAGCCAGCCAGAGAAGGAGAGCGGGCGAATATTGCAGCCGGCTGCCATTTAAGGGTTAGCTTTGGGCGCAGACCAACTGACGCGCGCGCCCACGATCGAGGCTCTATGGAAGTGGTGCCCGATAATGCATCATATAGCACCGCTGAGTCATGGCCGAAGGGGCCGTTCCGAGTGCCCGTTTGTAACGGTCACGCACGCAAGGATCTGTACGCTCGCTCATATGGTATGCATGTGTGTTGTCCTTTGTGCTATCCTGCAAGGCATCGGCTGTTTGCTTAGCGCCTCGTTTGTGGCCCAAGTGGAAGCTTCACGCCGCGCTGCCCTTTGTCCGCCTACCCAGCCCGGTAATTACAACAAATGTGACCAACTGACTTTCGAATCGACTTGAACTCTGCCCTGGTTCGTGGCTAAAGCGAAATATGCTGCGCATATGTGCATCTGGTGGACATGCTCCTGCCGGTTCCTGCTCCTGCCTGCTGTTGACTTCTTTTTTTGTATTTTTCACTTAGCGCGAAATTTTGCAATTATTAATTTGAGAAACAGGCGTCGGGTTTGGCTTGGGTGGTGCAGCCATAACCATGTGCTCTGTCCACTTCACATTTGTGTTTCGTTTTTTTTTTGTTTTCTTCCGGTGGGAAATTCTACATTTTGCCACCATGGGTGCCACAGTGGGTGAAAATGCCAGAAACAGTTAATAGCGAACCTAAAAAAAATTAATGCCACATGTAGCCTGAATTCGGAATGCCTTTGGTAATATTTGGTTGGGCACGGTCAAGTACCCATATGTATACCAAATTCCTATACTCAATTTCTCATTGTAAAATTTAGAATAGAAAAGATACAGCTTGTTAGTTTTAATTGGAAACATAGATCTTGGCCCTTAATCATCAAAATTGTACAAGAAGTGCCTGAGCAGGTATCGAATTGTTAATAAAACGCTTTTAGTTTGAAACTTGTTATACTCTTGTACAGGGAATTAAAATTTTCTTATAATTATATATCTTCGATTCCATAAAGTATATATTAGAATATATATATATATATCAATTATATCAATTATATATCTCCGACCCCAAAAAGTATATATATTCTAGATCAGCATCAACAGACACGTTGATATAGAAATGTCCGTTTGTTTGTTTCTAGGCAAACTAAACTTCACTATTATTACATATCTGCAAAACTAAAATACAGATATTAAGCATTAAAGTATTATTGAAAATAATTTTATATTCAACTGATATCCTTTAAGGACAACGCAGAATAAGTAAAGATATTGACAAAGGTTTTCTTAATAGGACGCTCGAATTTCAAGAAACTTTAGCCTGAAACATTTGTTGCATTAAAGCGAAAACATAATATTTGTATATCTAGATAGATCCAGAACTTAAAATTCTTAAAAAAAAAAGTGAAGTTTTCGTTTAAATTATTATTTCTATTAAAGCTGGATATCTAGCTGGCTCGAGGACGTCGTTTTTCAAAGTTAATTTAAATTTCGTACTCTGGCAATACATTTCTAGCTTTTTATCCGGGACTTACTACAAAAGGTTGCACATATACATAACAATTATAACAATTACAATTTTAAAATTTATTATATTATTATGTTAATAATTTTTTTTAAACACATATATGTATATCAAAAAATTGTAAACATCATCTATAAATTTGGCGCCATGCTATAATTTGATTTTAATTATTTCTGAATGCTTATTGAACTCTTTTACAACATCTTAAACTTGAATTCGTTTCATGTTACTCGTGAACTATATGTATATACATATATGTATATTAAAAAATCTTAAACTTTACATATTACACAATAATAAAGTAAAATTTACCGCAACGCTCTACCCGTAATCCATAACACGTCACCCGTAACCCATAACCATAATATGAATATTAAGCTCATGTTCGATACAATATTCCCACATTAAATGCATTTTGTAGTGGTTGCCGCTGCCTCTGCCGCTGCCGCTGCCTCTGCCTCTGCTGCTGCTGTTGCAGTTGCAGGAAGCTCACATGAATGAGCACTTGGCAGGATTCGGCTTGAGAGCACGAAGCAGCCACAAGGAGACCAATGAAACCCAAGTAAGTGTATTCTCGGGGCCATAAAGTGCAACATGTGCATATTAAAAGTTGTCCCAGCTATCAAATGACACGCAACGCAGCGCTGCCAGGGGCTAAAGCGCCAAAAGGCGTTGCCACCTTATACAATTTAAGTAGGTCGATGGCCACTCGCTCTGAGCCTGGCGTCAAGAATATAAAATACAAGACAAAAGAGTTCTCTGCGGCACGCTGAAGATTGAATACCCTCACAAACATGTGACTAAAGGTAGATTTTATATTAGACAGATTCCTATGGAAGCAATATTACAATATTGTAGTTTGGCAGATATTTAAGGAGAATATAAAAACAGAGAAGTTTTTTATAGAACAACTAATTTTGCTACCGATATCTTCTTGAAATACCAGACCGATGTTAGTAAGATTTATCTCATATGAGTGGAGCATGGTATAACTCGTATATTAAAACTTTGGTTATGATATCTGAAAAAACAAAGAAGTTTTTCATATAAAAACTTTTTTTAACGGATAATTCTTCTGGCAGATAAAAGATATAGTGGGCCGGCGATAATGAGGCTTTGCTCATATGGAAGTAGCATAATGAATATAATAAACAAAGGATAGGGTTAGAGATGTCTGGAGAAATGGAATTGTTGACAATACCAAAACTAATGTTCGACCGATTCTTCCCATACAGCTAAACGCATATGCTGCTCAAATATTGATAAGATTTAGTATATGTATAAGGAGCTTACTCAAAATATTAAAATCTGATGTTTGGTCATGAAGAAACTAAATAGGTTTTCTTACAAGAACTTCATTTTTGACGGATTGTTGTAATGGAGTCTATATGATAAAAACATCCGATGCGGTCGGGTCTATTTCAAGTTTCAAAACTGAGTCTTAATTTTGGATATGTCGCCTAGAGAGCGGCGAAATGATAATACCCTCTGCAAGGGCATGTAAGACTGAAAGAAGGTCCAGGTCTGCCTGGCTGTAGCCAGGAACTCACTGTGTGGCTTCCCACGAAGTAGGGGCTGTTGCCATTTAACAGGACGAGCGCAAAAATATTGATCTATAATAAAAATAAACTGAACTGAACTGAACTGCAACAGCAACAGCAACAAGTGCACATAAAATCAAATTAATAGCTCTTGTCGGTGTAGGCTGTCAGGCTGGCACTTTGTTTTGGTTCAAGCAGTGGGAAACTCGGCACAAAGGGCCAAAAGGTCATAAATTTCGGAGAGACAATGGCAAAAAAGAAATGCAGGAGAAAAAAAAGAAGAGAATCAGTTTGTCTTATCGCACAAATGCAATCTCTCACCTTTCAGTTTGTCAATTAGTTCAAGTGCGCGCGGACAGGACGAGCTCTACCTGCGAGCAGGTCCTGCCCGCCAAAGGCAATTGCAATTGCAAATGCGTGTGTGTGTGTGTGTGTGTGCAGATTTATTGACCAAAAATCAATAAAATATTTATTGTCTATTATGCAACGCCTGGCTAACTGTGGGCGTGGGCGTGCCTGACGGGAGCAGTTTGTCCCGCACATGTCCTGCGCACACCCAAACTGGAGTCTGGGCGTCGCCGCATAGTTTGTCAGCTACCATGTGCTGGATGGATTGCATGTCCTGCGCAGGTCAAGTGCACCGTTTCTTCATCTGCTTCTTCCTTATTTTTTTTTTGGCTGCGCAATTAAGCAGCTTGAAACGTTTTGCGATTAGATTTGCTGCAAAGGAGTGAAGAAATTCGAACGGCGCAGCGAGTGTCACAGCGCTTCGCTGCGCTGCATTTCCTGCGACAGAGAGTCCTGTGCGCGCGCGCACACGCTGAACAAAGCGCTGCAGTTAATTGCAAAGCCACCAACTGCAAGGCAGACGCGCCACGGGATAGGCGCCAGCCAGGACAGCGTCTAATGAGCTGCATGTCTAGGACGAACAGCGCGGCCCAGGTTGACGCTGCGTGGGCCAGGCGCAGTCACTGTCGCTGGCCAGGTACTGCTGACCGTGCGAAATTGTTGCCAAAGGATCAAAGGACAACACGCTGACAATTTGACACGTTTATGCAGCGCGCATCTAACTTTGCATATCCTGCAGGACACGACTACATCCACACATATATATGTATATATGCATATCTTCTTGTGTGGTGGCAAAAGTCATAATCGGTTTCCAACTCCTTCACGCCGCCGTGCACTTGAGTCTAAAGGCGAGACCTTTAGCAGCACAAACAAAATGCATTGAATAATAAATAATAAATAATAAGAGAAGGCTAAATGCAAGAAACGGCGATTGTACAAGGCACGCCGAAGACTAAATACCCTTTTTATTTGCCAGCGATCGTTTCTATAGGTGCCACACAATATAGAGGACCGATTTGTTGCGCCTTTGCAGATATGTTAGGGAAAAAGTTAAGATCGTAAAGTTCGGTTGAGATATCTCATGAAACAGCAAAAGTTTATCATACAAAAAATCTGTTTTCTTCGATCCACTTTTCTGTGGAGCTATATGATATAGTAATCAGATGTTGATGGGATTAAATATTGAAGAAACATGAAAAAGCTTTTCAACTGAAAAAAAAAAGTGTTTCAGTCCAGGAACTATATATGTGGCCCATCGTTCCTACAGGAGCTATACGACATAGTAGAAAGATGAAAGTAGATATAGATAGTAGTATATACTTAGCAACTCGATGCTGATGAGATATTGTGCATACGGTAAAACTCGTAAATGCAAAGTTTGCTTAAGAAGTTTTGGAAAACAAACAAGATTTTCATATATTTGATCGTTCGATCCTATGGCAGCTATATGATATAGTAGTCCGATATTGATAAGATTTTGCTCATATGTAAGGAATATAGTTCAACTAATAATTGCCAAATTTGGTCAAGCTATCTTGATAAACAAGAGTTTCTAATGCAAATTAAATTAAATAATTAAATAATTATTTCTTTACATGATATAAGATACATATATTATTTAGGGGTCCGTTCCAGCAGATTATCACTTATGTATTGTTGGCAATAGAGAGACAGAGCTTTCATCAAGAACAATCATATATACTTTAGATATAGAGAAGCATTATACTTTATGTGCAAAGGCGTTACAAATGATATGTCAAAATTATAATACCCTCTAGAAGGGTATCAAATATGGTATATGTGCTGCCCATTGTGTCAAGGACAAGGACTCGATGCTGTGCTCGATCTGTTTGCCAGCTAAGTTATTTGTTTCCCTTCATATTTGATTACTTTTGTTATTTCTCATAATATTTTTGCTCAATCCCGCCGCCAACTCGTTTGTACTTAGCTTCCAGGAATTCACTTTGACCACACAGCCATTCCTTATGGGGCGCGGCAAAACCTCAAACACACACTCACACACACACACACACACAAGCGCAACATCAACCTGTGTGCATTTGTGATATAAATTTTGTAACGGGGCCGCATGACGAGGTATTTTTTGTAGCTCCTTTAGGAACCGCACCGAGCAGGTCCTTGCCCAATGTTTGTGTGCCTATCAAATTGTCTGTGGCCAGGCTCGTCTTTTGTCTTTTGCAATTGTTTGGCAATTTCGAACATATTGATTTCCCGGGAGGTCTCCAGTACAGAGATCTCCGATCTGCGATCTCTGATCTACACCCAGCTTGCAATTTCATGGCTGTCCGGCGTTTGCCGGCCAAAGGGGCGGCACTTGCATTTTTTTCCGCGTGTCATGTGTTTTTACGATCTTATTCCTGCTAATGATCGTCTCAAGGCTGCCAAATCTCCAGAGAGTTGGCCCACAGCATTAATGGACATTGTTGCGGACAACATTAGCTAATGCTGGCGTGCAAACGGGACGCAGGCAAAAATTGGTATCCCTTATGGCAGCAATTCCTTGAAAGTTTCGCAATTCAATTTGGACATGCATGAGATATTTTTATGGCAATGAATTCCCTGAATTTTAGAAATGTGAGAGCACAAAAATATGTTTTCTATTTGATATACAGCACTGGCCGCCAAATGAATTCACAGTCCAACTGCAATAAGCCTTATTGTACTACCCACTCACAAATCATGCCACACTTCTAAATTTCACCCCAAAGTAAATACTTATTTTAATCTGTATACCCCACAGTACACAGTATCAGACTAGAGATGGAGACGAACCTCAGTTAAGAGGCCTTTGAAAAACAGTCTGGACCCACATGAACCTTTTTTTAAATTGCCCATTTCAGTCCGGCCCAAGCACGACAGTACACTACGTTACCCCCCATTCTTTAATTCTTTTTTTCAACCCATTTTTTACCCAATAATTTTTTCTGTAAAAAATACAACTCACTTTTCGACTCATAGTACACCCACGCAGTATATACACAGGATCTTCACTAAACGCTTTGCACAGTGGTTACTTTCCATTTTTTGCTGCATACATTTTGTAGCTTTCAAAAATACTTTATGTACTCGTATTTCTTTTTAAGGCATTTTAGCTTTTTGCAAAGCTTTTAATGCTGAGACTCCTACAATGCGTCATGGAAGATATTAGCAAAATGTACTACTGCATCTTGACATATTCTTAACAATTATACACAAATCTTGATCCTAATAGAAGAACCAAATATTATTTAACTACAAAAAATAGATTTTTGTATAAACATAGACAATATGTTTATTCTACTTGTACTTATATCCCAGATTCTTCCATAGAGGCTTACCCCACAATATGAAACTATTGATTCTTCAATGGGGGATTACCTCAGAATTTGAAACTTTTAAGTCTCTCATTTAAATTTTTCCCATGTGGTAAGAAATTATTATAAAAAGTTAACATTTTGTTTTCAATTCCGAAATTGGATTATTTACAAAAATACTCTCATATTTTTTTATATTTACATTTTTTTACCAATAAATTTATTTTGCAGTTCTCTTAAGTAATTGTATATTCTGTCTTTCAGATCTTATAAAAAATCGATTTAAATAGTTATCAAAGGAAATTACTTACCTCCCGTGCTCATGGAGCATCCCAAATAAGTCGATTGATTTTCTTTCTCGCCTTGAGAAACAGATTGGCTTTTTTGCGGCACATGTCTTACCTGGAATTAAGGTTAAAAATCAAATACCGTTAACGATCAGTAAAGTAGCCTTAATGAAATTTAAGAAAACGAAAACAACAACAGATGTTGTGTGAAATTTAGTGGCTAACGAGTTGCTTCAGTCGAATCGATGCGAGATGCCCGAACATTATTAATTAGAATGCACTTGAGCAAATCGGCCATGAAATTGGAGCAATCTTGATGACAGCTTCCAAATCAGTGCACACACACACACACACACACAGAGAGAGAGGCACACACAGATACACATAGCTGTGGCTACACTCAAATTGCTCAATCAATGCCACATGCAAAGCATGTTCTGGTTCTGTTTCCTTAGCTCAGGTTCAAAACCCAGCCGTGGTGCACATAAATCAACGACGACATATGGTCAACAATGATGATGCCCCTGACGGGTTGACCACTTCAAGAGATCGCGCCGCGCACTCGAAGGCGACTCGAATTACACGACACAATTTAGGAGTACTAAGCTAGCCAGCGCCTATAATAAAAACATAGCCATAAACAAGGTCAGGCGGCAGCGCCAAAAACCAAAAACCAAAAACCAAAAAAAAGGAGAGGGAGACGAAGAAAAAGGATCAAGTGCATGGTGAAGCGATGCTGCTACCAGTTGATGTCCTGGCTGTCGTTTTGTTTTGATAAAATCTCAAATAACGCTGGCCAGATCCTGCCCAGCTCCTGCCAGCTCATTAGCCGCTTGTTATTTGTTTAAAATGCCGTCGCGCGACAGCGACAGCAACTGAATTATTTTGTTTTCATTTAACAGTGTCCTGGCTGCATCCTGGCTGCTGAGGGAATTGATTTTTGTGCGTTTTGTTTATGTCGACTTCTAAATTGCGACTCACATAATCCAAAGCCAAGTGCAGACAACATGTGTTGCATGCAGCAAAAATAAACCTTTACAAACAAATGTGCACTAGTCGCTGTTGTCCGACCAGCAGATACCCTGTATGCAGCAGCATGCGACATTCTCGTTTTCTTAGTTCATAGTTCGATTCTCGTATATAGTTCGATTCGTAGAAGGTTTTTAGTGCTTATAGATGGGCTCAATTGTGGGTATATACATAAGATCAAGGCTATACCCATTGTTTTTGTATACTCTAAACACATTAAAGGTGTGTAAAAAGGGTATATTGTATTTGTGCAAATGAAGGTTAGAAGGTAGTATCTCGAAGCCCATTAAGTATATATATTATCGATCAGCCGAGTTGATCTAGCCTTCTCTGTCTGTCTCAACGCGAGAATCTCAGAACCTACAGAGACTAGAAATTTTGAACGTAAGTCCTCCTAATGCCCGCTCTGTACGAGTTTGTTGCCGATAATCGATAATTGGCTCCAGGCAATCGATAAAAATTCTATTTTTCAAGATCCTATTTTTTAAACAAACCTCGAAGGTTTTAAGCTCTAGAGTCACAAAATTTGATATGTAGCTCTTCGAATGGTATATTTAAGTCAAGTATCTATTATTTAAAAGCTATCGCCACGCCCCCACTCCACCCAATAGCTATAAATCAAAATAATAAATTGGAATTTGCCAACATTTAAAGCCACAACTTAAATATTATTGTCATTTTGATGGTGTACGAATATTCTACCGCACAATAAGAACTAATACTGCAAATTTGTTTTCCCTCTTATAACCTTAGAGATGCAATATCGACTTCACCTCGATAATTATCGATTTTAAGAAATCGATCAATAATTTTGCGCATACTATACGAGACCTTCTGTTATAGTATTCGAAATCCGAAGAGTTTGTATTGTCGGATATGCTTAGATGGACTCGCTTGATCAATAATGTCTACATATAAATATATATAGGGTCAACGATGCCTCCCTCTGCCTGTCAAATGTTACACACATTCGTGCTTTGAACATTTTTAATGTATTGCAGGCACAAAAAGTTAGGATTAGGATTCACGTAGGCTTAGATCTAACACCAGAAAACCCTTTGTGTATAGCCTGACTTTCAATAAACGCATTTGGGGCATTGATTTTTCCGGGCTGCGCACAACTGGAGCCACACATCACACATATACCATTTTCTTTTTGATGTTCCTTTGTTCGAGCTCTAAGAATGGACACATAATTCGGTAATCTGTGAAAAAGCCAAACCCCCATTAAACCGCAGGCCACTCTCAACTCGTTTTATATTCATTTTCTGTTCTGTTTTCTTTTAAATCACAAAAAAACTCGTTACGGCAACGTCTCCAAAGTGTGGATAGACATGAAAAGGCTTCATCATAATCATCACAAGCCGATCCTTAGCGGGCGTCCACGTGCAGGCCTCGCTTCAGCCTATGGCTTAAGGGCTACTGGCAGAGAGAGAGAGATCCCCCTCCCCCCCTACCCCTCCACCACACTTGCTCTATGTAACCATGCATTGTACCTGTGCTCAACCTGTTTTCCTAGGCATTTATCAATTTTCATTTATTTGTATGCTCTATGCATTTGCCTTCGCCTTCGCCTGCGCCTTCGCCTTTGTCTTGTTTGTTTTCCATTTCTTTGCAGGAAATCTCGACTCGTTTTCTTATGGGTCTCTCTCTTCCAGTTGGACTTTCCCCTGCAAACAGGTTCTATTGTTCGGCCTACCCCGCATCTGTAACTATGTACCTGTATACATATGTATTGGATTTTCCTCCATGCACTGATATTCTTTACCTGTTTCATATATACAGTATGTACCTTGCGCGGTCGCAGGGGAAAATTATATGTTTTGATTTTTTTTAACGGAAAATTGCTGAGCCAGCGCTTCATAACAAACTTGAGCGAAGGGTCCTCCCGTCCGACAGCCTGATAGCCTGAGCTCTAGAGCAATACAAACAGTCAAAATTTAATGATATACTAGAAAAGCAATCATCTAATTTTTATGTAACCTCTTCAAAACTGATCTAATGAAGGGTTGCATTCAAGTTTCTCACGGCCAGGCGGTCAATCACTCGGCAGGTCATTCAACCAGTCGCTCAAAAAAAGGCCATAACAAACATATAACCGGGAAGACGAGGATACGAATCTCTTTAGCCATAGAACATAATTGCTTTTTCATAACTATTGGATTTATGCATTGGTATAGCCAATAAATTTCACGGCTTGTTGGACGTGGTCTCTCCAGCGTCTCGAGCCCGAAACGAGGCGTGTGCATAAAATATTTCTGATTTCGATCTACAGATCCATAGCTACTGTCCCGTTGCCAAATCGATTGGTTACGAGTTCCGCAGGACTCTTGCCATCGATGATATGATCATTATTACAATGCACGTGTCGGTCTGTTTCAAGTTCCGAAAGGGTAATTAATGATGGAATTCTATAGTTTTTGTTTTTTTTTGCATACTTGCCAGCTGTAGATCTCTTGCCGCAATGATTTGTGGAACCCAACCTTGTGAACCCAAACGGACTTCGGCTTGCCGCACTTTGCACAAAAAGTCTTTGCTCATTTACAACTCATTTTTTTGAGACTCTGCAAATGGCAATTAACATGCTCGCATGAGTTGGCGAAATTCCATTGCATTTGCACTGAGAGGAGCCTTTGAAGTACTGTTTATGGGCTGCAGGCGAATCTAACAATGCGCTCAAATGTGCCGCTTCCCTTTAACCAAACTCTATTTATGCTCGGTTTCATAATGGCATCGTTTTTTGAGCTTCTGAGTTGCACTAAGGATTAATAGCTAGAAATACATTTTAGAAGCTTCTCAGTATATTCCATAGCTAAGCACGAAGTTTGGAATTCGCAGCCCCGAGAATCGGAAGGCAGTTTTGTTATTTATTTATTTTTTAAATTTCAGCAAATGTGTGTGTTTCTTTATAAATTGAAACAGAACTTTGTTGTTAGACGAGGATTGGCGCGATTTACATAAGAAATTTCTGCTAGCCTCGCACTTACAACATTATACATTTGACACGGGCGACGACGGGTAATTTCTTTTAACTATTGATCAAGGGTAAAAACTTGTTGAATATACATTTTTATCCTTTAAATTCATATGGAAAACTTAGTCAAAGATCATTTAGATGTATAAAAGATCGTTCCAGCTAAAAATAGATTTTATAACTTTTGAAAGTTATTTTTAAATCATAGAACGTATTCTTTGTCTCTATAATCTGTGTACATATGTATATGTATCTCATTTTCCAATCAAAGGAAGGCTTTATGAGAAAAGAACATTGCAGCTTGGACTCGACTGCCCATACCTTTAAAGACTGCCAAAGACAATTAAAACTCATTTAAAGCAAGTTTTTCAACGTATTCTCTAACTCATATATCAAACAACAGCCAAAGACGAGAGTCGAAAACTGCTCCAGTGAATTCCTTTTAAGAACACCTCCAATGCTAGAACAGAATAAAACGATCTTAAGACAAAAGGCGCTGAGCTCCTAACACAACATGTAAATACATCTACATAGAACAAAAAAATAATTTACATTCGAGTCCGACTTTAGCTGGGCAAAGGACGACGGTTCCTTTGCATTTTAGCGGGCGAGTGTGAAAAACCATTAGACGACTTTACAAGTAGGCCGCGTTCCTTGGCATAGCGAGACAATAAAAGAACTGAAATCAAAAACCTCTAATACAAACATTACGTAAGTCAGCTACTGTTAAGAACTCGGGCGGCATTTTTCCCGAGAAAAACATAAAAACTTCCGTTCATGAATAACACTTGTGCAAAAAAAGCAAAAAAGAAACAAAAATAGAACTTGATCTGGTTTCCAGGAAATTGTACAATTTGTGCGTAATTTGCATGGCTCTGGCCAGGCCGAGGGCTTAGGGCGGCCAACTGTTTGACGACATATTGCTCAATGGCCTGGATCAATATGGGTTTTAAATGGGAACAGCAAAAAAAAAAAAAAAATAGAAGAAGGAAAATCTAAATGAGTGCAGATGCGAGATAGGAGACATACGAGCTCTACTCTTTCGCTTCAACAAAAACGAGATCATCTCATATGTGCACAAAAGCATTTCGCACATTTAGGCTTCCAAATGAATGGACACAAGAACTTGTGTGTGTGGTCAGGAGAGCTCAGGTTCCAGTTTGCCAGTTACCCAGATCTAATATGCAGATATCTGCGCCGGAGCACAGCAGCTGTGCACTGCCTGCCAACTGAACAGCCAACTTGTTGCAGTTTGCTTAATCAATTGACAATAGCCTGAGCCGCAAAGGAAACGGGTAAGGATATGCAAAAAAAAAAAAAAAAGAAAAAAATTGTTGCCAGGATAAGCCGACTTTAACTTGAAAATATTGCTAGAGCTCGGCATAGTTTGAGCGCTTTTGTTTTCAACAAAATAACTAACTTGCATATTGTTTTGTTGCATATCCTTAATGAATATAAAGCAAGCGTGCGTGTGTGTGTGTGTGTGGTGTGCGTGTGCGTGTGTGTGTGGGGTGTGGCTGTGTGCAATATTGTTTCAGCAGCACGTACACCCACATGCCACGGCGATTCTAGAAAGTCTTAAGCCGACCTTTGAGCTGGCCAGCGGTCATGATTGTGAGTTTAAGATACCAACTACGAAATGCGCACTACACACACACACACACTCTCACACACACTCACACACACAGACACACACACACAGTGAGTTATTGGCTTTGGTTGTGGCGCGCAAAATGAACAGTTCGTAACGAAAATCCTTTTTCAAAGGCCGCACAAATATCCTTTCACAGTAAAATTTGCTTTGAGCAGCCGAGAAAAAAAAGAGCGCCAAAAATAGAATATCCTTTTTTGTCCTGTGCGCGCGTGTGTGTGTGTGTGTGCGTGTGCTACCCTAGATAACTAATACACATGGATTTGTAAAAACAAATTCGAGTAGATGCTATCTTGCGCTCGACTGCACCTCAAGTGCACATACAGATACAGATACAAATGTATCTCAAGCAATCAGCTGACTGGGATGGACGGAATGCACACGTTGACCGTTAGAACGGCTGGCAGGCTGGCAGGTTCCTTTGTTGACAGTCGGATGCACTGAAGCATTTATCAAAGCCAAAGATATGAGACGGCAGATAGCCACCGTGGAGAGAGAGAGCTGCTGCAACGGAGCAGCAAAGGAGTTTACCAAGATTTTTTTTTTCCATTGATATTTTCGGTCGACTTTCATTCGGGCGCAACTAATCTGAGTTTGCAATAATTATTATTTGGTTCGAACAGCTCTCCGCCCGGCAATGGAGCGCTCTTCCGATAATGATGATGCGCAAAATGTTTTCCTCTTTTCTATATTTTTTTTTTGTTGGCCTTATCGCGATATATCTCTATTTGCCGCAGGTTGTGCTCTTTTCCGTAATGTATACGGATTTTGTGTGCTGATTTTTGGGCCACCGTCGTGGCGGTCAGATTAAAATCAATTAGCCATAAAATGCAACAACTAAACTATATTTTTTGCGGGTCGGGCCACTTGAGTTTCTAATTTGAGGTAGACCATCTACAAATATAGTTATTGCCTCTGACTATGATATTTTAATTGCTTATTTGAAAAGAGGCTGGATAATGGAACAAGTGGGTGAGGTCTACTTAATATATAGCAAGCTATTAGCCTGGTTTGCCGGTAAAACTGTTTTTAATTACGTGATTTTTTCTATAATTGTGGGTCATTTAGGCCATTGTTTGTTTATTTGTGGAATAAGACGTTTATTATTCAAATAAAATACTTCTTTATTTCCTAATTTTATTTATAAGTTTCGTCTGCTTAAGCTTTCTCTTTATCATTTTTTAACCAATAAGTTTTGACAACGAGCCAAAAAAAAAATGTTTAGGGAATGTGATAAAAATCAAAAAAGAACCAGAATGTAAGGAAATTTTGGGAACATAAGAAGCTCGGTTTTTCTCGTTGAGCAGAAAGTTGCAAATCACATGTGGCACGTGCTTAAGAAATCCATTTTCCCTTAAGAAATAACATCAAAATATTTTCTCACATTTTTATGAAATTAGCCTAATGCAACAGGTTTATCATCTGAGTACGACAATAGATCCCAGAGACCATGGAACATCAGCTCAATAATTTCAAGCATTTATGATAAACAGAACATAAAATACATATGTATATCATAATTTTAATATAACAAGACTCGATTAACCTATAGCTATAATAGCTATTATATATTAGAAAAATATGTGAAATTTTATTGATATTATTTAGCATTAAGCTGTCTCCTATGACAGAACAATCTATAATTCTATTTACTTATTTATTAAGCTGTCTTCCAGGAAGAGCCTTACTTTGGAAATCGTTTTTTTTTTTCTGGGAATATTTCTGCCAGAATTAGCATATTAAAACACATGAATTTACACTTTTACTACCTGCAGAAGTCATAATTTTTCAATTAAGCCTTACTTCCGATACTGATACTGATTTTTCATTGACTGCGCGAACTGTTTAAAATTTTGAACGCATCATCGCATAGAAACTTCCGTCTATGTGACGGCAAATCGGCTTACGAAATGTTTTTCTTATTATTTTGTTGCTTTTTTTTTTCTTTCTTTTGAGCAGCGACTCCTTGGACAATGAAAGTAAACAAACCTGTGGTGAGGTAAATAAACTTGGGCTGCCTGGGCCCAGCCAGCGTAGGGGCTTGATCGACGCCAGATACGACACGAAGGAAAACAGCATTCTAAGAAATAGAAGAGCAATGGGCTGACTGATGAGGGGTGGGCGGGGCCATGGAGGAGGGGGGTCGATAAAATGAGAAGATACTCGTACTAGACAAACCAGTTGGCTGCGTGGCAAGCCACAAGCACACACACAGAGCACACACACAAAGGGGCGCCCCTTTTTGGTGCAACAGCTTGGAGAAAAATCAGGAAAAACATAACGAGGACTGAGGACTGTACTTTTGCTTGGATGAGACCAAGACCCAGAGCTAGACCTGGGATTGGATGCCAGTACCAGTTTGGAGCCAGCAAACAAATAAATAAGCGTGCAGCTAGACATAGAGAGAACGCCGACTGCGGCAGCGACTGCGACAGAGGCACGGCTTAAGCGTGATTATACAGTAAAAAAAAAAGTAAAAATAAATACTAGTAGATGAGGCGAACGGATACGAGCACAAACGGCGGAGCAGCGCGACATGCCTGGCATAATAAAGGGGTACGAGCCAATGGGCAGCCGCAGCAACAACAACAACAACAGCAACAGCAGCAAATGCAATGTAAATGTTTATGTATCTATGGGATACGGCAACGATCGGCCTAGGCAGCAAAAGGTGACTGATCTTTACAATTCGACACTTTGACTTTACAATAAAAACAACAACAACAACGAACGACGCAATCAAAACAAACTTGCGAGAGTTCTCTAGTCGTAAGTGCTCAACTAGCCCATACCCTGTATTCAGCTGTGCCGCAAGTAGGCGCCATTTCGAACCACTGTACCAAGTTGTGAAAAAGTCAATCCTAAATAACAAAGGTGCTTATTGTAAGATCCCTTTGAAACTTTCAGGTCTTCAATATTTCACTTTAATAAGTGTGCATACCAAAAATCAGGAAGATGCATTGTCAGGATAATAAATTCAATTCTAGTTTTTGGGTTCTTGATTGGATCTTGCGGATTACAATATTCTTTGTGCGAAATTTAATGTCTCTAGCTGTGATCAGCTGAGTCAAATGGGCTAGTTTTGATAAGCTGACTGAAAGGGTTTTAAGACTAATTTCGATATATATCGATTTGGCGATAACGATATCGATTATCGATAATTTAAAATAAACCTGCCCTGGGTATGGTAAATGTACTGATTCGGGGGTTCTCCCTCTTTGACATGGACATGGCTAGATTGCCTCAACTTTTGATGCTCATCAAAATGGAATCTTGGATCCCTCAACCTGCTTAAATTTGAACAACCTTTAAAAAAATTTCAATTGGTGCAGGGTATAAGAAATTCATCGACGTTGAAAACAAAGTTGTAAAAAAATCGAAAGGTGAGCCGAGGGCAACACATGACAGAAAGAAGAAGACATAAAAACAAGTATCCAACTAAAAGGATGCACGAATCGATACCGGACAGCATATTTGTGCATCTGTGTGCGTGTGTGTGTGTGTATGTGGAGGCAGGGTCAAGGTAAACAAAGATTTACCTTTATGATGGATTTTGCTTGACTGAGCGTGTTAATGGATTTTCCTACTCCACTCTCTCTCTCTCTCTCTCAAATTCGAAGGCAATCAAATTCAGTTGCAAAGCTGGCAAAGAAAATTTGTACGTCCCTAAGTACGATAAATGTAAATGGATCTCGGGTCTTAGTTTTAACCGAAACCAGTTTCAGAAAATCGAGAAAATGTACCACAGTTGCAGTGTGTGGCAAATGTAAAAACTTGTTGTAAAGCAGCCGCAGCAGCAGCAGCAGAAGTTGGGCAGCTGCTGGCTGTGGCTTCAGATTCTAGCCAGGAGTTGGGCCTTAGCTTTAAGTTGTTGCCGGAAAGCTGCCTCACGAGAGGGAGGGAGCGGATGGCGGGGGGCGGTTGGCTGAACAACCCTTTGACACACGGGGCTGGGCAGCTTGTCAGTTTAGGTTGCGCACGAATTGTTGGCTGAGCAGGCATATATTTATGATGGAATTATTACATCATTCATCTTCATCAACAATGACAAGAACTCAGTCGCAGACTCTCTCTCTCTCTCTCTCTCTCTTTCTGTCTCTCTCTCAACTTCATCTCGAAGTTCTAAAACGTGCTTATCAAGTTCATAATTTACACAGCTTTATATGCATAGCCAGAAACTTGTGACCAGACTTTAACCAGACTGCAAATTGTTATGCGGGTTTTCCTTGGACTTGGGGTTGTTGCTGGGAAAAACTAGAAAACTGTCCACATGAATATGCAAACTAATTACATTTTCTTGTCAAGCATAAGCTGTTTAGTTGTGAAGTTTAGAAATGTCAACAATCAACAGAGATCGTGTTCGTCTTATTTAAGATGGCCACAAGGCTCATCTTTTTCTCGGTGTAAGGTCTGGAGATCTAGAAATATTTGATCTATGTAAGCAAATAAATTCTTAAAAAGCTTGTTACTATCGAAATGTATGTACCAGGAGCAAAGCTTTCCGAGTTAACAAATAGAAAAGAGTTTCCCCAGGCGAAACGCTTTCCTATTCCCCAGGTGCAACGCTTTCTTTTACCCAGGCGAACTTCTACGTTGATGTGATCCCAAAATGATATTCTTTTTTCCCAAAAGCAAATTGATAAAAACATCGTAAATTTATCTAGAAATTTTAAATCATAAACTAACTAATATTTTCTTCCATTTGAGCCCTCATCGAACAATATTTTCGCTTGAATTGGCAACAAACTCACCTTCTAATCAAACAACCTTCATATTCGGATACAATTAACAACAACAACAATATTAAAAAAAAATTCATGACGCATTTTGCACTTTCTCACAGTGTTTACAAATATGATCTAACGACTTTTTGCTCCACTTGCCGACGAGATTCCTGGAAGACAAACCCCAAGTAAAGTGTGCGTAAAATTGACAGGCTACAATTCACATGACCCAAATACGAGAGCCTGGACTCGAAAACAAATCAGAGATTCTCGGTTTTTGTCAGGCCGCACACAGCGCCTGTAGGAAATATGAAACGGAAGCCACCTCGGTGAAGGACAACGGCAGCGCCACTTTACACAACAAGGATACAAAATAAAAAAGATGTTGTAAAGAAATTCCTGAGATAATCAACGGCATTATCTCTCGATTATGTGTTGAAAATTCCATGAAAATTGCCGAAATAAAAAGAAACACCGACTGACGCTTGCGAAATGGAAAAAAACGAAAACCAGAAGAAAAAAAAAAACCTTATTGAACTATATCCGGATGATCGTCAGATGATGATGTCGTTGATGAAGGAACACCCGAGTGGCGGCGCATCCGCTTCTCCTTTTTTCGCAAATGTGAGCTCATCAAGCCCTCGGTCACTTGAGGTCTAAGCCGGGGGCCTTAGCCAACATTAAAAAACCAACAAGAAGTGCCGCAAAAAAATATATATATCAGACATGCACCCAAATGAGGCAAGGCGAGAGTGTGTGAGAGAGGGAGAGGGAAAGAGGGCGCGGGAGCGAGCGAAATGAACGTGAGAATTTGCTGGTCGAATGTCCTTTCAATTTGCCTGGGACGCTGGCGCGTTATAACCGCCGCTCGGCGCATTGTGCCTGAAGTACTTGTATAGATTTTGCTAGTTGTGTCCTTATTATCCTGCCTCGGACGCATTGTTGCCGCACAATGCCAGGATATATATGGATAAACATAGGCGGAGTTTTTTTTTACAGCGCTTCCAACGAATTCCGTTCGCTGAATGAGTTCAGTCTTATGAATGAAATACGCACATAACAATAATATTTTTGCCATTAAAGCGAAATTGCCGCATTGCTCGAATACCCTGTAAACGTAGAATGGCAAAAAGGGAGTAGTGTGCCCAGGCAAAGGTTTAAGAATTCGCCTTCGTTAACTTTTCTTATGGAAATACCTTGTTTGATGCGAAAATCCAAATTTGATAAATTTTGTTATCTAAGGTGACATTACGTTTTTATAAAAAAAAAAATTGGATTTATAGGGTGATAGTACATTTTTTTAATATTATTAGTTGAAGGTTACTTCTTTAAAATATCTTTTCTATAAGGATATATTACGTTTTTTTTTTATTTATTTATATACCACTTGAACAAAATCTGATAGTAAATAAAGGATTTTTTGGGTACATAATTTATTGTATATAATCTAAGGTCGCTAAAGCCCCAATAATTGCATTATTTAAATTTATTTAAACTTGGGAGTTATTCAAGAATTCACGAATGTATATTCGCCGAAAAAAGTAAAAAAAAGCAGCAGAGCCACCATTGACACTCTGGAGTACAGGGTATATTCTAGTCGTTCACTCAAGCTGAGTGCACATTGCTGAATGCGAACATATAAAAAACTATACGTGAGTAGAACAGGCGTGAGAAGGAATTTGCGGCCTTGTCGACAACTTCATTAAGGCAAGTGTTTTTTTCGGCTTTCTTTTTTTTTCATTATTCTATGTTGTTTTTTGGTTACATAACGTGGGTGGCAGCCGACGCGGACGCACACGTGACATGCCGACAGGAAGGATCTGCCCATAATAACAACGAGCACACACACACAAGCACACACTCGCACACACACAGACAGGAAGTTACATGCAACACGTTGCCGCATTGATTTTTGCGCGCCAAAAATTTGGTGTTATGTAAATATTTAAGCCGATAGCCTTTTGTGCGGCACATCCTGTGGCAATTGCCTTGACCCTTTTTGGCTTTCCAGCATGTGTGAAAATTGCCGAAAATTGCTTTATGCAAATGCAGTTTTTAGTGGAAATCGCACATTAGACAAGCCCTGCCAAGGTGGCAGTCAGCATTATGCAAGCCGAAGGTCGCCGGGCTGCGGAGGGGGCTGTGCAATTGGTTAACCCTATAGAGGGAGAGATGATGGCACAGGCATTACACAACAGATTGGCCACGACAACGTTTTATGGAGGTGCGAAATGGCACATTTTGGCCGGGTCACAAAACCTGCCGCGTCATTCACAGTGACTGCGGCTGCCTGCCTGGCCTGACAGCCTGGCCAGGAAGGAAGGCCATGGTTAACAGTTAGTGCAACCTGTTGTTGGCCAAGCCTTGCAATTTGTCACCTGAGGCGACATTCAAACGCAACAGTTGCCAGCTGAGTTTTGTCACCTTTTTGCGGGCCCATTGACCAAAATCTCGTTGCCCGTTACTAAACAGTTTTTCATTCACGTTTTGCGTCTCACTGGGGAATTTTGGGCTTGGTTTTTAATTTTTGATTTTTTTCGATTTAGACACGGCGGAAATATTGTGGAAAAAATTCAAAACAATATTTACAAATTTCTGGCGAAAATATTTGTGCAACTTGAATAATGCAAAATCGCTTATTGCCAAATCATTTCCTATGCGAAAAAATATATTTTCAATAAATATTGAGTACAATTTTATGCAATGGAATTATTTCCCAGCGTTTGCCTTTGTTAATTTGTACGTGCCCATTCAATGGCCAAAATCCTGGCAGCCTTTGAAAACCAATTTCCCAGCCATAAGAGTTAGCTGGAAACGTCAAATCCTAAACCAAAATTCCTTGGCAAGTTAATACGAATTACTACACTTAGAGAAAATATCTTAGACTAAATAGAATTTTGTATTCATTCAAGTAAAAATTTCAAGTATTTTTCAAGAACTTTTTGTTACCAATATTTAGTTAAAGTAGTCCAAAATTCCATGGCATTAATACGACTAAATACACTTAGAGAAACATCTAAGTATTTTGTGCACAAATGAAGTACAAATTTCAAGAACTTTTCGTTCCCGCAATTACTTAAAATTAGACTCTGAACTTAATGTAAAATATTGTTTTAATGAGTATTTTGCTCCAAAACCAAACATTTCTTCCTAATTTTCCAGCACACAAGATACAAATTTTAATCGAGAAATATTTATGATTAACTTATATATAAGAAGCACGCTTGTCCTGACTGACGACATTCTGATTGATCATCAAAATTCTGCACATGCAAACTCAAATTTCACCTGCAACTGTGGAAAATCGGTGAAAAAGTGGTTTATCAACCAATCGGTTTTACAATAGTTTTCAAACATCTTTCTAAAGACTTCTTGCGAGACGGGTTTTTCAATTTTCGAATCCACCAATCCAATTTTTAAATATCTATGCGAAAAAAAGGTGAATTGAAGAAAAAAGCTTGATCCGAGCAAGGCCGGGTAATACACGCCCACGCATATCCAGCACGAAATCCAAAAAAATTCCAACACAGTTAGAATATAAGTTAAAACTTTGTTTTTCTTCGAGTGTAATGACATTAACACTTTGTCCATTCATTGGGTCTAGAACCTGGCCACAAGCAGCAGCAGGTCGGGGGAGGGGGGGGAGGGGGAGGGGAGGGGGATTCACTTCAATTGAAGCAACCTGTCACCATAATTAATCCCCTCCCCTTGCTCAACAAATCAGCTGATTGTGACTGCGTCGGCTTGCCTTTGAGCCAGCCTCTTGTGCACAGAAAAAAGCAAAGCAGAAAAAAGAAAGGAAAAAAAAATTATGAACAATTCATAAAAAAGTAGGCCCTGCTCGACATTCCCAAGGATATGTGGCTATGGAATTGTTGTTGCGTTAATTGTCGACGATGAGGACGAGATCGTTCTTGGCCAGAAATGCGCCATTAACGGCTGGCATGTCGCTCCCACGGCATGTCGCCTTCCCCTTGGCACCGACTCGGACTCGGATCTGCTTTTTTATGCCATTTACACAGAAATCTTGCAACAAATCACGCGCTCCTTTTGTGGATGGATGCGTTCTCAGCTGAGCTGCGTTTTTACCACTAATTTTTTGTTGTTTTTTTTTTACCTTGTATAACTTGTATTTTGACCTTTATTTGTTTGATGTTAAAAATTGTGTAGCTGCCCCCCCACACACAAAGACAAGGGGAACTGAACTCTACTCTCTAATGGCTAAGTGCATTTGGGTTTGATTCGGCGCAGGATCTCTCGCCTGATCTTTAGATGAACCTGTGTGACGACGCAATTCCTTGCCATTAACAGGGTTCAAAACCTTCGGGCCGGGGATTGCACTAGTTTTGCTTTTTATTCGGGCCGAGAGGCTCTAATTGCGGTGTAGCATCTACGAGCCGGCATTGAAGTTAATCATCATTCTGGTTACCTGCGGCTTAGACAGTCAAACAGTCAGTGCAAACATAACAACAACGGCAACAAGGAACTACGACCAGGATACTTGGCAAATGGGCTAGATTTTGGCTGTCTGCTTTCGATATTCACAACACAATTTGCCGCTTTTGTTACATTTTTCCATTGGATGCCTCTCGCGCTGGATGTTTATCGAGTCCGGGTCGCTCATTGTGCTTTCCGCTGGGTTTTTATGGCCAACGTATTTCATACATCCTGTGTGAGAAAATCTATAGTTGATGACTGCAACAACTACAGCAAAATTAACTACACCAAACACATCAACAACAACAACGATTGCTGCTGCCTCTGCCTGGTTGGGGTTAGGGGCGGCAATCAGGACGAGTGACACTTACGGAACATGAAATCTACATAATGACAGCGAGGCCCAAAAAGCGCTCAGGGGGAAACTAGTTCAGCTAGCTAAATTACCGAACCGGTATTGGCATACATATATATGCTCGTGTAGTAGCATATTTGCCCCTGCCACAATTCCCATACAGGATATCTAGACGTGCAAGACGGCGCATCCTTGGCGTCCTCACCGCGGGGTAGCGCTGAGGTTGAGCTAAGGTCATGTCAAGGCTGCAACAACTTTGCATAAAATATTTGAAAATGTTTTCATTATGGTAAATAGACAAGCAGCAACAGCAGCGGCAGCTAAAGCATGTCCTGCAGCAGCCTAGAGAACATATCTAGTCTGGTTTCCCACAAACCAAGGGTTGTGCCGCCTGTGTCCCGTCCCGGCTCGGCTCCGGCTCCGGTTCGCCGCTTAGATGTTGCGCTCTATATTGGTGATAAATTAGTTTAATGGGCACGGGCAATATAAAAAGGCAGTCGACCGCAGGCAAAGCTTACAGCCAAAGGCAGTCAAAGTCTTTTTGGCGGCAAAAGCCGTAGTCATGACTAACCAAAAAATAAAAGGAAAAAGAAAAACTACACGTACGTGTCTGGACAAGCGCTGCATGTTGAACAATAGCTTAAACCCGTCCAAAAAAACGCAAAACCAACTACACACGGGCCCATAATGAACTGGCCAAACAATGCGCCAACATTTCGGCTAAAAAGTCCCAAAAAAAAAGAAACGAGAGGAAGATATTTAAGACAAGGGAATCACGTTCTAGAAACTCGCACATCGCTGACTCCTTTCAAGAGTGGACAGCGGGCAGCGCCCAGTGCCGAGGAGATGGAGGAGGAGGGAAGGACCTCATGTGCGGCATCGTGTACTACATGACACAATTCACAATTGTTGGGCGCACGCACGTGCAACCAGGAGTCGAGTGCTGTGCAACGCCCATTGTATAAACGTTGCAATCATATATATATATATATACACTATATAATCTGTATATAGACTGCCCATATAGAGTCTGCATGTGACAGTTTTCAATGAGCTACGAGTTACTTTGAATACACTCGTATTCATTGTGCTCCTGCGTACTAGAGCAAGTGAATACCGAGCACAGACAATGGGATCCTTTATCTGCTTTTGTGGCTCAACTATAGATACAATTGTTTTTGTTGTTGTCCTTTAGAGATACCTTGTTGGGCGGGGCGTTCTGTTGTTGCAATTTTAGCGTAATTTTATTGTTATTAATTGTATGGAATTGGTTTTTAAATGTCCTTTGTTTTGCTCCAAGCACAGGTGAACTGCATCGCAACTGAATGAAAGTCGATATGAGCGAAGGAATTCAGTTAGATATGTTTTGCGGCCATAAATTATCAATATTATTTCAGTTCAGCAAATATGAGAACAATTTCTTTTGGTAAAACTCAAGAATGGATAGACCCTTGTCGCGTGATTGTCATGCGATTTGTAACTAGTTGTTAGAGTTGAAAACTGCCTTTTTAATTTTTTTAAATACAATTCAATTCATTGATCAGGCAGTACATATAAGTGTAAACAAAGTCCTTTGAAACTGAGAAACCTTTCGTCCCATTGAATTAGATCTTAGTTTTAATACATTGGAATTCGCAGATTAATCGATCAGTATTATCTATATTATATTTATCATCATTATTATTGTTATTAGAATATGAAACACTTTCGAACATTTAAATATCACTGGCTACTATGACCTTCAGTAGATCCGTACCCCAGCAGGAGATTTGAACCCGTTTCTTTAGTTCTGGATGACTGGAGGAAAACAAACTATCTATCAAGGAATTTGTATCTTTATCTTATTTTGCTAGATATTCCAACAACAGTCCAATTCTAAGAAGAATATGTGTTTCATTTAAAGCGAATAAAAAGCAGGACCAGGACCGGTAAAAATTAAAAAATCCTTTGAAAATAAGAAATTTTTCATCAAATCCCAACAATTATTATAACCCAGACACTCTATACACTTTATTACTCCATACTCTACTCTACCATGCGATATGTTGACTAAACTATGAAATCCCAACATGTTTTTGGGGGATCAAAGCAAAGAATTTGGAGCTTAACCTATTCAAATTGAACTATAATAAGTTATGATGTATTATTGAATACCATACTATAATATAAAACATCAAGTACAACAAAAAGAGAAAAAAATTTTTAGTAGATTGTCTAATATGGCATTTTATAGTTTATATTTTGTAGTTTAGTTCACCGTACCATACCATACCATATCTACTATAAAAGATATGACAGTACAAGGCCGCGAGACCTTTTGTATATTCCACTAGGCAATAGGAAACTCTAAGAAAAAGTAGTTGGATAATTTAAGATTTTCTCAAGCAGTAAAGTTTTACACGAAAAGCAAGGAAATCTTATATTTCGAGGCCAAACGGCAGTCCTGCTAAAAAAAAATAACAGTTTCTGCACAATATACCCCCTTCCCATGAAGCTCCCCCCGGTTGCCTTTATGCAGCAAGATCATTGAGGAACGCATTCTATTGAAGATTTGGCCAACTTTTTGGCATGCCGTCTTTAACAATTTCTGCACAGTTGCAGTTGCAGCTGCCGTTTGTTTAACACCTCCAATCGAAGAATGCGTTCTAAAAAGACGATTGTTTTTTACAGTGGAAAAGTAAAGAAAACCAGAATAGAACAGAGTTAAGGCAACCTGTTACAATGAGCTATGGACGCGCAACCGCTTGCATAACTGAAATGCGTGCAGGGCGCGGCAGGTAACTCTTCAGTTTTCGAGGACATCGACAGCGCGGCACAGCGGAGGCATGACCTAGGGTATGAATACCTTTTGGACACCTTGTAATTCATATTTTCCAAACAAAAATTTCCGAACGCAAGCGTTTAACACTTTTGTTAAGCACTTCTGGGCATAATTTTCCAGGTTAACATAACCATTGTTAGGGAAAATGGTTTTTTATTTTTTTTGTAGAGTGCCCGCTGCCTAGTTTGAAGTGGCCGCGAGACACTGTGCACTGTGCACTGTGGTGCAACCGATTCGGATTCGCGTCTGGTGACAGTGGCAACTAAGTGGCTGCCACTTCTGGGAAGAAGAGGCCATTCAATGAATGAAATTTATTTTGGGTTTTCTCTATTTCGTTTTGAATGGAAAAGGAGTGCCCGCAACCGCTGAGCCGCAGAGACACAAATCAGTAAGAATTCCTAGGACGATAAAAGGTATGCCGGTATGTGTGTATGCTCTACAGAGGCCTTCAAGTATTTATAGATCGCCGACAAATTTCTAAGAATTTCAAGTATGATTGTACATTTTCCTCCTGTTTTTTTTTTTTTTATCATTTCAATATTTGAGAAATGTGCATAAGTAAATGGACGCAGCTGTGTGATATGAAAAAATATGCAAAAACATCACAACATATTTATGTAAGTCAATGTACGGTCAGCAAATAGAACTCGCCTGCAGAGCAACATATTTGTACCCTACACAAATTTGCACAAGCAAATGGATTTACGCAACGAGCTGGCGATAGTTGAAAAAAATCAACAAACATTCTTAGATAAGAAATCACAAAGAATTGCTTAAAAGAGTTCACTTTTGATTAAGGATAGAGGAGTAAATTAAACAGAAACTAATTAAATTAAAAATTTAAGTAATTATCGAATTTTTTTAAGGAATAATATATTTAAATGTTTTTTAACATGGTATTCCAATTAAAATATCTTTCATGGAAAATTGTCAGATATATTATAATTAAAAAATTTTTATATATATTTTCTTCACTAGCAATTTGTAACAGTATAAAAATCAGAAGTAAGCAGGTGTAGAAATGTTTAAAAATCCCTCTTTTAATATTGCTTAATATTTTTTCATATTTTTTCAGCAAGAAATTCAATTATTTTTAGTTCTCTATCTAATTATATAATTATTAATATTATTTTTTATAATATTACAATTATTGGTGTTATTACTATTATTGTCATTTATTATATTATTATTATTTCATTGTCGCTTTCTCACTTCAATAAAATAGTCTTTAAATGTTTAGAAAAAAAAACTATGACATGTATCTGAGTACATATGTATGTTTGAAAAATTTGTAAAATCTTAATATACGAGAGATCTGAAAACTGTCTCTAATATCGAAATTGCACTCAAAACCCAATTAAAATAAACACATGTAGCGCAGTCATATTGGATAACACCATGAATATGAGTATACTGCATTCAAAGCTGTATGACTATATATATAGCTATATATATGTGTATATGTATTCGCGTCTGTATTTATATAGAACTACACACAAGAATATTTAGGCATAATTTGCTTCATTCAAAACCCAAGCACGCGCCGTGCTTAGTAAATATTGAAAAGAGTAAATAAAATCAAATAAAAGTACACACACACACACACACATACATGAGTGAATATATGTATGTATGCATGCATGTATGTACTCATGTCTGAATGACTGAAATTGTAGCGAATCGGCAGACGGTTTGCGTTTCTCTACTTTAAAGCACGTCGCGAGCATTTCCGCAGTAAGATCAAATATGATATTGTGCCGCCAAAAAATACACACACACACACACACACACACACACACACATACATGGAGGAGCACGTCTGACACACATATGCATAGCTTGTCAATGGTGATATCCAAGTACATGCATATGCTTTATATATATACATATGTGTACATACTATAGGTATATATATATTTGTATATATATCGCATTCAAGGTCAGCGGCAACGTCGATTGCTCAGCTTTCTTCAAAAGAATTGTGTGCAGCTTGCCGCCCGACTAAAGATTGCAAGCGAAATGCGCGAAGTGTTCATTGATAAGCAACAACAGCAGCAGCAGCAGCAGCAGCAGCTACAACAACAACAACAGCAACAGCAGCAACAACAACAGCAACAGCAGCAGCAACAAAGCCTTTAAAGCTGTTAAAATGCCCGTTAAATATACAAAAGGCAATAAAAAAATCCGTTTCATTCATAAAATGCGCCTTATCAGTGCCATGTATGCGTGCGCGTCTGCATGTGTGTGTGTGTGTGTGTCTGCATGCGGGCCTCTGCAAGTGGGGGGGCGTATACATACGACAACAGTCGAACGCTGCGATAACTTTGTGACGTCACATAATTGCAGCTGGCGCTAATGTTCGAACTGGCATTTTTGCAATTTCCGCTGCGACACGAACCCGCAGCACATGCCAGCGGCTCCCCTTCAGCCGCGTGAACTCCCCTCCACCCACGCCCGCCCCTTATCGACACTTCACTATTTCTTGGCAGTTTCTTTTAATGCTCATTCACAATGTCAAGGGTATATTAGTTTTGTGTTATATCCTTCTACTGCCTGTCCGTTTGTCCGAAGAGGAATGTAAATTATGGAAGACCTAATTATAATTTTAGAAAAGCTTTATAAACTTAAAAAAAACAAGAGAAAAACTGACATTCAATTTTAGGAAAATTTAAATAAATAATTTGTAATTATTCACATTTCAAATATTTTTTTATATTTTCAAAAACAACATTTCCTGATACTCAAATAATTTTTCTGTCGATTTTCTTAAATTTAGGTATCCACATTTTTTCTTAGTGTATATATGACTGTCTATATATGGCTACGCCCAGTCGAGGGCGTGGCACATAGAGTACGGAAATTTTGAATGAGAATTTCAGCTGATCTGCTCTAAAGATGGAAATAAAAAAAATTGGCCTACGCCCACGCGAAAGGGTATTACGCAGTCGTTTATTACCGACTGCAAAATTCGTACGTTTTATATATGTTGGCTTTGGGCAAACAGATAAGTGACATTTATCGACTTTTTACGCGCTTTTAAATAAGTTGAAATATGTTTGCGCACTTCTGCACGCAAACACACAACGTTTGTATCTGTATCTGCAGCGTATGTATCTGTATCTTTAGGTTGTATCTACGCCCGCTGTTTTTTTGTTATTTGTCAACACTTTTTATCAGCGGACCCCTAATGCTGATTTCTTGCTATGCACAATTCTCATTTTCTTTCACTAAAAATGTATTTTGTTCTTTTTTTTTTGTTTTATCTGCAACGATATGTGATGCCCTATCGAGCGCTCCCCGCCTTATCAATTGAAATTCTGGGTTCTTTCTTTTATCTGCGCAAACAGCGGTGCAACAAACTTTCAAATGTTTGCCCAGTCTTAGCAACATTGTTGCATGCAGCAATTGGCCCAGGTTCCAGGTCCCTTTCAGTTCTTCATTCATGCAATATTTGTCATTGATTTTTCGTACCGTGAGTTTTTTCTTTTTTTTCTCTTGTGAGGCGATTTCATTGATGATTTATGATATGCTAGCTTAACGTTTATTTCTGAGCAGGGAAAAGTCGGTGTAAATGATCGTAAATGTCCCTAAGGATTGTAAATTACACTCTAATCCTCGAGATATTTCTGTAACAGGTTCAATTGCAAGTGTTATAGATCGAACGTGTCTTTTCAAATAGTTGAAGCGAGCAAATGCAAACTTTATCAGCAATATTTCATCTTCAATGTGAATAGTAGAAACTATTGTTATATATACCATGTTATAAGTGTAAAGATAAGAAAATCATCTACTTTAACTTTATTTAAACATCTTTGAATAACATCAGACGACGGGTCTATTTTTTCTTTAAATTTTTGTCTTACTTTTGACGCGCCTCTTTCGAGAAATTTAAGTATAATCTTACCCCTTGGCTTTCAGTCATAACATAATTTTTACAGAAATATTATAAATCAAATTATAGGTTAAAATTATAAAAAAAACATTGATTTTACATAAATATTATAAATTAAAATATAAATTAAGCACTAATTTTAAATAATTTAAATTGAATGAGAGGTTGATCAGAATAAAATAAATGCCTAATCTTCAAAATAATGTAAGCTTTAAACTATCGATATGGAACGATAATAGAGGCGATACTTTATACGAAAAATATCGGTTGTTTATCGATCGAATTGATTGTCAAGCATAGCTGATCAATTTCTTTTTGAACCCACAAACTTTGAACATCGATAAATATCGATAAATTCTACTTTTTATCACACTTAAGACACAAGTCTCAGATGTTCCAGTTATAATAGTAATATTAATTAAAGTATTTTTTAATGCATCATGCTCAGGCAGGAAGATGTAGCAGAAATAATGATAGTTGATTAATAATTTCGATAGTTTTTAAGATTTTTACATAACAGCACTGACTGTCATCTCCTCCTTATCTTATAGCGTATTTCTTGGCAAATATCATCGTATACTATTGCAATCTAAACAAGGCCCTTAAAATCGCCCTTTCGCCCATTTGCTGAACCATTTGAACCCTGACACCTTGCCCGTAGTCATCGTGAGAAAGTCAAAAGGTCACCTTTGGTATGTGGACTACATACAAAATATATTATTTATTGCATCATGCCCACGATTTGCCCTCGGCCAAAACTGACTCCCACGCACGCCAAATGCAGCTGCACAGTCTTTAGAGTTCCCAGAGTCCACACAAGTATAACGGAATGGGTTAGTCTTTCACGGACGAACCTTTCACTGACTCAAGTGTCCGCCGCACAAATTAGACGGGCAAGGCAGAAAGACAATGCATATGACGTTTCCAGCCACTGACCACTTGAGCATAGTTCAGTTCAGAGGATTCGGCGTGGATATTTTCGGTATTTTTCTTTCTTTGGACGCATGGTAAACGCGTACCACTTTCTTTGTGGCACAGTGGGTAGGTGCAGCCGAAGGAGGAATATACGAAAAATATCAGAAAAAAATTGAAAACATTTGTCTAAGAAAACACACTGGGACAACAACAAAAGTCGCTGGCGACACTTGAACCGTTGACAAAGCGCAGACAATTTCACAATGCCCATTCCCACGATACTCTCTTTCAGGCCGGGACCAGGGGCTAGGGGCTAGGGGCTATCTAACGGTCGAACAATGTAGCAAGCAATTTTTTATTTTTATGTTGAGTGCAAGTGCAGAAACTGGAGATCTTTCGCATGCATCTATCCCACTCTAATATATATACATATACATATATATGTATGAAATTCTCCTCATTCAGGCAGTGCACGTTGCGAGATCCGAGACTGTGTCGTCTGGCATGTGTACACTTGATATCCTGGCGTGTTTACTCTTACAGATACTCTTTCTTCTCGTCTCTCGACTATGTATTTTATTATTATTATTATTATTGTTGCTGTCGTTGTACCCAATTTTTCTCTTTCTTTGCACAGGGTTTGCCATTAAGGTGACTTTGGGAAAAATCTTCACACACTCCCCGGGTGTCCCGTGTGTGTGTGTGTGCCTGTGTGTGTTGGGACAAGTGACAGCATCGTTTATGGCCAATGCCAGCAGGTAACTTTTCGGCTTGACTTCACCGACTATGCGGAATTACCGAATTATTCGCACGTGCATTGGTTTAGATTGGAAATTGATGGGCCCGACTCTGGGCTGATTCCAAGAATCTATCTCATGCCTAATGAGTGAGCGTATAAAGACAACAATGAAGTGTCAATTGCTCGCTTATTATGCAACAAAAGAATATGAATAACAACTGAAGATTTGTCATTTTTTTGGCAATCTTTAGTTTAATTCAAAAGATTTGCAGTGATTTTAAGAAATGTGTTGCATACTTTCGAGCGAGACTTGTTAAGATCATGACTGGAGATAGGTAAGAGTTGAATATCTTACGGAAATAAAAAAAAAACCGATGGTATAAGCGGAATCGATGAAATATTGAAGAATATCCATATCTTAGGGGATATTTTGCATATATGTATGTTAAATACATAATTTAAAAGGTTTAAAATATCACTATCATTATGAACGAAACTTTTTATTAATAGAATCTGTGAAATTTGAAGTGGTTTGAAATTCGGAACAGTTGGGAATGGAACAGAAAACCATAAAATAAAACAGTGGACTAAGCGGAATCGATAAAATATTGAAAAATATCACAATCTTAGGGAATCTAATTCCAAACACATAATTAAAAAGTTTTAAAATATCTTAAAAGAAACTTTTAATTAATAGAAAATGTGATATTTGAAGGGGTTTGAAATTCGGAAACGTTGGGAATGGAACAGAAAACCATAAAATAAAACTGTGGACTAAACAGAATCGCTAGAATATTGAAAAATATCGATATCTTGAGGAATCTAATAAATACGCCAAATACATAATTGAAAAGTTTTTAAATTTAATGAATGAAATTTTTTATTTATTTGAAGGGGCTTTAAATTCGGAACAGCTAGGAATGGAACAGAAAAAAGTGTTGCCGAAACAGGTGAAATTGAAAGCCATGCTAAGAAAGTAAATAGGAATATTCAGAATCTAAAAAAATTATATTTCTTCCGGAACGAACGTTTTGGGCTAAAGCAAAACCACATTAAAATGGTGAGAAATCCCCAAGGCAATCCCATTTTTGACGCTCAAACAGGCTTTGCTTATGGATAGCTCGCATACAGCCTTGCATCTTGCTCCTCTTCATTCATCAACAATTATGATCGCGGGGCACAATGAAGCGCAGTTCCAAGAATACATCAGGCAGAACTCCACTTCCTTTTTTCTTTTTGGCATAGCTGCAGAGCGCACTCCCCCTAAGCTGGCAGCCTCAACGCGTCTCCACTCCAAACTAATCTCGATGCTTGTGATCTGCTGTGCGTCGCATGTTGAGATCCAGACCCAGATCCAGATCCAAGCCGAGCCGAGCCGAGCCGCTCCACCCCAACTCTTTTAGCACAACATAAACCATACGGCGACTTCCTCATTTCCGTTTTCAGTCGGTTTTGGGGGCCGGTTAGGTTTTCAGTACAAAAATATATACATATTTTCAATTTTGCCAGCACATTAATCATGAGAGCTCGTTTGTGCCCCCATCGAGGCTGCCAGTCAGTCGGAGCCCGACCCCTTTCATATGCGTACGCATCTAATCTTTAAGATATTTTTGGGCATAGTTCTGGCTGGCATTGGGTTCTGTCAGAGTTTTTCAATTATTTCTGTTTTTATTGCCTCAACATCGAGACTAAAAGTTGACACTCTAAATGCTAGGGGCATGCGGCAAGAGTCGGCGTTGACTGCGTGTGTGTGTGTGTGTGTGTGTGTGTGTGTGGTGTGTGTCTCGGTGTTCGTGCCACACCGACAGCAAAAATACGTTATGCTCGTTTATGTTGCGCCTCGTCAGCCGCTGTCGGCGACGGGTTGAGTGTTCTCCCTCTCTCTCTCTTTCTCTACTGCTTGTACTCTGCCCTCTCGATCTGCTGCGCTCTCCCTCGCTCTCTCTCTCTCTCTCTCTCTCTCTGTCTCTGCTCAGTGTGGCGCATTGCACCAGCCAGAGCCAGGCAGGGGGGTTTATTGAGCGCCGCGCCAGAGCCAGAGCCAGAGCATGGGCATGAGAATGTGCCCATATCGCATTTTATCAAACATAAACACACACAACAAACACACAGATACAAACACACACACGCACACTAATGTGAGCCTTTGCGCGCCAGATTCTGTAACGGACAAAATTTTCTTATGCACCAAGCGTCGCAGTCGCGGTCGCCGTCGTGGCTGACGTCGCTGACGTCGCTGCTGGCAGCAACTGCCTCATGCTGAAATTTGTTGAGCCAGTTGCGCCGTCCCACCCCGCCCCACCCCCCTTTACTTGCAGCGACAGCTATTTGCATAATGCCTCGCTTATTGGGCGGGTGTGTGCCCCGGCCGACTGAGGCATTCGGAGGTTATTCGAGGGGGCGAAGTTCGAGTCGCGGTGGTCCTACGAAACGTGGGTGGAGCCGTTTCCCAGGACAATAATTCTGCAATTGTAACACCAAAGCTGAATAGGTGTCACCCACACACACAAGAAAGGTAAGCGCGACGTTATTAGGGTCTAAGTATTTTTTTTTTGTCGAGAATGTGTCTATCAACCTGTCCTGCCTTTGACTTTATTGTCTGGCTAGCGTGAGATCAGCACACGGCTGGCAGGTATGCGCCGGTCTTCTGCCCACTTGCCACTCGCTCGTGCAGCTGATAAATGATGTTGCAATGTTGTTGTTGCAGACGATTGCCACAGATACATATTTCAGCCAGCATCATCAACGGGCGCAACACTTGATGATTTGCTGTGCCCATTGTTGAGCCGGGCACAAAAAGCAGCTCAAACCAACACCAAAGTTGACGAGCCACAGAAAAATGAAACAAGAAAGAACGAAGTTTAAATACTCTTACTGCTCTGTAGATTCATTTCTGTGATGAAAAACAGAAAATGTATCCCTACAAAAAACAATTCTTGAACGATTCTCCCAATAGTAATATATGATATAGTAGTTCCTTAATGATACAATTTTGCTTATAGGAAGAATATATAGCAAAAGCAATAATTGTTGAGTTTGTTTAAGATATCTTGATAAACAAAAATCTATTTCAATCAAGAACATAATTTTCAACCTATTATTCCTATATCATATATATGATATAGTGATGCGATCCGGCCAACTCCAATATTGCCTGCAGTACGAAGCTGGATCTATTCCAAGTCTCAGCAACCAGAGAGCCTAGTTTGTAGAGAAATTTCCAGACGAACTTCTTTATTGGCTCAAGATCAAGAATATATATCCTTTAAGGTAACTCCTCTGTCTACTTCTATGCGTTACACACTTAACGACAATTTTCTAATACCTTCCGCAAGAGTATTAAAAACCAAGATCTTAGAACAAAAGTCAAACAGGTTGCCGTAGAGCTCTCGTAGAGCTCGCCGTTTCGGCTGTTCCAGTACCCAAAAAAAAAAAAAAAAAAAAATCGAAGAAGAAAATCCGTTAAGGAAGGGTCCCAAATGTTTCCCACATCGATGTCGGATCAACAGCTGATTGCACAAAAATTTTCCCAGCGCTACTCAGCTGACTCGACCCTGTGCGCCTCACTTGTTCTGTTTGCCTAACAGGACGAACACCACAGGACGTGGCGGCTGCGCAGATTGTCCACAAATGTCAATTCTGTCCCCTGTCCCCTGTCCCCTGGCCCAACAAGGGATATCTATAACTAGCCGTAAAAATACAGAAAAAATAGTATCTTCTTCTCTGATTTTTTCGCCGTTGTTGCACTTTATTTGGAGTGTCAACGGCAGCTCAACAGGATATTTGTCGACCGGTCGATCCTCCTCATTAATTGACCAGCGATGAGAAAAGTGTATGCTCAAGTGTCCATTCAAGTGCAGCGCTTAGATTTATGCACAGATAGGATCGCTAAGGACCACTTTCCCTTAGGTATCGCATGACACGGGCGTTCAACTATCTCTCGAAGGAACTGTCACCAGAGCGAAGCTGGAGGCGCTTAGCTAAGTCAGATTTCCTGGAAACGATAGCCGCGTTTTGCGCAACTCTATTAACCGTTAAGTCACACACACACTCACACGCACACACAGGTGCCACGCCCACAGTTTCCCGCTAAAACAACACTTGTGTAAACACTTTGAAGTTCGCAACCTTCTGCGACTTAACAGTCCAGACGTTCCGCCTTGCCCCCTCGATTATGTAACGTAAGCCGAGAACATGGACATACATATGTATATTCCTCGACCATTCGCTGGCTGTTCAAGCGTATTGGATTACGAGGCCATGTCAGTCTTGTTCTTTTTGGTTTTTGCGGTCAATTGGCGTTGACAGTTCGAACTTTGCTTAACGGCCGCAATTTTGAGCTCTGGAACTCAAGAGTCGTTTGACTCTTCTCAGGATGTGGTTGCCACTTATTTACTGCTTTATTTACTTAGGATCGGGAAGTTTTACAAGTTCTGCTGCAGTTGGCGAGTCCTACACAGCTTAAGGCTGGACACTTCCTTTGCGGATTTGTCGCAGCGGAAGGAAAGTCGGTTCAAGGAAACGGAAGCATTTTCGGCTAGTTCCTGTACAGGTGAACGTCTTCTCAAAGTGGCCTTACGCAGTGAATTTGTCGTAGACAACGATGATATTTTACATAAAAATAAGCTGTGCGAACCATGCAAGACTCACTTGTTGACCTGTCCTGCAAGTTGTCTTGCAAGTTGTCTTGCAGGACACACTGGCTGACATGTCAGCAGTGCTGTCTTCCAATGCTCTCTCTTCGACCTTTTCAAATGGCAAACAAGTTTTGCTATGACAAACTACTTAAGAGTAGCTGTTCTATGCTGTATTTTTTCATGAACCTGCAAGACGCGGTCGCTGACATGTCTTCAAGCATGTCAACTAGCAAGACACCAGCGCTGACCTGTCACAGAGAATGTCATGTAAGCTCAGCCAACAATGAGCATGCCATAAAGGAACAGATTTCCATCTGGCTACAATCAACAACTCCCACACTCACACACACACGCACACACACACACACACACACATAATCAGCAAAAAGCGTGCCCCAATGGCACACACCAAAAAGCCCAAAAGAGACGCCAAGTTTCGCGCCAAAATTGCGTCACACAGCGAAAGCAAAAATAACGCTTTGGCGGTCTTCACACACACACACACACACACTCTCGCACACACACTCTCTCGCACACACACACACTCGCAGACACGCAGTCGAGACACACATTACGACCATGGCAAAGCACGATAACAAATATGAACTTCCCATTCTTATGCGATCACGAGTGGGAGACCGTAGACAGCTGGAGGCAGGGGCAGAAGCAAGGGGAATTCGAAATAAAAAAACAAAAATAAAAAACGCCGCACCGAATATCGAAAAATCTCGCCAAAAACCAATGCGAAACTGGCGAAGCGCTCAATTTAGCTCTCTAATCACGCAGAGTTTGCACTGCAAATTCCTTTTGGGCAGTGCCTCTCCTCATCGCCAGTCTCTGGGCACATGGAACACGGCCTGGACAAAGTTCTTAGCTTTCGCTTTATGTCCAGCTCTCAGCTCTCGGCTCTGTTGTCATGTCCTCCGAGCCGTTCCTTTGTTGGCCCAGCACTTGGTCTCTGCGTCTCTGCGTCTGTGTCTGTGTCTGAGTGTGTTGTTGGCCTGTTAAAAACATTTCGCCGAAAATGTGTCTGGCACGTTAAATGGGCTTTGGCCAGGTAACTTGCAGTTCTAACCAGACACTGCAACAACAACAACAACAACAACAACAACAACGACGACAACAACAAATACCATTGATCAATGGCTTAGGTCTTTGATACGTCCGCGCTGTCGGTGGCTTGCATTTGAGCTTTGCTTTCGTCTCGGCTTTTGGTGGATGTCCCATGGAATGCTGTGCCACCAGTTCCCAATATATGCTTCAATAAGGAGTTTCGGCGCACAACAGCATATTTGTTTGTCTTAAGTGCACGACTGCAGCATACCCTATAATAAGTCTTGCTGGCGGGTAAACTATTTTAGTAGTTTTTTAGACCACTTTATAAAATATTTTTCCCCACAATTTTTTCTTTGTAGTAGCCATGAATAGCCTTTCAAATCTGCAAATGCAAAAAAGTAGGCGTGGCTAATATGCTTCTGATCTCAGGCTAATAGCTTCCAATGCTTATAAATACCATATCAACTAGGATTGGGATTGGTATTCGATAGTTTCCTTCATCAACTACTTCTTTCAGACATTTGTGGAATATTCTGTTAGTTCAGATCTAAATAAATTTCATATCAGATCATAGAGATCGCCTATGGGCTGCAAATTCCATATGTTCCATTATGTATTTCAAGATTTATAATTATTATAAATAATTAAGGGATTTATCTTTATGAACTCATATTTCTAAACATTTTCGGAATTTTGAAAACAAGTGGAATATATAGTATGCTTATATCTGATGTTGCAACAATATAAATGAGATCATCTTTTAAGGAACTGACTTTTGAGTATTCCCTTAAATAAATTTGTCGATTCAAGGTTAGAAATGATTAAAGAACTTTCAGAATTGTCTGAAAGATCGAGAGTTGTCCTTGCCTAAAATATTGTCTTTCTATGTGCACAATTTAAAAGTTGGCCATAAATGTGAGCGTAGCAATTAAATATAAGATTTAAAGCAAGTTTTCATTGAATAAAATATAAATAAATTTATCATATTTAAGAGAGCAAACCGTTTTCAGCCTCAAGCGACACTCCATATACCCTTTCTGCTCCTTTTAAGCGCAGAGTACAATAAAAACAAAAAGTTCCTGGGAAAAAATGTTGCACAACTTCACTACCTGCCACGTCCAGTGCGCGACGACGACAACGATCACATCCAATCTGCAGAGCTACACACACAGATACACACCGCCACACACACGTCTACACACACAGAGGAACACACACAGCTCGACTATATAGCCGCTGCCTCGTGGCGCACACCTTGCCCCGCTTAGATTCATTAAGTGAAAAGTTTAAAGTCTCAAATTTTTCGTTCATGCGGCTGGCTCTGTGATTTTTATGGGCCGAGGCTAAGTTTTGCTTCGCTCAATGGCCAGAAACGAGGATCAAAAATAACAACAACAACAAAAAAAAAAAAAGCACATTAGTCCTCGAGCTTTATTACAAATTATGCGTCGCCTTCTTCCACTGCTTAAAATTCTCGAAGGTTTTCATTTTTGTGTGTGTGTGTGCGTATTTATTAACTTTTTTTTTCTTCTTTAAAGTTGCACAAGTGACTGCGTGTGTGTGTGTGTCGAGCGCTATAAATGTAGATGTAGAACGCTGTCTGACTATCTGACGGGCAGTCGACGGCGCCGATAAGCACACACACACACACACACACACGCACAGGCAGAAGCAAGTAGAGAGACTACGGCTACGAGATACCCCAAAATTAATCTATTCCCTAAGCTCCACACCAGGCGAAATACCATCTTGATTAAATTCGGTGTTTATTGTCCGATCTTTTGCAATTTTCAGGGCATAAATATGGCATTCACACGTATCTACATACCAAAGGCCTAGACTATAACTCCCCAAATGCCTGAAATACTACATGGGTATAAGTTGGAGATGTATGTGTCCTAAATGTGAAATATTCTGTATATGTGTATAGGATACGAGTGCCTACATACATCATTTGGAGTCTCTAGCTCTTATAAGCTCCGAGATATGCACAAAAAATATTGATTTTGATCGATTTCAGGGCATTTTATCGATTACACAGGCCCAGCTATCGAGGATTTAAAACAAACTTGAGGAATAGGAGTAGATGGGTGCCTCTCTCCTGAGATCTCACTGAGATCGCCGGGTTCATTCACTCCGACAGACAGACAGACAGGCGGCTGTTGATGCTGAGCAAGATGCTTTTTGGGGTCGGCAATGCCTGCTTTCTGTCTGTCACATAGATTGGCACAAAACCATTATACCCATTTTACCCTCAATTCAGCTGAGGGTATATAAAAGGCGCACAGATTTTTGTAGGGGCAAAAATATGCAACGCAACTGGTTTATCAACTTGCATTTTGGCGCCAAAATTTCTGCAAATCTTTTTCAGGCCCTGCGCTTTGCACGCCCTTCGTGCAACACACAGATACGGACACACACACTCGGACACACTATAAATAAATATATATAAGTAGTATGTGTGTGTGGCATACCCTTTATGCATATAATTTTCGTTTTATTGGACAAAATTAATTGGGCGCCAAGATAGAGGCATTAAAAGCCACTTTAAATTGCGAGCGCACGCACACAAGTATCTGGCAGATACAAATGTATCTGTTTGCGGCATTTGCTAATGAATTTGTCCAGCAAAAAGCCCGCACACACACACAGGCACACACAGGCACAGACAGGCACACACATGAATTAACTAGTCGCACACACACAGCTTCCTGTCTGATTATTTGCGGTCAGCCTGCAGCAAATTGGCAACAATGTTGTTGTGCACAACCGCAATGATAGATACGCATCCGCAGACTACGCCTGCGCTGTCAGCTCCATTCAAAGCCAATTTCGTGCAGCGTAGATCCTTGACCATTGTGCCAAATATAATATGAGAGAGATACGCATCAGAAACCGTAGAGCGATAGATAGATAGATAGATAGATGATGCCCTTTGTGCATTCACTTGTTTCCTGTTTTATACAACATATCCTTGGCCAAGCAATAAAGAGATTTCCTTCTTATTTTGCACTCGGCCAATTAGTGGCCCGTGTGGTCCCTCGCATTGTACCTGTGCCGCCTGTCCACAGCCGCAAAAACCAAACAAATTATGCGATTAACAAATATGAAAGATACGGCTTTTGTTTGCGCCGAGAGAGCTCGGCAAAAGAGAAAACAATCTCTAGGGAACTCTCAGCTCTGCGCCGCTCTCCGCTTATCGTCGAGCGTTTTTCGCGCTTAAACAAATGCCCGGCAAAGCGCCCATTTGATAATGGGCAACGGGCCAGGCCGATATCAGCAAGATTCTGGTTTCCTTTTTGAGTGCAATCAATGCCTGCGCCAACAGATCCCGTGGGAATAATAACTGGCCGAGCATTAACTCATGTTTAATATGCGTTCAACGTTCGCGCCACTTCCGAGCCGCCTTTTTAGTTATTTACGATGCGATTCTCCATCGGAAATTCGAATCAAATCAATTATATAGTCAATTTATGGTTATGAAATCATTTTTATAAAGAACCCAAAAACGTTATTCAAGAAAGTAGATGGCTGAAGCCCATGAGACATATGCATAACAAATCAGTTAAGTTTACTTTATATACTTCAAATTATATAATAATAAATGCTCAGTTAGGCTTTTTTTCAGGCAGAAATCCATTTTATAAATTCTCCCAGCATTTAAATAGATTTTTTTTATATTATATGTATATATTATTATATATTATATAATATTATTTTATTATATATTGATTTATTTTTTATCTAAATATTTTTTTTTCGACAATTTAGTTTATTAGTGTTATTATTATTTTTATTTATTTATTACTTTTAATATTTGAGTTAATTTTTTTTTAAGAGACAGGAATTTTTTTTATGATAGAATAACTTAGGAGAGTTTATAGAAGAACTTATGACTTAAGAATGCTATTCAAGACAAATTGCAGTGTATTATCAAAAACCATTCAAACAGAGCATTTCAATGAAAAGTGCAACCCAAAAGTTACTTAAACAATGTTATCTAATCCTCTTCTTGGGCTAAGGCCACCAACAATGTACTTAAAAATGCTTCAAGGCACCTCTGACCTTTCAGATAAGATAACTTCCTTTGGTCTGGAGTATGTACACCAAAATCAAGCTATGCGACTTTATACCCCCCCAGCACAACATACAGTGAGCTCTCCCCCACAAGAACCACATCATTTAACACTAAACGCCCGGCTAAAAATAAAGGGAGCAAATCAAATGGCCGCACGCCAACGCAAAGATATGTTCGGAGCGATACATAGAAAAGATGCAGGACAAGTTTAAGAGCAACTCCCCACACACACACACACACACACACAACAGGCACACACACTGGCACACACACACCAAGGCAGAGTCGTGCACTTAGTTATATAGGGGGATAGATACACGGAAAACTCGTATTTCTGCCACCAAGCGAGGCGCACAAGCCGAAAGGTCAATGCATTTAGTTAATGCACAACAACTGCATTCTGTGTGTGTGTTTGCTTGTGTGCGTGTGTGTGTGTGTGTGTGCTGGAGCTGCAGCCCCCACACAGATGCGCGACAACGATATTAATATAAGCCCCGGGTCTGTGGCTGCAGCTTCAGCAAGTATATAGACGCAGCCCCCATTGGGCCCTGGTCCGCATCTAAGGTTCAAGCAACTCTACAAAGCCTAGAAGCGAGAGAGAGAGAGAGAAAGAGAAAGAGAAAGAGAGATAGCGCTGTGGAGACTTTCCATTTTGTGTGGGCACACAGCATCCAAACATGCACACACACACACATGTATATACGCGCGGCTCGCTTCTATTTTATAACGGACAGTGGAGACTATAACATCGCGTTCTGCGGCTGCGGAGGTGTGGGGTAAGTGCAGTAATTTGGGAATCACAACAACTGAGGCGAGCCAGCTTTGACGCGGGTGTCCAGTTGGCAACCCTTGTCGAAACGCCGCCAATATTGTTGTCAACACAAATAAACATCATCTTCCGATTAAAAACTGGGTCGGGACCACAGTTGGCGTCTAGGGCTTATAAAAAAACCCAGGGAAAAGAGTTAGGTTCAGAATGCCGAAGATTGAATACCCTTAAATATCCTATCTATGTCAATACTAATCCTAGTCCGATGCAGGAGCAAAGTTTATATATCTTTAAAAAAAAAATAAGTTTTTCATACAAAAAGTCGGTTATAACTAATGCCTGCTGTAAAAAACGAATCTATGTCAAGTTTCCGCAAGATAGCTTCAAAACTTAGACAGTCTATTAATTATATACATTCTTTATGTCTTTTTCCTGCCTAAATTAATATACCATAAAGCAAGGGTATAAAAACCAAATGAAAAAAAATTAAACAAGCGCTTAGAATATTCCCACGGCAAAAACAGTCGCCGTTTGTTGCTACACCAAAAAAATTAGAGAAAAGATAAAAATCAACAACAACAAGAAAAAGATACGCAAATCCGAGAGCTGGCAAAGACTGAGCCCAGCTGAGAGGCTGGCTGGCAACATCTATAAACGCCGATTGGCAAATATTTAATTATGCTGCGTAAACTTTAAACAACTTGACAATTTCACACTCGCCTGTGAAGATCACTAAATGTGCCTCTCTTACTCCCACTCTCTCTCTCTCGCCGCCCTCTCTCGCTGCCCCCTCTCGCTCTCTCTCTCTCTTTTGCTCTATGGCTCAGTTGATGTTGTTTTATGATCTTTAAATATGCTTCGCTTCTTCTTCTTCTGCATGTGCTTCTTCTTCGTCTGGACTGTGCTCGACTTGTTGGCTTTGTCGTAACCGTCGTCTGTTGGCACGTTGAGCCCTTGGTCCAGCCCCTCACCGCCCCGTTTCATTCCATTTCATTCCGCTTTGGCGCTCTTTTCATTTTGTTTTTTTTTGCTTCTTTTGTATGTTCTGCAACAAAGTAACAGCAGCAGCAACAACAACAACAACAAGCAAACTTGGAGACGGTCCATAATGGAGCAATCTACAGCTTCTGCTGGCTGTGTGTGTGTGCGTGTGTATGTCAGTGTGTGTGTGTGTGTGTGCTGTCGATTTGTTGTACTTTTCATATTTTTTGCATATTCAAAATAACTTGCCACATATGACTGACGCGGCTGCGCGTTTCCGTTTGTCAGCTGGTTTCGCTCTGCCGCTGAAAAACTCTATGTGCAGCGCGAGGGGCAGCGCAGGGGGTGGGGGGGCGGCTGGGACTGTTGATGCTGTCACAGCTTGGGGTAAATTCCTGATCTTTCGCGGAACGCACTTAGACGCAACAACAAACAATTGTTTAACTGGAAGGCGTGCAAAATTATAGTTTTTTTGCTGTTCTTGTTGTTGTTCGCATTTCTTGTTCTTCACACTTTACTAGCTGGCACACACACACACACATACAGCTTCTGGCCCTGGCCCTGGCCCTTGCCCCCTTGCCCTGTTCCGTAAACGACGTGTTTCCGTTTCGTCGAGTTCGATTCTCAGTTTTCGAATTCATTCACAGTTCTGTTTATTTTTGTATGAAGCGTGAAGTTTGGAGCAGACTTTTTTCTGTGCTTTTTTTTTTTGCTGTGCTGTTAGCTAAATAGCCATGTGATGCTTGGGTGGCCTCTTGGTATGTGTGTGTGTGTGTGTGTGGGTGTGTATGGGTGCTGATAAGTCGAATAACGGGAACTCCACAGGCCTTGGACTAGCAATGCAAATGTTATCGACACCAATGGGAATATTTTTTTTTTCTATTTATGGATTCTGGGCGGAGACCTTAAATATATTACATTATTTTTAATGAATGTCATTTGTTTATTTTTATTAATTTATGTAAATCGAAGGACTGGAAAATAATAGGTCGACTTCAATTTGAAGGAAAATGTAGAAATCTGAATTTTTTCCACGAACCGATTTTTTAAAGGGTTCTATTGGGAAAATGTTTGTTATAAAATTTGGAAACTGTGCAAAATATGGTTACAATGTGTACACATAAATTGTTTTAACTAACGGAACGCATGGAATGAAACGGTTTTCATCGCAGCTGCAAACCTATTTTGAATCAAACCGTTTTAAATTCGAAATTCTAATTTATTTTTTACTATGAACCGAACCCTAAGAAAATACCCAAACCGATCTTTTGGATAATACCCAACACTAAACTATAAATAACTGTAAATAAGACTAGATTCACGAAGCGCACCCATAGGCAGGAAGCTGGTTCGAACCGTGAACTGAACCACTAACAAAATGTTTAGGGTTTGTAGCCCTGGTTTTCATCAGCCTCTATAGGAACAAAAAAAAACCATCGATATAAGCTTTCTACTTATTATGCAAACCCATTAAATATTGGAGAAGTGAATTAATAATAATAATGATAATAGCTATTAATACGCCCATCTTCCATAAATCGCCAGCTAGAAAAATAGCTAAAATCAAGTGCAAAGTCAGAATGAACTTCCTTAAATTAAAATCCTGATACTCCTAGAATGTTAATTAAGCACACGCAGCAATTAAGCAGAATATTATAGATACGTGCATGTATTGTATATATGTATGCGTAAGGGCTATCATAATAGCCAATTAACACTCTCTGGAACGGTCGTGGGATCAGCTAAAAACATAGCAGTATCAGTATATAACACCATATGACATGCATATCTTCAATCTTCCACTCACAATATTATATATACTATGCTGTCGGCATATGTATCCCTCCGCCTGTATCTGTATCTGTATCTGTATCTGTATCTGTATCTGTAACTGCATCGCACACGTCGTAAGTACATACAGGCCGTGTCCATCCATCTGTATCTTTAAGTACACTCGAAAGTCACGAAGCATTACAGATGCAAACAAGCTGAATGAACGCCGCAAAATACATAAATACAAAGTGCCTACAGTTTGTTTTCATTTAAATTGAAATTGAAGTCTTCGCACAGCCCCAGAAACTCCAACACGGACTCAAGTCCGACTTCGACTTCGACTGCAGCAGCCAGCAGCCAGCCAGAGCAGAGCAGGAAGAGCAGAGCAGAGCGGAGCAGGCGCCCGCCAAGGGGCAGCAAGAAGACGCCAGTGCCAAGTCAAGACGCAGACTCATTGCAAACACAAACTTCTCCAAGATCTCCACGACGACGACGACGACGACGACGACAAAGTCGGCGAAGGCGATTTTCATTGTTTTGTTTCGCTGTAATTCTCGCGCTTTGAAAATTGCATTACAAACAAAGGCAGCAAAAATAAAAAGAGGAGCAACAACTTTAATCGTTTATCAACCGACCTTCAAAATACCCAGTAAAAATTGGTATACCAAAAAGCTAACAGAATATCATACATAATGTAAATTTGGATATGCCGGTAGCTAATACACAATAATTTCAATTAATTAAAAAATAGATAAATAAATAAAATAAATTATATTTGGTAAAAAGGCCAAATATGGAGCGTCTATGCAATCAGATCTCAATCAGATCTGGAGGATCCGATCGACATCTATACAGTTAGATTACTAATCTCTATATATAAAACTGTTTGTTCTGACTGATTGATTGATTGACTGACTGACTGATTGGTGATCAACGCACAGTCCAAACCGTAAGAGCAGGGATGTTGAAATTTTCACTATAGTTACCTAATGTGATGTAGGTGCACGTTAAGACGCGGTTTCGGAAATTCCACCCGTATGTGTGGAAAAATCGCAAAAAAGTTTGGTTTAAACTTTTTTGTTTACCATCCGATCGGCCCCAAACTCATTTTCAAAGATCTTTGTTCAAATTCATTTGAGGGGTGTTTCACACTTTTCGAAAAATCCATTCCACCTTGGTGGAAATGGGGGTCAAAGATTTGGTGGGGGACGTTTCGCGCTGAAATTCATTTCCAAGGATCTGTATCATTTGAAACGTTTTGCGCAAAATCCAAGCTTCCGGGTGGAAAATGCGTTTCAAAGATTTTTTGGGGCTAGCTTTAAGTTTCATCCGATCGGCCTCAAAATTACATTCAAAGTCCTACAAAAGAACTTAATAGATACGTGTTTCAGCGTTTTTTGAAATTCCATTCGAGACTGTGGTAAATTGGCGGTAAATGTTTGACTTTAAAATTAATTTCAAATGTGGCCTTCGTGGATGATAAATGCGAAATGCCACGGGCAAGGCCGGGTAATACCCGCTGGTTATTTTATAATATTGTTGTTTAACAACACAGTTAAACAAAATATATCTATATAATAATCTTCCATCTTTATACATCCTAAACACAGACACCCAATACACCCTGTTTGAGGCAAACACAACCTCGATCTTGTTTTGCAAAAAGATTCTGGAACTGGACGCTGGAGCTGTGTGGGGCTGAGTAGCTGTGGATTCTGTGCGAGGCAGGCGGCATTGCATGATGCCAATCCATTGCAGCTCTCTCGCTCTCTCTCTCTCTCTCTCTCGCTCTCTCTCGCTCTCTCTCTCCCGTTGGGACTGTCGCTTAGTAAAGCAAAAAGCTTTTTGCTGTCCAAGTCAAAGTGCGTTTCGCACCAATTCGCGCCGCTGCCGCTGCCGCTGCTGATGCTGATGATGTCGTTCTCCGGCCGATAATCATGGCAATGATGGGCTCTGAATCGAGTCTCGTATGGCGGTAATGATGCTGCCCCGCTTCGCTCATAATTATAATTACGAGCCCGGCACCCCGGACAGGGCCCTCCGTCCCGCCGTCTCTGTCGCAGGGAATCAACTCGAAGGCTTTGGCTCTTTTGGAATTTCGCTTTGCAAATAACAAGCAATTGTCGTTGTCAATGTTCATTTCCGTTTAGCCTGCCGCACGCCGCATGCCCCTCCGCCTGCACCCGGTGCTAGGCTCCCAGCTACGCTCAGCTCAGCCCCAGCCTCCTTTTTGAGTGATTTTGGTTTTTTTTTTGCTGTGCTCAGTTATTTGCTAATGAGCGCTAATTGAGTTTGAAATGCGCCCAAATGGCCAAAATGCAGGCAGTATATAAAAATATTTTTTTTGCCCTACCGACCCTACCGGACCCGTTATATCTTTCATTCTTGTCGAGAATATTTCCGTAAATGAAATTTAACAAAAATAAGCCGCATTACAGTGTACTTCACGGCTCAGCGGCAGCTGTCACTCACTTGGCTTGAAATAAGTGACTGTTGATGGGTCGAGCTCCCCAATTTTCCAAAAAAAAGAAAACCCACAGGCGCTGACAAACTGCCACAAGTAACAATAGTACGCCCCCGCACAGATCCCGCTCTATAAATAGCACGGAATCACAGAATCTTCAAAAACCACTTCCGGCTGTGGCGCGTGCCTCAAAGAACACTTCAAACACAGCCCAGAGAGAGAAATAGAAAAACTTGAAATCAAAATCAAACTAATTTTTTCCGTAATTACAGTCAACGACCGCACACACACACGCACACTTGGGAAAACCAAGACGATATACAGATCTATATACAGGTTTTTTGGAGCGCAGTTCACACTGCCGGCTTTTCATAAATTATTAAACTTTAATTACATCACTGACATTTATAGCTCTACCGAAAGTTGGCAAAATAGGTCAAGATGCCGCAGCCGCCGGTTGCCCGTTCGCCCGGCTAATCCGCGCCTCAACTAAATCACAAATGAAAATAAAAATGTCCAAATTGTGTGTCCACAAAGGGGCACGGCCACTCCAAGAGCAAAAAAAAATGAAAAGAAAGGGAATTAAGCCCGCGCGAAGCTGCGTCTCAGCCTGGGACTGAGCTGATTTCAAATGCAAATGATGCAAATGATGCAAATGTTGATTGTGCAAAGGCTTTCCTCATGGCTATTTGATTGCATTGTTTGCGCTAATGGCGAGTGTCCTGCCTGTCCATTGCATCCATTGTGCCGGCTCATTAGCCGCATCCGTGACCATGACCCGTGCGCGAAACGATGCTGCCTCAACAGATCTTTACGCCCAACGGGCAACAACCCCCTTGCATGCCTGCCTGCCTTGCCTGCCGCAAGGGGCAATCAAATGTTGCCAGTCGAGTACTGGGACATCTTGTGGTCCAGTTTTGCCGCGCAGCATGCAAAAGGGGGCACACCTCATGTAAATTAGAGGTTACACCCCTTTTTGCCCGTGTGGGATATGTATATTCTCTGTGCCCAACCCCGCTGATCATTAAGGCTTCGGCGTTGTAGAAAATTTCATGCGCTTTTTTTAAGTGTTTTGTCCCGGAAAAGCGGAAAAGCGGCAGCAGCATTCAAAGGGAAAAGTGTCTTAAGCTGCTTTATGGGTATTACGCGCACATTTACATGCGCATGTCAAACGTTGGCCAGCCAGAAAAAAATACAACGGAAACGGGATCAAAGGTCGCGCTGCAGCTTTCAAAGCATCTACAAAGTTGTCTCAACTTGATGTCAAAAGCGGGATGCTTCCATTGTGATGTCCTCGAAAAAAGGGGCAAGATTTTTGGGCATAAAATGTAACTACCAAAAAAAAAAGAAGAGAAAAGCAGAAAACTATAAAACTGAAACAAATATAGATTGTTAGCTTAGAGGGGATAACGGTTTGACGGTTTTGTCAGACGACCGTGTGATCCTAGACAAATGCTAAATGTTTACGAGATTTTCCTTCCTTTTTTTCTGCTGCAAGTTTACGACACGGAAATATAATTGAAAATTACTTTGGAAAAGTTCCGCAGCTGTGCAGCTTTAACTGATTTACTCTCTTGTAAGCAGGCATAGTTAAGAACAATCTTTTGAGTTGAGGTTTCATTGGGTTTTGTTAGTACCAGATACTTTCTCTACTTTTTCTAGCAAATCTGTTTTTAAATTTCTGCTCAAAATTCAAAATTCAGCTTCTTTCTTCTGACTACTCCTGGAGGTTTCTTAAGTAACATAGGTATTTCCCCTGCTTCTTCTATATATTATATTATTAAAATTCGTTCTCCTAGTTTCTCCTTCAATTTCCCCCTTTGGATTACTCCATAGAATTCCTCCTCCCAATTGCATCTCTATCTACTCTTCTCTTCAGAATTGCTTTCCAGATCGGGAGCACCAACAGATCCCACCTTTACGTTACCTGCGAATCGGTAAAAAGCAATATCGAAATGCTGTTTTTGGACATATATCTTAACTGAGGAGAGCTAGAGACGCAAAATTTGGTTATCGATTACACATTATAGATCATATCTAGAGATAACAGTTCTTTAGGATCGAAAGTTTACATCAAACCGAATATAAAGTGGACTTCTTTAAGCAGAAGTTGCAGACTTTCCATCCCGAGAAGCCTGCTCATGAGACTCTTTCGAGCTCATTTGATAGAATATCTACACTGACCCCCAGCAAGCGGCTACCCCCATAAAAATTGTATGTGCTTCTCTTTAGAGCCAAGGGGCCAGTCTTGAATATGTATATATGTATATGTTTCTCATGTTTGGCTGATGTATCAATTAGCCAAACCCTTGGCTTGGGTACGGCTGGCACACTCTAAAATGCCCAACAAATTCGGTTTGATGATCTCAGAGGCAGCCCACTTTATGGTGCTGCTCCCTGCTTCGATACGCCCGCCTGTCGCGGCCCGAGCCCGGCACAATATGAAACTACTCGAAGATCTTAATCACAAAACGAGCTCAGCACACACACACACATAACAAAAACGACACCCCAACAATTTTGAATTTATACATACATATATGTACATCTTAATATTTCTATATGCCCGAATGTGTGGTACTTGTGTAAAGTCGCCCGGGCGCCGGGCACGCAGCGCCGCATTGCCTGCGAGCTAATTACACTAAATCATTAAGAAACGCCACAAATTTAAATATGTATATAAAAGAAGAAATCTATTAAATGCTCCAGCATAAATTTCAATTTCAATTTATGACGCCCAAGCGAAGAGAGCGAACAAAAAAAAAATCATAGAGCATAGTTCTACAAATGAGGCCACGGCGAGTCACGCAACGAGGAGTACAACGAACCTACCCAACCAATTCATAAGAATGGAAATATAGTCTATAACGGTCGCTCGATCTTAAACATGAACTGCGCAGAGCAGAGCAGAGCTTACCCCCAGATACAAGAAGCCGAGGAAGAGGCAGACTTTGCTTCATCCACAAGTTGTCAAAGGGGAGCTGCAGAACTTTTGTGCCACGCACACAGAAATATATACAATATATATATATATATATGTGTATATATATACCTAAGCACTTGAGAAATCCGATAGCTCTATGAGCACTTAAGATCGCCGAGCTTGATGTTTTGGCATTCTAATTGTTTTGTTGCCCCAGCCTCCCTCGCCTTTTATTTTATTTTTATTTTCATTTTGGGTCTCTCTATTGATATACAATTTTTTTTTTTCACTTGCATAGGGGTAGGCAAAAATATTATTTACGAGCTGCTGTAAATGGGTTAGCGGCACGTAATATAGCGACAAGCATTTCCGATGATTAATCAGGTCTAGCTATTGTCTATCTGTATGCGAGCTGCGCACTTTCCCATGCGAGCAAGTGAACTGAACTACACATGGTTTTAATTGCGTTTTAAGTGAAGTTTGACTGAAGTGTCGGGCACAGGTGGCTAAGCTCCTGGAGAGGAGCGCAGGGAGCAGGAACTACTCACAAATGCTATCAATCGGAATTTTGTTTCCTTTGAAAATGGGTAAAAATCAAATAAAAATGTGTGATAAACTATAATTCAGTCAGCTAATACTTTAGGGCATACTCATAGTCAATCTCAGAGACTATACGAGCTAAAGTTTAAAAATTTCGAATTTTAGCTAAGATGGAGAAAAAGTTTCACATATTATCGATAGCCCATCCTATTCAAACAAAACAAATAAACTTAACATAAGTGCAAGTTTTGTGCCTCAAATTTTAGATAACACCCTTTTCACCCATTAATATCTATCCGTACTATCTTGAGTAGAGTTCACTTCTAAAACTATATTTTACATAGATATTTGAAAATAAGTTCAAGGAAGCCACAAAATAAGCTTTACGTTGATTCAAACTCATTTTTCATACAAGAACGGTAGAATTGGAAAATACCTATGAAATAAATTTTCACAAAGATATATGAAAATGGGTTTAAAGACAATCGAATTGGTAATAAAAAAAAGTTACAAAAGTTTCCAAATTTACCTATTTTTCGTGTGGAATTTCCTAAATTCCCAACACATGCATTCAGGCCTTTTTAAAATAAGGTTTAGCCCGATCGATCGAAGCTTAAAACTTCGCCGGAACCAACTTTCCCCAGGATTTATCATTTAAGAGGGTCGGATTTTGCGTAAAGTGGGAAACACGTCTTAAATGAATTTTTACAAACAATGAGTATAATCAATTTAATTTTTAACCAAATTTACAAAGTTTTCGAGTGGGAAATTGCAAAAAGTATGTATTCATTAAATTCTTATGTGGCCTTTTAAAATAAGTTTAAGGTCGAACGAACGAAAGTAAAAACTTTGCCCCTGAAAACTTTGGCCTCGATAGTGGGAAAGTCGCCTCAACTGAATTATCACAAAGATCTTCTTTTGAAGGCCCAGGATAGTTGAGGATAGTTACAAAAAGTTACATACAACAGCTTTTCACGATTTTCCCACTCTTGCAGGTGGAATTCGCTTAAATTCCGTCTGTGCGTTGATCAGTCAGATTTACATTTGTATTGTTGTTATAAGCTAGACTCAAAGGACAAAATTTATTTCCAAAAACGAATTTTTCACAATATGAAACTGCGAGCACAAGATGCAAAGGCATTTCGAAGCCGGGTATCTCCCGGTCGGATACTCCTTGCTAGACTCAGCCAAAACCAGATTTTCTAACGTAAAGATCGACTATGCAAATTTTAAGTGCAGGCAATCAGCTGGGCTGCGTTTGCTGCCTTTTTAGGCATGCCTCATAAAGTATTCCAAAATATTCATTAATTTTTTTTGTTGATTTTCCCAAACGCATATTCAAATGAGATTTTTCCAGCTCGATTTTTCGCACTCGACGCCTTAACATAGCGCCTGATAAGGGTATCGGCCATATAATTATTATGCAGCTTTGTAGCAAGGCGTCAAGTAAAAAATGCAACCATCACCCGACCCAGAACCGACCCAAGCCCAGGGGTGACACCCAGGGGCAGACGCAAAAGAAAAAAGAAAAAAGAAGAAAAAAAAAAAACAATCCTTTGGCAGCGGCGTGTGAAATCTTTGGGTTTACTTAGCTACTCGGTGCCAGCGCCGGGCGGCCGGCTGGCTTTAGATGGTGCCATTTCTGGCGAGAGGACGGACCAAGATCATATCAAGGCGACGCAGCGCAGGGTGTCGCTGTCAAGGGGTGGTGCCTCCTGGCCTGGCTGAGTGACTGACTGCGCCAGGTTGTGTGTGTGTGTGTGGTGTGTGTATATTTCTGTGGCATGCTCAACTCTTTGCTAGCTTTTATGTTGTCTTAAAGATTGCAGCCGCTTCGTTGCATTCGCAATTTGTAGTTTGGCTTTGCTTTGGAATTGGGCTCGGGTTTGGGCTCGGGTTCGGGTTTGGGTTGGGTTGGGTTTTTGGGGTATCATGCTCATGACGTTGCACACACAATAATAAAAAAAAAACGGAAAAAAACGACAACAAAACACGCTGGAAAAACAAGCAAATAATGAAGCAAACTTATTTGTTTTTTTCATCTTTTGACATTCATTGTAAGTTTTTTCGGCGAAGGACTCTTTTTGGGGTTGTAGCTGTTTTTTTTTTCTTCCGCCGGCTTCTGCGCTTTATTACAAAACACTTGAAATTTTCAACATGAATTTACCCTTTTTCTTATAATTTATAACATAATTTTGACTGCCTTTTTTTGTCGCTTGTCATTGTGCAATGGGACTATCAATGGCAACGCCTGGGGCGGCACTTTCTTTACAGGAGAGATGAGCGACAAAAACGAAAAAAAAATAAAAAGAAAAACACAAGAAAAAACCGAGAAATGTTTTGTTCGCAATGGGATAAAAATTAGCTTAACAAAATGCTTTATTTGGATGGCAAAAGCGTGTTATACAGCAAGAAGTCTGCCTCAGAGAAAAAAAATGTGAAAATTCTTCATTGTAAAATGTAAATTTGAATGTTTTTTAAAAGCCTGAGGCAAGAAAAATGACAGAAAAAAAAATAAATATACAGCTTATAACACTCAATTTAAGATGTTTTTTGCTTGGGCTTTGAATAATTTTTCTGTTTAATGCGTAGTATAAATAAAGTTTTGGGCTTAACTAAAAAAAACTACTGCTCCAGATGTATGTACTTTTAAAATATAACATTTAAGGCCAAAATTGATAGGCATACCAAACTTTTTAGCTTAAGCTCTCACAGTTCCTGAGTTCCTTGAGATATGCGTGGAGGGTGTTAAAATATCGAAAATTGATTGTGATTTAAAGGGAACCTCAAGGAAAGGTTATGATTTAAGTTTGCAAAGCTTTCGGTATATTCTTTATAGTAGAAAGCAATTTTAAATCGAAGATCGATGTTTTTTTCTTAAGCTTTGAATAATTTTTCTTTTTAATGCGTAGTATAAATACAGTTTTGGGCAAAGCTAAAAAAACTACTGCTCTAGATGTATGTACTTTTAAAATATAACATTTAAGGCCAAAATTGATAAGCATACCAAATTTTTTAGCATTTGCTCACATAGTTCCTGAGTTCCTTGAGGTATGATGGGAGTATTGTGTGTTAAAATATTGAAAATTGATTGTGATTTAAAGGGAATCTTAAGAAAATCATTTGTGTTTCTCCAAAGCTTTCAGTAAATTCTTTAGCACATTAATTTTAAATTTAAGATCGATGTTATTTAAAAAAAATGTCCTTCAACTTGCGTATTTGTTGTTTGAGTGCGCAAACCCACATCAAACCCTCGATCAACCCCAAGCACAGGCTCATTATAATCCTTATTCAAACAGCACAAGCGCCTTAAATTCAAATTGCAAATTGCGAGGCAAACAAATCGAAGATTGAAATCAAAGGAAACGCAATAAATTATTTGCCCAAGGTATGCGAAAAACTCGGAAAATGCATATGAAAATTGTCTGCGAAAGAAAATAAATAAAATTGTTAATGAAGGCAAATTCGTTAGCGAAGGGTGCGCCAATCGATGGGAAATCGATGCGACGCTTGCGAAAATGCACCCCGATTGGAAATCTTAAAGCAGCTCGCCGTGGGCTTACCTAATCTTAGACGAAAGGCTGAGGCTGAGGCTGAGGCTGAGTTATGGCGGGTTTTGCCATTCCGTGAAAGGTATGCGAAATCAGACCCGTTGTTGTTGTTGTTGTCAGGAGCTGCCGCAGCAGCTTCAAGCAAATTGCAAAATTTGTGACGCATTCGGAACCCCTTGCTAGGAACGCTGCCCTGGGAATTTTGGGATTCGACATGATTCGACGTAATGCATGTTCAATAAATATTTGGTAATTAAATAAATAGCTAGCTAAAGGAGAGAACTGTATCAGCAGCTGTGCAGCTTTTGGGCGCATGCGCGACCTTCTTAAGAGGGAGAGTGTTACAATTTCACTTTTTTCCTTTTTCGTTTTCCTTTTTTTCGTGGGATTCTGAAGGGTTCGTTCGGCTTCGGCCATGGGAGCGTGTTTGGGCCGAAGAAGTGCACTGATATGTTTAGGGAAAATTAGTGCAGGGGTTTGTCTACAAGTTTGCGTGATCGTGTGACGAATGCTTGTGTGATTTATGTGATACCTGAGAGGGGGGGCTGCCTATAGATATGTCCCAGGCAGGTGATCCAACATGCAGGGTAATTACCCGTGGAGTATAGGGAACTAATTAGCTCCCTTATAATACTTTACATATACTCTACATTCGAACTGTTGGAGCTAGATCTTTACTTTATCTTATCTTATCAAAGAACTTCTTCTTCTCATACTATAACTATTTACTATCCTTCCATATATAACTAAACCTATCTGAATGTAATTTGTAGACGATTGTGTATGAGTTGAAGGCGAACAGAAACTGATTAGATAAAATTTGGTCTTTGTCTAACTCATAAAGTGGATCCTATCCGACCCAGTATCAAGGAACTAAAATACAAAAACTTTTTCGTTTTCTTATGAATTTTAAACGAAGATCGATTATAATCGATAATTATCGATAAGTTTTTTAATTTTGTATTTTATATTAGTTTAAATTAAGTTCGATTATCCTGACTAAATCTTATAATACAACTTAAAATTCGAACGATCGATTTTATGGTAGATCTGTGATAGACCTCCATATAACAGAGCTCCCAAAATCCCATATCTTAACAGAATTTCCAGCACATATTACTGTCAATTATCATATATCATAACCCCATTTAACGATCCCTCGTTTCTATGGAAGATTTGTGATACAGAAAACCCTCAGCTAAGAAATAGTAGTTGATCGATTGGTCAACATATAGTTTTCTTTGTTGGAAGAACATTTTTGGATATATTTGCTCGATCCGGCCTACACGACATGGGTCTACAATAAGACAACTGATCTAAAGGCATTTTCATTAAGGGACTTAAGGACATTTATACATACCAGGAATTACTCAATTAATATACTTCCATCTTTGCACTGATGCTATTAGAAATTTCTTTAATAATATAAGGCTTTTAGCTTTTAATTTTTATATACCAATATATAAATACACAATAAATAAATACTTTAATAAAAAAAAGTAAAATAGGAGTTAGAATAAGCAGAAAAATAGACAGATTTGACTAGATCCAGTATAACATTCATGTAGATCAGGTATATATATACCTTATGCTGCCTGAAAAGTCTCCCTCTCTGCTTTTCCAATTCGCAGCAAATATTCTAATAATAAACTTGCACAATGCACTTTAATTTTAACCATATATGGGGCGTTGCCCTTTGGTTCCATTCAGGATAAATCAGAGCCACTGAAGGATAAACTATATATGGCTTGGTGCGCCGCCCCCCACCACTTAATGCACTGCACAAAGATGCCGGGCCACGCCCAGTTTGACATAGGCTGGCATCTCCTGTGACTTTTTCCAATTTTTGCACAATTACCCAACAATCGATGCTTTCTCCGCAAATCAATTGCAAAAAAACACAAACACAAACCCCATGACACACACACACACACGCAGAGACAGAAAGGGAACCTGAAGGAAACGCAACCTTACCCAACCCTACCTTATACAACCTACCTTGCTACCTTACTCAACCTTGTGCCACACCCCGAGTGCCAGACAAAGGGGTTAGAGCAATATGTAGTCTGGCCAAGTAGGGTATGTCAAAAAACCAAAGACGTTTGCTACAAATCTCTTCCTTCAGGCACACACACACAGACAGAGAGAAGTACATGCATGAATAAGTTCATTTTTTGGAACCGGGTTTTTGGGTAGTTGAAAGGGGGAAAATCTTGGGATTTAATTGCATTTTTTAGCGCGCGCGCTCATTGCGAAATTTCAGCTGTGCCTCAGCTGTGTCTTGCCCGACTCCCGGGCCCATTGATAGGGTCGAGCGAGGTTCGAGGTCGTTCATCGATCGATCGATCGATTGGCAACTGCGCCGCAATCGACGGCCTCAGCCCGATCTTGAGATCTTAACCGCCATTGTCATGTTAATGTTGCGAAATGTGAATTTGATTGCCTCCTGCCGTAGATCAATAAATGCACTAATGAGCTAAAGGGTTATCCTTGAGCCCCGTTTCCCGATTTTTCGCCAAGCCCATTTGCATTTGCCAGCGAGAGTTTTTTTTTTTCCATTATTCCGTGCAGCATTTTCCGTTTCGTTGGCGCTGAATGCTGCTGCGTGTGCCATGAATTTCTAATGGAACTTTCCTCGAGGATCCCGTTGTGAAAGCTGCCGCCTGCCCCCCCTCCTGCTCGACCTGCCTTTCACATTCAAATTGGCCCATGTAGTGCGCAAAAGGGCCTTAAGGCGTTTTAAGTTGCTTACTTGGCAGCAGTTAATTGGTTTGAAGTTTTACGCTGATTTGCATTTCCCATTTAAGGCTAGTTTCTAATAGGTTCCGACAAGCGACTGTTGCTTTGATCAGGCAAGTTCTTTGTTTGTGCCGCAATCGTGTTGCCAAGTTGGCGGGCGGCCTTTCTTTGGCTTATTATTAGACGCTGTGCTCTGACAATGGCAACTCATTTGGTTAAACTTAATAAAGCTATTAACCTGCAGGGTTTTACATTGTAAGCATTATAATTGGCTAAAAATCGGGGCATTAACAAGTTGACATATCTCGAGAACTATAAGGTCTAGAGGCTAGAAATTTGGTATACAAGTTGTTGAATGTCTTGTACAAAATAAGCTTATTCCAAATAAGAAGAATGGTGCAAGCATCAACAGTTATATCATCAAGCTAGCTACACGTCTGGCGAACTCGAAAAATGCAAGCCCTATAAGAGCTAGGGATAAACAAATTTCGTGATTAGGTTGCATTCCTTTATCAATCTCTAATTGCATGCTTTATTTCAACTCAAACAGAATCGAGATAATTGATAAGAATTTTATCTGTACTACCAAAGTTATATCTTTGATTTTTCAGGTTTCTGAATTATTATCTAATTAAAACAGAATTAAGTCAACATATTTATAACGAAATTGATGTCCTTGTTTAATCCAAAGAACGAAGAAGGTCCAAGGCACCCAAGCCTCAACAGCTAAATGATCTATCCATATATTCATCTGCTCAACTCTATAAACTCAGCTACTATAAGGGCTGGGAATAGAAAATTTGGTACGTAGATTCCATTTCCTTTTCCCTTTGCTAATTGTTAATTGATTTATTTTAATCAAAGTTATATCTTAAGGATGTTTTGGACTAGCCTAACCTGGATGCTTGTACGCATTTTTTTAATTTAATTAAAAAAGAATTAAGTCGAAGAAAATTGTTGTCCTTCAGATAATGAAGAAGGGTACTTGATCTATTCACCAATTCGTCTGTCTATCTCTATAGACTCAGGGTCTATAAGGGCTATACACAATAAATTTGGCATCCTTCCTGACTTTGCCCTTTCTTTCTTTTCTTATTATAATTATTTAAGGGTTAAATCTTATTTTAACCCAGTTACAGTATTATATTACAATCGTATAACCAAGGTTGAATCTTTGATATTTTACTTAATAATTATTATGATGTTTTGGACTAACCTAATCTAGATGCTGGAGCACTTTATTTGGATTTGATTAAAACAGAATTAAGTAGTAATATGTATTTGGAAACTCAGCTTACATAGTGCCTGCTAGCTAAACACGCGCAGCTTGAGCTGTTCCCCATTTAATCTTGGGCCAGTATGAGATCTTCTACTATAGTTAATACTAATGTCAACCTTTAATCGAACACACACTAATTGATCGGCCGCCTGGCAGCGCCGTCTGCTCCAAAAACAAATGGCAGGACGAGCTATTTGGCAGCTTGCCGAAACCCCACGAACAATGCCAAAATAATTAGCAGCTATTGATCAACGGTCAGCGGCAACCTTCGGGGCGTGACACGTCACAATATGTGTGCACCAGCGCCCCGGCAGCAATTGGGAAATCTCCAAAAAAAAAAAACAAGAAAGAAAAGAAACGGAAAGTCAACCCAATCAAGGGGAAAGTCAACCCCCAAGTATGGGACGGTACGGGACTCGACTAGATTATCAATGACAGAGCAGCCGGCAGCCCTGTTGCAGCTTCATAATTTACGAAAAATTTCTTGTCTTTGGCAGCGGCGGCAGCAACAACAATTTGCAGAGCGTGCAACAAGAAATGCAGCACCATTGGCAGCTGCTTGCAACACGGAACTCAAGAGTCCAAAGACTGAGGCTGAGGTTGCTGCTGCTGGGCAGCCCCCCGAGGAAACGCGCCCGAGCGAGGTCCTTAAATTTATTGATAGCGTCTTGTGTGTGCAGGCATGAGTGAATGTGTGTGTTAGAGTGTGTGTGCGTGTGTGTGCACTTTTTTGCATAAACACACACAGACACACACAGACACACACTTTGAGCAATTCTTGCACTTTTCATTTTTCTTGCTGCTCAACTTTAGTTGTTGTTTTTTTTTTTTGTGATTTTTTGAGATTTTTGCATTTGCGCGCATTTCTACACTAAAAAGCACCACCGGCTGCGGCTGCTGCGACTGCTGCGGCTGCTGCGACTGCGTCTCCTGCTCCTGCCACTGCGACTCCTGCTCCTGCTCCTGCTACTGCTGCTGCTGCGGCTGCTGCTGCTCCTGGCACCACCTTCCTGGCGGTATCGTCACCCCAATTTAGTTGCTACCCATAGCCGAACTTCCCATTATTCTCCCTGTTTGTGTTTTGTATTTCTTGCTGTGCCTGCTTCCTTGGCTCGTCCTTGCCTCCTTTTATTTTTTTTTTTTTTCATTTTTGGTTCCTTGTGCATTTGTGCCGCATAGCTCGCGCCAAGAAAACGCATATGCCACCTCGATCGCCCATAAGTAATCCTGCCTCCTTGGCACACACACACACACGGGCGCACACACGCACACACACGGACGCACACACAGTCGGTTGCAATCGCATTTGAAATGAAGCAAAAATTAAATGAAACGTGGCAAGGAGCAGGAAAAACTCTCCAAGTCTGAGCCGCCCGAGCAGCTGCTGGGCTGACTGACTGGCTCGCTGGCTGCGCTGCGCTGGGCTGCGCTGGGCTGGCCAGGAGGGTTCAACTTTTTCCTATATATATATATATATATGTGTGCTCGTATATGTACTAGAGTAAAGCACCACCCGATCGAACGACCAGCCGCCCGACTAATGCCACCGCATGGCTGCCACACCAACAACAACAACAACAACGAGGAGAACGTGCAACAGCGAGCAGAGCATGCAACATGGGGCGCATTATTCATAGGGGGTTTCTTCGAGGCGACAGTCGCCGACATTTATGAGCTGCCATACAAGACAGACTACATAAATAAACGGAAGAGCTGCCATGACAATGACCCCAATGTTATTAATATGTCTGTTAAAACTCGAGTTCCGTTAGGGCGGGGGGGAGGGGGCGACTTAGCTAGAGAAAGTCAACCTCACCTTATCATATCTTCATATGCATCCATGTATATTGTGTATGTGGGGCACATAGATATCTTGCTACTGTCTTGGGTTGGCCACATGCAACATGGAAAATAAAAAATAAAAAAAAAAACACAAACAGTTCGTTGAACTTGCCTAGCATGTGCCATATAAGCCATAATTCCTAGAATGTCATAAAGGGGTAGATACCGTTTAAGGGATCTACAAAATGTTATTGGGGATTATTGAAGAACTCATTATGTCAACAAAGAGCGTAGGACGCCTTAAGCTAAACGGAATTCGTATACCCTGCAACAGCCTAGGAATACAGCTCCATCAAATGCTATAGAATCTACTAAAGAAAAAATAACGTTTCGTCTTTACTTTAGTTAAAAGAAGTTTCAAAATTTTCAATTTTAGTTCTTAAAGTTATATTGGATCTAGATCTCATGGTTGACAAAATTTAGCCAATATATTTAAAGATTATTTATTTTTATAAATTTTGTTTCTTTTCTTATATCCTTGTACAGGATATTACAATTTTGCCACAAAATCGTAACCGACTGGATCGAACCCCTATATCATATAGCTGCCATAGAAACGATCGGTAAAAAAGTAGGTTTTTGTATCGAAAAATATTTTTGTTTATCAAGATATCTTGACCCAGTTCGATATTTATAAGTTATACCATCCCCTCTACATGTATGCAAAATCTTATTAACATCGGGCTTCTATATCATATAGCTGCCATAGGAACGATCGTATCTGGACCAAATTCGGCATTTACAACTTTCACTATGCTGCTTACTTGTGAGCCAAATCTTACGAAGATAAAAATAACAAATATAATATATAGTTCTATACAAATCTATACAAATGAGTTTTTGGTGGGCAAAATATTGTTTTCCACTCAAACTCTGCATTTACAAGCTTTACTTTTGCCACATATAGACAAAAAATCGTAAGGCAAATGTCTACAAGGGCATTAAATCTTCGTTTTGCCCAAAACTTAACTTCTCGGTCAAAACATTAAGATTAGCAAATGTTAAGAACTCCCCCCTAAACCGCTCTTTTAACATTATTTTTGTACCTTTTCCAAATTTTTTTTTTGTGTACAAAACTAAGTTTTGGCAAATTTAAATATTTCTACTTATTATTTCATTATTCTAATTGTTCATTATTCATTATTTTATATTGTATCTTTTGACATTAATCCCTCTCAATAAAAATTTGTTTATGTATTTAATTCAATAAAAATAAACATATATAATTTTTTTAACATAGCTAAATATACCCAAATATTATAGATAGGGCCTTGGGAAACTTCTCACGACATCAATTTTTTTTTAGATTTCAGATTTATCATTGCCTTTTTCTTCCTTCGACTTTATGGTATCGTACATAAAGTCTTTATGGACAGATAGTTCGTAAGTATATTATACAGATACACTATAGATTATAATCTATCAATAATTATTGATATCTCAAGCATATTGGCAGAAGTTTTACTTAGTTATTTTATTTGCTTGTTTACTCAGAAAGTCTTCAATCCACAAACAGAAAACCAACTGCCGCCTGCCCCATAATATTTATGGATATTTTGAGTTAAGTCAAGACCCTAAATTTACATACGTAATGCAAGCAAAAGTATTTTCACCTTGTGCCCATTAAGTATTTATGAAATGGAGCTAAGCATATTTTCAAATTAAAGTCGAATTATGCAAAACATTGCGAATCAATATTTGTGCAATCAACAAATGGGGGGTGTGGGAGGGGGAGGGGCGGAGGGGATCATATTATTGAGTTGCTTTAAATGGGGAGCTAGTTACCAACCCTTAAACAGGCTTCACTCAATTAGCCAACACTGCACTGAGTATTGGTAAGCCATAAAATGATTGGGGAGCTGGCGACAACCCTTCGAGCACTTACCAAAAATGTAGTTAGCCCTAGATAAAGTCGAGCTGGCCCCGGGAACACAGTTACGAATGTGTCACATTAAAACGCCAGAAAATATGGGACAGATGTTTGGCTATTGGGCTTGTGCCAAGCGAAATAGTTGAAGGTGTCAGAGTCGGAAGAGGGAATGGGAACGGGAACGGTGGCGGCAAGAAGCGCCGGCTGCCTTAGAGCTAGGCCAAAGACCCGGCAGAGCCCCTGTAAATGCACATTATTATTATTTAGCTGCATTTGGTTCGCTGTTACAATTTCGTGTTTTCTTCGAGTCAAAGAAGAAAAACCCGCGCGCGCTTTGGCACGAGCTATGAGAGTGGCACGTATGATCAGCTGTGCGGCAAGGGGGATGAAATATATACATATATATATATAGAGAGGTGTGTGGATATACCAGGTGGCAGCGGCGGCAGCGGCGGCGTCTAGCTTGCAACCCCTAAGACGGCGTCGGCGCAACGTCTTGAGCTCGCATTGGAAATTGTGCAAAATCGATTACAATGATTGCATTTGGCGACGAGGACAACGACCAGGACCAGAACCAAGACCGGCACAACGGAAGAAGGAAGAAAGGGAGTCGCTGCTTTGCTGCCGCTGCTGCTGTAAGTGTTGCCCCTGCTGCACAATGGCTGTGCGCCGGAAGAATAATGGCATTAAAAACATTGGCAGCATTGTCACAGCGCGTTGCAAGATGCGCTACGGGGCCCGGTGTGGCAACTGATTTGCTCTGTTTCTTCAATGTTGCCATTGTTGATTTCTTGATTTTTTTTCTTTTTTTTTTCCTTCTACAATTTTGCACACAACGTCCAGCGCATTGCGCAATGGGTCGGGGCCCAAATGTGTGCTGTCCAGTAATTTATTATGATATTTGCGACCCGTGCCGCCGTTTGTGCTGGCCCGGTGTGTGCCTAAGATGCTTGCGGTCGGAATGCTTGCCGTGCTGTTGCACAAATTTGACTATTGTCGCCATCGAAATGTGCTCGGACGAGTGCTCGATTTTGAGTCCTGGTCACAGCTGCGCGCAGAGAGTTTGTCCTTCACAACATTAAATATTCTTTATTGGTTTTTGAGCGCAATTCTTTTTCCCATATATAAAACTTGTTTAAAGGGCATTTTTTAAAAAATGTTATGAATTTTTGGCAATTATTTTCGAAATTTTCGAAAGGTTTTTTTAGTTAAAAGGTTTCTCTATTAACGTTAAAAAAATGGAAATATTTTTATAAAATTTTCGAAAAAAAAAAAATCAAATGGGAAATATTTTTATTTTATTAAAATTTACATTCATTGCGAATTTTTGGAAAATATTTTCAAAATGTTCGAAAATGTTTTTCTATTAATTATTAATTATTATTAAACCTTTTATATTAAAAAAAAAGGAACTTTTTTGGAAATTTCGAACTTGGCAAATTTAGAGTAAATATAATTTTTCGAGCGTAGAAAAATTTTAAACTTGAAATACATACTCGTAATTAATAAATACGTAAAATTTTTAATGGCACGTTCACTAGGGATATACAACTCGCAGAAATAATCTATATCTCTCAGAGTCTAGTAGAATGAGTGAGAAAAGTGAGAAAAAAATCAGAATGAAATAAAATCAAATATACAACTTCTGCTTTCGTACAGCCCCATGTCCAAATGAATAATCTTTTGCCAACCCAACCCAACCTGCATACCTAAGACTTTTCATCTAAGTATCTATGACTTCTATATAAGTTTCTCTTTTGCAGTTTCCGTTGATAATTTCTTGTTAATTTCCCGAGGTCTGTTTTTGAGCACGCTCTTGACTGAGTTGATCTACATAGGATACTATTTAATCAAAATTATGATATAGGGCAGTTTTAGATCTAGAGTCACGAATTTTTGGCTCTAATGACATTTTCTAAAGATCGACCCTATCAGCACTGGCCACGCCCACTCGCGGCACCTAGAATTGCGAAACGGAATATCTAGCACATTTTGCAAGATAGTTCATGAATAACTGGCACAGTCTGGAATATAAATATCTCCTCTCCAGATCGATCCGTACGCCCACCGTGTGCGATATCAACATCAAAATCTCTTAATGCGATTGCCTATTGGACTATAAACAAGTATTATGCAGTCGGTTACACCCGTCTGCAGCATTCTGATTAGTTCGGGTAGTTGAGCTTTTGTGCAGCTGCCAGCTGCTGGCTCGTGGCCCGCTTTTGATTTATGTCACCCATGTAATCAAGGACTCTTCTATGCATTGATTAAGCTAACGGTCGGGGGGTCATTGACTGTGCCACAGGCAGCTGCACGCCCGTAGCAGCAGCAGCAGCAGCAGCAGCAGCAGCAGCAGCATCACCACCAACAACAACAACGAGGACGACGAGTGGTATCATCGGCAAACGAAATCAGAATCAAGCGGCCAACACCAGCATGAGCCAGCACCTGCCTGTTACAACTTTACAGGGGCCCGTGCCATATCCTGGGGGTTGAACCACCCCAAAAAATTAAGTGTACCACCAGCCCAGAGACTGAGCAACTACTACCACCAGGCCAAACAAGTAAGAGTGCTCTGCTCGGGGGTGTTCGACTAGAAGTTGCCCTGTGCCCAGCTCTAAGCAGCCCTACTAAGGCGCTTCTTCTTGTCTCTTCGATAAGTTCGATATTTGTATTTCGATTGCCATCAAAGAGAGAGTAGGTACATTTAAAAATGTCCCTCTTTAAATTAGCTTTATTTTTTTTGCATTAGAAGGGTTAATATAAAAAATAAGAAGTAATTTTGAGCTATGTATGCCAGACAATGTAGAAATCATAGAATCACAGAGATATGCTCAAAAAAACGCATGCACAAGAACGATATTTATCGATTGGAAGGCAATGGAGAAGTTATCGAGGAAAAACTCAATTAAATACATATAATACATATTAAGCTTCTTAAATTTCTACCACTTGGCTTTAGAGTTCCAGGAATAAGCTCAGAAAACATATGTGTAATATCGATATTTATCGATTTGCAGTAAATGGAAAAGTTATCGAGAGAAAACCAAACATGTTATGCATATGATACCTATATAATACATACATTTGAGATTTTTAGCACTCGGCTTTAAAGTCCAAGGAAAATACTCAAAGCATTTGTGTTAAATCGATATTTATCGATATGAAGCAAATGCGAAGATATCTCGAAAAATTAAAGATATATAATACATATTCTAACTGACTTTTTTGTTGATATTACACAGAAATTTATACGTATATGTACGACTTTGTGACTGTTACATACATGTGCACAGCTTCCTTATAACCCAATTCATTCATTTTCATAATTACAGGGTATTAATAGAGACTACAGCACCAGCAGCAAACACCACCCCCTGGTTGCTGTCCTTGCAGCCGTTAGATTCACACAGGCGCTTATGTCCTGCTAACCAGGACTATGCTGGTTGCGCACTGTACTTGACAGCCAGCCGGGCAGGCTGAGGGCGCATACACCACCAACACCACCACCACCAGCAGGAGCAGGAGCAGCACCACCACAAGGATCATCAGGCTGGCTGGCACGGCAATTAAGCCATTTGCGGAAATGGCGTCCACTTGTTTTCATTAGCGCAGAGAGGGGCGCCGAGAGCCACCCCTGTATAAATGCGCAGGATCTAAGCGCACGTGCGCCTGCGCCACACTTTCGCATGTTTCTGATTGTAAAAGGATCTGCTCACACACACACACACATACACACGCGCACACACTCAGTGGCACACCCTCAACCAGCGCTCGGTTGATATCCTGATGCCGGCATAACAATGCCAATGTTAATGCAAATACAATCGCATCCTTTCAATTTGAAAGGTCCTTTTGTAACGCTGCGTATTAACAATTTTTGGATAAATATTTCAAATACACGCGATGCGGGCGCCGCACAAGCGGCACGTTTTCTAACACGCTCGTTTTTCACATTCGTGTATGTGAAAAACTATTGAAAATTGTATCCGGCACACGTGCCAAATGAAAGGATCTCCGGGCGTTAGGTGCATTTAAAAATATTTGCATATGATTGCAAGCAGCTATTAAATAGAAGAGGGTAGAATCCATATGTATCCAACTTTCATTCAAGTAATTCCGAGTATTAGTTCCTTACTCAACACGAGTTCGCAACTCTCCTGTTTATTATTTTGAGTTCTTCTCACTTCTCGTTTCAATTTTCCACCTATAAAAGGCAGCTTATTAAATTTTTATTACAAAATACAGCCATAAAATTCTTGGATAAGATCGTTTCACGTAAACATCGATGAAAGACTATAAATTACAGCAAGTATTCAACACCTTCCTCAAGAGAGACCTGAGATTCTCAGAAAACAGTTTGGTTCTCTGTGGTGTCCAATTTTTAGAACTGAGAAATCTCTTACTGGGGAACACTGCGCGGTTACTGGACGCTACGGGATCGTTTCAGAGAAAGAGACAAGTTGGAGAAATAGAAATAGATTTAGAGAGAAATACGCTTAGACAGGTATTGAGAGAGTGAAAAATAAAGAGAGAGAAATGGGATATAGAGAATGAGTAAGAGAGAGAGGTAGAGGGATAGCTAGAGAAAGAGAGAGAGAGGTAGGGCGAAAAAGACAGAGAGAAAGAGAGAGAAGAGGATACTAAGAGGAAGAGCGAGAGAGAAAAATAAGAAGGGACAGAACAGAGAGACAGAGAGAGAGAGAGAGAGAGAGGCAGAGAGAGAGAGATAGAGACAGAGAGAGAGACACAGAGAGAGAGAGAGAAACACAGAGAGAGAGAAAGAGAGAGAGGGAGAGAGAGGGAGAGAGAGGGAGAGAGGGAGAGAGAGAAGACCAAAAAGAGTTAGACTGGATGTGAGAAAATCAAAAAGAAATAAAAATAGAGAAGGAGAGAGAGAGAGGCTAATATCTCTATATATCTTCTGCAAAGAATTGGGCTCTTTATCCAAGTACCTATGGTTTCTACATGGGTCTCTCTCCTTCAGTTTCCGTTATATAATTTCCCGTTAATTTGTGTAGCTAACATATGTTCTTGAACACGCTCTAGACTGATCCGATCTTTATAGGCTACTATTTCATCAAAATTATGATATGAGCCACTTGAGCGAAGCACTCACTCAGCAGTTGGCTGCTCTCTTCAGCTAGACGCACACAAGTACTCGCATATGCATTCCACAATTTTGTATCTGACAGATAAGCGGACAAAAAAAAAACAAAACTGAATGTTAAATAAAAAAATATATAGACAAGTAAGAATGGCCGCAATATGGTAAGCCGAACATTGAATACTCTTGGAAGATATGTGAGAAGAACTGAGGAGCTCGGAATAGCGAACTTTGAGAAAAGATCTTGAAAAACTGATAATCTTTCGATATAAAAAGGCACAGATCGAGCGATTCCTCCTTTAGATCTATATAATCTTTATATCTATATAAGATTAGGCTCTATGTAAAGAGCCTATGACAGATATATGATATATTGGTCTGATATTATAGTGGTTCCGATCAATCATTCCTATATGGTATATAGGTGTGCGATCCGGCCGACTTTCATATATGTAAAGGATGCAACAGAAATAATATAACAACTTTATAAAAACGGATAAATTGTATATCGACTTGGCTTTTGCCTTGTTCAAGAATATATAAACTTTACCGAAAGGCAAAGACGTCTACTTCTCTGTGTGACACAGTTCATATAGTTAAAATACCCCGCAAAAGGGTATACCATAAAGAGTATTAATGAAATGCCATGCAAACGAAGTTATTTTTAAAGAAATTCAAACCTGCAGCATTGAGTGAATTATGAGCCAGAATGCTCGCTGTCAAGGCTATGGACTGATGCTTGGCAAGCGACACAGACGGAGGGACGCGACAGAGGTGGGTTTGAGTGTGGGCCAACGCTGCGCAGTAGGAATTTATACACATATATATATATATATATATGGGCATATAGGTGTGATCGGGAGAAGCCAAAAAGAACAGAAGAAAACAAAAAAAAAAAAGGCCAGTCGAGCAACACCTTACACGATGCACAGAGAACAGGTTGCAGCAAACAGTCGAACAATAGGTAGATAAACTCACGTATTCATAATTGTTGTTGTTGTTGTTGTTGTCTCGTTTCTAACATTTTGGAAATCTGCGCAATCTGCTTTGGTATGCACGGAGCTACCATGCATTTGGGCTGTCAATACGGCGATCCTCGACTGTGCCGATGATGAGGATGTAGCCGTAGATCGTGGCCGATCATGACTAGGAAATATTGCCTTTCCTAAGAAGGATTTGTGTCAGCAAACGTGACTCGAAACATCAAGTGGTGTGCGGGTGTCTCTGTGTGTGTGTGTGTGTGTGCGTATTTGATTGCCGATCCTTTGTAGGCACGCATCTCTATTGTTTGAATAGTTAATTATGGGTTGGATCAGCGTACACTCCTTTGAGCCAAGCCGTTGGAGTCCATAGAATCTCTTTTCTTTCCCTCTCTTTCTCTCTGATTGTTTGGCACTTTGTTTTAGGCATTTTTACCGGTAATTTGGGAATTAGTTTTAAAAATTTTTCGTATTCTCCTATACAACTTGCTTAACTGTGGGCGTGGCAGCGTTGACAACCGCCTGACAATGACTTCATTTGTTCATATGGCAAAAAAACAAAAGATGAGAAAAAGCAAAAATTATCTTGCAGTTTAATATTGCACACATATGGCCAGGCGTTGAGTACCATATGATGATGGATCGGCATATTGAGCTGTTCTGCTGTTGATTCCTGTTCCTATGTCTGAAATCCAAGCACTCCACATAAGTCATGCGTCTTTGTCTGTGCCACAATGTGTTGAATGTGCAATTGCAAGCCATTTAGCAGCATGGAGTAAGATGAAAATAACAGAAATTCTAGATTTTCTAGTTAAGATCTCTTGGTCTAATCTCTTAATGAGTTGGCATGCGATGATTCCGGGTAAGCATACGCTGCCTGCTAAATTATTATAAAGATCTCAAATGGATAGGTCTACATATGAGAGAGAGACCATGTAATTGGAGCCTAGTTCTCAAATCTCAAATAAACGATATTAATTTTCGAAATTGACAAAGTAGAGATCTATTCCGATTAATGTTTGCAAATACCAACAGCCTTTTTTTCCAAAAGACCATTTTCAGTCTTTTAGAGTACAACTATGAGTTAGCTGGAAAATGATGTTATCTGGGATCCCGAAGAATCATAGAACTTATAAGAATCTATTATGTTATATTATAAACATTATTTAGGTCAAATTGTTCAGATGTAATATATACTCAATATTAAGTAAATATTACTTCATCCATTTCCTTAATCTTTCTCTAATAAAATTATTGACAAAATATAAATTATTTCATAAAAAAAAGAAAAGGTTTTTCTTTAAATATTTTTAAATATCTCACTGAATATTTAGTAAATAATAATTCATCCATTTCCTTAATCTTTTTATAATAAAATGGTTGACAATATATATAAATTATATCAAAAAACAAAATAAAAATATCTGCGTACAAATATTTTTAAAAATCGAAACTAAAGTTCCAATGTAAAATATGAAATAATTAATTGAAATTAATTAAAAAGCTTAAACATTTCATTAGATATTTGTTTATACATTTTAATTTATTTACTCCTCATTTAAATTTTTTTATTGCTTATTATTCAGTTCCTTCAGAACTTTACCGAACCGAAAGATAAATGAAAAATTAATTTTAAATTTAAAAAAATTTGCTGTTCAAGTTTTAAGTTTCTTCAACTGCCCTTTCACATTTTGTTGTCGACTAACATTTCCTTACCCCCAACCCTGCGCAAATCGAGACAAAGTGAAAGACCATTGTGACCATTTGTGATCTTCAAGTTGGCAGAGAACGCGCGCAAAGTTTCCATCCCACGGTACAGAGAAAATGCACCCATGTCACATAAATAAAATTTGTATATGCGATTAAATTTGAAATTCAATCGTAATGCATTTGAAGACAACGGCCCAACTGTGCTCGGTGCTCTGTTGGGTTGTCAGTCATTCTGTCAGCTTGGCCGGACGAGTTGTCTGTCTGTCTTCTGGCTAGGTCGATCGGGGATTGCATCCCTCGAACCCTGCCAGAAAGCAACATTGAAGGAGGGGTGGGGGGGGGCAACAGCTTGGGCTGTGATAGACAAAATCTTGTCATAACTTTGATGTTGTTAGTAAAACAATGCAATTGCTTTTGCCGAATGGGCCCCTTAAGGTAAGCGACCCATCCCGTCTGTGCATGGGAAAGGGCATGGATATGTGCTGCGAAATTTCGCTTAATTTCCCCTAAGGGATGCAAAACTTTGCCAGCTGAGCGAGCCCGACATATATCTCTGGGATTATGCAACATCAGCCACATCCGATGCCCATCTAATGTGCTGTGTAATTCCTTAAGACATTGAGAAATTGCTGGACCAGGATCAACTTAAGTGCACTCCGTCTGTGGTTTAGCTTGGCCAGCTGATTTGACTGATTTCAGCGCTTAAATTGCGTTGTTTTGTTCAAGAAATAGATGGCTTGCTGTCACGTCCGAGTTCTAAGAAACAAACTGCGCGTTAGATAAGATGCGAAGTAGACTCGTACTGAATGCTTGACTCCAGCTTGACGAACAGTTAGATACCCTGTAGACAACTTGTGGCTGATTCTTTTACTTTTCTCACTGTTCTCCCAGCTTGTAAAAAGTATTCCTATATAACTTCCAGATTTGTTGTCCGATTGTCATGAGATTTTCAGAATTTGTAGATGCTATTGTGAATATATAAAAAATCAGAATTCTTACTCTAAAATTTTACTTTAAATTTTGGGGAGCAGATGCTGCAAGTATCCACCTGATCTTTGTTGATTCTATGACAACCTACATATTTAATATTATATAACTAGCTCTCATTTGCTTGGAGTTTGGCTTAAAGCGGGTAAAGTCTTAGGAGTGGTAAGAGAATACTTCATCAAAATTATATTCTCAAACCTCTTAATGTCTCTGAGCTCGACACATTTAGAAGAAAAGGCGGGCTCTTCAACGACTATGGACTTTTATAGTCGGCATCTAGTCAAGAATAAATGAGCTTGGTTCTACTGCCTTTTCATAAATTAATCATACCCCTATTTAACCACTTTAAGAGCGTACAGGGTATACTGGCGATTAGGATCAAGGCGAACAAATCATCTCCAGAGATGCATGAATGAAATGCCCCGCCACGGACATAGCCATGCCCATTGTCCCGGATCTGGTCAGGCAAATAGCAGAGAAATTTATCACAAAAAGGGTTGCGCCGGCTCTCGAATGTGTTGAAAGGCTGCGCGAATGTAACGCGATAAGATCGGCACATCAATCCAAAAGAAATGCTATCCTTAAGAATGTTAATCAATTAATTACATGCTGTGTACACAGTACCCAGCACAAAGGGCACAGCGAAAGGATTCCGCGGCAGGGTTGTGCCCTCTGATTAATTTCAACATATTGCCCCAGGCTATAGATTGGCTGCAGGCCTATATTGTGGTCTGCCCTAGACACAGTTAGCACAGCTCCCAAGAGGGAGGAACTCGGAGCATTACTAAAAATTAACTGACCAGTGGTCAGTTCGTGGGTCAGTCGCGTGGCCGTTATTAATCTAAACATAAACATTGACCACGCGAGGGTACATAAAGCAGCGCAAAGGGGTTCACATCAAAGAAGCCTCAAGGATATCATGTCAAACTGACAGAAGTCGTTGATCACATCCAAAGCATAAACATATTAGAATTGGGTATAATTTGTAAACAAGTTTTTTGAGTACTAATCATATGTATCCCTTTGCTCCCACATATTATTCGAAATATTATAATAAAATATATTTTCATAATTGGAATCAACTTGGAAAAGAATTAGTTCATATTTTTAGAGTATAATTTTTAATTTTTTTGGAAAAATTGAGTACTAAAGATTTTCAAGACCGTTTTTTTTTCAAAAAAGAATGAGTACAAATAACGAAATAAAAAAAAAAAAAATAAAAATAAAAATAAAATTATAGTTTAAAAGAAAATTATGTTGAATGTTTTTCATTTTCGGAAATTTTTTTTTAGTTTTTCAACTTTTTTCTCAAGTCACAAAATAAGCTGAAAGATTTAGCTTTAAATTACATCATAAAAAGTCATTTTTAGCCGCTTTTAAAACGGTAATCATGGTTAAAGTTGTATAGAGGGACGTCTCCAAAAGCCAAACAAACGGAAATGAGCGTTTTTTACTAATTAGAGAATTAAAAGTAAATAATAACAGATAATTCATTAAATACCCTTCTAAACAGAAGGTTTTAGGTTTGGCAGACAAATGAGAAGAATCGCGAAGCTCTTAGGAACTAATTTTGGGGAAGATATCTTGAGAACCAAACATAACAGCTATATGATATATTGGTCCGATTAATCAGATTCCGATATATGTGCTGCCTGCAACAGAAAAATAGACCAAGAGACGATAGTGGGACTATCAATCAAAATCAACTATTGATACTGATTTAGAATTCATATAGAGCCTGTCTCTGTTTATTCATGTATCTATTTAAGATTCAGTTCTCCAATAACTCCAAACAAATTTTGATACTCTTGTATCTGGTATCTTCTATCTTGGCCAATCTATTATAATAACTTCTATTTTTCTTGCTGTCTATCTTTGCATGATTCAGATCTCGACTCTACTTTATATACACACTAAACACAAGGTTTTATTACAAGGTTCTCTGAAAAGCTATTTTAAGAAGTGTTATAAAGGGAACAAGGTCTCGATCACAGAGTCATAAGCCTCACAGACACTTGAGAGAAGACATGCGAAAAAAGGAAGAAAACAGAAATATATATATATATACATATATATAAATTGCCTGCTGTGTGGGAACCAAAATGCTGTGCAACATGTGACAATGAAGATTTTGCACTGCCTGCCCGGAACCGGCCAAAAATTAATGCCAAAGATTGTTTCAATGTCGGCACTTGTTTTGCAGCACATTGTGACCCAAATTGAAAGCAAAAAAAAAAAACAAAATGAAAAGAAAAAACAATACAACAGTTAGACACATGCCCAACGAGTGGCAACGAGTGCCTGCCACAAGGCGAATTGTCCTGCGAAAATGGCCAGAAGCACTCGAGCCAGAACAATGAGAGAACCCGCTGCCACTATTCTAATTATATAGAAAATTGCTAGCAAAACATCAACTAATTGTTGATCGATTTTCAATAGCAATACTAAGCAAACCGTGGGGGGTGGAGCTGGCTGATGCTGCGGCTGGCTGGCTGTGGGAAACTCAAGTGGCACACACAGCGGGCACACACAATGTGGCAGACAGATGAGCCGACGGCTGCCTTATCGCCAATATGCCTGGTCTATGCCCAGTCTATGCCCCACTGACCTCGACAAATGTGTCACTATTATATATTGCCCCCCATATCATAATTGGAATCGAAATGCGCGCGAAATTTGCGCGACATACATAACAAAAAAATTGAAAAACAATTAAAGACCGAAAAATGAATACTCTAAATGTAATATGAAGAAGTATGATATGTACATAAGATTGTGATCTGCGTTATATAGTAAGACCTTCAACTAACTGAAATGAATGTCTTTTACTTATTACATATAAAACATAGTTTATTCCCGATTTACTAACAATTGTTCCTACTAGAGCTTTATGCTATATTAATTCCATGCTTATAAGATTAAGATCAGATAAAGTTTGTTTATCTTAGAATACAAAGAAGGTTTCTATATAAGAATTAGAATTAGTGCTGACCATTAATATGAAAGCTTTAATATATGGTAATTCGATTTAGATACGAATTGAAACAAATATTAAAATCTTAGAGAAGAGCGCAATTCATAAGTTGGCTCCAGATATCTTTAAAGATAAAAATGTTTTTTATGCAAGATCTCAAAGTTTGACAGATTGTTTCCATCTCAGCTAGATGATAACGCGATCTGATGCTTTTATGGTTTTGGCAAGATATTAGCTCAAATAATACTTGAATGAAAAAGTTTAAGATTACTTTTAATGTAAAGAAAATGAGATTTATGAGAACTCTATGTATCTTTTACTCTTTTATCCGGATGTTAGAAAATGTGTAGACTTAACTTTTAATTTTTTAAAGAATATATGCTTTGTATACATTTATTACCAAGCTTTACACACATCCCAAGCAACTCTGGGAAAGGGCATAAAGAAATATATTTTAAAAAAATATCTAAGCATGTCAAGAACATTGTTCGCTCATTAAACAACAACAGCAACAACAGCAACAACAACAACAAAAACAACCTACTTCCACAGTGAAACCTCCCCCACCCTGTCCGGCCCCCTATCATCCACGCCTCAAGTTGTTGTTGCCTATTTGCCCACATACAATACCAACTTTTGTTGGGCTGCTGAGCCGGGCAATGTTGATTAGTACTTCCTGAGGCAGCCTCATATCATTCCATACGCATACACAAATACTTATGTAAACTTCGTATATATAGACTTCTGATATATGTATATACATGTATATAGACTATGCCTATTTGCTAAGAGCTGTGCAAACAATGCAATAAATATCGCTTGGGTCTTGGGGAAGCTTGGAGAGCTCAGCTTATCAGTTGACCGTTAGAAGTTATCATAACAATGCCAGGCCCCATCAGGTTAGCAGTAAGTGGAGCGTTACAGCTCTTGGGGGCCCTGCATATGCAAATACACGAGCAGACGTAGTTACAATTTCAGGTGTTATTCCCGGAAATGTAGGGCGACAGCTAGCAAAAGCTGGGACTAATAACGCTTAAAGTCAAGATCTGTTTTCAAGAATGTATTACAGATGCGTTTCCAGTAATCCGCCTCGAGAAAAATAGAAAAATATCTATTGAGAATTACAAAACTGCAATAGAATAGTTGTAAAATTTATATACTCCTGTAAAAGATATAACTATGATAGTAAATTTTTCGGTATAATCCAATATCTATATCATATAATATTGTGAAATATATATATCATATATCTGTGTGAAAAATTGTTTTTAATTATGTATTTAATTTATTATTTAATTAATCTGATCTATTTAATTTAATCTGATTTTTAAGATAACCAAACTCGGAAATAGCGAGCTTCTCTCTCAGAGAATTGGAACACTATTTGATATAGCTCTCATAGGAACAATCGGATGAAACAGAAATTGTACGAAAAGACCTTCGATTGGGTGTTATTTGATCTGCAAGGGTATTTAATATTTCACATTCCCATTAATTCCAATACTAACAAAACTCCATAAGGTTTTTCTTAATGAAATCTATAAAAATCGCATACAACTCGCTCCCAAGAAATTTACAGGGCTTGTAACGTCACGTAACACACAATCTCTGGATGCAGAATATACATATGTTCATATTTACATATGTACATACATATGCCTGTACAATGTTTACATACATACATATATGTATAAGAATTGCTTGTCTTGGGCTGCGCATCTTCAGCAGCAGCACATTTAAACTCTGAACCCGGCAATTGATTGCCACAGAGAAAGCTTCATTTGGTGAATGTGATGTGAATGTGAATGTAAATGTGGTGAGTGTTTTGTGAATGTGACGTGTGAGTGTGCGGGAATGGATGCGTTCTCTAACATCGAAATGAATTGCTTATTTTGACATTTATTAAAGCTTTAAATAAAATTTATGCAGAGAATCAATTAGTGTGTGCGAGGAAATGGAGCTGCGGCAGACAGCGCGGGGGGTGGCACAGCGGGAGGAGGGAGGGGACAGCGCGAGTTGTGACTGTGGGATCGAGTGGCCGCCAATGGACGGAGGATAGAGGACAGACAGAAGGAGCACGCACAGCAAAAAGTCAAGTAACGAAAAATATTTCTCACAATCAGCTTGTAGACAAGGCGAACAAGGAGCTAAAGAATACGGTGCAAGGCGGCGAAGGAAACATAAAATAGCAACAACAAAACGCGGCGGAGGCAAAAAGACAAACGTCGAACGGCAACAAAAACAACAACAACAACAACAGCAGCAGCAACAACAACATTGCACATAATCAGAGGAGCGACAAAGACTGCAAGAAATCACAGCAGCGACTGCAGCAGAGCTCAAAGATAAACAGCCTCGCAGACGGCCACACAAAATGCACATGTATTAACATACATACATATGTACATAATCATACATTCATATATACATACATATGTATAGATCGCGCTACTCTCTGCAGCAGAGTTGCCATCTTAGCTGCCATATAGCTATTTCTAGCTTTTTAAAAGCGCACTAGCTGCGGAATTCTAGAAAATGTTTTTAGAGAAATATGACTACTTTAATCCTAGATGGATATTTTTGTTATCATTTATTTGAACTTTTTTTGATGTTTATAAAAACTCGTAAGCCCATTAGAAATTTGTATTAAAAAAAATTATATATACATAGAAAATATATGTACATTTGAACTTCTCGGAAGGTCATACATAATACAAAGTGCATACTTTAGGCTTTAAATTTTCACTAAGTCGTATTGTATTGTTTTCTTTTTGTTGCTTTACTTAGCCATTACTATGATCCTAACATATCAACAACCTCCAAAAAGTTGCAAATGAGTATATTATTAGCAACCAGTACAAAATGTTTTGAGGCACCGTACAGTACATACAAAATCGGACCACCCAACCTATCCTAATAATAATTTAAATTTGTTTTAAATTATTTAGCTGTTTGCGCCTTTTAATATTGTGGCATCACTGCCAAGTAGACGAATCCTGCACACACTCTCGCACTGCGCTCACACTGACACACATATACAGCAACAGCATATTTTGGCGCTAAAATCAAAACGCGTTTCCTCTTTGTACACTTCTTCCGAGCGCTCGAGCGCTCTTCACCTACTTCTTCGCTTTGCCTGACCAATGCACATCGGCGAGTGCAAGAAATCTCAGCGCCCCCCCTGCTACGTCTTGTACACACACACACACAAACACAAACACACACACACACTAAGATTTGTTTTTGTTGTTGGGCTCGTGTTAAGGAATTTTGCGCGCGCGTTGTGCTCGTTCCCCGTGCCTCTCCTCCTGCTCGTGTCACACACATACCACAGAACAGCAGGACTAATTCTCTGCTCTGCTGTGTGCATGTCCTTCGGGCTACGTACGATCAGCTGATTGAACATATGTACCCTGTAGTATAGCTGGCAGAGGCCTGCAAGGAACAGGATTGTGTATAGGAACCGAAACGGGACCGAGGGTCATTCCCCGCGCACCTATCCTTTTCTAACTGTTTGTGTATATATGTATGTGTATGTGTGTGTGTGTGTGGGCATTCATTCTGATCAGCATTTGTCTATGTTACGCTGCTTCTTATGTACATTCTTCGATTTCCCCTACAATTCGGGGCGCTCGATCACATGGTCTCGATCCGGCCCAAATTCCGTACGAAGTTCAAATACCTTCAATGCCAACCGCCTGTCAACACCTTTGTCAATCTCCAATTCAAATTTGGCATAGCTTTTGGCTGCCATTGGAGACTTCTTGCACACATACAGTAAAAGCTCATGTTAAGCAAAAGAATTACATGTACCACAATTGGACTTTAAAATAAAAGGGCAACAGTAGATTCAAGATAGAAAAGTATAGGAACATGAAGATAAATAAGAGTAAATATATAACTATGCTTAAAATTTGTGAATTTTTGTGTTCATTCTTTGACATCTCTTTCACGCGTGGGTGTTCGCTCAAGAGGGCTTTCACTGTACATACGCTTTAATTTATATGCACGCATACACACGTACACGCAGATAATATGCAAATGGATGAAATGCTCATAACTTACCTATTGCACACTAATTGCACGTCTTTGCCTCCCCGTGGACTCCATGCGATACCTTTTGTATGCACAAGCCCTAAATGCCACACACACACACACACACTCGCGTACACACAATTTCTGCCCGCCACGCCCCTCGCACTGGTTGGCTTTCGCGCGCGCGCGTAAAAGTATCTCAAACGCTTTTTTGCACACTTTTTTTTGTATGTCGCCGTCGACATCAGGCGCTTAAAAAATAAAAACCGACCAAATCTCAGACCTCACTTCTTGGAATTTCGATTTACAATTTAGTTCTTCACGTTGTTCATTCCACTTCTCTTTTTTTTTTGGGAGTTTATTTGCTGTTGCTGCTCCCGCTGCTATTGTTGTGCTCCATTCCCATTCACGTTGTTTCTGCAATTTCATAGTGTTCGCTGCTTGTATTAGTGTGCCGCCTATTCCCTGCTCGCAATCAAATTCACTCGCTGCATTAGTGTGTGAGTGAGTTTTTTGCATACATTTTTGATTTCTGTTTGCCCTTTTTGTGTTCTGTCTTCATCTGTGTCGCCGCACCGTGGTGTGTGATCTATTGCATTCATGTGCTTATCGAAAGTGAGCAAACCAATTAAAACGACGACATATGACATGTAGTTAAAATGGGAATACAATCACATGCACATTTTAAAATTGTTCATAAGCATCTTCTTATGTAAGATATACATATGTATTACGAAGGTAACCATCTAATTTGGCCAACAGTCTCGCATGTTCAGCCCACTGTGTCGCACTATGAATGAGTTTGAGCTTTTTTTTTTCTTTGCCGCATGTTTTTTAACTTGTTCAAAACCACTTTATGATTTCTGCGTCCTTTTAGTTTGTTGTTTATTCTTTCAAAAAGATGATCCTCTTCCTGCAGCAGCACAAAAGCAATTCAAGAGAATGAAACCGTAGCTCATTTAGCTTTGAGCGCATTTTGCAGCGGCTGGCAACACCAGCTCAAATCATTTGCCTTGCCCATATGATTCGCATGATAGTTTTTATAAATGATGTCGCCGCATGGTCGCCGTCCAATTTAGTTGTTTCTTATGCTTGTTGTACATTGCGCTGTTTGCTGTGGATTTGCCTGCCGCGGAGGAATTCGCCAAGTCTTTACAAGCAGCACTTGGCTGGCATTGCTATACCCATGGGTGCCCCCACCGTTTCCCCTGCCATGCACGACGCGACTCCCGCAGGGCCTGCACACACACACATCCATGCGCGCATATGTAACTCGATTTTTGCTTTAACTTTGCCGCAACTGCCCACACACACTCAAACGCACACACACGCACACGCACATACACGCTCACACACATGCATGGACCTCTGCTCATTTAACGACATTGGCGTCTACGTCTGCAAAACACAAAAGAGCCACGCCCCGCACCACCTCCCCCAAAGAGCACTGTGTCGATCATATGACTGGGACCTGGCACAACGACTACCTGCTGATGTACGCTTTGGGGTCCAAGGGGGACGACTGGGCGTGCAGGCGTCACGGAATGCGTGGATCTCACATTGTTACCTGCGAACGACACAATCGATGCCGCTCAGTCGATGCCATCGTCGTCGTCGTCGCCGTCGTCGTCTGCGTCTGCTTCTGCTTCTGAAATTCTGCTTAAAGATTTGCACGTTGCCCGAAGACGCAGGCTGAGGCGGCCGCTGGCTCCAGGCTCTGGTTCCAGCCATTCGATTGCAACGTAAATCACATGTGTTTTTTCTTGCTTCGGCCTCCACACGAATCGTCGCTCGGCCCCCAATCAGGGCCCACTCGGCTATCGGTTTGGCGCTCAGCGTCGGCGACGACGCGCTTCGCGCTATAAAAGCTCGCGCGCCAAAATTTGCGCCTTCAATTGTGCTCCGGCCGCGCATCGGGTAGGGGAAATTGATGAGCGCTACCTGTTGCACAGGCACTGGCCAGTGATCGTTCGCTCCAACTGCACAGATTTTCCGACTTCTTCTATCCTAGTTCGCCCCTTGATATTTGTTATTGGAATAGGGATATGGCAAATGGAAAACTGTTCAATACATATGTAGCTGCTGCTCCCGCTCCTAACCGCCTAGCCTCGCTCCTGCTCTCACTGCTGCTTCAATTCCTGCTCCTGCTCCTGCCGTTATACTTGCTGCTGCTCGCACAAAAGAGCAGCGACGTCGACAGCGGCTTGCCGGCAGCGGGGGTTGCATACACGGCCGCCGCTCTTTAAAACCAGCTGCGCTCGGCTCGAGAACTACATTTGTTTTCTGTTCGTCGTCGTGTCAACATCTGCGCCTCGAGCTGCTCTCCCTCTCTCTGCCACTCGTACGGTAGTGCAGTAAACTTGTGTGTGTGTTTGTGTTAAAACGATTGGGATATAAAATATTAATACAAAACGCAGCACACAAAGAACTCACAAAGTACGTGAAACTACAAACAAATGCAACAATGTTTAAACGGACACAATAATGCAAAACTCCAAAAAAGAAATATGCAACAACAAATGCAATATTAGTTTTTAACAAATACGGTTTACAAATGCAACAACAACAAAAAACTCAACGAAGGACTACAAAGTGCAAAGCCGCAACTAACGAAAACGAAACGAACTAATAAACTAACTGTAAATGTGCCAGCAAAAGAAACGTGCGAAAATTGTGTTTTAGCAATTTTCAGAAGAAGAAAAAAAAACGCTAAAAATTCACGCGTTGGAAATCTACAATCAAAATAGCTAAATCATTTTTACATCTTCTGCAAACAAATAAATTCAATAATACAAAATGCTGTGGGAAACAATTGCCGAAGAGAACAACTGCACGATGGATTGCAATATCAGGTAATTATTACAAAGCAAGGCAAAAAAGAACTAGATAAAAGCGTATTAATTGGAGCATAAAACGCATAGGAAGATAGTATAGCTAATGTAATAAAATAAAAGTGCAAGTAAATTTCAACAACAAAAGCGTCGTGCTTGAACTTGAACAGCACCGACAACAACAACAACAAAGCGCTCACACACATACAAAAGCAAATTTGTGAACAACGGCACTGAGCAGAAGAAGCCGCAAAGCGTTCGCTGCTGCGCTGTCGACTGCGCTGCTTGTTTTACAGTTGAACAAAAGTAAGAGTAAAATGTTTTTTCTCATTATTTTTTGCACGCTCCACACGAGCGAACGACACGTTTTTTTTTTTGGCTGTGGCGCTCAGCTGTTGTTATTGTTGCTTTTTCATTCATTAAACCGGCTTCCGCGAAGCTCGCACAGCTCCAAAGAAAATAACAACAGCAAAAGTTTGTACTCTGTTCTTAAAGTGAAAAAGAGTATATTTTTGGGGCCAATAAATTATATTTTTTAGAGCTGGTCAACAAATTCAGCAGGTGTCTAACTAATGTGTTACTTCAAAGATACTTTGGACACGCCCCATAAATTGACTTGCCAATAATAGTTTGATAGACACTGTCTAGGGCTTACAGTTTTGAAGCACTTAGCACACAGAGCATGGCGCAGTTGGTTACAGCCGATTGCAATGTTCTTGCCTGTGTTTGTATTGTTGTTGCGTCTTCGTCTTTTGCTGCTGCTTTGCTGCTTGCGGTTCTGCCTTGCGTGACCCAAAAAGTCGTCAAAAGTGCAGATGCATTTGACCGCAGCTCGAGCGGAACGCGTGCAAAAGGGAAATTCCGCTTAGAGTACCGCAAAAAGGCGCAACGAGGCAGGGCACTCTTCAAGTTCTAATTCAAATTTCCTTATTTACGAAAATTACAAGCGAAAGAGGGACAGCAACAACAACAACAAGAACGGGAATTGAGCGCAGCAACCCCTCGACGTTGCTGCTGCTTCTTCTTCGCGTTTTTGTTGCTGTTGTTGTTGTTTTACACCACCGACGCCGCCGCCGTCGCATATTTTTAGCTGCGGGTTTAATGACCCGCCACAGTTTAGGCAGCACAACCAGCAGCAGGAAGCATACGAAATACAGTTGACTAATCCTCCCCCTCTCTCTCTCTCTCTTTCTCTCCTTCCTTCTGTCTTGCAGCAATTTAAACAAAAACAGCTCCAGTCGCCGCGTTCGCCGTGCGCTGACCAACAACAGCAACAACAACAACAGCAACAGCAACAACATGCTGATGCCCATGGATGCTGAGGAGGAGCTTTCGTTCTATGACGATGACGTGCACGCTTTGCCGTTGCCGTCGCAGCGTTCGGTTAGTCCGGCGCTGCTCGGTCTGCTCTCGCCGGAGGGTTCGCCGCAGCGTTTTCAAATTGTGCGCCAGCCCAAGCTGCCGCAGCAGCAGTTGGCGCCAGCAGCGGCGGCGGCGGCGGCAGCGAGCAGCGCTGCAACGCCTGCGCGCAGCTTTCGCATATTCAACAGCCTCTCCTCGACGGGCTCCATGGAGTCCTCCTCCATGGACGATGAGTACATGGAGCTCTTCGAAATGGAATCCTTTGCTGGCATACAGCAGGCACCGCCAGCGCTTGCCATGCCCAGCGGGCTAAATTCGCTGATTAGCGGTCAAATCAAGGTGACGCCCAAATCCCCGGAAGCGTTGAGCATCATGATGCGACGTCCCTCGGTGCGCCGCTGCCTCAGCATGACAGAGACGAATAGCAATCAGCTATTAATACAACAACACCAACAACAGCAACCAAAGACGCCAGAGACTGCCAGGGACTGCTTCAAGCGTCCCGAACCGCCCGCATCGGCCAGCTGCTCGCCCATCCAAAGCAAGCGTCACCGTTGCGTCGAGAAGGAGAACTGCCCCAATCCAGCCGCCATCAATCCGCCCGCTAGCAGCACCAGCAACATTGGCCACGCCCATGCGCCGCCCTTGCGCAAATGTATGTCGCTAAATGATGCAGAGATCATGTCCGCCCTGGCGCGCTCCGAGAATCGCAATGAGCCGCAACTGATTGGGGATTTCAGCAAAGCGTATGCCCTGCCCCTGATGGAGGGACGGCATCGGGATCTCAAGTCGATCTCTAGCGAAACGGTGGCCCAGCTGCTTAACGGTGATTTTGAGGATCAGGTGGCCAGCTACCGGATCATCGACTGCCGCTATCCGTACGAGTTTGAGGGCGGCCATATACGCGGTGCCAAGAATCTCTATACCCACGAGCAGATCCTCGAGGAGTTTCTCAGCGCCGCACAGACTGAGCTGCAGCAGCAGCAAACTGCCGTTGCCGGCAACAAGCGTCACATAATCATCTTTCATTGTGAATTCTCCTCGGAGCGTGGCCCAAAAATGTCGCGTTTCTTACGCAATCTGGATCGGGAGCGCAATACGCATGCGTATCCGGCGCTCCATTATCCGGAAATCTATTTACTGCACAATGGCTACAAAGAGTTCTACGAAACGCAGCCGGAACTCTGCCAGCCGAATGCGTATCGGCCCATGCTGGAGCCGGCCTATAATGAGGCCTATCGCCATTTTCGTGCCAAATCCAAGTCCTGGAATGGCGACGGTTGCGGCGGCGCCGGCACGGGCCGCATCAAGAAGTCCCGTTCGCGGCTCATGCTGTAAATTCTCTGAAATTCGCGGGAGGGTGGCAACGCCAAAAAAAAAAAAAAAACAAAAAACAACCTTTATTTGTACATAGAAAAAACAAAAACAAAAGCTGGGTATTTATTTCATTTTAATGAGAAAATTTTAAGTTGATTTTGTTGATTTTCGTTTGTTAATTTTAGTAGCCCCTAAGACTTAATTATAATACACACACACACACACACACACTTACACTCACCCCTACACACACACACACACACACACACACATTCACATGTACATTTAAAACTGTAACATTTTGTTCCCTTGACTCATTCTTTAAGTTCGTTTTTCTTTGATCGATTTTTGTTTAATTGTTTTATGTAAAAATTCTCGATTTAGTTCAATTTATTAGAGCTTTAGTTTGAATTTTTTAACGTAACAAAAATGTGCATTATAATCTAAAATGAGAATTAAATGTCATACAAATTTAAGCGGCCCCCCTCCGTAGACCCCGCGCCCGCACTAGTTCGTAAGCTCAAAACAGAAAATGGCTAAAACACACACACACACACACACAATCATCATACACACACACAAACAGACACACACACATACATTAATATCTTAATTATTTTAAGCATAAGAGTTGAAAGTTGAAAACTTGTGTTAGGTACAATTTACGCTTATTATTTGTTTATTTTTATGTAAAACAAAGCCCTTCGCCCACCCTTAACCCCTTGACCCCACAAAAGAAACATCCACTTATTATATAATGATTATTTTAAGCAAAGCTTATTTTTGCATCAAAAAAAGGCAATATTATTGAACAAAGACGTACATTTTAAATATAAATCACAAACCCTGAACTGAAAACTAAATGCATTTTATTATTTTTCGTTAAATTGGATAGCTGGCAATTGTAAATATGATAAAAAATGTTTCAATTTGATTTTGGCGCCAAAATGCAGAATGATGCCAGATGGCAGACAAAATTGCTGCAAGCATTTAACAAGAGCCACTTTGGAGTGTGTCTTGGCTACGTTAACAGCTTAATGTTAAGCTGGGAAGCCGTAACTGTAAGCGACCTGCGTGGTTTCTGTCTGCACAGCGTCTTGAATAGTTAAGTGAAGTTGGCTGCACCCAAACACAGGCAGGGTAGTGAACAGAAAATGTAAACTAGATGGCGCCAACTCAAAGGGCCGTTAATTTTTTGAAATTCTCGGGTTTTTAAACTTTACAAATTTGTGTTTTTTATTGATTCTGTGTGTGTCGAGTTGGGTAAATATGCTTTTTTAAAAGACGAATATTTAATTTTCTTTTAGAAGATCTTTAAAAATGTAAGGTAGCTTTAAGGAGAGTTAGGAAACATGGGATATTAAAGCTAGAAGGGTGGAATTTTATGAATGTGCCGTCAAAAACTATTATTAAATATATTAAATATCGCTTTGAAATATGTGTCTATAAATTATTGTCAATTTCTACCTGTCTACCATACGATAAGTTGTGCAGTTCTTTTAATTATTTATTTGCTGATTAGGGCTTGGCGAAGGGCTGGGTGAGACTTTGTGGCCAGTTCCGTGGCAACCATTTGCTTAATTCCCTGTGACAGCAGATATAAGCAAATGGTGCAATTAGCATTTGTGGCAATTACCGCAAAGCTTAAGTGCTGCTCAGAGCTGGTTGTCCCCCCTTCCCTCGGCGCCCGCCTCTCAAGCTAAGCACTCAAATTCTAAGTGCAATCACATCTGAATGCCACCCACTTGCATTTGGGGCAACGTGCGTTGCGTCCAAAACCCTTTCATTTCCGAGCAGTGTGACATTAAAATGACGCAAGCAAGACTTGGCACAGTTACACTCAGAGAAAAACTTGTCAAGATTTCAAAAATATTTGACTTTTTTAAATGGTTTGAACCAAGGTTGCAAAAACGGTTTAAACCAGGGCTACAAACACAACAGAATATGTACGTTTGGTTCACAGATCGAGACCCTGCGTTCAGGTTCGGTTCGTGTACCAGATTTCCTACAGCTCTTTATCCAAGTTTCGCACCTTGGTTCTTTCTGTCTGTAATAGAACTATCCAACATTAACATAACTTAAGAAAAACATATATGATAAATTGCATAGTTATTTAAAAAAATAATGAACTAAGTTTTGAAACAGATTTATATTTATTTAAATTAATTTTTGTTTTTACATAGTTTTTAAATGGGACATTGGAAGTCCAGCGCTCAAAAAGATTCTTTTTAAAAAAGGGCCCTTTGAATTTTTAAGCGATAAATGCATAATTTAAAGCTTAAGAATTTGTGACAGTGACTAAAATGTTGGATAAAGCAAAAATAGTTTTCTTTATTCGTCAAGTGTGGGCATTACTTGCAGCCGTTGGATGGGCGGTGGGGGGGGGAGAGGGGGGAGGGGGGCTGGCTCTGGCTGTAAGACACATCGCACTTTGGCAATTACAGCTGCAGGGTGCCAAAATGCTGCACGCTGTGCGTGTTGTCTACAGTTATCTGCTGCCTTTTGTGGAAGGGGGTGCGGGTGCGGGTGCGCGGGGGGGGGGTTGGGGTGGATTTTGGGTGGCTTGCTGCGAAAAACGGGTTAATCAGCGCAATTAAGGTCAAAAACACGTTGGCGTCAACAACATGCCACCATGTGGCATCCTCAAGCTGTGTTGCGACTCTGTGTGTGTGCGCGTGTGTGTGTGCGCGTGTGAGTGTGCATTAAAATTCAGAAATTGCGCATACGCCGCGTAAGCCCTGCCATTAGATACTGCAAGCTAGCTGCCCGCTGTGCGGCTGTGCCTGTGTGTGTGTGTGTGTGCGAGTGTATGTATGTGTGTGACACACACTCTATTGTTATATAAGTGTGCGTGAGTGTGTGTGTGCGTTTGATAAAGGTTCTTGAAGAGCTTGAACTGCGCCGACGCCGAAGCACGAATTCGACTCGTTTAAGCCGCCTGCTGTTGCTCCGAGTTCTGAAAGCGACGCGCCTCTCTGTGTGCCTGTGTCTCTCTGTGTGTGTGTGTGTGTGTGTACGCGCTTTGGTGTGCGTGCTGCGTTGCGCCTATAAGATAGAAGCGCCACGCTCCGAAAATCTTTAGATTGCCGCCGACCAGCGTACGGCTAGCATTCGCGTCTTGGAAACAGTTGCTCTTAGCGGTTCGGTTAGTTACACTTTTACTACAAATATCAAATATATATACACATATATATATATATATCGTATATATATAGGTATGTCTGTAGATACAGCCAAGTGCATGGGCTGAACGTGTTAAATCGTTGAGTTATCAACGCAGCGAAACGAGTTTTGGCTTCAACAGGGAAACAATAAAATATTTAACAATGTGTGTGTTCCAATAGTTAAAAACAATTACGAAATAGCAGAAAAAAAAAACTGCCGACATAAACAAAAGTTTGTTATTTAAAACGTTGATAAACAATTTCTCACTACGTTTTGTTCAACTATGGCCCCAGCGGGATTTGTGTCATATAATTACAATTAGCTTGACACGCGAAACGCCCAGCAATAATTGTGATATAGTATAAGCTCAGTTTAGAAATGTATCAAAAACACAATTGTAAATTAAATATACATACATTTCGTATTTATTTATTGGCATAAAAAAAAGACTCATACAAATCAATTGAGTGCTTGTATAATATTCGTAGGCATGAGTCCAGGTTCAATTGATATGTCAATGTCATCTGCTCGCATCGTAGTTGGAAACGGTGCAACAAATCGGCATTGGGTTAGCGACACGGCAACGGTTAATCAATTTGAAACGGTTATGTATCGGTTACGGCTAATATCAATTAAAGATTGAAACACATGTTTTACACCTGAATTCCCAAATGACAGTAAAGCGCTATAGAATCGAATGAAACGGTTACATATGAAACAGTTACATAGGAAACGGTTATATATCGGTAAAGCCTAATAACATTTAAAGATTGTAAGACATGTTTATTCAGATTCCCAAATGACAGTAGAGCGCTGCAGAATATAATGAAACGGTTACATATGAAACGGTTATGTACCGGTTAAAGCTAATAACATTTAAAGATTGAAACACGTTTTACACCTGAATGATAGTAGACCGCTATAGAATCGAATGAATCGGTTACATATGAAACGGTTATGTATCGGTTATATATGCCTATATTAATGTATGGCAATTTTCACATTATCCACAGAAATGCTATTATTTGAAACGGTTATGTATCGGTTGTATTGCATAAGTTTTGAACAGCAGGCTGACATAAAATTAATATTTCAAATTTCTTGTAGAGTCCTCATAAAAAATACATTTATGTGCACAACAATTTATATATATAATTAATAATGGCAGTTTTCCATTGATATATTGCTCTACATATTCGATAAACGAATTATAAAATAATATTTTAAAGTCTTTTTAAATCGTTTTATTTGAAAAGGTTATGTAACGGTTACGGTATTTATCTTGCTGCGAATTCTTAACCGTTTGAAAGTAGGAAAATAGTACAAAAACTTTTGTCTTTATGTATACATATTGAATGTTCCTACAGATATTTTTGGTTAACAATTGAATATTTTGGGTCTATCGAAACGGTTATATTATTGACTTTTATATGTAGAAAAATATGAAAAAAAATCAAGTTAATTTTAATATATATTTCTGTAGTGCAATCAATTTGATAATTTGATTTTTAAATTATTCAAAATAATTGATAATAAACAAAAAATATACAGTTCAAATTCTTTCTATAAAAACTCATATTCAAAAAATATTTTTAATACTTTTGAATTATTTAAAAAATTAAAAAAAAAATGAATAATATTACATTCACAGATAAAATTAAAAAAAAATTAAGGACGTGAAATTTAGGGCTTTATAACTTGAAATACTTTTGAATCAAAGGCTTTTTATTATTTAAGAAAAAGAAGAAAATTAATGTAATAATTAAAGTTCTTCCTATATACACAGCTTCATAAATTTCAAAGGAACACACTTTTTCGTAAATATTTTTTCAAAAAATAAATGAAACATAAAATTGTCAGTTTTATCCACGTTCTTGTTGGTATATGCGGCACACATACATTCACATATGTCAAATGAAGACTTTCAAAACAAACTTTCAAAATGTTTCCAATGCACAACCGAAGCAAGGCTTGAGGCTTAAATGGAACTGAATCTAGGTATAGGTTCTGGATATCTTGTAGCAAGAGTTCAATGGCCGCACCTACACACAGCCACGCATGCCACACAGCTTTTGCATAAATACAAATAAGATACAAATAAAATACACACACAGATACACACACACACAGAGACAGAGACAGACAGTAGTGTAGGGCAAACGAGTTGTAGGTTCTCAGCTAGTATATCCAGTTGTTGTTCTTGTTCAGTTCACTTTATGCGAGAGATACTCCATAAACGATCTCTCGGACAATCTCTTTGCAACTCTTGCCGCTCGAAAGTATCTTAAGCCCCGCATTGTAATACAGCTGCAGCTGACAATCTTTACAAACCAGATGCGACTGCACTTAGATAAAAGTCTGCGCTTGAAATTCAGCTCAATTATCGCGACTCTCTATGCGAAGCACGTGAATCAGCCGACAATTGAGAGTTGCTCACAATCTACATAATAATACTATGTGTTAATAACAACAACAACAAGAGCAACAACAGCAACAATAATAATAATAATAATAAGAATCGTCATGGCAGCAAAATCAAATGAAAAAAAAAACGTACATTCAATTCAAGTTCCATTGGCCCAGACCTTAATACGTGTGCCGCATGGCTAAATGCCAAAAGATGCCCAACAACAATATTTGCATTAACTTTAACAAAAATAAAAGAAGGCAATAAAAATAATTATTATATTCGATTCGGGCGTTTATTTAATGCCCTTGCGCACAATTGCAAAGTTCACTTAGCTTCATGGTGTTAATTTCTCTTAAGCAAATATTTGATCCCTAAGCACGGAGTTTTTATACCCTGTACTTGTTGTAAAAGTGCGTCTAGTTTGACTCAGCTCTTGATACTGAACGGGTATATATATGATTGGAAATTAATTTGAGCCCAAAACTTTGCTCCAATCTCGAATTGGCATTTTCTATTGAAGGGGAACGAGTTTGGCGAAAAGTAAAACATTTCCCAATCGGCCAATCGTATTGTTAGATAAACTTTTATCTTTATTTTTTATTTATCTTTTCTGAGTGGGATTTAAAAAACTTAAGCCTTTTAGTTAGAGTTTTGAGAATGAGTTCGATCGGATGGAAAACGAAAAAGTTGCAGTAAAAACGTTTTCCACTTTTTTTCCGCCCTTGCTGGTGGAATTTCTCAAAACCCCGTGTTAGATTGTACCTCGAACATAATGTTAAGGTTACTCAGTCAATCTGTCAGTCAGTCCTTCAGTTAGTCAGTCCTTCAGTCAGTCAGTCCTTCAGTCAATCAGGATAAACAGTTTTATATATAAAGATATAGTAATCCGATCCGACCAGTTTTTACAAATGTTTCGTCTGTTTGTCAATAAATCGACTTCAGCCTGTTAATTCAAGAATTTTTTTATCAGTCAGTCAGTCAATCAGGACAAACAGTTTAGTATATAGAGATATAGTAATCCGATCCGAGCAGTTTTAAGAAATTTCTTCTCTGTTTGCCATTAAGTCGACGTAAACTTGTCAAGTCGAGACGTCGAGAGGTAACTCAGTCAGTCAATCAATCAGTCAGTCATTAAGTCAATCAGGACAAATAGTTTGATATATAGATATATAGCAACCCGATCCGAACAGCGAATGTCTCGTCTCGACTTGAGCTTGATTTAACTTGAGAATTTATTTATAAGTGTAATTCGACTTTAATTTTCGCTGCATTACAAAATGATTTACGAATCGAATATACCCCAACCCTCAATGATGTGAGGAGAACCGATAAATGGTTTGATTACGTTCCATTTGGCTTGCTTTATAAATTGATTTGAGTTCTCGCTCAGCAAGTGATTTAGTTAATTGCTCCATTCCGCTCCACATTAGCAGCTCGGTGATTGATGTGTTTTCTTTTTCTATTTTTTTTTGGTTGTCGTTGCTCCACAGGGTTAACATGAGGCTGCTTTTGCTGCTGGTGGCCAGCTGGGCCGTGCTGGGCGTGGCCCTGGCCGAGTCGAGCTACAATTATTTTCGGCTGCCGACTGCGCTGCGACCGCGTAAATATGTTTTGCGCGTCTTAACGCATCTGGAGGATCCGGAAAATCTACGCTTCGAGGGCAGCGTTAAAATCAAATTCGAAGTGATGGAAAATACAAGGAACATAACGCTGCACGCCAAGAATCTGACCATCAATCAATCGCAGATCACACTGAGAGACACCTCGATTGACAACCGAAAGAATTGCATTGCATCCACCGAGGTGAATACGGCTCACGATTTCTATGTGATGCGCATGTGCGATGAGCTCAATGCCGGCGAAATCTACGAGCTGACCATGCCCTTTTCCGGCGAACTCAATCGCCAGCTGGAGGGCTACTACAGAAGCTCCTACACAGAGCCCGACACCAATAAGACCCGGTAAGTGCCACTAATTAATCAATTAATTAGGATATCATCCATTAAAAATTAATTACTATGAATTTTTTGTATCCAACCTGAACAAGACAGAAAAACTATGAAAAAACTATATTTAAATAAACTTCGCGCCAGATTTTACGCAAGTAAATTTCCCGTCTTTGTTACAAAACGAAATTTAAAGTGAAATTTGAGGGGAATTTCACTTAAATTTGTGGAATCAAACTCGCAAAGACAAGTGTTAACTTGTCAAAATACTAATTTCACAAAATACTCAATAATAATAAATTTCCCATCTTTGTTACAAAACGAAATTTAAAGTGAAATTTGAGGAGAATTTCGCTTAAATTTGTGGAATCAAACTCGCAAAGTAAAGTCGGAACTCGTCCAAAAATTTTATTTCACAAAATACTCTTTCTTAGCCTAGATAGTTCGATTGGAATATGTTAAGAGATCGACAAAAATGACCTGAACTCTGCATAAATTAAAATTAATAAATTTCCCTATATATTCCATAAAAAAGTTCCCAGGGAAAATCGTAGAAAATTAACATGATATTTATTGATATTTTCCTTTATCAAATCAATGAAATCAGTTGTATGAAAGTTTTTTTTGTTTACCATCCGATCGGCCTCAAACTCATTTTAAAAGATCTTTGAGAGAATTTAGCTTAAACCCGCTACTATCCTATTTAGACATAGGTCGGAATATCCCACCCCATAATTCGGTAAAAACTCAACCGATTTTCACAAGGTTTGGATTTTTGTCCTTGGTTTGGCCTCTAGATCAAATTGGCATCTAAATCTGGAAACATTATTCTTGGTCAAAATTCAAGTACAAATTGTACCCTCAAATATCCTATATAGACATAAGTCAAAATTTCCCATTCGATCAAATCTCATCCGATTTTCATAAGGCATTTTCATAATCATTTTGTTAAATACATTTATAAAATATTTAAAAAAATAATTTCAAAACAAAATAAAATATGAAAAATGTTTTTCCAATAGAAAATAAATTTCAAAAAATTAATTTTTGCATGAAACTTTTTTTTTTCATTTTAAAATACATTACAAAAAATATAGTCTTAATAAAAAATAAATAGTAAACAATTTATTTCTATAATAAATAAATAACAAAATTTCAATTTACTTAAAAATAAAAACCGGATAATAACTTGAAAAATTTTAGTTTAAATATATAAAAATTAAAAAAAAAATATATTAATTTCAATAAAAATAAATTAAGAAAAAAAATTAGTTAAGAAAAAATGGATTCCAAATTATTTTTTATATAAAATAAATTCCAAATTATTTTTTATATAAAATATATTCCAAATTATTTTTTAAATAAAATATATTCCAAATTATTTTTTAAATAAAATATATTCCAAATTATTTTTTATATAAAATATATTCCAAATTATTTTTTATATAAAATATATTGCAAAAATAAATAAATAACAATATGATATAATTTTTTTTTTTATGTTTGGCATGATAACCATTTTATTTAAAATCTGTCTTGCTTTGACAATTATTAAATTATGATATAAATTGATGAAATATTTTTTTTTTTTAAATTAAACACAATTTCTAAAATAATTTGTTATACCTTATGCAAAACGCAGCTGGCTATCCATTACACAGTTTGAGCCGGCCTCTGCGCGCTTGGCCTTCCCCTGCTTCGATGAGCCCGATTACAAGGCGCCATTTGTGGTCACATTGGGCTACCACAAGCGGATGACCGGCCTGAGCAACATGCCCGTTAAGGAGATCAAGCCACAGTAAGACCAGTTTACCAGTTAGGCGATATAAATTGTATTGAACTGTGATACAATTTGCAGCGAGAATATTAAGGACTACATTTGGTGCGAGTTCAAGGAGTCGGTGCCGATGTCCACCTATTTGGTTGCCTATTCGGTGAACGATTTTGCCCACAAGCCGTCGACGCTGCCAAATAGCACACTCTTCCGCACCTGGGCGCGTCCGAATGCCATCGAGCAGTGCGACTATGCGGCCGACTTTGGACCCAAAGTGCTGCAGTACTATGAGCAGCTGTTTGGCATTAAGTATCCATTACCCAAAATCGATCAGATTGCCATACCCGATTTCAGTGCCGGCGCCATGGAGAACTGGGGCCTGGTCACCTACAGAGAAATCGCATTGCTCTATTCGGCGAATCACTCGTCGCTGGCGGACAAGCAGCGCGTCGCCTCTATCGTTGCCCATGAGCTGGCCCATCAATGGTTTGGCAATCTGGTGACAATGAAATGGTGGACGGATCTCTGGCTGAACGAGGGATTTGCCACATATGTGGCTAGCCTCGGTGTCGAGAACATCAATCCCGAGTGGCGCGCCTTGGAGCAGGAGTCGCTCAACAATCTGCTGACCATCTTCCGCAAAGATGCCCTACAGAGCAGCCATCCCATATCGCGACCCATCGAGGTGGTCAGCGAGATCTCGGAGAGCTTCGATCAGATCTCATATCAGAAGGGCTCCACGGTGCTGCGCATGATGCATCTGTTCATGGGCGAAGAATCCTTCCGTGCGGGCATACAAAACTATCTGCGCAAGTTCTCCTACGGCAATGCCGAGCAGGATAATCTCTGGGAGTCGCTCACCGAGGCGGCACACAAATTCCGGGTGCTGCCCGACGACTATGACATCAAGCGCATCATGGACTCATGGACGCTGCAAACGGGGTGAGTGCCATTATATATCTTAATATCTCTACATATCTTATATATCTTTAAAGTAAGGGTTCTATTTTTGAAGATAATGATATAGTCGGATACGATTTAAACAATTATATATATAATTTGACATTATGATATAATCAAAAAAAAATTCTAAAGAATTTCTGAGGGACTTTATATAAAGAGTTATTTCTCGAACTTCGGACTTTTTTGAAGAGTCGAGTTTCTATCCAAAATCCGATTTCATTTATCCTCCTTAAAGTCATTTAAAGCCGTTAGAAAATGGTTTTATTGGAATACTACCTGTAAAATTTATCTGGTCTTCAAATAATATAATTCTTCTGGTGCGTAAGTATCGACAGCTATTCAAAAAACTCAACATTTAACTTTGGAGAATTCTCCTCCCGACTTCTAAAACTAAATACAGACAAAGACCTACACAGCTCTTTAACAAATATATACCCAGACAAGAAAAATTAAATTAAACTCAAAATTTTCATTATTGTTGTTTAAATGGGTTAAATTTTGATATCAAATTTGTATTTGAATCCATAAAGCTTGAGATAAAAAATCTGTTAGGTTTCAGATGTTCAAAAAGTTATATTTCCCCAAATTCGAACTTTGTTTAATATATACATTTTTTTAAATAATGTAATATCTCGGATAAATAAAGTCACATCCTTAAATAATATATCTAAAGATAGGTATTCAAACAATTAAATTCTAAATATTGATCAAATTTGCTTAAAATATCATGGGATCCGAGTTTTTGCGAAAATGGGCTCAATTTGGATATCAGAAATTTTAGTTTATTCTTTAGAGTTTCATGAGTTAAAAAAGGCATATCCTTCCATGATCGGACTTAATTTGCACCAGTTATATTTATATATTATATAAGATCATATATCACCCGGCTTTGCCTGGTAACGGCCATAAGGCGTCACTTCTCCTGCCATAACCCGCTCGTTAGTCACGTATAATGATAATATTATTATTACAGATATAATAATCTACTTCTCTGAGGATTATTCCCAATTATATATATATATTTTTATATCTGATGATTATTCCTAATTATATCAATTATTTTTATATCTTAGGTATTTTCCCAACTATTTAACTTTGTTCTTAACAATTTATATATATATTTTTTTGTGCCCGGAATATATATTTGAATATTATATTCTCTTAAATTCCAACAGTTACCCCATCATCAACATAACCCGCAACTATTTGGATGGCAGCGCCCAGCTGTTGCAGGAGCGTTATTTGCTAAACACTCAGATTTCGCGGGATCAGCGTGAGTTTTGCTGGTGGGTGCCGCTGAGCTATACGACCCAAGCGGAGCAGGACTTTAAGAACACGGCGCCAAAGGCATGGATGGAATGCGGCAGCGGTGGCGAAATGCTGCCCACGAAGATAAATGATCTGCCCGGCAAGGATCAGTGGATCATATTCAATACACAACTGTCGACGCTGTACAAGGTGAACTACGATGAGCACAACTGGAAGCTGCTGATCGAGACGCTGACCAACGGCGACTTTGAGCGCATTCATGTGATTAATCGTGCCCAGCTAATAGACGATGCACTGTATCTGGCCTGGACGGGCGAACAGGACTATGGTATTGCCATGGAATTGATTGACTATTTGAGGCGTGAACGCGAGTATTTGCCCTGGAAATCGGCCTTCGAGAACTTGAAGCGCATGAAGAATATCATCAGACAAACGCCCAACTTTGAATTCTTCAAGGTTAGTTGAGTGTGATCCATTTTCAGCTAGAGCTCTGCATCGTGTCAAGCGAATCGTTTTGCGGATACTCGAACAAAGATTTCGGTCGAGCGAGTCGAGACTCAAACCTGTTTGGATCGAGCTGTTCGAGCGAGTCGAGGCGCAAACTTGTTTGGCTCGAGCTGTTCGAGTTGCAAGCAGACAAGTTGGGTCGTGATCCTATGCATGCGTGTATTGGCTCGAACATGTTCGAGCTGACTCGAGCAGGTCGCACGTCGTTCGTATGAATCATTTCTTCGAACTCAGTTTAGATCGTTATTCGAATCAACCGATGCAGGGCTCTATATTTGAACCCACCCACAGCCTACATAATCCACAGCTCTCATTCTGATTTTTATTTGCAAACACTATGCGGAAACAAAACCATAAAATAAAAGTTGTTTTTTTTCGTAAGTCCACTAGCATAGCAAGCCACAAAAATCCATTTCGAACTCCGATCAAAAGCTACGCGAGCCACTTTTTATATTCACATTCTGGTTACGTTTCTTCACAGCGTTATCTGCAAAAACTAATAGAGCCCATTTACCTGCATATGAATGGGTTGAACGACACCTTCGGCAAGATCGAGCGCCAGGACCAGGTGCTGCTCAAGACCATGGTGGGCAACTGGGCGTGCCAGTATCTGGTGTCCGACTGTGTGCCGGTGGCACAGGCCTACTATCGCGCCTGGCTCGGCGAAAAGGAGCCGGATAAAAAGAATCCGGTGCCAATAAATTTGCGTCAAACGGTTTACTGCACCGCGATACGACATGGCAACGATGCCGACTGGCAATTCCTGTGGACGCGCTACAAGAACTCGAACGTGGCCGCCGAGAAGCGGACGATGTTGTTCTCGTTGGGCTGCACGCGTGAGGTCTGGCTGTTGCAGCGTTATCTGGCCTTGACCTTTGAACCGAAGGAGGGCATACGCAAACAGGACTCGATGTGGGCATTCCAGGCGGTGGCATACAACGAGATCGGCTTCCATTTGGCCAGGGACTACTTTATTAATAATGTCGACTTTATCTACAAATTGTGAGTAATTATACCCTGAACCCATTGAAAATGTGTAAACAGGGTATTATGTATTTGTGCAAATGTATGTAACAGGCAGAAGGAAGCTTCTCCGATCCCATAAAGTATATATATTCTTGATCAGCATCAACAGCCGAGTCGATCTAGCCATGTCCGCCTGTCTGTCCGTCCGTTCGTCCGTCCTTTCGTATGTATAAACGCAAGGATCTCAGAACCTATAAGAGCTAGAGACTTAAAATTTTAGCTGTAGGTTCTCCTAGTGCCCGCGCAGATCGAGTTTGTTTCCGATGTTCGATAACTTGCCCCGTTTCCAAGTAATCGATAAAAATCGATTTCGGCAAATAATATGAGCTAGAGTCACCAAACTTGACATGTAGCTTCTAGAATAGTATACGTATATATATCAAGTATCTTCTATCATTTTATACCTATCGCCTGTTGGCAGAAGAGGGTTCAGGGTATCCCCTAGTCGGGAGCACCCGACTAGAGCCTCTTACTTGTTTTTATTTGTTATTATACATATTTATTAACTAAAATGTTGCCACAGCTATCATCCCATTATCAAGGACATGTCGCGCCTGTTGCCACCAATTTCGGAGCAGACATTCCTGCAAAGCGATTTCGATGACTTCAAGAGGTTCGTAGCCGAACACAAAGCCTCGCTGAAGGGCCTGGAACAGGCCACACAGCAGACCTTGGAGACGATGCTCACCAATGTCCAATGGAAGGAACGCAACTATCAGCAGGTTTCCACCTCCATACGAAAAGTGCTCCAGAACTAAAATACAATAGAAAAAAAACAATATTAAAGGCGTTTAATTACACGCATATCCTTAATTAAAATATAATTAGTTCCGCCAGCCCTCATCAGCTCATTGAAGTCTCTCTGAATTCAAAAAGTTCCAAATAAATTATATTAAACATATTTTGGGGCATTTTCTTGTAATGGGAATTAATATATTCACTTTTTCGGCTTCGATTGCAGATCTGAGTATTTGCTGGAAAATTATTTTCAGATCAAGGACATTTAAATTTTTGAAAGGATATCTTCTAGTCAAGCACTAGCCTTAACTAGTTAACTAATAATCTTTTTATAATTCCAAAATACTTTTTTTAAAGTAAAAACAATTAGAAATAGAGTCTGCTTAATAGAAAAGTTCCATTTAAGTCAATCTTAATGGAATTCAAATTTAGTTAGGGAAAATAATATGGTATATTATGTATAATCTATACAAGCGCATGCATACCAAATTTTGCTGTATCTAGCTTTCTTGATCTGTATCTATATCTGTATCTGTATCTTAATATGTATCTGTATCTAGCTTCCTTGATTTGCTGTATCTAGCTGCCTTGATCTGCGAAATCGATGGGTGTATGTGTAGAATTTTGGAATAGTCCGGTATAGGGTTTACAGTTTAGTCAGAGTTTGCTTTTTAGATCTTAGAAACACACGACATGCTTCTTTATACTAGATGCATGCAAAAACCTCTTGAGCACAGATGCCTGACTATGGGATACCCTCCACATTTATTCAAAACTTCTTTTTTACTTATATAAATCAATTCTTATGAAACTTTCAGAGCCCAAATCACAAGGATCCAACATTAAAAATTAGTTTCTCAATTTTGCTGGTAATCTTTGGAATTAAATATGTCTACATTCCAAGTTTGGTGTATCTAGCTCTTATAATTCTCGAGTTATGCTGTAAGAAAGGAATGCCTTAAACCCGAATTTTACCGATATAAGGATAAAAAGATAAGATAAGATAAAGATAATCGGAGAACTAATATATATCTGTGCTGCATTTGGTATAGGAGAATATTTATTGCCTATTTCAATTTAAAAGCTTTTGTCCTTTTCGAGAGCAACAGACGGACATGGATAGATCGGATCGGCAAGACATCCTAACCAAGAATATATATGCATTATCTGGTCGACGCTGCTTTCTTCTGCTTTTGACAAAAACAGTACACCCATTTGACCCGCTTTTAATAGATTTTAAGGGGTATAAACAAAGTCAAAAGGGAAATTTGAAATTTTTTAATGCGCTGAACTTGGGAAACTTTTTTTTGCACAAGAGCGAGCGATCATTATTGAGATGCACACATATACTTATGTAGTATGTTGTATATTTCGTATATTTAGTCAAGCATGTTCTTTAATGCTAATCAATAATAATCATAATTAATCATAATAATAATCGTAATTGGAATCAAACGGCGCTACTTAAACACAACTGTGTCAAGTTGAATTGTTGCTCTTTAAAGATTTTTTTGTTTCCTTTTGTTTTCATTGGAATTATTGTTAATTTTATAAATTACAAATATAATTACAAGCTAAATAAATATGTATACAGTGTGTGTGTGTGTGTGTGTGTGTGTGTCTGTAAATGTTAATATCACTAAAGCAGCGCTCCTGAAAAGCAAGAAACTAAATTGTTAACTAAAAAGCTAAACTGATTGCATAAAGTATTTATTATTTTTAAACTGTTTTTTTTTTTATTTTGATTTATTACAATTAGCGTACGTGTATGTGTGTGTGTGTGTGTGTGTGTGTGTGTGTTTACATGCATGAAGTTGTGTGTGTGGCTTTTATTGTTGCTATTTTATTTTTCCTTCTCGTCTAGTTTCGTCATATGAAAAACATCAATATAAACTATTTTATTCAATTTTATAACAATTCTCTGATTGATTTTTAATTACATGCACTTTTGTGAGCGTGTGTGTGTGTGTGTGTGTGTGTTTGTTGTTCTTCTGCTTCTTCTTTAATGTGTTGTTGTTGTTGTTGTTGTCATTCTCAATTTCCTTGTTGAAAAGGCTTTTTATTGGTATTGCATTAAATTGTAACAACTATTTAACACTTGATATATGTATGCACGGGCCTATATCTTTATTTATATTATGTCCAGATGCATTGATATCCCATTCTTTAAATATGTACGTATATATGTATTTGTTGATGTAAATGTAGAACAAAATCTTTAACTACTGTTTGAATTACGAAAAATGTTTTGTTACTTTAAACTGCCTTTAAGCTTATTTCAATATGAAAATTATGCAAAAAACTGAATTATTAGCTATAGCCAAAAATGTTTATTATTTTTCTTCTTAGTAAATATTGAGTTGAGCTTTTGTTGTTTATGTTAATTTACAAACTGCTTATCGAAATTGTGTGTGTGTGTGTGTGTGTTTGTTTTTTTTTTATATTTAGGCGCAAAACAATATTTGAATAGCGTTCTTAACGTGTTAAATTCGTGTTTACAATTTTAGCTGTGATCTGTTTTTAAATTTAGTTTTCTTTTTTTTAACAAATGAATATAAAATGCAGTTGTTATGTTGCATTTGTTTAATGTCATAGAAAATAATAGCAACAATTTTTAATGCAAAACACATAAATAAAATTAAAATAAAATATAGGGAAAAAAAAATTAAAAGTACAACTTTCTCAAACTGAACGCGAAGTTGCATTCTAAATGCCATAAGTCGAAATGAATTGAATCTTTGTTAGCCTTTAGGCTTTAACTGGACCACTAGCCTACATGGTTTTTGCTGGCTTCAGTCGATAAGGTTATTTAGTTTTAAACAATTTTCTTTTCGTATATAAGAGCTATTAAATGTAGTTTCCTTTTTGTTTCCTTTATGCATGTAGATAAACGATAGAGCTTAAACGTGTACATTGTTTAACAAACAGACTTCTGCTTCAACTTATGCGCACACTTGTGTGACCTAAACTAAGAGACGTATGTATATGTTTGCATATATATATATATATATAGATGTGTGTGTGTGTGGGTGTGTATTAATGTAAGTTCCTATATAGCTGCTCTCTATGCATATAGTTGCTTACTTAATGCTGCCTTCAGACACATCCGTTTTACATTTGATGGCCAGCCGCAGCGTTGCAAAAACCTTTCAAATCTTGTGCAAGCCACCTTGCAGGCTATCATTCGACCAGGAGCTCTGTGGTGGCTGCGCCGATGCTCCTGCTCCTGCTGCTGCTGCTGCTGCTGCTGCTGACGACATCGCCGGTGGTGGTGTTGGCGTCGTCGATGCGCACGACTTTGCCGGCTGCTGTAGATCGAAGCGTGCATAGAACAGCAAATATGGTGTTATTGTGATTTTGCGCGTCGGCGACAGCAGCTCCTCGAATTCGCGCTGTGTCATCGCCTTGATCTTATCATCGTCGCACATATACCAAATGGGTTCGCTGCTGCTCTGAGCATAGTTGGCTTTGACACCTCCGCGTCCCGTGCTGCCATAGCCCGTGGGATATGGCGCACAATTGTTGGCCACGCTGCCATAGCTGAGATTGCTGTTGCTGCCGTTCTGCAGGGATTCCTCGCTAAAATCACTGCTGCTGGCGCTATTGCTGCCCGCGGCGCTGGGTTGTTGGGTGCAGCACAAGCGCATGGCGCAACAGTTGACGCCATGGCACGTTGTGTTCATGCTGAGCTTGCCAATTCCATTGGTGATCGTCTTGCTGGTCAATCCATTTAGTTGCTTCACATTTTTGCTCATGTCCCCGCTGCTGGATGCCTTACTGCGTCCAAATTTCATTTTCTTTATCAGGCTGGTGCCCGACGAGGCCAACACTGAGGCGGCCGCTGAGACGACCGGCGTGCTGACAATGCTGCTGCTGCCATTATTGCTCGGCGCCGCATTCTCATTGCCTGCTGCCGCTGTCGCCGCTGATTGCTGTTGCTGTGCGCTAGTTGTTGCATTGCGACGATCCTTGGGACAGTTGACATAATCACTGGCCAAATCCAGAAAGCAGGTGTATGCTATATAATGACCCACGGTTAACGTGGCGCCCACATGCGTGATAACGCTGTACAGCTTATACACATGCAGCTTGTTGGCATCGCTCAGCTCACAGCACTTGGCGCAGAAGCAGGGCAGCGTAAATGTGGTGGGCACATATGTGCTAACCTTCTCCATGCCGCCCGAAAAGCGATTCAGCTGGATGACCAATAGACGCGGCAGCACCTCGTACGATATGGAGCGTATGGCCTCAGTGTAGCCCGTACACTGATTGCAGCTGTATTTATTATCGCCGCGAAAATATTCACGTGTTATGCATGAGTTCTGCAAGAAAACAATGGTAAATTAATCATAAGTTGACAGCTCAGCTGGGCGCTGGACTTACCTGTATATAGGCGCTGGGTTTTTCCTGCAATTCGGCATTGTCATAACCCGAAATCGGCACAGGTACTGAAATATCGAGCATGCCCTGCTTCTGACGTGTAATTGTCTCACAGCTCAGACATTTGGTGGTCAGCACCACGATGCCCTCAAAGTCGGAGCTGAAAAAGTTTAGATTCAGCTCACGTATGCGCTCCTCTAGGCGCATTTTATCCTTAAGCAGACTAGCCGTATTAATTTCATCATCACTGGAATATTTTGCTGGTGCGTTCGATGCAACTGAAGCTGTGGCCGCAGCGCTGGCGCCGCTGAGATCGACTGTATTCAAATAGAAAAGACTATTGGAGGCGGCATGTGTGCTTGCCACGCCACCGCCGGCTGTGGTTGGACTATTATCCTTAAGCGGTGACTGCAATCGTGTCGCTTTCGAGGCTTTGACTTCGTCTTTTCTCTTTGATTTGCGTGAGAAAAATGATGTTTTTGTTGTCGTGGTACTTTGAGTTTGACTAGTTGCTATCGAGCCATTGCCAGAGGCGCCCATCAGCGCATGATTGCCCACATCCGTGCGGTCCAGTGCATCAACCGTGTCCGTATCATCTGGATTGGCGATGTAGCTGCATAAATAAAAGCAATTAGTCAGTATTCAATGTGACCTGCAGCTCAACTCACCCATTCGCAATGACTTCTGGACAGTCGCCAATGGCCTTTATCAGCGACTGATTCGTTTCGCGTATACAATTGAGGACGCACATTAGAAACTCGTGCGCATCCTGTTGCTGATTGCCCTCGAAGGTGGCATTGACATCCTGTATGGCATGCAGCAGGGTGTCCGCATGGTAGGGCTCACTCGAATCGATCATCTCATTGCCGTGCAGGTTGTTATACAGCTCATGCAATTTCTCGCTGACCGACTGATGTGATGACTTTCTGCTTCCGCTGCTGGTGCTGTTGGTGCCGCTGCCGCTGCCATTGCTGGTGCTGCTAATGTACGGTTCCGCGTTGGCCAGATCTTTGCTGCTCCAGCTGCGCGCATGCTCTAATTGACCACCGCCGCTCACATTGCGGCCCAGGGATGCCGACTTGGCATTATGCCGGCGCACTATTGTCTGCTGCACCACATGCAGATCATGAATGAGATGATGCAGATTGTGTAAGAAGTGCGGCGCGAATCGTAGCGTATACACCACGGAATTCAGATAGCATGTGTTGCCAATATTACACAGCGTACCCATTGCGGGCACATGATTCAGTGCGGTAGCTCCACTGCCATTGAGTCCGGGGCCAGTGGGTGCGCCGCTTAAATTGCTGCCAGTGGCGGGCACATAATACTGATGGCTCTGCAGTTCCGGTGTATCGACCTCAGGGGCACCGGCTGCATTGCCGGCACGCAGGCCACTCCCGACTGGTGCATAACCATTGGCCACGCGCCGCTGCTCGTCGTTGGACGTCTGATAGCGTCGATCGTATAGGGACATGTTGCAGCTGCGTTTGCGTTTACGAAAGGCGCGTGACACCGGTTTGCCCGAATCAAGCTCAATTTGAGCTGCCGCAATGGCCGCCGCTGTCTCCGCTGAGAAATTCAAATCGAGCTCTATCCTGTTGCGACGCTTCCGGTTTCGACCGCCGACGCCGCCGCGTCTCTTTTTGCCAGTTAGCTTTGGCTCCGGCTCCTCCTCAATGCGATTCCAAAACTCGGGCTTAAAATGTTCTGCGAAATGTGTAGTCCAGTTGTTAGCAAATCGTTTGCAAAGTGGATTTACTGCAACCACTTACCTAGTTTTATATATTTTTGATACTCTGTCGCCTCTGTGGGCGTGGGTGATGTCTGTGCCGGCGGGGGCGGTGTTAACGATGTCTCTGGCACAAGTACGTCAACTGCAGCCGCCTGACGCGATCTTAGACTGGCACAGCGCGAAAACTCTGCCACATAAACGCGACGCTGACGTTTGCGCTTTGGCACCACCTCAACGCCTTTGGGCGCAGGTGTTGGCGGCTGTACAACTTGATCCACGTACTCCTGAACTGCTGGATAAATGGCCGAGTATGTTGAGATTGGCGACGACGGTTCGTCGGTGTCTGTGGCTGTGGATTTTGTGGAAGCTTTCGTTGTCTGTATAGTTTCTGACTTTGGCGAAATATTCGTATGTTGCTTGTTGTCTGGACTTCTGTTGTTGGGGCTGTTGCTGCTGCTGCTTGGCGGAAGACGTGCTTGTTCCTCTTTCAGCTCATATATGTCATATTCGTGCATCTTTCATTATCCTGCCAAGATCACAAAATATGCAATATAATTTCTTGAGCATGTTATTAATGTTTACGATGGCAAAGACTTGGGCTTAAATGAAAATGCAACAAAGAAAAATGTTCACGAAAATAAACTTAAAATTGTTATAAGGCAGTGTTGAACAATTCTTAAAAAAAAAAAAGGCTGTTGGTCTTGTAAAAATCTATTTAGATCTATTCTTCGCGTATAAAACAAAAGGTACTGCAAGCAGATTTGTTACAACTAACAAAATTGTTTACATCAGAAAAAAAATATATATTTGGACTTTTATATTAGTGTAAAACGTTTTTAAATATGATTAAATTCCCTTTAAGTCAAAGAATCAAATATAAGCAATTGCATTGCATAAATATCTAATGTACCATTTACTTAATACGGTACCATTTTTGGTACATTTGTACTAGATGTGGCAACCTTGACTGCGAATGATTCTGAAATTAAAGTTAGAGGGTCACTCTGTGGTTGGTATTGCTGTTGTGCGCGTACCTTGCCTGTAGCTTCAAGAGCTTCAATTTATGGCCACCACGCTCTAATCAACACATAAAAGTAGTTAGCACGGCTATCGGCATGGGGTTTTAAGTGTGGCTTTCAGGCAATGCCATTAGCCGCAAGCAAATACACGTTGGAATATTATTTTTTGTATGTGTGTCGATTGGGCATTCGTCAGAGTTAACAGCCAAAAACAGTTGCCTGATAAGGTGATAAGGAATTGTATAATAATCGACCATTAATCTCACGCCTAGGTGCTTATGATTCATTTAAAGAAAAGAAAAAAACCCTAACGTCAAGGGGGCTTACATAAATCTGAGAAATGCGCGTGGTAAGACCTCCAAGCCTCCCAGCCTTGATTGTTTTTAGACATTGACTGCAGATTGAAATCACAGTTGTGAGTCAACAACAAATCTTTATTGCTTACTGTTAGGTTTGATTATTGGTCACATGCTTTCTTTTTTGGAGTCGGCTTGGTAGCTAAAACTAAAAATATACAAATTTTATTTAAAGCTATATAAAGAAAAAAGGAACCATTTTCTAGAACCAGATTCGGATTAAATAAAATACCAATTTTGGTAAATTTGTACAAGATGTGGCAACCCCTGCACTTGCCTACTCAATTAACATTGCTTCCGCTAAGCCGGGCGTATATTCAATTTGAAAATATTATTTGCACCCAACCACGGCTAATTATGTAAAGTCTAAATCATGGGGAGCACCTAGGTCGGCTGCTGTTGCTCTTGATGACAATTTATGGCGGCAAGTGGACAGCAGCGGGTGAGCGGGGTTGAGGCTGAGCTTGGTGAGGTAGGCCCAAGCAATGATAGCAGGGGGCGGGAGCCAGAGGTCAGAAATCAACAAACAAATGGAAACGCGAATGAAATGTAGAAAGAGTGAACGTGAACGTAAATGTGAACGTTAACTGTGTATATTGCTATTGATTTTGTTGCTTGAATGAAGGTCACATGTCGCATAGGCTGCAAATACATATGACAAAAAGAGCGCATGATAATGTTAAGGTTACACATTTACACGACGGCAATAAGACGGGTTGAGAGCCCAGCTACAACTACTTCAAGAAACAAAAACTGCAAAGTAAACAGTTATAATAGATGCAAAAACAAAAAAAAAACTTTTTTGCAGTGCAACTTTGCTGGATGCTGTGACATTCATTTTGTAAGCGAGTAAGTGTGTGTGTGTGTTTTCTGTTTGTCCGTATTTAAATGCAACTCACATATTTTGGGAACAACATTTGCGGGCAGTTGTTATGTTCTGTGTAGCGTTGCTTTAAGAGAAAATAAACAAATTCAATTGCCGCTGCCAATTGTCAAGAAATTTCACTTGGAACGTAACGTAGCGCAACGTAAGACGCACACACACACATGCAACGGTCGCCGTACTCGCTAAGCTGACACCATACTCTCGAATTTTCACTTTTTTTCACTGCGGCGGTATTCGTTTTACAGCCCAGGACTTTTTGTACCTGCTTAGAAAATGTTTCTTCACTGCTGCACTTCAGGGCATTGTTGCGTTTCTCCACTTACACATTAATATTTATTTTATTTATAGTTTCATGTGTTTTTAGGCACTGAAATGTGTTAAACTTATGCGCCGTAAGCGTACGGCCGCTCTCGGTGGCAGATGATAAACACTCGTCGATGTTTACTCGTTACAATTGACAGTATTTATTCCCAAACATACTCCTCATTTAACAGAAATACTTCTTGACAGAATGCCTCCACACATAACATGCCATGTATTCGGTTATGGCAACACTGATTTCGTCTTCTTCTTTCTCTCCGGCAGAAATCACGATGTCGACTGGAGTAAGTAAAAAATGCGTCGCTTTAATTTGTAAAATATTGTGTAATCCTACAATAATAATTGCTAAATTATTGTTCAACGCGTACAGCATATATTTCGGCAACTGCTAATAATTAACTTTTACATGCAATATGCGTAATTGCAGACGCTTTACACTTATCCCGAGAACTTCCGCGCATACAAGGCACTCATTGCGGCCCAGTACTCTGGCGCAAAGGTGAAAGTGGCCGACAACTTCTTATTTGGCAAAACCAACAAATCTGAGCCATTCCTGAAGAAGTTCCCCAGCGGCAAGGTGAGCATATTATTTTAAGCAATTTTATTTGAACATATACATACATATATAAATGGACGTTGATTATCGCTTTGGGCGTGGAACAAAGAGCCTAAAAGCCGGCATTGCAACGTCATCAACTAAAAATGTCAGCTACTTCGATTTTTTGCAATTAAATATGGTAAATGAAAAATTTTGCTATTTGAATGCGAATGCCATTTTTTATTAATATATAATACATGACTTTGCTGACAAAAGAAATTATTTGCAAATAGGAAACGTTGTGCTGCCGGCCTTTGCATAGGTTTATGTCATTTTCGACGATGTGGCAGCGCTTAGAGCTGGCTAAGAATTTGCTAATTTGAAATTTGCAACATGTTATTTTTTAGGTGCCAGCTTTTGAGACCGCTGATGGCAAATACTTAACCGAGTCGAATGCCATTGCCTTCTTTTTGGCCAACGAGGAGCTGCGCGGTGGCAAATGCCCCTTTGTACAGGCTCAGGTACAGCAATGGGCATCGTTTGCTGACACCGAAATTTTGCCTGCCTCCTGTGCTTTGGTATTCCCATTGTTGGGCATATTGCCGCAGGAGAAGAACGTCGCTAAAGTGAAGCAGGATGTGGAGGTTGTGCTGCAGCAGCTGAACAAGAAGCTGTTGGATGTTACCTACCTCGTCGGTGAACGCATCACTCTGGCCGATATTATTGTATTCTGCACCCTGTTGCATTTATACGAGAATGTTCTGGAGCCTAGCGCTCGCCGTGATTATGTCAATTTGAACCGTTGGTTCTTGACCATTTTGAACCAGCCCCAGGTTAAGGCTGTTCTCAAGGACTTCAAGCTGTGCGAGAAGGCGTTGGTCTACGATCCCAAGAAGTATGCTGAATTCCAGGCCAAAAATCAAAAGGATACTAAGCCCAAAGAGGAGAAGAAGCCCAAGGAGAAGAAGGAGGCACCCAAGAAGGAAGTCGAAGAGCTCGATGCTGCCGATGAGGCATTGGCTCTTGAACCAAAATCCAAGGATCCATTCGATGCCATGCCCAAGGGCACCTTCAACTTTGATGACTTCAAGCGCGTTTACTCCAACGAAGATGAGGCCAAGTCCATTCCTTATTTCTTTGAGAAGTTCGACGCCGAGAACTATTCCATCTGGTTCGGCGAATACAAATACAGCAACGAGCTGTCCAAGGTGTTCATGTCGTGCAATCTCATCACCGGCATGTTCCAACGTCTGGATAAGATGCGCAAACAGGCATTCGCCTCAGTGTGCCTCTTTGGCGATGACAACAACAGCACCATCTCCGGTGTGTGGGTGTGGCGTGGACAGGATCTGGCCTTCACCCTGTCACCCGACTGGCAGATCGATTATGAGGTCTACGACTGGAAGAAACTGGATGCAAAGAGCGAGGAGACCAAGAAGCTTGTTACCCAGTACTTCTCATGGACCGGCACCGATAAGGACGGTCGCAAATTCAACCAGGGCAAGATTTTCAAATAAATTGCATTACAAATTCTCCGAGATTCAAAATGCAGCAGCAGCAGCAGCAGGAGGCACGATGCCTATTTCTAAGTTCCAACTGATTAGTAATTATAAATGAGAGTCGAAAACGTCGTGCTGTGCAAAACATCTAAAATACATATTGTCCTGGTTTGCTCAGCACACCAAATTTTTGGTATTTCATGTTTCAGCCTTCTGCATTTTCATTAACTGAAGAATTGTTTTGTAATTGCGTTTAAAAAACACACACACACATATTAAATGTCGAATCGAACAGACATTTAATAAATTATACGGGAATAAAAATAAATATGCGTTTTCTACTACACTAAAACGAATATCAAATACGGCTAATATAGTGTACTATAAATAACAGATTCTGCCTATCCTATGGCAGCAGTATATTATACTACGATTCTGATAAGATATATATGTCACGATAATCTCATTGAAGAAATAGCTAGGAAATTGAAGCAACAAATTAATTTGTGAGCAATGGCTCTTAAGGAGCTTTCCTACATATGTGATAGCGATGCAGCCTTGAAATGTTTCTCTCTTTAAAAGTTGTCTTGAAAAGGATTTGCTTACAGAAACATCGAGTTAGGAATTTGTACAGAAACAGACGGAGGGACATGGCCATATCAGGTTATCTCTTTGGTTTAAAAATGCGGTTTTAATAACTGTGTTGTATGAATTGTATTCATTTAGGCAATCTTTATTGGCTTCTTTTGAGTTAATTCGATCAATTATTGCTTACAGTACGAATAGGTTGAACAAAATTAAAAGAATTTAAACAATTTACGATTGCAAACTTGTTGCAGCTCTACATGAATATCAACAAGGAAATGCTAGAAAAAAAGCGTCGCTCATCGAACTGACTGTGCGATGGATTATCGCAGGAGCCAGGCTCGCGTTTACTTCTTGACCACAATCGGTCCGACATTGTCGCCCGTGTTCTTGTTGTGCTCGGCATGGCTGCCATCGCAGTAGGGCCACTATGGAGCAGAAGATAGTATCATTGAATTAGATGGATTATATAGGTTGTGCAAATTGTCTTGTGGTGCTCACGTTCTTGGTCTTCCAGCAGCGGCAGAAGGCGGCCTTATCCGCAATGTTCTCAATGTCAACCATGTCCACGACCTTAGCCTCATGTTTGCGTATATGATCGTTGCAGAGACCGCTGCCGGATTTGCATTTGCGGTGCGCTTCGGGACAGAAGGCACGGTACGAGACATAGCCGAGGCCGACAACAACAGCGGTGGGCGGAATGAGTGCTAGCCAATCCTTAACTGCAACAAAAAATGGACAGCTCTTAGATTATAAATTATTCCAAAAATTAATAATAAAATCTTGAGACTGATTTGTCTGGCCGAAGGATTTGTCCGTTGAGGGAGCTTTCCAATGTACGCAAAATTATGGGCCGTAATTTTGACTTATCAAATTGCCTCTTGTTTATCTATACAGCAGATAAAATGATTGCGAGCTTTTCACAATTAAAAATTCTCGCTTTTTACACAAACAACAAATTTAGCAATGGCGCGAGTTTGACCCAAATGTTGCATAATAAGTTGGCCCAGGTGAGCAGCTGCACTGGGATTACCACTGAATATGGGCACAAATCGAGGTAAGCTCATGTCACAAAGCCACATAGCATACCCTAAGCAAAGCTTATGCCTTTTTTTCAACGTCATTTAAACAGTTTTAACAGTTGCATTTTTATTTAGGGCGGCCTTTAGTTCAGTTCCAATGTTCGAACACGCGTGGCACTCACATGATAACTTAAACCAGCCGCCAAAAGTGTCGGGCACCGGCAAGCTGGACAAATAATTTGGCAGACTTGTCTTAACGGCCTGCGATAATGATTGCATTTTAATATAATTTTTTTTGTATATTTATTACACAAATGCAGTACACAATAAAAGCTGAAATGGGTTGTTGTTTTAATAGTTGTTGTTGTTGATGATCAGCGTGACCGTAGGTTGAAACTAAAAAAATACTCACTTTTTCTCAAATAATACCAAAAGTACCAAATAGTATAGTACAAAAGAATAAAATGTACATTTACATGCAACTTCATTTGTGGCGTTAATAAATTAACAAAAGATTTAATTATATGGGAGTTTATTATTATATAGGAATTATTGCCTAATATTGCTTTGACTATACAACGTTATGCTACCACCAACGGCAAAGTTTAGAGTACTGACCAAGTAACAGTTACTTCGAGACTACTCATCTCTATCAGTGCATACAAAGCGGTGGCGAAATAATTGTTTGTGGCATTAAAATAAAAATATTATTATCAAATGAGCCGTTCTCCGCTGGACACTTGGTCCAAACGCGAACAATTATGCCTGGCCTCGGCAGTTTCGTGCAGCGGTGACCAGAATTGGATAACAGTTAGCCGCACTCTAAAATCTGTTTGCGGCAATGGCAACGCTCGACCGGCGGATTGGTACTCCCAAAAAAACTGTGCCGTGCAGTATGGCCACCTGCTGGAAACGGTGGAGACAACGAAACGCAAGAAGCGCACTAACGAAAGCAGCGGCTTCTCTTCGCCGGCCACTGTGGCCGTGGAGACGCCCACAGAGCTGCTGCTGCGCCGGCTAACCGAGGAGCGTTTGCTGGAGATCAAAACTCAGATGCGTCGCGATCAGGAGCTGTATAGCCAGGTGCAGCGAGAAATCGAGGCACTGCAATCGGATGAGATGAGCGAGCAGCAGCTGCAACAAATGTGGCAGGAAATCGAAAAGGAGCAGGAAACCAAGCGCATTGACGAAATGAGGCTGGAGAACCGCATGCGCGAGCGTGAGCAGCGCAAGAAAGACATTTCGGGCAGCTGGCGCAGCAACAGTGGCAGCGGAAGACGCACCAACCTGGTCGCAGACACAACATCCGTCGACATGGATGTGGAGGATATTGCAGGTAAGTTTCGAAATTTGTTTGAATGCAGAAACTTGAACACGATAAAAAAGTTGAATCCCAGTGTTGCCACACCAGCTATTTCCTAGCTACATTTGACATGCGACAGTTGACAACACTGGTTGCCAGGCACTGGGATATTTTAATGCATTTTATACACTGGCTGTATACTAATTATAAACCTCCTTCTAGGCAACAACAACAATAACAAGCAGCCTGCGGCCCCCGCACCTTTGTTAACATCGCTGCTGAAATCGCCCGGCGGCAGTAACAGCAGCAACAGTAACAATGGCAACCATTCCACATCGCCAACAGGTAGTTCCGGTGGAGCAGGCGTGGCGCGAGCGACGGCAGCGGCACCAACGATAACTTCGCTGCTGACAAGCGGCGCCAGCGCGATGCCCAATCAGCCGGCGGTCATATTGAAAAGTCCGAACGACCAAGCATTTATGACGCGGCCCATAAGCGGACCGCCTGTAGCTGAGGTGGCCATAACTGGACGCAGTCCCTCACAGGCAGCACCAACGCTGTCCATGCTGCTGGAGAAGAATAAAGTAGCTGGAGCCGCAGCAACTGGCGCTAAGGTGAACGAGACGCCAGCTAAGCCTGTGGATGATGAGCTCAACTCCAGTCAAAAACAAGCTGCTGCAGAGCTCGACGCAGCGCCGCCCGCCGACGATATCGCAGATGAATCGGACGCCGAAACGCAACAGCTGCTCGAGGTGTTCAAGAACATGGACGACATTATAAATGATATAGACATTGACATCGCCGGCGTCATTGATGAAGAAATACTAAAGGATGTGGACAATGTGGTCTCACCAGATGCGCCGTCAGCCAAGGCTGAGGTAGTTGACTTTGAGAATAAGCTGGATGAGTTCAAGCGTGACGACTGTGCTCCATCGCCCACACAGAACAAAGCGCAGGAAGTGGTGATTGGTTCCAGTGATGACTCCAATGATAATATACCGCTGGCCGCCGTGGCTTCGCAGGAAAGCAAAGACCGCAATCAGCATTCTGTCGATAGCACAGAGACAGCTCCCGATGAAGCGACTGTCGAGGATGAGCTGACCGAGACCATAACAATTGCCAGTAGCTCCAGTGAGGATGCAGTTCGGGAACAGACCTCAGCTACTGTGGCAGCTGTGGCCGATCCGGTGGAGGCAGTGGAAACGGCAGCCGTCAAGTCGCCTGCAGCTGTAGCTGACACAAACACATCCGAGACCAGCAGAAAAACGGACGAAACTGCTCAGTTGGCGGAGCCAGAGGCCAAACCTGAGCAACCAGAGGCCATTAGCGAAGGTAAACACAACTCTATATTCAAAGATCCCCACTCAAGCTTATTATTATTACTTGCAGCGCCTAAGGAGGAGTCCAACAAGGAGGCAGAGAAAGCTGCAGTCGAGGCCAACACAGAGCTGAAAACTACGGGGCCCATGGCTGCCAGTTCAGTGCACGACACAGATGAGGAATCCTCCTCGCTGACAGACAGCAGCAAAGCGGATGAGCCCACACGCAGCGCCAAATCCAAGCAACACACTGAGAGCAAACCCGATGCCGAGTCCAGCCACATGACGCGTCAAACGCCGCCCCGCGGCTCGGGTATAAACAGCACACCTGCACCGGCACCTGCGCCTGTGCCGGCACGAGCCCCGCTGCTGCGCAAGTTGCCGCATCGGGATCGCTCCGAGAGTCCCATGGTGGATGATGACACGACAACGGCCAGCGATCAGTCGATAACAGCCAGGTCCAGTACGCGCAGGCGCTGCTCCTCCACGCCGCTTATAGACAGCATACCCAATTCTCCGGCGTCCAGCGAGCACACCGATGATCGTCGCGAGACGCGCGGTGCCTCCAAGAAGCACTTCCTGGCCATTTACAGCACATTGTTGGAGAGCAAATATGCGTCGCCCTTTCGACGCGCCTTTCACGACGAGCATCCGCACAGGCAGACAGAGCTGTGCCTGCGACCCATGGACTTGCCCACAATTAAGCGCAACATCGACTCCGGCCATCTGCGCAGCATCAGCGAGCTGCAGCGCGATGTGGTGCTCATGTGCCAGAATCTGCTGCTAATCTACAAGCCACAGACCACGCAGCACAAGACGGCGCTGCTGTTCATGCAGGAGAGCCGCTCCCTCAAGGAGTTTGCGACCTGCAGCCAAACGGCATCCGATAACAGCTCCGCCAGCAGCACCAGCGGCAAGGCGGAGAAGGAGAAGGACAAGGAGCGCACGCCTGCTGGCAACAAGGCGCGCAGCGGTTCGCGCAAGAGCCAAAGGCATCATTAGATTAAGATTAACATAAATCAAGATTAACATTAACCTAAAACCAAGCAAATCAGCAACTAACTGGTTTCAGTTCCAGCTCCAGCTCCATTAATCCAACATCTATAGATAAATAATTAAAAATTATATATACTTCCAAATCTGTACAATGTACATTGCTCCTATGGCAGCGAAGAACTGCAATAATCCAATTTGCAGGATATAATTATCTAATTTTCGTACATTTAATGACAACCTCTATTTTCCACATTACAAAAACAATTATCCTTTTATACAATAAATCCAAACTTCTCTGAATAACTCGTCCACAAGCCACTTCCAGTTTTCTGCTTATAATAAAAATATAAACATACATTAACAAATTTAATAGATTGATTATTATAGATATTTTCTTTCAATGCAATGCAAAAGTATTTTATTTTAAATGATTAATTAATTAATGAATAATATTTCGTTATGATATACATTTTAAACTTTTTTTAAACAGTTTAAAAATTTATTTAAGTCAAATACTTCGGAAATTCTTCTCTATATATAGGAACGTAATGACAATGAATTCCATTTTGAAAACTAGAAAAGTAATCGATGTGAATCATATTAACTAATGAAGCATTTACAGTGTTAACTACAATTGCAGACCAGTGTTGCGTAAGGTCACTTAAAAAAATAGCTGAATCTAATTTTAAAAAAGCTAATAGAAACAGTTAAATTAGCTTTTCGAAGACAAATTTACTATAAATTGGCTATAAACAGCTAAAAGTTGCCATTCATATGCCTAAACCAGCTAAGTCTGAAAATAGCTAAATTTAGCTAGTAAATAGCTGTTGAAACTGTTCTTATCCACCTGGCATATGGCTTTAACCACTGTTTTTAGGGATTTAAATAGTAATGCATTCGGACAGATGGATGTTAAGATAGATTATAAGTATTATATTATTTTTTCTAGTTAGAAGTAATAAGTTTAAATGTGGATTATCTAAAGAAAGCTTCATGCTTTATTTATATAGGTTTTTGTGTGAATAATCCTCAACATAAAGCAATCCTTTAGCAAGGATATACACCAATGCTCCAGAGATATACCCAAAAATTGTTTAATCAAGACTTCGATTGCTTTGCTGCCTTTGGCATATTTAAGCAGAGTCCTGTCTCTTAATCGAATATACTTGGGATATGGAGTGTAGGTTAGTCGAAGAATATCAGATTTTGGAGTCGTCTGGTGCGGGATGAATGGCAAATGGCGCGTCGGTTCGGGCAATAGAACTTGCGCAGGCAACGGGAGAGCCGCAGATCACATTGACACAGCCGGGCCGCACACGAATCCGGGCCACCCCACTCACCGTGATCGATGGCGCAGAGGGGCTTGCCGCGATAGCATTTCCACACGTAGGGCACAAAGTATTCGAGATAGGAGATGCAGTTGCTCTGGCCATAGCACTTGTCGTGCAGCCGGCAACAGCGATCGATGCCATCGTTGGGCACCCCGTGACCCCCAAAGCCGCAATAGCAGCCGTAGCCCTTGTAGATCAACGGATCACAGTTGGTGGAGCACTTGATCATCGAGTAGAGCTTGGCCACATCCCGCTTGCCGCGCTGCGTCTCATTGCTCCAGGCCCATTTCATGGAGTAGCCGAAGGGATCGTTGGCACGCGCTATATACACATTCTGTGCATTCAGCAGATCCTCCCGTTGCGCCTCCGCCGGATTGGCTGCTATGACGCGTATGTCTGTGACACGTCCATCCAGTTGCTGCGTCTTTAAGTCCAGCAGAATCTCCGAGCGTGGATAATCCGGCAGCGGGTAGCTATGCAGGTGCTCCTGTTGTTGTTGTTGTACGTCCCTGTGAAGCGAGATTTTGGCTAGTGCTCCAACCAGCTCAGCTAGGTAACTCACCTGTGCGTCTGCTCCAGCCAGCCCGGTGGACGCTCCAGCTCGCCCGTCCAGCCCGGCAGACCCAGCTGCTGCCATGTCCCCGAACTGGACTTGACCGCATGCGTATTGCCCTCCAGTGTGTCCACAATTATCTGCGGCTTCTTTGTGATATTCGGAAAGATTGGTTCCGCAAAATCGGATCGTTGCATTGTCAACAGCTGCTCGTTGGGCATTTTGAATGTGAAGGTTGGATTCGCATTGGTCATGCTGGCGCCGTACATTTCCGGTATCAGGTGCTCCAGCAGGGCGCTGTCATTGGTCACAGCCCTGAAGGCCTTCCATATGTCATCCACCACCATGTCCGCAGTCTTGCCGCCCAGACACTGCAGCGCCAGCAGCAGCGGCAAGGCAGACAGAAAAGCTAACCACATCTTTCGGAGTCGGAGGACTGCACCCAAAATTGTTGTCCAATTAAACGATCCAAGCGATCCGCTCGAGTCGAGCGGCAATCAGAAATTGAAACAAGTCTGCGAAATGCGGTAGCTAGCCGCTGGCCGCCAAGTGTCCAACAAAAGAAACAGCAGCAAATCAAAAAACACCGACTTAAAGATGCCCTGCAAGCAGCGCCGAGCTGTCGATACATTCAAAAAAAGCCAAATCAGCTTAAAATTGCAGCTTTTTCCGGCTGACGAGCTTTGACTATAGCCAACTATAGCTAGAAAATGGCTGCACTTTCTACCTGTTACATACGTTCTCCCAATAATAGATACCCTTTTCTTGGACATTTTCAATGGGTACAGGGTATTATAAAAATGTAGCATAAAATGTTTAAAATTCTTGTTAAGAGCACATTCAAAAATAGCCAAAACTGTCTAAAATTTGCAGCTATTTCCGGCTGACGGTTTCGGACTATAGCCAACTTTAGCTGCCAACTTTGGCTCTTTTCACCTGTTACAGACGTTGTCCCAAAAGCAATGATACCTTTTTTTCAATGGCTACAGGGTATTATAAAATTGAAGCATAAACTGTTCAACAATCGTGTTAATAGCACAAACAAAAATAGCCAAAACTGTTTTAAATTGCAGCTATTTCCGGCTGACTAAAGCCAATTATAGCTAGAAAATCCTTGCCTTGGCTCTCCTTCCACCTGTTACTCTCCTAGTCCCAAAGCAAAGATACCTTCTTTTCTTTGCCATTTTCAATGCGTGCAGGGTATTATAAAAGTGAAGCACAAAATGTTCAACAATCGTGTTAATAGCAATAATAACAATGGCCAGCAGCGGCTGCGGCTGCGGCAGCGTCGCCGACGGATTTGGTGTGCGAGAAGTAAACGCATAAAGCCAAATAAACAAACCGAGTGTGGCACAAATACGACGCCGTTAGAGGTGGGTCAGTAACCGTAACCCACATTGCGTCAAATATTTTTTTTTGGGCGGGCAAGTTAAGGCGAAGGTTAGACAAGCGCTTGGAGCAGTCCAATCTAAGCCATGATCAGTTCATGGCCAGCATTTTAGGGCTAACAATTACCAAAACAACTAAACATTAACCAGTTGGGTTGCGGGGGTTGGGTGGGTGGTCTGGAAACCGGTGCCAGTTAGCTAAACAAAATTGGCATTAATGTGTGCAGCGAGTTTATGCTCGGGCCGTAAATACATACTCACACATAAATACTTTTATATACATACGTATTTATGCTGTTTACCTGTCTGCTGTTGCACAGGTAATTTATTGCGGTTGCCTGCAACGCCTTCGTTACGTTGGTTGCATGTTACGTGTGCGAGGAACAGCAACGCACTCAAAATGAAAACAAATCGCATCAAGTCAAGCTCAACTCAAGGCAAAACTCTAAAAATCACTAATACACTTGTTTTATTAAGTCATAGATTACATTCATTAAACGCACGAAACCTAATCAACGCCTAAAGTAATTATTGCATTTAATTAACCTACAAAGGTTTTGTATTTTGAGTTGCGCGCGAAATTGTGCTTTTGAATTTACCTATCGAAACGAGAATCGAGTACGTTGTTATCGGTCTGATCGGCATGTGTATCGCGCATGAGCTGCTTAGTGCTGAAAAGTGCCACAAGCTGGCGCTGCAGCACCACAGATTAATCGGCTTATCTATCGATAGCTATCGCCTTATTTAAATTGGTTTAAGCAGTTGGTGAAAAACTGTAATCTGTTCGCATTTATATATTTTTTTTTAAATTCTTTATCTAGTGCATCTGCTAGTGTGCCCTCCCCTGGGCATAAGAACACACACATATCAATGTCCAAGCTACTTCCTCCTCCATTTAAGCCAAGAAATAAAAGACAGACAAAATGCTTTAATAAATTGCGCAGATATTTTATTTTGATTTAATAAATGTGATTACTTTTCTTGCCCGTCCGGCCGAATGGTCAGTAAACAACATAGTACAAGTGGCCGCTGCAGCATCATCCTCACGGGCAAACGGAAATGCCGCGCATTGGAACAAGCATTTTTCCAGCTGCCGCTGTCGCTGCCACTGCCACCGCTGCTGCTGCTGCTGCCTGAAACAGTAGATTCAGAGACTTCGTTGATCAGAGTTCAAGTTGCGTTGTTCTGCTTTGCTTTAATCGCTGCATTGTCATCTTCTTGCTTGCGGCGATCGACCGAGCGAGCGACCGCTCACTTCTCTCCCATTTGACGCTGCAATTGCAAGCATAGTGCTTGTTGTTCTTCTTCTTCTTCTGGTTGTTGTTGTTGTTGTTTGTGGGAACGAGCACACAGCTATTTTCAAATTGGAAAGGTTTTACACTTCGCCAACGCAGCCAACTCGGCAAACTCTTTTTGTTCGCTTTGTTTGCGGCTTCGCTGCCGCTGCTGCTGCTGCTGCTGTTGTTACAGCCAACTTCTTTCTCGTTAGTTTGTTATTTTAACTATTATATCAATTAGTTTTAACGTTTGACGGCTCCGCCAGCTTCAACTCATTGCGGCCGCTGACGCTGGATTGCGGATGGAAGGAGGAAATGGAAATGGGAAAGCCGCGCGACGGCAGCGCAGCAGCTACGAAGAAGTTCGAGGTTGAATTTTGCGCCGTTGCAATTCACTGCGCTTGGCTTTCACGCTGGGGTTGAAACTCTCAGTCTGTTTGCGTGTGCGTGTGTGTGTGTGTGTGTGTGCCTACAAATAGCAGCACTCTCATTTTGAAAATATGTAAATAACACACAACAAACGTTACTTTTTTATTGGCCTTCCAGTGCGTTGGCATTTCAATAGCATGAAGAAGGAAGTAAGCGAGAGGGTCGCAGCGTACACAGGGTTGAAAGGTGTTCCGGGGCTCGTCGTTTGTGCGCGCGGCAACTGAAATTTTACTTTGAACATTTTAAATGCGGCAGGTGTTACAGTTAGTTGCACTGTTAGGTTCGTCGCTTGGCAGCACTGGCAAAAAAAAAAAAAACAGAAAAAAGTCAGAACAGTTAACTTCGGATTGCCAAAGTTTGATTGCCCTCGCAAACAGAATTGCGGACTTGCGAAAGATTCCTATAACTTTTTTTAATGCGGGTCGATTGCTATAGTACTCTATATTGTTCAGATTTCACCAAAAATGTATGTAGTATATGAAAGCTGGTAGTTGCTGGGTAAGAAGTTAAAAGTTAGAAGTAAAAATGTAAACAAAATTTTGCATAAATGTTGGGAGCATGGTGAAACTTATATATGCCGATCGTTCCTAAGGCAGCTATATGATATAGTGGTCCGATTTTGATAATGTTAATAATACTAATAAATGCCCAGTTAGAAACTGAGAACAGACAGACGGATAATGGCTATATCAAGTCAGCTGTTAATGCTGATCTAGAATATATATACTTTATGGGCTCGGTGAAATCTCCTTCTATGCGTTACACATAGCGAGACAAACTTAAAGTACCCTCTGCAAGGCTATAAGAAACCGTTATACTTTGCTGCTTGTTTGCTGAGCGCGCATGCGATTGCGACAGACAGCGCGCCCGCAGGCGCAACAGCGACAACCCCCTCGATAAGTTCACACGCCGACAACAACAACAACAACAACAGAAGCAGCAGCAGCCGTCAGACTAGGCTCGGAAATTTATTTGCAGCGTTAGACGTTTGTCAACGGGCGGCGGCAGCGACAATTCGATATTCAATCGCGTGTCGCTTGGCCATAAAAAGCAGATAAAATGCGCACAAATCAGGCTACTCCAGCAGCAGCAGCAGCAGGGGACGGGACGGCGGCATGCGGGCTGCATGGGCTGCCCGAAAGTGGGCGTGTCAGCCAGCATGCGTTTGACTGTTGCTGCTGCTGCGGTCAAATTGCTGCAACTGGCAGTGCCAAAAGGTCAATAACTTCCTTCTATATATTCTTGTTCTTTTTTTGTAGCTGCGGGTGAGTGTGTGCGCGCGCTTCTGCTTGTCATTTTATGTGGGTCACGGGTCAATCATGTAATATAATCATCCGTGTACGTACGTCTGTGTATATATGTACGTACAGTTTTGTGCTGTTTAACTGATTAGTGCTTAAGGCAGAGCCCAAACGGAAGCTGATTTGATTACCCATTTCTTTTATATTCAACAATTAATAATAGTTCGAAAGTTAAAAGGGCTTTTAACTCCTATTAAAAGATATAAGAAAAAACAATCCGATCGGAAATCAGTGGAAAATTGTAATTTCCAAAATTGTTCAAATCGATTTAAAAGGAAAGTGCCATAGAAGAAGGCTTTAAACTTACCCTTAAGTATAAACAACTTGAACCAGATTTTTAATAACTCATGATCGGAAATAGTTGGAAAATTGTAATTGCCAAATATTTTACTTCATTCGCTTTTAAATGTATTTGGAACAGGGTTGAAAATAGATTTCACGAACAAGAGTGAAATGGTTCGAAACTTACTTTTAAATATAAACAACTCGAAGTATATTTGGAAAAATCTACTGTTGGATGGAAAATTTATAAATGCAAATTTTGTACGTTTTTAATTGATTTTGAAGACGTGTTAAAATTGAATTGACAGATGTGAAATTTTATTTTTTGTTGTGTTTGGCATCAAATCCAGGTTTTGCAAATCCACGTCCATGGTCGAAAGCTAGATGGAAAAATGTGAATTCTATTTGTCAGATGTTAGACAAACGTTTTTAAAGTGGTTAAACACATTACATTTTAAACATTACTCATTGCTGATTTAAGCGAATTCACGTTCACGATCCAAATACGGGTGGAAAAAGTCAGACAACTCTTCTATTTATCATCCGCAAAGTAATCCCAGCGAGTCATATAACTAAATGGATTTTCTTGAACAATTTGTGGACTGTACATGGACTTTTCACAAGCTTTTTCTTATGGCCAAATTATGTATTTAATGTCCGTTCACATTACAAAGGAGTTAATGCGTTTTGGCTAATTGACGTGTCCCGATGGCAGCTACTCCTGGCTGTCAGCCCCGCCTGCTTGCTCTCCTCTTTATTATGGCCTCTTGGCCATGTTTTTTTTTGTTGATGTGTATGTTTGTGTGTGTGTGTTGACCCAACTTAATAGACGAGCATGAAATCTAGTCACGAACTTAATCATGAACAACCGTGCACTAGATCCATGTTCGCCGACAAAATAGAGTCAGAGAAGAGCAAAAAATCAGGCAGCAGCAGCTGCAACCTCTCCCTCCTTTCTCTCTTGAAGCCGCAGCAGCATTTGATCCATCCCATGCCATCCTGGAAGCAATGATTATTGCTAGTGCACGACTTTCTGTGGCATTTGACTGGTGTGTGCCTCCGCCTCCTCCTTCTCCGGCCCATTCACCTTCTCCTGGGCCTCTGGCTCCTTCTGTGGTGATTGGTGTATTTCTTGGTTTTATGGGCTTGGTTCGGTTCGGTTTTTCGGTCACTTTTTTTTGGATATCATTTCATGTCATTTTGCTCGTGCCTGGCAACAATTTCAATTGGGGCCCGTTTTGATCGGTTTTCATAGCTCAATTGGCTCAATCAGGCCCCCCGCACACCCCCGCTCCCGCTCCCTTCTCATCATTCGTGCGCGCTCGCTTTTTGATCCCGCGCGTATTGTATACACATTTGCATTTGTATCTGTGTGTATGTGTGTGTGTGGTTGTGCGCGATATGAATGAATCAAGCTTCAAGCTTCGAATTAAGGTTTATTATTTTTATACCCTGTTCGCAAAGTGAAAAAGAGTATATTGGGTGGGCGGATTTATCGAATTCTTCAGGTTCATTATTGGATGCCCTCCACTTAAGTCTCCGCAAACACAGTTTGAAAGCCACTGCCTTGGGCTTACAGTTTAACAAGCAAAAACTCCATAATTATAGAATCTCTTTCGATTTGTTTTCAGCTTTGATTAGAGCATTGCGCAGTCGTTTACACCCAACTCCAATATTTCTACTTGTCGGCTTGATTTTTCTGCTGATTTGTACAATAATTTTTGCTACCGCCCTTTGCCTTCACCCGCCCTCAAAGCCATCGTCCGATTGTTTAAGAATCGAGGCGTCGCTGCAGCTTGAATTTCTGCTCGATCTGCACAAAAGTTTTCAGTTTTCAGGCCACACAATTCTACGGAAATTGCTGTTTACTCAGACACTAGTTGTTTATTTGTCAACCCAATATATATAGAATATAAGATCGAAAGTTGGAGGGGATACGGAGGGAGAGCGAGCTCTAGGTTGAAAACTATGCGACACATTAAGGGAAAGAAACTTCCAAGAATTTTTAGCAATTTGTTCCGGTAGCAAAACTATTATCGTTACCAGAGCAAGAGGGCGAATACAGAAAGAGGAGTGCGCTGTCTGTCGGTAATCTGAGCCCTGACTGAGACTGAGTGCCACATAGCAATACCAAAGTGTTGTTGAACTCGCAGCCACTTGAAATACTTCATTTGTACTAGAAAGTACGAAAAATAAGTACAATTTTTATTCAAATTAAACATGCTCAATTTTCTACAAAAGATGTCACTTTTCTACATAATTGTTTTTCTTTAATTACGATTTTTTTATTAATTTTTAATATATTTCTTTTATTTTAATTTTTTTTTTATCAAACGTGTATTTGACTAACATATTTTTGAGATACGTTCCAAATGTACAATTATTAAAATATAAAAAGATCGTATTTTATTTATTAACGAAAATTGTACCTTTTTTTTCAGTCTACTCAATTAATGTTACAAAATATTTGTATTTTTAATAGCCCCCTTTTGAGTATTTACAAACAGCGGCCACTCGAATTTCTTGGCCCCACTTGAAATTCTCCGCTCTTTCCAACTAGTAATTAAATTTTTCAAGCATTTGTTGTTCGGCTTGAGAAAAATAAAATGCTTTTGTTGCATAGTTTAAGCTGATTCCACACAAAATCATACACATTAGCATTAATTTAGTGCGTGTAATTAAGACTCACAAAAAAACAACTCTTGGGAAAGACATCCACATTATTTGCTTCCTTTCACACACTCTCTCCCTCTCCCTCTCTCTATCTCTCTTTAACACATAGTGTGACAGCTGCAAGAGCACAATTCATTTCGTTCTGTTTGGTTGACTTTCTTTGTGCGTGTGCGTGAGCGTAGAGTTGACTAATTACCTTTTTGAAAACCCAAGTAAAAAAAAAACGTCATAGTCGGGTGAAAATGCTGCGCCATACTCTGTAAAAGCAGCTGAAAATAACTCGTTGATTTCTTCTAGTTTTGTTGAGGTTTTTAGTAGTCAACTTGTCTATAACCCAAGCTTGAGGATTCCTCATTCAATTGAACCAAGCCAATATACCCTTCATTATTTAGTGAACAGAGTATGAAAAGATACAGGTGGAGCGTTTTGAAGTGGAAAAACGTTGCCGTTGAGTTTTGTAAATGCAACAGTGTTGCTAAACGCACAACTAAACTGATAAAAATGCGCTGTCAATTATATTTTACAACCTACTTTAGTGTTATTAAATTTATCGAGTTATTCTCTCAGCTTGATTCATACATTTTGCCTGTGTTTTATTGCAGATTGAACTACCGTTCTTAATGAGTGTGGATCTAGTCACAAATACTTGAAAAAACGAATGTGAAACACTGGACCCTCACTCACTAAAAACAGTAGTACGCATTTTCGATCCATTCGTTCACATTGTCTTACCATTTTTGGGGCGTCCACTGCACAGTGCTCTGGCATTTTGTTCGCCTTGTTTTATTTATTTATTTCGTTTTTTTTTTTTTTTTTTGTTAATTTCAATTATTAAGCGATAGTGCAAAATAAACTGGAACAACAATAACAAACCACGCCGCTGCCACTACTTTTTGTGTTGATAAGAGCGACAAGCAAAGCAGCGCTGCTCAGTTTTCTTCTAGGCGTTACGTCGCTTATCAGCAGAAAATGAAGTAGACACAGCAAACACACACACTTAAGCATGTATATAGTGTGTACGTGAATATATGTTTTTTCCCGCCTAAACAAAAAGATCGTTGGCTTTTAAAATTAAAAATTGAACTACTTTGGTGCAGTGTGGCAACGCCACGAAAGAACCGCTTATTTGCAAGCGCAATATAGAGAGCGCACATTTATATACATGCTATGTATGTGTACATACCGATACATACACACACACATGCAAAAAGCAAAGCTTACACACGCGCACAGCAACAGCAAACGCTGCTACGTCTGTATGTATGTATTGGTGAGTAACGATGGCTGCGCTGATGGCTCAAGTTGATAGCAGCAGTTGTTGTTTTTGTTGTTGTTGTTGTGGCTGCTGCTACTGCCGCTGCCGTCGCTGCTTTTATTTCTCGAGTATGCCTTGTCTTCGTCGCCGCTGTTGCTGTTCTTGTTGTTTTGTGGTCTCTTATGGCTGCCTCGATTTGAAGAAGTATGGCGAATTACATACACGCACACACACATACACACCAGCACGCACGAGGGCAAAAACTCAACTGACTATTCAGGCATAATATTTGCCAGCAGCACAATTCGCCGTCGTTGTTGCTCCCTTGTTGTCAATTTCATTTCGCAGATTCAGTTTTATTAAATTGTTATTGAAATTAAATCATTTCTAATTAGACGGCCAGCCGACTGATCCAACTGTAAACGCTTCGTGCATCCGCTTATTATTTCGGTAAAACTGATGATGCCCGTGTGTGTGAATGTGTGTGTCTTATGTCTCAGTGTGCGTGTCACTCGCCGTGTAATCAACGGCAATTTGAAAAAAACTGCAAAAACAGGCAGCGCTACACAATACGTATGTATACATACGTACATATGTACATTTTGTATGTACTCTCAAGCACGACTTTTGCATTTGTTGTATTTTACATATTAATTCAGTTTAATTTAATATCGTACATGAAATGTTTGACGCTCAGATTGTTATATTTTGCATTGAATTGACGGACGAAGATGGCGGCCCGCTCCGAATGGCAATTAATGCAACAGGCTTCCACATTTTTGCGGTTAGTTTGAAATTTCGGCAGTGTACAGTTAATTATATTGCTATACATTTGTATGTATCGGATCACTCATTGAACACGCACACATACTCACGCGCGGCAACCGACAGATAAACACGCGTTAAAGTTAAAGTCGGTAAAAGTATTGTGTTATTACTGTATTTGTTAAAAATTTCTTGCAACTGGTGTGTACAATTTTCTTATGACAAAATTGCAATCGTACGGCGACTGCGCAGCTTAGACATAAAAATGCATCAGAATCAACAACCACTCGCAAACGATGCTCTTATAAGACTAACTCGAAGTTAAGCCATAGACACACTCTATAGCGCAGAGCAGTGGTTGGCATTCTGCTGCCGCTGAGCAGCAGAGTCAAAACGTATACATGTACGCTTAACTGTGAGCGAATTAAGAGCGCGGGCAGAGCAAGAGAGTCGTTTTTCAAATGGACGATCGTTACTCACCAACACAGAAACACGATTGACGTGCTGCCAACGCGTGCGGCATAAAATGCTCTCTGGTCTTATAAAAATATATTGATTTTTAAGGCATTGTGAATGTTAGCTGCCTTATAATGCATAACTAAATACAGCTTAAGTGCAATAATTACAACTCAATCGAGTTTTAAAATATTTTAATAGTTAAATTTCATGGAGTTGGCAGCACACACTCACACATAATCAACAAGCAGCAGCCCACACACATACTCAAATACGTATATACATAGTAGAATTTGAGTGAGTTGCGCTTGCGCTAGTGTGTGTGTGTGTGTGTGTGTATGCGTGTATGTAAGCAATCGTGTGCAAATGATACAAAGAAGAATTATATCAAAAGCGAAAGAAAATAATGATGACGCAGTGAAAAAATTATATTAAAATAATTACAACAGCGCGTTCAACTTGGACTTGGTAAAGACGTTGACGTCGACTTCGACAACGACGCGTCGCTGCCGTTTGCTTGTCGACGCGCGCACCTTTTAACTGCTGCTGATGTCGTTGTTGTTGCTGTCGTTGTTGTTGTTCTTGTTGTTGTTGCTGTTTCCTTCCAGCTATCGTTAGCGGGGTGGGTTTCTTAAAGAATTGTAGTGAAATGCTTGGGAAAGGTTTTTACAGTACGTTCAAACAGACGTAGCCACATGCCTATGTTTGTATACGGATAAATACATATTTATGTGTATGTGCTGTACATTGAATGTACATATGTATGTACGTGTTTCTGTGCATGTATGTGTGAGCATTTATCTTTACGCGATTTTATTTCTTTCTTTTTATTTTTTGTCAATTCTTTTTTGCCAAAAGGTAGGGCGAGTCTGAGCAAGGGTTCGTGACGTCAACGCACTCGCGCAGCTGTTGCCCGACCATCAGTCACTCAGTCAGTCAGTCAGTCATTCAGTCAGTGGTCGTCTTCTTTTTGCGTCTCCTCCAGAGTTCCGCATCCATTATACAAAACAGCCAGCGGGCGCGTCCATCATTTTCATCAAGGTGACACAGTTTGGCAACGTCTTCGCCACGGCGTGGTCAATGAAACTTAGTAGATATGGGCGAAATGTCTCTTGAAATATTTAATTCATTTCCCGCTTCCTGTAATTGATATGCGCCCACGTTTACACCTCGCACCTCAATTGGCTATTCGCGTGGGCGTTGTCCACACATCGATATGCCAAAAGATTTCTCTAGAGCTACAACAAAGTGCTGAAGGGGTAAGGAATAATGTATTTATCCAATTGGAAATTGGAAATGAATGAACTTTCCAGATAGGAATCAATTGTGAGTTGCTGCAGTTGGCTTCATCTGTATATTTTCTTAGAAAGTATTCAAATTACTTTTGGAATAATGATCAAGAGGCTCTTGAGAAACACATTTCTCTAATTTAAAAACTGAGATCGATAGGATTTCCATTTAACGAACATTTCCAACACGAATGCAAATGGAAAAGGAAGCGGTATTCCAGTGTGGAAAAAGGCAAAAGATAAGCGTGTTCATTCCCATTTCAGAAAAATTTTCAACACTAATGCAAATGGTAATAGATGCATGATTCCAGTGTGGAACAAGGCAAAAATTAATGTGTTGATGTGCATTTTAGAAACATTTCCGACACTAATGCAAATGGAAAAGAAAACGTTATTCCAGTGTGGAAAAAGGCAACAATTAGTGTGTTGATTTTCATTTCAAAAACATGTTCAACACGAATGCAAATGGAAAAGGAAGCGTTATGCCAGTGTGGAACAAGGCAAAAATAAGTGTGTTCCAGGATGTATATTTGTAATGGCTCTTTTTTTTATCAAAGTTATAAAGTTGGTCGTTTGAGCAACAGGTAAAGATCTGTGGCCCAATCAGAGGCTCACTTCTTCCCACAGCTTGGCCCCATCAGTTAACCCAATATACTATAAAAGACCGCGGCCCGGCCGGGCCCAGCCCAGTTCAGATAAAAAATCACACACGCTGCACTGGCTACTTGTCATTGCAAAAAATTCGAGGTGTGTGCGGTGCGAGTGTGTGGGTTGCCAGTGTATCTGTGTGAGAGTGTGTGTTGTCGACCAAAAAAAAAAAAAAAATCGTCGCCTGACCCATGCGAATGCAATCTCAGCTGTTGGAATTGCAATTGCATTTTGTATCTTGTAAATGTCATTGCGCCTGGCAGCGCGGCCATTGCCCAACTCCCAACTCCCAACTGCCAACTCTCCGAACTGCCAACAGAAATTCGCGACTCACTCGCATTAAATAACATTACGTACACTCCTTTTGTTTGCAATACATATATTTAAATTGCAGAGAAAAAGATGCGAGCCATCTAATGGCTCAAAACAAATGGCAAAGTTCAAACGAGGTTAACAGCATTTCAAGCCGCGGCCGCAAGGAGGCGCTCCTGGCCGAGTCCCAGGTCCGAGTCGGGGGCCACCAAAATGGATGCAACTGCAGCCAAAGCCAAAGCAAACAAAGGCCAACAAACAAACAAAATCAACGAATAAGCCAAACGAAAAAAATAGCCAAGAATGATGTAGCAGACCAGAAGATACCCTGTAGACAGTTACTGTATATTTAAGGGGTATGCAATATAAGAATTGTTCTAAATGATATACGTGAACCTACAAGCCACATTTGATGTCCGTAGTTCTTATAAATTCCTAGTTATACCAAGGCTTTTGATCGATATTTATCGATAACAGAAAAGTGAGTTTAGTTAGTTAGATTAGAATGATGCAGCAGACCAGAAGATACCCTGTAGACAGTTGAAGTATATTTTCGAGGTATGCAAAGTTAGATATGTTTAAGATGTTTTTATATTATACGAGAACCTACTAGCCAAAGTTGATGTATGTAGTTCTTCTGACTTTCGAGTTATGCTTGAGAAACCAAGGCTTCTAATCGATATTTATCGATAACAGAAAAGTGAGTTGTTAGTTAGATTAGAATGATGCGGCAGACCAGAAGATACACTGTAGAAAGTTGACGTATATTTTCGGGGTATGCAAAATACAAAAATTTTCAAGTTTTTATGCTTGAGAACCCAAGGCTTCTAAGCGATATTTATCGATAACAGAAAAGTGAGGTTAGTTATTAACAATTTTAAATGAAATTGTTCTGCTTTTTCAATAGAAGAACTTAGGTATCAAATTTGCTGACGCTAACTTGTTTAGTTTCTGGGAATGATTGGGCATGGCTCGATAGGGTAGACTCAATCTGAAGGATCAGGCATCTGCAGCATGCTGCATACATTTGAGGAACTGCATATACCCCACAACTTCCACACACTTTCAATGGTTGCAGGGTATACGAAAAAAGGCCCAAAAGCATCTTAAACGACAGGCAGTGGTAACATGACCATAGCAAGATAGTCAGAGCTTCAACTTCAGGCTGCAGCTTCAATAAAACGACATGCGCACAAATCTGTGGACGTCTGCCGATGTGGAGGCACATATAAAAACCTTTCTAACGATCGTTTACCTCTCGCAAAATGTAACAAAGGAGTCGGGCCAAAACTTGCCTAGCCGGGCCAAAGCCGGGCCAAAGCCTGGCCAAAGCCTGGCCAAAGCCTGGCCTGGCCTGGCTAGTTGATGCGGGCCAAGCCTAGGCCAAGCGCCCACTTCCTACTTGCTGCTCTTCGTGCTGCCAACCGCTGCAGGCTCTGCTGCTGCCCACAAAACTTAGAAGCCATACTCACACACACACGCACACACTCACACAGATATACTAACTTGGCCAACTCGGGCCAGGGCAAGATTTTGATTTTGTGCTGCTGCTGCTTTGGCTGCTGCACAGCCGTAGTTGGAGCATAGCAGCTGCCGCTTTAGTTGGCCATAATGTGCTGGCCATTTGCCCCTTTGCATACGCCACTGAGTCCAACTGAGTCCAACCGACCGCTCACCTACCCGAAAAAAAAAAAACGAAAAAAAAAAAACGGCAACCGAAAACGAAGTTCAGGCGAACGGGGGAAAATATATAAAAGAAAAGAGTAATAACCAGTTTTGTCTCCCAAAAAAGCCAAACAAATGAAGTCAAGCTGAGGTAAAAACAAGAAAAACTAAAATTCTGCGAGTGACGCCGAAACTTGAATACACTAACAGACAAATGTGCGATAATTTGTAGATCTACTTAAACTTTGTCCATTTGACGATGCGGGGCTTTTATATTTACCCTAACTGTCCTGTTATAGCCGATATTGATGGCCGATTCTTGGCAAAACTAATAAAACATTTTAAAAATATATTTATGTTGATCTTAAGAAGAAAATTTTTAAATGATTCAACAGTTATATGATAAAGTAGCTCGAAGTGGATGTGTTTCTCCTAAAAGATATATTTAAGATCATGGAAAATGGTGAACATTTAAAATTTATTTGACTTTTTCAAGACAACTAGAAGAATTAAAAATGCGGATTAAAAAAATTATGGCAGCAATAAAATATAGTAATTCCATGATGTAAAGCAAGAAATATAATAAATATCATTATAGAATAATAATAATAAATATCATTATAGAAGAATTATAATAAATATCATTATAGAAGAATTATAATAGAAATCATAAAATTTAGTCATAATATTTAAGATAAACTCCAATATTGTCCCAAATTTTCTATGGTAGCTATATGTCTTTCTGCTGCGATCCACACGAATTCGTTATATATTTCAGCTGCAACAAAAAGAAGTGTATATGCCAACTTCTATGAATATAGCTCCAAAATGGACCGAGTTCCTACAGTTAGGTAGATAGTTGGCCACAGCTTTATTCCTGCCTGAAACAAGCTGCTCATACTAGCCAAAATCAAGCTAAATATTGACCCAAACATTTGGCTTACTTTAACTTAAGACGTCACATTTTTCTTGAGTAAAGTTAAGTACCCTAGGTTAGGGCATAGAAAGAACGTAGCTCATGTTTACGAGTAGAAGCAAAACCAAACTTCAGGCCAAATGCGGCAAGCAGCGATCGAGCGTACCTTGGCCACAGATGGGGCCCACGCTGGTGACTGGCGGGGCAGGTGAGGGGGGAGGGGGGGCGAGGGGGATGGGAGCCATGTGCCGGGTCGGGTCGGGCGCTCTTCAGCTTCAGCTACAGCTACAGCCACAGCTTTAACTTTAACGGCCATCATCAGATAGAGCAGGCAAGAGCCAAGAGCCAAGAGCCAGTACAGTTGAATTGAAGTTGTGGCAAACGGGTATTGAGGGAGTTGGCAGTAGGTCTTGCCATGGCTTTGGCCTGTCTTCGTCTTCCCCTTCCCCTTCGCCTTCCTCTTCCTCTTTGGCTGTTGATGGTGTTGCTTTTGGCTTTGTGTCTCTGCAGCGTTGTAGGAGTTTTGGCTGCACAGAAGTTTAGTTACATGCTCATTACATAGATACACACACGAGAGAGCGAGAGAGGGAGAGAGTCAGTACAATGTATGTGGCCAGCTATAGATACATACAATTTATGTATTGCAGATACATAGATAGAAACGTAGCTGGTACTTGGCCCGAACTGGCTCTGACTGTGGCTCTGACTCTGGCTCGGATGCTGCTGCCTTTCTAAACTTCTAGCTTTTCCGATGCTTATCGTGGCTTACAAAAAAAAAAACAAAATAAATAGAAAAAAAATGAGTAGAAAAAAAAGCAGTATAAACTGAACTCCCACAAAAAGCGAGCGCACCATTTCTTTGGCCTAGCTTTGGCCACATATTCCTCGCCCGCAGATCTTTCTTTTCACATGCATAAATTGTGTACAAAAGCAGCTCGACGCTTTGGTATCATTAGTTTTGAATTTTTATGCATCTACATATATATATGTATATATAGTTGGTCAGGACTTGATTGTGGCCACGACTGGGGCTCGAGTTTTGCCGCCTGTTTGGGCTCTTTTCCTGCACTCGTGTAATTGTGAAAACAATTTAGACGAATTTTCCAGTTCAATTGCGCTTTTAATTTAAATTGTTGCTGTTGTTGTTGTTGTTGTTGTTGTTGTTGTAGCTGTCGTCGTCGTCTTCATCAATTGTCTTTAGTTTCCCTCGTATTTATTTTATTTACTCAATTTTCGTCTCTTTTTTTGCATGCGCGCAAATTTTCCCATTTTCCTCGGCTCTTGGCCAAACTTGGGCAAACTTTAACTGGCAAATTTATTCTTGGCCACGGCGCATGTCAATTGTCTGAAGTTTCCCAGACAAGACTAGTTAATTAACGATCCGACAATTGATCGAGCAATGTCAGCTGCCAGCTTCCTCTAATGCCAGCCAGTCAAAGGTCAATGAGCCGAGGGCCCCATTATAAGGCGTAGAACCACGTGAAGGTTCGAACTGGCAAATATTTACCTTAATTATTAATTAATTATATACTTCTTTTATTTATCAATTATTTTCTCTATATTTAGAACAGAATATCATCAAATTTCACTTGTGAATTGTTTAAATTCTTTTTAAATGCTTTAGTTTTAAATAAATAATTATATAAATATAATAAACCTAATAACTGTGGGATCTTTTCTCTAGAGTTAAACAAACTTCATATGTTTATGCACTTTTGCTCAATTGTCTGTCAATTTAAATGTGTAAACAATGAGCTGCCGAGCTGGCAATAATTTTAATTATTTATTTATTTGATATAATTATAAATCATAATCATGTGAACATTGGGTACTAATATATAGACTATTTAAGGGCCTATTTAAAGAAAAACAATGAGAGCATATAATTCTTTGAGCTAAAAGAAAAACTAAGAACATTATTAAAAACTAAGAACATATTATACCAGGCTTGGTTGGGAGGTTTGGAGGTTTGCTTTAATTTATTTATTTGATATACAAAATAAAATATACAAATGAATAATAATACAAACATAAAGTTTATTGCTCTATTCATATTCATATAATATAATAAAAAAAGTGTTTTGTTTTTTTTTTAATTTAAGTAATATATAAAATAATAATTATACCAAAAATTTAATAAATAAGTATAAAAACGCATAGATGCAGACATTTTCGACCTCATAAAGTATATATATTCTGGATCAGCATCAGCAGCCAAATTGATATAGTCTAGTCTCTCAGATTTAAAACTTTGCATGGGTCCGTCTTTCTGTTGTCCGACTGTATCGGACCACAATATCATATAGTTCTCGTATGTAGGGTATGATCGATCGGTTGAAAAGTAGTTGATTGTATGGAAAACATTTTTGTTTATCTATAAATCTCGACCAAACTTGGCATCTATATATACATATATATATACTTATGGTACCTGTTACATACATTTGCACAAAAACAATATACCCTTTTTACCCATTTTCCATGGGTTCAGGGTATAAAAAGGTCTTAAACTTTAATAAATGTTTGAATGTTAATGTTAATATTACACTTTTATTTAAAAAACAACTCATATTTGAGTAGGTATATTGTGAAATATGTAACCAAATTTAAAACAAATAGGCTATAGATAAGCAAGGGTAATTTCGAGATAGATTTTCATAAAATGAAAGCTACGACTTTTTTCCCTTGATATTAGTCCCTTGATTTGGCGGATTGTACGAAGGCCTATAAATTTAGTTCAACTATGAGAGGCACAATATTAATAACAATAAAACTAAAAGTTTCTTTTTATTATAATATAACCAAGACTTGCGTTAAAATTTCATTCACACTGCAACAAATGTAAATTGTCAATTGATTTAACATTGTATTCAGCATGTAGACTAAACAAATGTTTGGCAATGCTTGAGGATTAAGAGATTTCATCTAATGCCAGTGTTGAATAACTATTTGTATTTGTAGAATGCAACACAGCTTTGATGGCTGCTTGAAGAAGGCAAACATTTTGGCCAACTCGAGAGTGTGAAGACAGCAGCGATGCGTATCGGCCTTTCTCCGTTTGGACATAGATTTAGGGAGCATACACACAGATATTTATGTGCGTGTGTGTGTGTGTGCGTGTGTGTGTACTCCACTCGAAGTTCAGCTGAAGTGAGTAGCATTAAGTTTAAGAACAACAAATCGACTGCTGCTAAATTTCACTGTTTATTTCTTGTACTCGAGCTTGAAATTAAAAGACTATAAACAATCGTGAGAATGGCACTTGAACATGTTCAAAACAATAATGGCCTTAAACGAAATGTACAAGAAACAAGGCAACTGGCAACGGGCAACTTGCAACGGGCAACGTGCAACGTGCAACAGCAAGACAAATCAACAAGCCGCAGTCGCTGCTCAAGCGGGCCGCATAGAGCCGCACGGACAGGCGGCTAAATGAACAGACAGTCAATCAACTTTAAGCAAAAAGCACAGCGACAACGTCAGCTGCGACTGCGACGGCGACGTTAGCAGCGACGTCGACAGCATCGATGCGACGGCATCAAAGAGAAATGCGCGCGCGCGCACAGGCAAAGCTACAGTTTTAGCCTTAGCTGCACACGATCATCCCCGTTGTAGATGATTTAAGGAGCGCGGCCGAGAAAACTATTACAAAATGATCAAAACAGCTCAGCAGAAGATGAAGAAGAAGCAGAAGAGGATGATGAAGACAAAATCAAATCAGTGTGCGAACTGGACCTGAACCACGGCGGAGACGGCGATCGTATCGGATTGGATCGGTTCGAGACTCGATTACAATAATTACAATCGGCTACGCGAGATTTACCAAATCACAACAACAACAACAGCAACAACAGCAAGCAGCATATTGCAGCACACAGATACAGATAAAAATACAGATACAGATAAATCAGCTATTACGTGCATATACAATTTTTATAAGAAATTGAAGTCAAGAAGCAGAATTAAAACAAAACTCATCAAGCGACGATGTCGAAGATTCAAGCACACACACACACACACTCACACACACACGCTCACAGACACAGCTAGTAAATACAGCTACAGTGAAAACTCTTTTGAGTGAACACATTAGTTTTCAGCTCAGTTCAATTTTGATTGTTTTTTGAGGGAGCTGCGCGCTTAAAAGGTCAATATAAAAAATGATTAGAAAAATATTTATATATTTTAAAGAATTTTTTTTATGCCTTATAATATTTTATATATATTATTTTTATTATATTATGATATATTCTAATAAATGATAAAAAAATATATATGTATGTATAAATATATTTATACATTTTAGCATACTCCTGTTTTGATCACTAAAAAAATTGCACGTCTCAAGCAGATGTGCGCCACAGGTAGCTTTCCGTGAGCAGAGCTTTCACTGTACACACGCAACGTGACTCAACTACTATGCATGTATGTGTGTGTGTGTGTGTGTGTGTGTATGTGCGTAGTAAAAGAAGAGACAAACGGACATAAAGCGGACGGCGTATCCATCTTCAGCTTCATCAGAGCATCGCTAAGCATCGCACACTGCAGAGCACACACTGTAAGCGGTAAGCTGTGTATCTGCTAGACAGACCCCAAGCATCATTGGCACAGCGAATCGGGCAAAACGAGAAATTGAAAAGACAGTTACAACGTCATAATGAAGCTAAAGGCTATGCTGGCAAAAGTTTACCAAATCGACGGCAAACCGCACAAAGCCCTCAAACACAAACACACTCACACACACACAACCACAAACAATCGTGATGTTGTTGTATATACGGAGCATAGCTTTTTGTGCAAAAGAAAATTTAGCGAGAATAAAGAGAGCGATATCAATTGAAGAGTGTGAGAGAGCGAGCGTTGCGCGCACAGTGAAAGGCGTGCGCTTGACAGCGCGTCAACAGTAGCGCGTGTAGCGCACGCAATGCGCATTGTAATTGCAATGCAGCGCTTTGCAACACTGCCAGCGACAGATGTAACCATTAAATAAAATGTGATCTCGTTTTATGATAATGAAAAACGTACATATGCATGTATGCCCGTGTGTGTGTGTGTGTAAATTGCTGCAGCCCGACAATGCAGTTGTTGCATCTTGATGCAGCATCAGGCATGATGCAACTAATTCACAAGCGCAACATGTGCATATTTCTGTGTGTGTGTGCGTGTTTGTATGTTTTTCAAGCAAAATTTATTGATATTCATTGTTTGTTTGTTGTCGATCGTCGTCATCGTTGTCGTTGTCGACTTTGTCGTTGCTCGCTTGCAACTGAAATCACAATTGTTGGAAAAAGGAAAAAAAAAAGTGCTGATGCTGGCGCTGCTGCTGCTGCTTCTCTGTGCTGGGGCCTTCACTTCTTCTAGTCACACACACAGACATTTCCTGCGGACACCTATACACACTCAAATATGTGTGTGTATGTAACTGAAGTTTACTTGCAACTGGCTTTTGGTCTATAATTCTTGTTTCTGGCTTTCGTGCTGCTGCTGCTGCTGCAAGAAAAAAAAAGAAAGAAAGATAAGGAGCCAGGAGCCAAGCTGCAACAGCGACGCGGCCAGCGGGCCCAGCATCTGCAAACAGGAAACTGCCTGGCGCTGTGGCTCCCAAAGGAAGCGGACCAGTAATATTTACATTTATTGCAAAATTATGCATATACCTTTTTGTTGTTCTTGTTGCATGTATATAAGCCATGCGCCATAGATGCGCACATTTTATGTACATGCATATAAATATAAACATTGCTGGCAATTTTTTTGCTTCTTCGTACACATACATCGATACCTATCGATGCCTGCATGTATTGCAAATGCTTCTTCTTTCTTTGCCCCCCAATATAAATGCGCTTTTGCGTTTTACAGCACTGCTTTTTGGTTTATTTTATGCAAAGCTGCTGCTGGCGTCGTGATTAGTATTTTTTTGCCGCATGTTTAATTAAAATATACAGCTTAATATTGTTTTGTTTTATTAATGCACATGCATAACCTTTTTTTTTTATAGTTTAACTAGAATCATGATAAAGCTATAAATACCATTCAGAAACTTTTGTGCGTTTTGTAATTTGAGTAAAATTTATTAGATCGTGAACTCATTTGTTTGGGCCCATGTATTTTCGTGGTTGGCAGCGGTGTCCCAAAGATTTTCATGGAAAGTTTCTGTGGTTGCTGCTGCCGCTTTCTTGTTTATGAAAATTTCACGCTAGTCGAAAGAATTATTAATTGCGCAGCGGCGGCGGCGAAGGCGACGGCGGCAGAGGCAGAGGCAGCAGCAGCAGCAGCAACCACCGCGGAAAACAACAGCTACCAAGTGGGAATTATGCATCGCTGCGCAGAAGCAGAACGCAGCGCACACACACACACACGCACACCGACACTCTCTCTCACTCTCTGAGCGCGCGCGTCTGTGTGTGTGTGTGTGTGTAAGCGCGTGTAAAAATATGGTAAACATGATAATACGTAATAAAAAATAGTGTAACAGCAAAGGGAAATATAAAATCAGGTACAAATTTTCACCAAAAACCGTTTGCGTCGCTTGGCCGCAGTTGTTGTTGTTGTTGTTTTTTGTTTTTGTTGTTGTAAAAAGCCTGGCTGGCTGACTTTGACGATTTGGTGGTCACACAGTGTGAAGAATGGGCTAGGAAATATTGTATGCCACAGAGAGCTCTGCTTGGTGGGCTGTTACAGATTTACAGATTTACAGATCCGCCGGGCCAGATAACGAACGAAAGTGCCCGGGCCCAAAAAGATCTATGTATGTAGATGAGAAGGCGGCAAAAGAACGAGTAACAAACAAATTAAATGGGCTTTAATGTATTACGTTCTTTTCTTTTTCCCCAGAGAATTACAGAAAGTCAACTGCATTTGTCATACGATATACATACATATGTGTGTATGTATTTTGTGTGTGTGTGTGTGGCTGCATTATGAAGAAAGATCTTAGATATGCATTTTGTTTAAGCTTGACTGTGCCTGTGAATAGCTGTAAAAGTCAGCTACAATTCTTCAAATGCAATTACAGCGCATGAAAATATTGTTAATAGTGTTGAACAAGTTCAAAAGACAAATGCAGCCAAAGCTCTGTTGAGCGGACGCCTACGTTTCCAGTTTGTTGTTCCGTTAATTAGGTGTCGTACAAAAATGACAAAAAATGACATAACAATATAACAAATTTTTTAAAGGTTTTGATGAATATTAATGACATTTTGCTATGAATATTTGAATGAATTCGTTTTAGTTTTTCTCTTAGCCGGAAATGCTTTTCTTTGTTTTTAAAACTATGCAGAGTTTTCTGTTAATAGAGCTTTTACTGTACACGTAAGCAACAAAAGAGTAGTGTTGTAAATTGCCAAGAGACAAATATTTAAATGCTCATTATAAGTTAGTCTAAAATCCAAAAATGGCGATTTTAAGTTCCAGACCGTGGGACAATAATAATATTAATTTATTAATCACGCTTATCAAACTTGTGCACTACTGTGGCTTAGTGTTGGTTAAGGCCATGGCCGATCTGGCAGCTTTATCAGTCGACATTTTACAGCACTGGCTGACAATTACAGGAACTGTCAGCGCGCAAAAAATCAGTATGCGCTTTAACATGGCTAGCAAATTGTTAAATTTTGGCTCAAAGCTGTTCAAAACATCGAAGAATTTCATAAATGCTGCATACGTAAGGCGCAGCACATCGACGAATGCCAGGAAATGGACTGGAGCCAGAAGCCAGAAGGTGTTGACCTTTGGCGCACTGACTGGAGCAGCCGGACTATTGATGTACGCCTTGGATGTCAGTGTGGATGCCTCCAGCGACTGTGTGCATCCGTCCAAGCAGGGCTGGGGCCACAAGGGCCTGCTGTCGGCCGTCGACAAGGAGGGCGTGCGTCGCGGCTATCAGGTGTACAAGGAGGTGTGCGCCTCCTGCCATTCCTTGCAGTATATTGCCTATCGTAATCTGGTGGGCGTCTGCATGACGGAGGCGGAGGCCAAATCGGAGGCGGAAGGCATCACCGTGCATGACGGGCCCGATGAGGACGGCAACTACTTCGATCGTCCCGGCAAGCTCTCCGACTATTTGCCACTACCCTATCCCAATGAGGAGGCCGGTCGTGCGGCAAATAACGGCGCCTATCCGCCGGATCTGAGCTATATTGTGTCTGCACGCAAGGGCGGCGAGGATTATGTATTTTCCCTGCTGACGGGCTACTGTGATCCGCCGGCTGGCTTTTCGCTGCGCGAGGGCCTCTACTTTAATCCGTACTTCAGCGGCGGCGCCATAGCCATGGGTCAGCTGATATCCAATGAATCGGTTACCTATCCGGATGACAAGATATCGCCGTCGGCCAGCCAAATCGCCAAGGATGTGGTGACGTTTCTCGCCTGGACTTCGGAGCCGGAGGGCGATATTCGCAAGCTGCTCATCATCAAGGTGACAATAATCTCCACGTTTCTGATTGCGCTCACCTATTACATCAAGCGCTTGAAGTGGTCGTCTTTGAAGTCGCGCAAGATATTCTTTATGCCGGAGGTGCAGCAGAAAGCCAAGCAGGAGAGCAGTAAAGGTGATGGCTGCCCAAAATAATTGCAGTCCATTTCAACGTAATAATAAACGTTAAAAAATTATCTAAGCTGGCGGGCGAATTTTGAAAAATCGTTACAGGGCTGTGATTAAAATAGACTAAATGTATCGATACTAGTTGTTGCAGTGTTGCAGAGTTGCGGCGAAAATACTTACTATTTAAGAAATACCGACTTTTGGTCTATCGACATTTACTACCTATTCAACTCATTCTTATCAATTCAAGCAATCAGTGAAAGTGATGACAGTCCAGGATTTTTGCACCCAATTGAACTGGTAAACCCGAGTAAAATACCTAAAAGTGATATAAATTGATTACTTATTTGGTAGACGGCAGCCAGTGTTGCAGTGCAGTGAAGTGAGGTTGTGGTGCGTGTAAAAGAACAGAATCATCGACTTAGCCAGTATCGATATTTGTTGGTATTTTTGAAAAATACTAGTTTTGATACAAGTTAATCGATGTTTTGTATCGAGGCACAGTTTATTTTGCGTAACTCTGACAACAGCTGATTTATTCAAATGAAAATATAAAATTGTTGGGATGACATCTTTGGATTTTATGAAAAGCCTGCAATTTGCGGCGCAAAAACACAGCAAACAGCGCAGAAAGGATCCGGACAGCACGCCATACGTTAACCATCTAATAAATGTGGGCACAATACTGGTAGATACGGGCATCCGGGACGAGGCTGTGCTCATGGCGGCCGTGCTGCACGATGTTGTTGAGGACACGGACACAACCTTTGCCGATTTGGAGGGTATGTTTGGCACGGATGTGTCCAGCCTGGTGCGCGAGCTGACCGACGACAAGTCCCTGCCGAAAGAGGAACGCAAGCGCCTGCAAATAGAGAATGCACCCCGTGCAACACGCCGTGCCAAGCTCATCAAGCTGGCCGACAAGCTGGACAATCTGCGAGATCTGCAAATCATCACGCCTCGTGGCTGGACAGAGGTAAGTGCAGGTGAGTATTTCATCAGAAAATTAAGACTAAATTCTATACGAATTACAGGAACGTCGCGAGGAGTATTTTGTTTGGGCCAAAGAGGTGGTGGATAACTTGCGCGGCACGAATGCCAAGCTGGAGGCACAGCTGGACGAGATCTTCGCGGAACGCAATCTTTTGTAAATAATAAGTCAACAAGAGCAAACATTAGGTTTAGTTTTTATTGTTCTCGTAGAATGCCAGCATGAGCTTGGCCAGCTGCTGCGTCTCGGCCAGCGTTATGGCATTGTAGAGGGAGGCGCGTATGCCGCCCACCGAGCGATGACCCTTCAGCTGTATCATGCCCTCGGCCTCGGCCTTGGCCAAAAATTCCTTCTCCAGTTTCTCGCTGCCGCTGGCGCTGCCAATGCGGAAGGGCACATTCATATGGGAGCGCACTTGCGTCTGCACGGGACAATAATAGAAGCCATTCGATTTATCTATAATCTCGTAGATGAGCTGTGACTTGGCCTTGGCGCGCTCGCACATGCCCGCAACGCCGCCATTGCGCTTGATCCACTTGAACACCAGGCCCATGACATAGATGCTATAAGAGACGAGATCTATTAAGGTGCTGCCCAGCTTAATCCTGGTGCATAACTCACCCGAAAGTGGGCGGCGTATTGAGCAGCGAGTTGTTCTTGTCCATCTGCTCAAAGTTCAGTATGGATGGCGTGATTTTCAAGTGCTTGCCTATCAGATCCTCACGGACAATGATCACCGTAACGCCCGCAGGTCCAATGTTCTTCTGTGCGCCAGCGAAAATCACGCCAAACTTGCTGATGTCAATGGGCCGGGAGAGAAAATTGGACGACATGTCGCACACCAATGGCACCTTGGCGTCCACCTGTGGCACGAAATCAAACTCCACGCCCTCCACCGTCTCATTGTCGCAATAGTAGACATACGAGGCATTCGGATCCAGTTTCCAGCTGCTCTGGCGGGGTACGTCCGTGTACGTAGCCAGCTTGGGCAGCACTGCGTTCACTTTGCCGTACTGGGCGGCTTCCTTGGCCGCCTTTGCAGACCACGAGCCGGTGATGACGTAATCCGCAGTGCCCGTGCATCCGATTAGATTCAGAGCAGTCGCCGCAAACTGTCCGGTGCCGCCGCCCTGCATCAGCAGCACCTTGTAGTTCGATGGGACGTTAAGCAGCTCGCGCAGATCGGCAATGGCCGTATCGTGTATTTTGCCGTAGTTGCCGGAACGATGGGACATTTCCATGACCGAAATGCCGCTGCCATTGCAGTCAAGCAGATTCGTTTGCACTTCCTTCAGCACCTAGGTGGAGGAAGGAGCAGAGCACAGGACTCGTTTATAACCTAAAACTAATCTGATTAAATTTTATTTTTACTGACCTCTTCGGGCAACTTGGCTGGGCCGGCGGCAAAGTTGATAACCATATTGTAGATGATCTCTCTTCGATCTGCGAACCTCGTCGGCAAGTCGTAAAATTATAACTGAAAGTGTTGCGATTGGCAGCGATCGAGAACTGCGCTTGCGACTGCGACGGCGACAGCGACTGCGCCGCCGACTGCTGATAAATGAAATGAGCACAAGAGAGAGAATATCAACAACAATTATATATGTGTGTACAGTATAGCAAAGCGTGTGCGGCAAAACATACTGGCCAGCCAGAGGCGTCGTCCGCTCTTTCTATGGCAGGCCGAAGCTTGCACGCAGAGCTTCGACTACGCCGCTGGCGCAGCAGCTGCGGCGAAGCCCAGACAGTCGCTCCGATCAAAACAAGTTGGCAAACCGCAGCCATTCGCCGACTGCGGCGACTGTGTCTGCGACTGCAGCGTGCGAAAACAACACGCGATTTACACCGCGCTGCCGCCCCAATTCGCCCTAATTCGCCGCATTGGCTTGTTGTTGCCATGCACTTCGCTGGAAAGGCGTAAACAAGTGCAAGCAATAAACAAGCAAATACAGTTAGGCCTGACTAAGGTGCGTTATTGCAAACGGGCACATTTTGTTCAGAGGTCAGAAGACTTTTAATCGAACAATTATAAAAAAAGCTGTATAAAAACATTTTCTATCAATGTTTTGTTGAAATTTGAGAACTCTAGCTTCCACTTAATAAATTTGTTCCGAACTTAAAATTGCAATTTAAAAGCAATTCGTAAGCATTGCAGCCGGGTCAATATAGTCAACATAGTCAAGCTAGACTGTTCCTCTGTTTGTCTACCGTCAGCTCGGATCTGTACTTAGCTGGTAGCCAACCACTTGACTAGGCTTCCGCTGATGTAATTGAATCCATCTCTATATATATGTATGTCTACGGAATGCATATTTAATATGAAAGCGCGTAGGTAAATGAATATTCTAAACCGCTTTAGCCGAGGCTCCCTGTACACACACAACAGACAGATTGGCTGGTTAATTGCCGGGGCCATACATAACATTTAGTATGTAGCATATATTATTGACAAGTATTTCTAAGTTCTTATCTTATTGATTCAATGCTATCGCTGCAGGAAATAGGAACTTTCTCAGGTTTGAAGTGGCTTTGACATTTTATTTATGCCAAGCAGGGCGCACTGCTCTAATTACTTTATCATCCTCATTGCTTTAGAACGTATAAGAGGTGCTTCAATTTTCCAATTTAGTTCCAACGGGCCGTTTGGCAAAGCGAATTTCCAATAAGATGCAGGCAACGTGCCTGGAAATTTAAACGTGTGCCTAATCGTGCGGTGTCAAAGTGTTTCTCAGTGTGTGTGTGTGCGAGAGAGAGAGAGCCCGTGAGACGTGTGCCTGTATTGTTAATATGTGTGTGTGTATGTGTGCGAGTGGGCCGTGCTCAATGTGTGTGAGTGAGTGGTCATTCATAAACGTTAAGCCAATAATTTACTGTTGTTTGGCAAGGGGCTTGGCCCGTTTTGGTCTTTAATGAGCTTTTGCACTAAAAAAAGAAAAACAACAATTTTTTTTTTGTTTTTTGTCTACTAAATTAAGTGTTTATGATTTATTGCAACATTTAATGCACAATTCGGAAATTGTACTGGTTTGCAGCCTATTGGGGCTGCGCTTGCACCTTGCCCACAATATCGCTCCAGAAGTTTCCGTAATCCTTAAGCACAGTGCCGCTGCGAGGAAATTAAATAAAACAAATACAAGTTTTTAATTAAATATAAGCTGTAAATGGCCTTAGCTAGATGAGTCGACAGTTTTAGTATAGATTCTTGGTATTTGCAACACTGCGCTACAAAAGTGCATGTACTAAATACAAATTTATGGGATATACAAACCTCATAAGATATTTTCTAAGACTTCAGCACAGCGTTAAATTAGATTAATGAAATCTGTTATAAGACTTGTTAGCACACGACGCAATGTTATGTGTTATACAAACTTTATAAGATATTTTATAAGACTTTTTAGCACTGAGTTAAAAGGAGCATGCACTAAGACTAGCAATACATTGTTTTTCATACAATATTTATAAGATATTTTATAAGACTTTTCAGCTCTGTACTAAAAGGCAGCATGTTTACAAAACAAAGTTTAAAATATAAATTAAATAAGACTTTCCGGCACACAAAACAATGCTTAGTTTCATATAAGTTTGATCATATTATCTTTCAAGAGTTTTGCAACACTGCGTTCAAAAAGTTTATGCATACAATACAATGTTGTGACGCTTAAGATCTTAATCTTTTATAATACTTTGTGGCACCCACTTGTGTTATATCAGTTGTATAAGATCTTTTATAAGACTTGCCAACACTGCGCACAAAACAATGTAATATGTTGTGACAAGTACTTAGTTAAACGTTAACAATCGCTATAAATATCCGCAACTAGATGAGTCGACACTTTTAGTTGGGTTACACTGCGCTACAACATTCAGCTAGCTTTTGCGGCAATTTATCAAAAAGTCAGCCTAAAGCCATGTGAAGTATTAACTTTTTAGCCGCCATTCAGTGTTGACAAACACATAATTTATAAATCATTTGGCACATTATGCGTGTGCCAAGTGATAAATGAAGCAACTGACATCTCACACACACACACACACACACCATGCAGCACAGTGTCGCTTTTGTGCTGCATTTGAGAGAAGCGACAACAACTTTTTGCCGACGTCATTGTCAACTCTTTTGCTTCCAAAAAAAACCAGCCTTTTCCTAGGTTTTTTCCCCTTTCTTTTGCCGCAAATCAATTACATAAGACCTTTGATTATCCGGCATTTTGCGGACAATTATGTGCGCATTTTTTTAAGTGGGTCAACGTGTCGTATGATTAATGAGCTGCGCCTTGCACTGACAATGATTTGGCCAAATAGCTTGTCGCTTTATATATATATTTATTCTTTACTTACGTGAAGTAGACATTGCCACGCTTGTTTTGGGGCGCCTTCCAGATTAGCTTTGCACCCAACTTATCCCGATTGTCCGAATGCGTTATGGCCGAGCATTCGGGTATCGTCTTGGTATTCTCGCTCAGCTCCCATTCGCCAATCCATTCGTTCGAATTGGCGTCGCGTGCCTGCAGAAAGAAGCCACGAAATGTGGTCGCCTCATGCTGTTCCAGGGCATAAATGACCACCGATATTTGCTGGCCGGGATGATAGGTCTGCGAGCTGGCGACCACCTCGAAGGGATTCGTGTGCGCCGGCTGTGTGCGCGCCTTGCCATGATTTGGCTGATTGGCGCGCTGCTTAACACACGTATCCGCCGGCGCACCGTCCGGAAAGCCCGAAACGCCGCCCACCAGCAGCTGGAGCAGCTGCAGCAGGAGCAGGCCACAAGGTGTCCATCGATTCGCCATGACTGTTCGTTAGCTGAGCGCGCGCGCGAGTTGCGTTTATCGAAATGTTAAAACTCTTGGACTGGCCGGCGGCGTTGGCGCTTTTAAAGCCTCCAGCGGCGCGAGGCGTCCACAAAAAAGCTCGCGCCATTGGCATGGGCGTCTCGTTGGAGTTTGTTGCTGCTTGCGTTCGGTTTTATACCCATTAAACCCATTGAAAAAGTGTAAGAGAAAGGTGGATTGGTTATCTCGAATCGCATGTAACAGGCAGCAGGAGGAGCCCTTCAACCCATGAAGTAAATATATATGTATATACATATTCCTGATCGGCATCAGCAGCCGAGTCGATCTTGTCTATCCGTCTGTATGAAGGCTTCGATCACAACGATCATAAGAGCTAGAGATTTGCCATTTTGAACACTAATCTTTCCAGTGCTCGAAAGGATTCAGTTTAAAATCGATAACTTAATTCGTTTCCCACAAATCGATAAATATCGATATCGACATTTTGTAGTCTAGCCATATCTCTGAGCTTATAGGAGAAAGAGACATAAAATTTGGTAGGTAGACTCTTGAATAATATACGTAGCCTTAGAATATTTCACTTTTTTCCAGCCTATCCACCTTCCTTCCAAAACTGTAAAAAAACGTATTCTTAGAGGTACAGTCTGGGACTTTCTAATTTATACACATTTAAACAACATATATATGCTCTGAAAATGTCAAAAAGATCGGACAGGAAACACGGTAGTTAATTGGGAACACATTTCCCAAAGAAGTGGAAGTACGTAGCTGCGCTCAGGGTATCTTGTAGTCGTGCACTCCCAACTAAAGCACTTTTGTTTATTTGTTGTTCGCTTTGGCCAGGCTAACCAGTTTTTAATGATCAAAAAGCCAAATAGTTATGCGCAGTTCCTTTCCTGCAGTGCTCCAAACTGGGTCAAACATTAGCGCTTTGATGCAGCCGCTCCCCCCCATTGCTCCCCGCTCTTTGAGCCCCGCCCCCCTCCCCCTCTCCGGCTGCCCACACACAGCAGCTCGTTCCCAGGCTTCAGTGCGAACTCCAGGCCAGAGGCAGAGCTGCGTTCGGATTGGCTCGTCTGGGTCTATTTGCCATGGTTTTTGGGGCGCTAAGTGCTCCATTACGAAATTCTATGCTTCTAATCGCGGCCCACTGGCGATGTTGTTGGCCTTGTTTACATTTCAGCTCAATTTTGCGCGTTTAATGTGTTAATTGACAGGCGGCTGGCTCTTGCTCTGGCGCGGCTTTTGATTTCATTGAGCTTTTGATTTCGGCTTCAGTTTCCTTTAAAAATTCAAAACCTGTTGTCGCACTTGGCCCAAAGCGTCATCGAGCACTAATTTAATCAAATATTCAAGAACCGAAATTGCTTTAATCAGGAGTTCAACAAAGTGACAATGCCACGGAAACAACTCTTGAAGTAAATATTCAAAAATTGTTTAAAATTCATAGGTAAAATTCTCCTTGAGATTAAATCAGGATCAAAATGGGTTCTAACCAGAAAATTGGTTCAGTTTGAACAAAGTTATGATAGTCAAGGAAATGCATTTACACTCAAAAAATAAGTTACGCTAAATTTAAGAAAGTTGCCTTAAAAAAATCAAAATGTTTTTAATTTCTGAAAATATTTTTCAAATATTTATATTTTAAACTAAATTTTTCTGTAACACTTAAAAAAAATGTCTGAAATTTAGAAAACAATTTTAATTTTATGGGAATTTTGTAAAATTTTTTGAGTGTACTGATGTAAATTTAAAAAATTTAAATTCTTGTCGTTTTAGCATGATTTTTGGCATTAATTTTTTCACTTTAATTTTGACATCCAGAATCCTTTTTAAAATCAAATATTAATAATCGAAATCTAGCATGAAATTTCACAATGTATGAGGGGAGTTAGTACATGATATTTTCTTGTTTATATGTGTATATATTTTTTTTTATAACATAATAATTATTTTAGTTTAAGATCTGCCCGCTTTTGGGTGACACTTTTTATACCCTTGTAGCGGGTACATTTCCGACCCCAAAAAGTATACATATATATATTCTAGATCACGATTAATAGATTTTGCGCAAACTCCAAACTCATTAATTATTTTTATGTTGAAGAAATTACTCGGCATTGCCCGGCTCAAGTTAACATTACTGAATGTTGCTTTTGTTATTTTCGGCAACTCAAAAAAAAAAAACACATAGACGCTCTAATTGCAACCAAATGAGATATTGCATATAGATGAAATTACTCGGCGTCGCACGGCTCGAATGAATAATATTTAAAGTGCGAGTGGTAAAAAAATCAAACTCAGGCAGATACAAAGGCATTAATGCAGAAAAACTAATTAAAAATAGTTTATTTCAAAATTTAAAACTGTGCCCACTTTTCTTTAAAATATAACAAAAACAAAAACTATAATTAAAAATGTTGCAGAAAAACCAATTATGAACTAAACGTTGTACATTATGAAAATTGGTTTAGTTTCGACAAAGTTGAAGAGACTTTTCTAACTAAAAAGCTAATCTTGTTGCATAAAGTTTTGTAGTTAAAGTTGTTTGCCAGGCGAGAGAGGATTGCACATTTACGGATGCTAATTCGAGCTAAATATTCATATGTTAATGAACATTTATGGGAATGACAATTGTGCAAATATACGAAATAAAATCTGAAATAGAGTTTGGCAATTAGTTGGCAGCATTAATTAACTTTAGTGGCTTGAGTTAGTAGTCGAGTTGCTGCTGCTGCTGGATGGCAAATGTTTTGTAAATATTTAACGAAAGAATTGTTGAACTTTTTTTTGTTTGCAGCAAAAATAATGTTGGCTCATTGTCTGCCAAGGGTCAGTTAACCCGAAAGCGAGCCGGACTAATCAAATAGGTATTCGTATATTCGTGCAGCCTGCGCCCAGTAGCTCATCCATTATAGATGTGCCAAATGCGAACTTTTAACTCTCTGGCCCCTCCCAGCGGAGGTCGCACTGTACAGTGAAGCAGGACAAATGACATTTGCGCCGCATCACGCCCAAAGTTTGGCAAACACGGGCAAACCTGCGGCCGGCCAAGCCCCAACAGCTCTCGCGAACCGTCGACCCCGCACAATGCATCCCAAATTGGGTAAGAAGCACGGCAAACGGTTCCTTTAACCGTTGGCCGATGTAAATAGTACAAAACAGCGCACTTTATGAGCGCCATGAGGGAAGGGGCGAGGAGGGGAGGGGCAGTCCACTTCATCGACGTTGGCGCGGAAATGTGTGTCACCTGCAGGAGGCCAGTGCGCATGTCCTGTGAGCAGAGCGCACGCTGGTGAAACCTTTGAAATCTTTCACCAATTCCCAAAAACGCGACACGGACTCGGACACGGACTCGGACTCGGCTGGGGCCAGAACAGAACGCAGTCAGACGTTGTAGCGCGTGGTCGTGCAGCGTGCAGCGAGCAGAAGACAACAGACTTATATAAAAAATATATAAAAGACTACAAAAGTCAACAGCAACAAGAACAACAAGAAAACAGCGAGAACAACTACGTCTCGAACTAGAACAACAGCCAGGCGAGCGAGAAAATTGTGAGCAATTTTTTGAAATTTTCATACTATATATTTTACGCGCGCGAGTGTCTGTGTGTGTATGAGTCTGTGTGTGTGTGTGTTTCTGTGTGTGTGTGTGCGTGTTTGAGTGAGTGAAGTCAGCCGCAGGCAAAAAAAAAACAATAAAACAAAAAAGTGCCACACACAAAAAAAACCGCTCAAAGGCAACGTGCAAAGTTTTGTCTGTTGATTTTGAGCAACAATAAAAAAGAAAAATAAAGAAAAGCGAACAACAAAAAAAAATAGCTAAATGCAAACACAAGCGAGCAATAACAATAAAGTGTAACACAACCAGATAAACTCAACACCCGACAAATCAGTTCTTTCTAATACTATTCAAACTATATTCAGGCTTATACACTCGAAAAAAAAGAACAGCACGAATCGAAAAGCTTTGAAATTCACTTTAATTTTCTGTCTAATACAATTCATACTATATTCAGGCTTATACACTTGAAAAAAGGGGAGCACGAAATTGAAAAACTTACAAATTTACCTTACTTTTTCGAAAACATAGAAAAACAGGGCTGAAAAATACAAAATATTGTCTAAAAAGTAGACATTTTTTTCTAAAATATAAAAATATTTCTAGTTTCTTCCTTTCATTATAAAAGTAGCAGAAGAAATCAATAAAAAAAGAGTTATTTTTCCTTAAAGCAGAATATTTTTCTTCAGAAAATACTTTTAAGAATATAGAAACAGAATATTTAAAAAATTTCAGATTACTTTTTTTTAAAAAGCAGAATAGTTTTCTTCAAGAAGTAGAAAAAAATGATATTATCAGAGACCTTTTTTTTGAAAAAAAGATATTCAGTAAGCAAACAATTCTTTCTATAATATAGGAAAAAAATAAAAATATCGGAATAAATTTTTTAATAAGTAAAGAAATATATTCGAAGAAATATATTTTCCTGATATTTCACATTCTTTACTATGTTATACAAAATACCTAATATTTTCAGGATTGTTTTTAATTAATATTAAAATACTTTGAGCGAGATATATATATATAAAAAGTGTATATTTTACAACAATTCTCGATAAACTTTTCTTTAACCAAAAAAAAGTTTTTGAAGTTTCGACAAATTGCATTCAATGGCGATTTGCTTCAATTAGCGCACGTGCTTTTTCTTGAGTGTAGAGTAAACATTGAGGCATGTTGTCAAAATGCTTGCCGAAGCGTACATAAGCAGGCAGCTCGCAATAAACTGAGCCAGAATCAAATTGAAAATCAATGCCTTTTGCGAATCAAATGCGAATGTGTACATACTATATATATATACATATATATATGTTCATATATATATATGTACACGCTGCGTATACGTGATATGCACGAAGGTAGCGAGCAAAACTCAAATAATAATAAAGGGAATTCTCACGTGACGCATAAAGCCGCACACACACACACACACAAAAACAGAAAGAAAACAGATATTTGTATAAGCTTAAAGGCAACTAGCACACACACACACACACACGCACACTCGCACAGACACACACTCGCACCTGGCCGCTGATTATGATGCGCTGCATACTTTTAGGGGCCGCACAAAAATGACAAACAGCAACAGCCGCATTTTGCATACATTGACTTTAATGAACTTTGTGTCGCTGTGTGTGTGTAAGTGTGTGTGTGTGTGTGTGTGTGTATTGTAGTAGCGCGTTTTGCTTTTAATAATTTAGCGCACTCAGTAGTAAATGGCGCGTTTAAAGCATGAAACGTCAGGCGAACCCAAAAAATGCCATTTAATGCCGCCACAGTTACGCTGCCTGCGTGCGTGTGTGTGTGTGTGTGTGTGTGTTACTGTGCAATAACAACCCCAGGCTAAAAGGCACACTAACACACTTTAGCCAAGCTCCGTTACTGAGGACTACGTCATCCTAGCCAGGCAGGCAGCCTGGAGCTGCCTTTGGCAACGTCGTCACATTTGCGCATTCACAATCACATCGCGTGGCATAGGCCTGGCCTCCACACACACACACACACACACACACACACACACATACTATGTATATATATATGTATAGCCAACTCTTTGGTGTGCGGCATGTGAAGTTATACGTACTCGCCCCGAGCTTGGATCGATTTGGGATAGACATTGCGGCAGCTGCTGCAGTTGCCGAGTTGCACTTGCAACTTGCCACTTATTTTTTTGCTGGTGTTGCAAGTACAACTGCAGCCACGTCATCAATTGCAAAACGACAAATCGAATTTAGGCCCAAAAAAAAATACCTAAAACAAATACATTTGAATACGAGCTAGCGATTTGCCGGCGGCGGCGGCGCAGCTGCTTTTTGATGCTACTGCCAAATGTTGCAGTAAATTTTAACATTATCAAAGACGGGCTGACCCTTGACCTTAGCCGGCGGCAACAGCATGTGGCAGCTCACTTGATGCTATAGTCTGGCACTTTATATTTTTTGGGCAACGCTTTTCGATTTGCTGTGCAAAATGATTTGCCATCAAATCGCATGTCGCCTCCTTCGCTTCCTGCGCCTCCTGCGCTGCCAGCGCATATCCTTGTCGCAGAGTTTGCGTTTATAATTTATATTACTTGTTCGTTTCCATTGTTTCAGCTGCGCTTGGCCTTGTCTAAATGGAGCTCTGTCTCTCTGTGTGTGTGTGAGTGTGTGTGTGTATTTGAGACCTTTAAGTATGCCCAGTGGCATTTGGCGCTTTGTCGGCCCCAGGGACGGATTTTAGGCTCTTTTACGACCATTAAAATATGCATTTAAATATATATATATCCTCCTTAGGTCTGTGTAGCCTCTATTTGCCTATGTGTTGAAAATTGAAATTGTGCGGTTATTTATCTGAAAGTCTTCGCGTTGATTGCCGTTACGCCCCATTGCCTGGCACATGACTGTAATAATAATGATTGCCAGTTTATGACCCAGCCGGCGAAAATAGAAAATTGCCATCGCTCACAAAATTTAGTTTTTGCCTTTGTTCATCAATCCTTTGCCTAAGCTGCTTTTGAATTGCTTTCATTTCGCTCGGAGCTCTTAGCATTAAAGTAATGCAAAAAATGTGTTTCTCAAAGATCATTAAAAGAATATTTATCTTGGTCAAAAGAGTTATAAAATTTAAAAAGCAAACAAAAATTGGTCGAATAAATTTTGGTAAGAAAGCAAATCTCTTTGTCTTCATGATCTTGACTCGGAGATCTCAGAGATTTATTGAGATGTACTGCTAAAATTAGATATGCGTTTTTTTATTCGCATATCTTAATTAAAAATCATAAATATTTTCTGCACTTTTCTGTATAAAAGTTGCTCATATATGTACTTAAAATAAGATTGTACTTCCGAGTACATTTCCGTTCTTAATATCTAAAGAAAGACAGGTGGAGTTACTCATTTCTAGACAGAATTGCAAAAAACTCTCCATGAGTATAAAAATAAATGAAAAGATCTAAAAAGATAAAAAAGTTAACTTTAAAATATGGCTTCTCCTCCATACGAAGGACAACATTTGCAGAGGCTTTAATTCAATTATTGAATGTTAGTTCTCCTTTAAGAATTAGATTTAAATAATTATTTTCAACAATTTCTCAATTTGATTTCTAGCTGGCAGCTCTCGCCTTTTTTGCTTCTAATTTTAGGCATCAATTTTCCAGCCATTTTCCGCACGTGGTAAATTAAAATATACGTGCACTCCTCAAGTTAAACTCTCACTTTATTATTTGAAAATCAATTTGAATTAGACATCAAAAGTTGGCAACAACATTTTACGCAAATTTTTGTCACTTTGTGCTGAAAGTTTGAAGCCAAACAACAAACTTACGTTCGCACAACCTTCGAGCCGCATTTTCCATCGAAGAGGTTTCGGTATTGTTAAAATCGTCAAAGATGACTATTCAGATGACTTTTTACGAAAGTTCTTTGAAAATAAGTTTCCAGCCGATAGGACTAAACTTAGAACTTGGCCTAAAAATACTTGACTCGCATTTTCCACCCTCTTGGGTGGATTTGTCTGAAATGTATTTATTATTACAAAGATTCTTGGAAATAATCAAGAAATCTGTCACCTACATTTTTATCGAGAATTTGTTGATTTTTCAAAAAGTTTGAGTCCAATCGAATGCTAAAGAATAAAGTTACATACAACCGCGATTTTTCCACGCTTGTGCGTGGATTTCTTATGGTTTGAGGGCAAACCCTTTTATATATAGAGATCAACTGATTTATTGTGAGAAACGAAGCGCACAGAAATAAATACAAGACAATCATGTACTCTTATTATACTTGCCTGTAAACGTGGCGAGGGAGGCGTTGCCTCCATTTCCCAGATGCTGTTTGCACAACAACTGTAATTAATTAACTTGTGTTGATTCTGTAAATTGTCTCGGTTAGGTGTTATCACTGTGTACGACATTCTGTGGTATTTTAAGTGAGTGTGCGTGTGTGTGCCATGTGTGTGTGTGTGTGTGTGTGTGCCTGCCTGGGACTTTAAGTCAATCCAGCTTGACTGTTGGCCCATTTGGCTGATGACACAAAAACCACTTGAACTTTGTTGGTAACTGGCATTCGAGTTGTGCTCATTACACCCCGAACGAGCTGACTGTGTGTGTGTGTGTGTGTGTGGGAGTATGGGATTATTGCACGTGTGGAATATTAAAGCAGAGCGCGTACAAATAGTCGACACATTTTTCAGGTCAGCGCAGGGTTAATCCAACAAACTAGCTACACTATGTGCCTGCTATCTGGTATGTGTGTGTGTGTGTTGCTCACGAGGTGTTTTATGCGCAATTAAAATGACAAACGGTTGTCGCTTAGCCGCAGCCACTGTCCCGACAGTGCGTGCTGCAAAGCCAACGACAAGTGAATTGGCGTGCATAGATTGGTTCACAGACCAGGAACGTGGTCTGTGGCTGTGGAAGGGTTAGAGTGCAGTGTTGGCAATTATCGCTGCACAAAAGCAACTGAAGCCAGTGTTGAAAATAGCTAAAAGTAGCTTAGTTACTTTTAACAAAAAACTGAATTGCAGGCACATGTAAATTTCTAAGTTAACCGCTTGACGAGCAAAGAAAATAGCCAAAATAGGCCTGCATATGGATTGCTGTAGCCAGTGTTGAAAATAGCTAAAAATAAATAAAATAGTTTTAAAAAAAGAAAATTGAAATAAAGTTGCCGCTTGACAAGCACAGCAAATAGCCAAATTTAGCTGGAAAATATCTGAATTCGCAACACTAGCCACGAGCTTAGCAAGCAGCTAGGCTAGGCCCAGTGTTGAAAAAAGCTTAAACTAGCTAAATTAGTTTCAAAAAAAGAAAACTGAAACTGAAAACAAGTTAATGCTTGACAAGCGCAGAAACTGGCCAAATTTACCCGAAAAATAGTTAAATTCGCAACACTAGTCACGATCTTAGCAAGCAGCTAGGCCTGTGGCTGCATATGGATTGCTGTGGCCAGTGTTGAAAATAGCTTGAAATAGCTAAATTAGTTTTAACAAAAGAAAACGGAAAACAAGCTAACGCTTGACTAGTAGAAAAAACCTAATTTAGCTGGAAATTAGCTGAATTCGCAACAATAGCCACGAGCTTAGCAAGCAGCTAGGCTTGATTATGTATTGCTGTACCCAGTGTTGAAAAAAGCTAAAACTAGCTAAATTAGTTTCAACAAAAGAAAACTGAAACTGAAAACAAGTTAACGCTTGACGAGCGCAGAAACTGACCAAATTTAGCTGAAAAATAGCTAAATTCGCAACACTGTTTACGAACTTAGCAAGCTGCTAGGTCTGTGACTGCATATGGATTGCCGGAAATGCGCTTCATGCATTAACGGGCAAATGCATTAGCGCTTGGCGACGTGCTTCTAGAATTTGAAATGTGCGAAAGCAGCTTTCTACACACACACACACACACACATACAAGCTGGCTGGCCACGCCCCATTAGTAAACGCCTTGCTCGCACTAGATTTAAATTTTGTAGCGTTTTCGAAGCGCATTCACTTCCGACGCAGCGCCACGTGTCTAACTATATGTAGTACACAGAGGTATATGTGTGTGTGTGTCTTTGTGTGTGTGTGTGTGTGTGTGACTTTAAAGCCAGGTCATTTAGTTTGGCAAAGTGCAATGTGAATGCCGCATGGATAGGCTTTTGAATTGCTTGTGTGCGCCGCATGCGAAGCGGGCAAGTTAAATGGATTGAGATTCTTTATGGGAAATCGAGTTTAAATTGCCCAGCACCGTTGGGGCCAAAACGGATTTACACTCTACTTTGCCACACACACACACACAACACACACTCACACATATGACAAACGATGTGCCCATGAAGTTATCTAAGGCCACATAAATTGTCTACATAAATCCAGTTGCGTTTATCGGAGTAGCTTGACATATATAACTATATTTGTAGTGCTTCGTTTTCAATTGTTTCTGTTGTTTATCTTTGCTTTCATTGCTTGTCGTAATATAGATAGGAATAAATGTTATTTAAATATATATATATATATATATATATATAGATTTGTAGACTTTTGAGGCAGGCGTTGCCTTGGCAACAGCACACGGAGATCCTTGATAGCAGCCGGCTTTGAGCCCTTAAATTACATGCTGAAACAGCTTGTGTTTACCTTGAGCTTAATAACTGGGTTGTGGCATAGTATTTATCTAACCTTTTCTTTGTATTTAATTCGGCGCACTTAAGTTTCCTTTTGAAGCTCAACTAAGCCTCTTAACCCCTTTTTTCTTTTACTAAATATTCACCTCAGTTATGCCAAAAGAGATCCTTGAGGTACTTAAGCACAAAAATCGCAATTTTAAAGAAAAATTAAAAAATGTAACTTTTAAGTTTATCTCATGTTCATTGTAAAGTTCAGGTTAGTTACCATGAAGATGTATTTACGACTCGCTTAACTAGTTTTTCGTCTCGTTAATTTTAAATTTATTTATCGTTAAATTTATTTACAATCTGAAAGCTGTCAAGTTCTCATGTTCATTGTAAAGTTCATGTTAATTGACTTACTAGTTTCTCGTCTATGTAACTTCAATGTTAAATTATTTATGTATAATAATAATAATAATAATTTACGTTGTTAATGCTCGTCGTTATGTTTAACAAAAGACAAATACAAGTTAATTAACTTATCAGTTCTTCTCATGTTATTTGTAAGGTTCATGCTACTTGTCATGACGATGAATTACATAATTAGTTTCTCCTCTCGCTTACTCCAGTGTTGAATTTCTTTACAATCTGAAAGTTCTTAGTGCTTATTGTTACATTTATAACATGCCAAAAATATTTAAATTATTCGCTCTATTCATGTTCATTGTAAAGTTCATGTTAATTGTTATGAGGATGCATTAACGGCTCCATGACTAGTTTTTTGTTCATCTAATATAACCTAAAAGTTGTTTATGCTCGTCGTTCAAGGCAAATACAACTTGATTGACATATTAGTTCTTCTCATGTTCATTGTTAAGTTCAAGTTAGTTGTTATGAGCATGAACTTCCGGCTCGTCTAACTAGCTTCTCGTCTCACTAATTTCAATGCTAAACTTATTTACAACCTAAAAGCTCCCAATGCTCGTTGTTATATTTATCAAATGGCAATTACAAGTTGATTATGTCTACATGCAAACTGTGTTTGTTGCTGTCAGGCATGTCAAATTTTTACAATGGAGTTAAGGAGCCTGTCACGATTGTCAGTCAGTTGTATGCAATGCACCATAGTGATTGCAAGGCTCTCTATATAATACCCTGTAGTTTTCATAATCAGATATTATTGTACTTGCAACCGCCAACCCTCATTGCAATAATATGCCACAGAGTTGACATATCTGCAAAATCGCAATCGCCACGCCCCGTTGCGTGCGTTATGAAAATATATATGAATGGTGCTGACAGCAACGGCAGCGCTTGACTGCAGCGCGACGGGGCGTATGCGTAATGCATGCCGCACAGGACCGCCAAAATGTCAAACGAATGCCAAACATTAAAGCCACGGCGATGCCAATGTCACTCGATTGGCTTATGGAGCAACATTGATTCATGCACCATGCATGTGACGGGCGAAAGGTTAAATGTTGAACATTGAATGCCATTTTACCAATCAAATGTGGAACCGTGGCGCATCCGTTGCGCATCCGCTGCACTGGTGTTGCCGGAAACGGAAATGCACAACAGCACAACCACACAAACAGCGCAGGAGACGACAAAAAAGAGTGAAGAAAACATACAAAATAAAAAATAATAAATAAACACCAACTGAGCAATGGACATGCATTCGCTCTTTGAGTCCACCAAAATCTTGTAGACTTGTCAGAGCTCTTGTGGGGGCCTTTTTTCCAGCCCCGCGCTGGCTAATTGGGCTCCGCGTTCGAGTTGGATTTTCCACTACGTGCTGCAAATGGCAAATGTTGAAAGAAGGGAGGGGTTGGGCTAGATGTCTGCTGTAGGAACCGCTGCTTGCCACGCCATGTTTCGTGCTTTTCCAATTTTCTTTAACTTTCTTTGTTGCGTCCCCAAACCGTTTCTGTGTGCTGCGCTGTTATTGTGCCCCCCAGGCTAGAAAATATAAATATCCAAAAAAAGGAACAAAGCAAATCCGTTTTCGGCACGCCGAAGATTAAATACCCAAGCTGAGATTTTAAGCGATTCTTCATATTTGAGCCTTATGATATATTGAGACGATTTGATACGGTTTTGCAAATACACCGTAAAGAAAAGTTTCCTTTATTTCAGTAAAATGCCGTAAAATAACAAAAAAAAAACGTTTTAACTATTAAAAAAAAAAACTTATCAGGCGAACAAGTTTTTTTTTACACAAGAAAAGTTTTTTACATAAGTAAAAATTTTGCCTTTAAACGCGATTTTCTAATAATAAATGAAAAATTGGTTGGGTATGCTAGGAGAAAGTCGAACCTCATATTTAATCGGTTGCTCTAAGATATCTTAAGAACAGATTTTTATACAAAAAAATTTCAGACCGCTTTTTCCTACAGAGTTCAATGATAAAAAGCTCCGATGGAAATGGGAGTTTACTATGTAAAGATCATATTTGAGCTTCTAAATGCCAATTTTTTGGACAAAATATCTTGTGAAACAACAAAAAAAGTGGTTAAACACAAACTATAATAGCTATAAGATATAGCGATTCGATCTGTCTTACTCGGACATATTTACTACCTGCAACAAAAAGACGGTTCTGTGCAGAATTCAATGCATAAAGCTTTACAACTGAGAGACTAGCCTGCACAGAAGCTGACAGACGGATATGTATATATCGACTCGGCTGTCGAGATCAAGAATGTATATGCTCTATGGAGCTGTAGACGTCTGCTTCTATGCTTTATACATTTCATGGCAAAATCACAATACCTTTCAAAGAGCTGTACAAAAAAGCAAACCCAAGCCCAAGCCCAAGCCCTTAGCTCCGGCAACGCCTACAACGTGTACGACTCACGCCATATCCGTTTGACTAGGATTTGTTGTTGCTATTGTTGTTATTGTTGTTGTTGTTGTTGTCCTCGCCGTCGCCAGTTTGTTGCTTTTTGTTTGTTTATTTGACTGGGAACAGCGACAATGCCTACTAGCAATACTTTATTGTTTATTCGCATTTTTTCGCCATTTTATTTATTGCCCTTCACATGGCAACGTCGGCCGAAAAGTTCACATTGGACCCGATCACGACACAAATCCACCCAAAAAACTGGCCCACATAACATCGACAATTTTGGTTTTCGTACAACAATCATAATTCATTATGTCGCATGCTAATTGCACGCTCCGCATTTCCACTTAGCGACTTCTAAGTCCTGACCGGAGGGGCATAAGCATTTCCAGCAGTTCATGTACATGAAATGCGAAACTAAATGAATTCACAATAGGCGGGAGGAGGGGAAGGGGGGGGGGCGACCTATTAGCCACATGCAATATTTAATTGAGTTTTAATATATACGTATATACGCCTACATGCCTTTAGTGCTAACCTTAATCTAAATTAAACATGAATGCGATACACACAAAACACAAAAAACCCATTCACAGTCTAAAAGTAACTAAATAAATAGTCCAAGGTGTTGGTAAACTCCAAAACAAATGAATCAGATTTCGTGTGGCCAAGTTATAATAGAGCTTTATTTACTTGCTGTGCATTTTACCAAACTGAAAAATTCGGCCATAGACAGAAAGTAGACTCGATAGATGAATAAATTATGCAGCTAATTGGGTAACTGAAAAAGGAGGTTACTGGTTCGAGTCTTGGGCTATTTTTAATATAAATTTATAATATATTAAGCTCACAGAAGATAATGTGCATAATTTATGCTCCCAGTTTCAATGGAAGAGGATGCTTTTGAAGGGAAGGTTTAAATGTTAGGTACTTCATAAATTCCTGAGAGACTTCCAAGAGTGGGATATTGTGCGAAATGTGACGGATTGATTGCTTTTTAATCTTTCTTGGCGGAATACTTGTGCTTTTTATTTAATAATAATGACAATAAGTAAGAAGCTATAGTCGGGAGTATCCGACTAGCTGGTACCCAGAATCCTCTTCTGTAAAGTCATAAAAAAGCTATAAAATGAAAAATAGTTGATCTGAACATATACAACATATTCTAGAAGCTACATGTCAAATTTGCTGACTTTAGCAATTAAAATCTAAGAGAATTGCTCAAAAAACCTGATTTCGATATCGATTTTTATCGATTTGCTTGAAAACGGGACAAATGATCGATTATCGGAGGATCTACGTTTAAAATTTCAAGTCTCTAGCTCTTTTAGGTTGTAAGTTTGACACGTTCATACATACGGACGGGCGGACGGATAGATAGACGGACATGTCAAGATAGACTCGGCTATTGATGCTGAACAAGAATATATATATATATATATATTTTATGTGGTCGGTGATGCTTCCTTCTGTCTGTTACCTACATTTCCACAAAACCTTTTTAACCATTTTCAATGGGTTCAGGGCATAAGAATTATTCCCGAACTGACTGATAACATTTTTACTGAAGCTGTCTTTTGGACAAAAGTAAGCAAAAGTACAACTAAGTTCTTGCTTCAAGTGAAGGTCATTATTAATTAAAGTTGCTCTGAAAAACTTTGCAAACTTGCTATCTGACAGGCGACAGGTCGCTGGTTCAAATTCAGTAACTATTTATATTTCAGATATTAATTTATAATAACGAAACGCTGTTAAAATTTCCTCTAGTAATATATTTACCCTCATTTCATAAAGTTTAATTTAAATAAACTTCTCAGAATTGCAGTAAATAAAAAAGCTTTGTTTTTCAATATAATTTATATTCAGTCAATTTTATATAGAACCTAATATATTTAAATGATCATGTGTGGGGGTAAAAGAGGCCGAAAGCAGTTAAGAGTTAAATCGTTGACTAGTTAATAAAATAAAAAGACCCGAATTATTAATGAGACGAGTCGCTTGACTCGAGACTTGTTGGGCCTTATTAATAAAAAAGAGAGTAAATTGAAATGCTTTTAATGTCATTTCTTCCTATCATCGAGAAAAATGGCACAATTTAGCAAAACCTGCACAGAATATAGAATAGGAAAATTGAATTGAAGGATAGGAAAGCGTTTTGCTTGGCTTTAATTTAGGAATTGAAAATATTCCGCACACGTTGAGCGATTAGAGAAATGGTCATAGAAAAGTTATATTTTTTTATTAAAATTTGCTCATTTTTAAATATTGATACAAATCAAACACTAATTAACTCAGCTGCTAAAGCAGCTCTCTAATTGCAGTTTGTGTTTTCATGGAGGCTATCATTAGCAAATGCATTAAATTGCAGATGGATATGAAAACATGGTAATAGCTATTAATGAATGCATATACGATAATGACGCTGACAATTATATAGATGAATAATCCTTTAAATTGCTCGTCATATTTCACGAACAAATTCCATTAAAAGTTCAGCCAAGCGATGCTAATCGATTCCAAAATTTCAATTTGTGGTAAATGTTACGTGGATTTGCGAAAGTTTTGCTGCTTGGATATGGCGACTATTCAATTTACTTATTCAACAGTTTGCCTTGGGAACAGCAGCTGAACTTTGTCCGAGTATTCATTAGATGCCGTTCGGCGCAATGACCTCAATTGAATGGGTTTAAGATACTCATGCTGTCACAAATATATCTATGTGTATAAATTATTTTGCATGCATATTTGATTCGTTTATTGGCAATTTGGTGCACTGCTGGACAAGTGATACCCCTGCCCCCCTCATCGCACCCAAGTGGGCTATAATTTGTATTGAATGCGCCTGTCAGACGCATTCTGGCCAAAAGCCAGGCATCCATCAGCATTTGGCGCCATGTCTATTGCATTCCGTGGGACGCATTTGCAGAACCTAATGCCAAGCAATTTGCTCAACAGCCTATAAATCTTGTGCGCATTGTTTGGCTGCCAGTCAAGAAACACACACACACGCACACACAGACGCGATTTGTGTGTGGGTATAAGGGATATGTTGCCTATTGTATTGCCTAAATGAGGCGGCCCTTAAGATATGCGAATGAACTGATGCGTTCTGCCAGCTTGGCACACTCCTTTCCATGGGGTGTTAGTTAGTGTAGATTCTGCGCTCAGATAACTTACATCAGCAATCAATAAAATATATAGGACTTTTCGCATGGCTATATGTGAGTAGACTCAGCGGGTTTTCAGTATTGGCATTTAGCCAAAATGCGTTTTTGCCAGCGCACATTGGTACGACATCAGCCAAAACATATATATGAACTTTCAAAACGAATGAAGCCTGCGGAGAACACATTTATATATAAAAGCAAAACAGGCGGACGAATATATAAAATAAATATCATATATATTATATTATATACATTTAAAGAGCCGACTTTATTTAAATTAGATCCAATTGAAATTTTATTGAATTCGTAAAAGTTGACAGCATGCATTTCTATCAAATATTGTGCACTTTTGAAATGTGACAAGTTGTGTCAAAATATTTGTTAATTTTTGGTCAAAATTTAGAATTAAATTATTTTAGTTTACGATTGATATAGAGTTTCGTATAGGATTAATATGTGTGCTGATATTATTTGCAAATGGGATTATTTATCCGAATTATGATCATTTAAAGTTAAAAATTGATTTACTTTAACTTCTTTCAACATTTTGAATTTTTGTCTAATGCCGTTCAAAAAGTTCTTTTAATCAAAGAACTGACTTTATTTAAACAATTTATATTTCTTTGATGTCAAACAATTTTTGATTTCAAAATCGAGTAGTTTTCATAAAAAATGTGAAATAATCTAACCCCTAACTAATGCAACTATTTATTTACTATTAACACTATTATTTACCATTTATTTATTATTTATTAATATATATTTTTATTATTTATAGACAAGTTCAGTATTCAAAAATGCAACTTTACTTGCTTACAATTTTTTTTTGTTTGGCATGATAGCCAAAGTTGATTTAAATTAATAATATTTTCTTTTCCAACTTCAAGTCAGCTATGATAAAGTGTATATTATCTATTCCCGACGAGCAAGTTCATGTTTTCTAGAAGACTTCTCTATGCCTGGTAATCATATTAAAGTCTAAACTTAACGCATTCAGTTTTAGTAAATATACATAGATATGGTCAAAAAGATGCTTGCCTTTTTTCTCCGATGTTCCCAGCTGCACCGAATATGGTATTCAGTTTGTTTCCAGTGTAGTTCGATTCGGCTGAAAATTTATGAATGTCTTTCAAGTGTTGCCCCTGAAAGTATGCAGCACAATTTTACAATTGTCGAATTTTTGTCGAACTATTTGCGCTGTCTGTTGTTACCACTGTGAGTGCAATTTGTCGCCGTCTTATTTTGTCTTGACCTACGGGCGAATTCTGTGCGCCCAGTACATCAACTGGGATTTTTTTTTTGTTTTAAATAAAAGTCTCGCACATTCGATGCTCAGAATGTTTGCCCTTGAAAGCATGCAGTTGATTTTTTGCTTGTGATTTCGTTTCGTGGTCCCCTTGTTAAATGTGTTTATTCTAGAACTTAAGCTGAGATTTTTATCAAAGTAGTGGAAAATATGTGACTCAATTGCACACAAATTTGTGCATAAACTGTTTTCGTTTTAGTTTTTCTCTTTTTATTTAAAGATATAAGTAAATAAAATATGAAGATTCGTATTATTGTTGTTTTATTATTTAGCATCAATATTTTGTCCTATGCTTTTAGTCCTAAATAAATTTATTGATAGTACAGTAGATACTTTTGTAAATTTAAATAAATGTTTTTGGGTAGTAATTTATTTATAAATGTTGAAAATTATTCTTAAAATATTGTTATTTCTTCTAAACAGTATTTTAATCATTTTCCTTCAAATTCGAGTTTCAAGTCAAGTTTTAGACCTATCAGTAGGTAATTTCATAAATATCAAGAAAGGGTTTCTATTTTATTTTATTTCTTTATTTATAGTTTCTTATATTCTTAGAATTTTTGTTTACTTATTTCTTTGATAGTTAAAATTTAATTGCTTTCGTAGTCATTCGCACATTTCGCTCATTCGAACCACTGTGCAGAGTCTTCTATTCTGCCGCCATGCTTGAATTTGTGTGTGGCTCATTGTTTGTCTATGCGAGTGCATTGTTGTTGCTGCCCTGTAGGCGACTACGTACACACACAAGCACACACACACAAACAGACACGCACACAAACAGGCAAACACTCGAGCACACACACACACACACACATGTGGGTTCACGCAGATGCTCGAATGTGAGGCTTTTCGCTATTGTTTGCAGAATTTATTGCACGAATTTCTGAATTGGCTCTTTGGACTAGTATGTGGTTTTATTTTTATATGCACATACATATTTATATATATATATATAGAGATATGCTCTGGGCACTCAGTCGCGGCCTTGGTTGGGGCTTATGCTAAAACAATAGCCCGACCATAAGTATTTATTGGGTCGTGCTGCCGCATTACGCTTAGCACTGGCTGAAAGAAAGGTGTTGTCCTTTATGCTCAGGTCGTCTTAATTAGCATCAAATTTTTGTGCAATAATACGCCCAAAAAAAAAACGAATTACCTTCACCCTCTCTCTCAGTCCGCTTTACACACATTGCGTATACGCCACAAAACCCATATCCTTGGGTTAGCATTCGGTGTTATTATTGTTGTCATTTCCCTTGGCAATGCACACACATTGTGTCTCCGGATGCCTTTCATGTGTCAAGCGATTGTCTCATCAGCGTGGAGCCATTGCCGGTCGCATATTATTAATATTGCGTATACGCCGCGTTTGACATTTATTTATTATGCTCGCTTTTAATGCCGACGTCACATAAATTTATGGTAAACCCGAAAACAATTTGTACACAAACATGCGTGCATGTGGCCACATGGAACATGCAACACGTTTCCGGCTCATCATTTTCGGTTGCGTGAGTCGCGCTTTATGAGTTTCCCTCCACCCACATAGAGAACAAAAATCATGATGCTGGCGTACAGCATATCTGCTAAATTCTGTAAATGTAAATCATTTGCGGATTTACACTGTTTAGCTAGGAATTTCGGGACAGTTACGGGTCCCTTGGGTGCTGACATTGGCAGGCTCACATTTACACCAAAATAGCTGCAAATAGCCAAAAGCCTTCTGGGAAATCTCATGACATCCAACAGACGTTTATATTTAGATGTAAAGTTCATGAAATCATAATGTCGGGCACAGACATGTTTGCTTAGCTTCAAGTATCTATGAAAAAAAAGTAGAGTGCTCTAACTGTGCCTTGCCCGACCTCAAATAACTTTAGGGCATAAATATGTTATCCAAATGTGACTTATTACCGCAGCCCAGGACTGTGAAACCAAATTTTTTTTACAATTCTTGTGGGAACAACAATTCTGGACCTGTGTATACTATACAAGAGTCCACATTCCAAATTACATACAAAAAGCAGGCGTAAGTTATCGATGATTTGACGGATGGACAGACAGACAGACATGGCTCAATCGACTCAGCTCGTCAAGCTGAATCCGAATAAATACTTTTTATAAACTTACTGCTTCCCTCTCTCTGCTACATACATATTTACACATTTACAATGGGTTCAGAGCATTCAAATATTTGCAAAAGAAATCGATAAAAATAGATAAGCAGATTGATTGGGTAAATGCACTTTTTTGTATGTGAGCTCTATGGAATGGAGCTCTAGCGAATGGCTTTTAAATACATATGGATAAGGACAGCACGTAGAAGAGAGGCTGTACAATGTTTAAACACGTATTCGTGAAGCATTTGGCAACATGTTTAAAGACCTGTTTGCATAGGCCTCTTTAGGCCTGACAGATGCCAGAGAAATGTCGCCAGCAATTCGCTTCACAGCTACAAGCATGTGTTACATATACATATGAACACATCTATACACATTAATACGGACAGTCAGCCGTGGCAGCTGCATGTGGCATGCAGAAATGTTGCAACATTCATAGCGTATAATCGCAGCCGACAGGACATTCGAGCCGCATGCGTGTGTTGCATGTTCAGAGATTCATGATTTATTTATGGGGCACTATGGAAATAACATGGCGCCATAAATCGCGCCCAGCTCGTGTGCGCACACACAAATATCCCCGTAATTAAATCGAATAATTGAAGCGAAATTTAATTAAATACACTTAATGCTTACAACAATCGAAAAGCCAAAAACATGGCAAAAAAGCAATTATAAATAGAGACAATAAAACTGGACACGAGCATATGTAATGACATATGAGTGAGTGTGTGTGTTTTTGTGTGTGTGTGTGTGTGTGTGTGTAAGTCTGACCTTAATCCAATTAGCTGTCCACTGCTGTGTGGCACCTCTCCAATGATTCCCCAATTTGCTGCCAGTCAATTTAATTTTGTGTCCATGGGGCGTTCCGAGCTCGTGTCATGACAAGAGAAATGGCAACTCGCCAGTTTGGCTGCTTGGGGCAGGTGGCGGAACGGATCTGGTTTCAATTTTCATTGAGCTGCCCATTTGCTGGCACTTTCGGAAATTGTTTCAACGTCGGTTTGTAATTTCACACGCAGTTAAGTGATTAGCCCAGCTTTTTTTTATTTGGCCGCAGCCTTGTTGACTCAACCAGAAATCAAAACTAGTCGAGAGGGCCTGACTAGGCGATATTCTGGGTCGAGCTGGGCTTAAAAATACTCAAGTTACACACACAAATACACATGCACACACACTCACTTAAAGACCCAGTCTGTAGACAATGCTTTCAAAATTATCTTCGGTATTTGTTGTCCGATCATTTCATGAAATTTGTAAGGCTTAAATATGACATACCAAAGCCCAAGACAATGCCTCAGTAAATGAAGTATTCTAAAATTTGTAAGGCTTAAATATGGCATTCAAATGTGTGTACATACCTAGGACCAATGAATAAAGTATCCTGGATCTAGATCTGGACTTACATTCATAACCAATTTGGCATCTACAGCTAAAAAAAGCCTCGAGATATTTCAAAATAAACAGATATGGAAATTAATTCTAATCGAACAGCTGAAGGCCTGGACGCTATTAAATATGGTATTATTTATAATATGAATGTATTATAGTTAATCTTAATAATAGGCAAATTCTTATCGATTTCTTGGGGGGAGTTATCAGTAATTAAAAAGAGGCTGTTTCTAGCTCACGTAGCCTCTGAGCATCTATTTATTATCTTATCTTATCGAAGGAATCTAAATAAAAAGTTTTCCTCTTTTGTCTGTTGCAGCTGGGGCCATTCCATGTGAAGCAGCCAACGGAGTGGCAAAAAGGCGCTCAAATTCAACGATTCGTGGCCAGCATGGATGAGGAGCACGAGGACGATCGAATAATATGAGATTAGATGGGGCTTTAGAGCCCCGTCACGGTGCTGCAACGCTGCAGGGCCGCTTTATTGGCGTTGCCAAATATCGGCGCGAGACGCGCCTAAAATCTGAGCAGCAGCAGCAACAATGCGCTGACGAAGACGACGAAGCAGCCGCAGCCGCAGCGCCACCGCCAGCAACAGCTAAGCACTTCAGCAACAACAACAACAACAGCAACAGCAACAACAATTGCCGTTGGGCAGCATTGGAGCAACAAGCTCAACACTTGTCGCCCAGCCAGGCGCCAAGCACAACAACAGCAACAACAACAACAGCGTCTAATACAAACAAAGTTAACTTGCACTTAAGCATTGAGGGCGCCACAACAACAACAACAACAACAACAACAACAGCAACAACAACAAAGGCAACAACACCATCAAATTGGCGCGCCAAAGCCGCCTCCCTGAAAATGCGTGTGGAGCAATCGTTAATGCTAATGGCGCGTCGGGTCAGCGGCAGCCAACGCCGGCTGAACATGGGGCGCCACGGCACCAACAACAATGTCCTGTGCCTGATTTCCGTTGTCGCGCTGGCAGCGCTGCTGCCGCTGCCGCCGCTGGCGCTGGCCGATGACGGTGATAATTTCTTTGCCGTTAATAGCTTCAGCGTGGGACCCGAGACGACAACACCCGAGTTCGGTAAGTTAACACCACTTGTTGGGGTAAGAGGGGGGGGGGGGGGAGCGGGTGCTGGGTTCCAGGCAGCACCTGCCGGGCCTTATCCCGTCCCACTCACAATTGCAATGCATGCAAATACCTTGTGCCACACAGGCCGTAATCAAATAGGTACAACAATGTCGTCATCATGTTGCACATTTACCATTGTTGCATAATCATCAGAGGCATGACTTCGAGCACAATTGCATGCACGTATATATGTATGCATGTATACATGCATGCATGTATGCATGTACGCATGCATGCATGCATGTATGTATGTATGCATGCATGTATGTATGAATGCATGCATGCATGTATGTATGTATGAATGTATGAATGTTTGAACGTATGAATGTATGAATATATGAATGTATGTATTTATGTATTTGTGTATGAATGTATTTATGTATGCATATATGCATGTATGCACGTATGCATGCGTGCACGTATGCATGTATGCATGCATGCATGTAAGCATGTGTGTATGCATGTAGGCCTTTTACAGCGGTCCAACTAGAGCCAGGTGCGTGCCGTGCTTTCTTACAGTTCACGAAGGCGCGTGAGTCGACAGCTTATAAGACACAAAAGAGGAAACCCTTCAACCACATTGAAAAAATAAATTTAGATAAGATTAAAATATTTTGTATATAGAGTTCCATAACTATGAATAGCTTATCGATAGATTCGATAGAGATGAAAATAGGACGGGAATCCCGTGAAAGTCCGTGAAAATAGGAAAGATCGTCAGGATTTTTTCTAGCTCCTGAACTTAGTATTACTTTTAAATTTTCCTTAAGAAATATTTTGTTACTTAAATAAAAAGACCAAATAGCCAAACAGCTCTAGTTCATTTCTTTTTTGTCGTATTTATTAGTACAGTCCGCAATTCCAAAATAAATATATATATTGTTATTATTATCGTCTGCAGACAATTCCGAAACGTTTCCATCCCTAATCATAGATAGTTTCTAGTTCTGAGCCCCGCATGCAGTGCGCAATACCACAACGAGAATTTCCATTTTTATTTCAGTTTGATGAGCTGTTGCTGCGGCATATGCAAAAAGTTTACCCTGCGGCTGCTTTGAAAATATTGCAAAAAGCGAGAGCATTGTTGAAATAAGCAAAAGTTTCTAATTATAAATGCGGTTAGCTGGGGCTGGGTCTAGAAGCAGACTTTTGTGTGCGCCTGTTAAATGGCTGACCATCAGCAAGGCGACACCAGCAATCACTTACGAGGCGGCGAGCGGGGTTTGATTTGTTGGTCGTGTGATAAATGAGCTAATGGAACGTGCCACAAGCAGCTGCCATGTTTGGTAAAATCTCTTTTTGAAATGGGTATTAAAAGGTCACAAAAATGTTGGTGGGCAGGCACTCACTGTGTCTTGTGGCACACTCGCTTGGTTGCTGCAACGTTGCCTGCCACAAAAGCGGATGCGATGCGGCAGCAGCAGCAGCAGTTGCTTTTTTAGCTGCATATGACTGGGCGCTATTCATAGTAGGCACTGCATTTATAAATAAACCGCTAGCAAATAGACATGCACAACCACACACACACACACACACACACACATACGTATATTTACCACACAAAAATGGCGCAACATTTTGCAGGCGCAGCCATTTTGTTTTGTCTTTTGCGCTTCCGCTGGCTTAAATGCTAGGCCGGCGCACATCCTCTTCCGTTTTCCCGTTGCCTGCTATCGTCAACCTCAGCCTCATCATCATCAACAACATAGGCAGTGTACTTGGTAATTATGGCAGAGTATCAGCGCGAACAAATTGGTGTATGGCATATGCGGCAACATTAACGCTGGCGCTTAACCCCTGGCTGCCGTTCAGATTTTGCGCACATTGTTGGACGCCAGTTCCGGCCGAAAGTTGCTCCCAAGTGCTTAATTAAGATGTGAGCACAACTCAACTCACTTTACATGCCGCTGGCGTGCTAGTGTGGTGGGTGTATTTTCATTTCATTCAAACTTAATGAAGAATACACCCCTCATGCTCATCCGACAAGTGGCATGTGGCATGTGGCATGTAGCATGCGGCATGCACAGGCTGAAGTGCCCACACTTGAGCCGCACTTCGGCCCCTCGAGTGTGCGTAGCCAGCAACCAAAAACATTTCGGCGCGCGGCTTGTAAAGGTGCACACAGGTTATATACCACATAGATATACACATAGATATACATACCTGTTCGTATTCGGCTGACTGACTGTCGTTGGCCCAGAGATTTATACATGAATTTACATTTTAATCTGCCACTAAGCCGCACGGGATTCAAATACTTTTCACTTTTCCAGCAGGCTGAAAATTGTTTTTCCTTTCTTCCTATTTTTTTTGGTGGGTTCTTTGTTTGTTTGGCTTAAAAGTTTGTTGCGGTTTCATTACAAATTTGTCGCTTGGGATTAGTCGAAAAACATGTGTTAAGATTTCCGTTTATTCTATCTGATATCTATATATTATATGCTATATTCACAGATTATGCCAGCCGCGGGCAGAAAAAGTTTGGCGACAAGTGCGATAATACATTGGAATGCGGCTTTCCCGGCTCCATATGCGATCCCAAAAAGAAGTACTGCCAGTGCACCGACGATCTGCAAATCACCAATCACATTGACAAATGTGGCAAGGGTAAGTGCACGGGGGAAGGGGGAAGGGGAAAGGAGGGGCTGACAGTGCAACGAGGCTTGCCTGTCAGTCTGCCAAGTTTTCATTAAAACGAATTGCAGGGCCAGCAGAAAAAAACAAATACCCCAAAGCCTTACATTGATTACTAACTTTTCTGTGAATTGAAAATCAGAAGGGAAAAACTTGGCAGCACGTTGCAATATAATGTATCTAGGGAGCAGGGACGGGTGGGGATTGTGCAAGCGCAGACTTAATTCATATTTGACATAATTATAATATATTTAGTATGCCCAGGCCACATTAAAAGCTGTAAATTAAAATCAATTTGTGCGATTATTGCTTCATTAATGATTGACATATTAATGAGCAGAGCATTTAGCCTCTGGCCAATGAGTCATCGCGACCAACTAATGAAAGGCAATGAAATTACGACTAAGTTGTGAAATCCCCATACGATATGGAAACATTTCATGACAATGCATTATCTGAGCACTAAAGCAGCTGTTTAAATATGGAGCTATTCTAACAAATCGAAAAACTGATGAAAAGATCCTTGATATAATTTTTGAGCAAACTATCATATACAATGATTAAGCTCTATACAAAATGATTCTCATCAAATCAATAATAAAGTAAAAAAGTATCTCTTATGAGCTTATAATTTAATATTCAATAATTTGGTTGGCATTCCTGGAACACATGCCTTTTTTTAATTGGGATAGCATTCTATTTTTTTAAAACTCTGTTGTTTATTGCAAAGGCAAAATGTTATCAAAAGATAAAGAATTCGAATTTCTTAAATGCGTGCGAATTGCTTTTGGTTAAAAATACTTGAATTTTTTTGCTTGGTTTACTTTTGCAAAGTGAAGTATAGCTCAACTAAATGAATCACTCGAAATTGTTAATGATACCTTAAATTATAAATAAAATATGAAGTACTAACAGGATTTTCAGTTTAAATATTAAATATATTTTCTGGGCATGATTGACCCTCCAGCAAAGCCGTGAAAGACTTAAGAACTTTTAAATTTTTTTGTATTTTTGTTATTATTATTAGCAATATTATTATTCTTATTATTTTTATTACTCCGAAGTGGAGATAGGCTCGTTTAGAAGGGGTCAGTGTGATATGCAGGAGGCATTTTCCCCACCTTAGCCCAAAAAACAATATTATTAATATTATTAATATTATTATTATTTTTATTATTATTATTATTATTATTATTATTATTATTATTATTATTATTATTATAATTATTATTATTATTATTATTATTATTATTATTATTATTATTATTATTATTATTAATATTATTATTATTATTATTACTATTACTATTACTGTTATTATTATTACTATTATTGTTATTATTAATTTTTGTTATTTATTAATATTAACATTGTTTTCATAAAGTTTTTGCATTATTATTTCTGAATCGTTGTATATGGGAAAATAATATTTACCTCATTTTATATTGGCTTTTGAACTCTATGTCATGACAGATATATCATATAACCACACAGAAAATACGACATATAAAATATGAATATTTTGAAAACTGTATAAAATACTATTTAGCAGTTGTTCCGTACTTTTACAGTAAAATTTTTGGAAACGTTTACCTCAATGGCATTTCCATCTCTTTCCCATAAATGCCAGCTATAAATACTAAAACCCACCCAGTAATTATTGCCGACACACAATAAGCCCAAATTCTCAGACTATGCTTATGTATTTACACACATGCTAAAATTATTCAAATACAACATTTTGAAGGGCACTATAAATAGCCAGACAGGTAGGTGGGGCGGGGCGGGGGCTGTTCCGGACTGTGCGCTATAAAAATATTTGTCTGGCGGTCATCAAACTGACGCCAGCGAGGATTGACTCAGCCACAAGTTGAGTCCAACTGTTCCGTTCTGTGCACTCATAAAACAAGCGTGTAAACAAGCTCCGGATAGATATATAGAGTATACACACATATAGATAGTATCTATATGTAGCTACATGTGTGAATCATGGTCACAAGGATTCACTGTTTGCTCCTTACTTTGCAGCGGCTGCCATCAACGAGTCCTGTTTCTTCAACGAGCAGTGCGAGGCGATTTACTTTCAGACCGAATGCCGCGACGGACGTTGCATATGTCGCTTCGAGATGTCGCCCATTTGGGGCAAGGATGGGTCCGTTGAGTGCAAAGGTCGGTGCGCCGCGACAGCGATATTGTTTGCCCAGCAGGAGGAGAATAATTGTCTTTGTCGTTATATGTTTGCAGGACGCCAGGACAAGCGACCGGACACATACCTTGATCCGGCCATGATTGGCGTACTGGTAGGAATGGCATTGATGTTTGTTATTATTTGTGTCGTCCTGCGATTGTTTAGCCAGTGAGTAAATTGCAATGCAAACATTTATCACTTATCACTTATCAGCATACACCCAAAAAAAGAAAACGATGAGCCAAACACTTCCTTCCACACATGCCCATAAATTAATTGGGTCAATGGGCTGTGCGGGGGGGCGGGGGCGGGCAGCTTCATTAACTCAACTCAATTTGTTGGCTTGACGTTGCCCTGGCTGCGGGCCAAATGATACATAATTTGATCAGCAATTAATTTCACTTAGATGAACAAAATTTGCGGCATTAATTGGCATTAAACGCAATCAGGAGCAACGTCAACGTTGCGGTCAATATCAATCCGCCGGGGCCTTGGCACATGTCCTTTCCAGCTACTAATCCGGCATTGTTTTGCTTGCGCTCTTGCAGGGCACGCTGGCATGAGAATCGCACCATATTCAATACGCCGAATCCACGTCTGATGAACGTCTCCCTGTTGCGGGACAACAAGCTGCTCCATGGCCAGGACAGGCGCGGCTCACGGATGTCCGTGCGGGCGCCATCCCGGCAGCCGAGCATGGCATCGCTGCGTCCGCACTCGCCGAATCCGTCGCTAGGTAAGACAGGTTTGTATCCCATATATATGTGGCTACCATTTATTGATGGCACCTGTTTTACTGTACTGTACCCAGTGCGCATTTTGGCTTTGGTTTCTTAATTTGTTTATTTGTTTGTGTGTTTTGTCGTTTTAACTTCATTTTGTTTGATTTATGCTAATATTTTGTTCAAGAACTTGCAGAACTTTCTGCACACAGTAAGAATAAACTCGAATCAATCAATCAATCAATCGATCAATCAGTCAGTCACCAAAACAACTAACCAAACAAATCACAGCGGAAATATATATAATTACGAAAATCCGTAAATTCGAACAAAAATGCGTGTGAGTGTGCAAAAAGTCGAGCTCTTAGCAAAAACAAAATGTTATTTTCTAATATCTTAAGCCTATAAGTTAAACACTTTTCTTGATTGACATTTGATAATAATTTATAAATAAAAAAAAAATAAATTTAATGCATGTATTTATAGCCACCAAAAAAAAAAGTAATAAACATTGCGAAATCATCGACAAAGCAATTATATCAATTGAGATGCGAAACAAATATTAAGGCAGGTGTTTTTTAGGGAGAGCAGATAAGAAGAAGATGGTTCAAGAGGGTTTGAATTTGCAGAAGGTTTTAGAACTTTTATTAATTTGCTTGGGAATTCAATACATTTATTATGATCTAATATCCATGTGCTTAACTCAAAAGATATTGATAGCTTTATAACTCAAATGATATTTATAAAGTTCTTTATACGAAAGTTTTCGAGCTTAACTAGATTTGCTGAAGGAATAAGAGAATTAATATCAGGAGGTGCAGGAGTTAAGGATTTTATTATCTATTATCTATTATTATCTAACCAAACTTGTGAGCTATTCTTTTCTATAAATTAAATATAAATTATTTGTGTTATTATAAACTTTAGGATACCAAGTGTAAGATTTGACTACACAATATATCTGCATAATATAACAGTCTAACAGTCTGAGCATACTTTTAACCCGCGTAAACACTTATAGAATCTAAAATGAACCAGTCCGTTGCATATATAACAGTTATTGACAGCTCTCACTTCCATGAGCCTCGGGCTTTACCTATTAGTTAAAGAGCTCCTGAGGTTTACCCAATCGAGTGGATCGCAATGTGATTGGAATTTTCTGTTCAAAACAAGGCGACAAGTTCAAGTGTGTGTGCGGGGCCCAACTCTGTGGGGCTCAATCAAATTGATTGACGTCTTAAGAACCGTTAAATTTAAAGGTGGAATATTTTTTTTTTTTGGTTACCCGTGCAGCTGCTGGGCTTGTTATCTAAAGTCCCGCGGACAGTTGTTGCCAATTACCTTTGTTCTCAGTGATTAAGTTTATTGTTATTTGAGTTTTGTGTCGCGTTGCCAAACAATAAACATTCTCTTTGCTCGCCGCCTGCTCTCTCTTCTGCCACACTTACCGACACACACACACACACACACACACACACGCACGCACGCACGCACGCACATTGCTGTAAAAGGTCGCATGATACGCTCGAAGAGCAACACACGCTCCAGCGACTCACGTGTCAGCGATGTTTCCAACTGTTCGCGTCTCCTGGAGCATCCGAGCGCCGCCAACCAGTACAATGTTGTCCATAGCCATTTTTTGCCCTACGTGCCAACCACAACAACAACAGCGGCCAGTGTTGCCAACGCCACAACCTATGTTGCCCCACTCACAACGTTGACGCCGACGCCAACGCCAACGCTGACGCCGACGCCGACGCCAGCGTCAAGCAACACCGTGACGACCACGTATGTGTCGTCGCCGGGCGCGGCGCCCGCCTGCGGCATGACTGCCAATCCGGGTGCCAATAAGTTTTAGTCTTAGGCCATATAAATCCAGCCATATCAGTACCAGTGCCAGGTCCACAACCAGTTCCAGTTCCAGTTCCAGTACCAGTTCCCGAGGTATGCAGCAACGTTGTTGTAGCCGCCATTTTTGTTGAATGTGTTGTTTAGCTGTGTTATGCCCAGTGTCCTGTAAATTGTAGTTGCTGTCTTTGTTGTTGTGCCAAAAAAACTGTTGTTGTACGAACCTAACATTAGAGCTAAGACGTAGTGAGAGTTGCCGTTAACTTCTATACCAAGTAACCGCTCCCAAACTAAGTATAACAATTACTAACCCCATGTATGCGCCACCAGACACTCCACACACAACACTCCACACGCAACACTCAGCCAAGACACACTTAATGTTACGATTATGGTTAAAGTTTAGCTTCCAGCTAAAGCTAAAGTTAAAGTTAAGTTACAGATTTAGTTGTTTAGTCTGCTCTCTATATGCTATGTACACTTAGACACCTCAACTGAAGATTACGAAACTGTCATATAGTACTCCCAAAAAAAACACTTGCGAAACCATATACCATATAAATATATACATATATATAAATAGTGTTTAGCAGCGTCTGTATTTTGTTTTCAATTCAATTCGATTCCCGTTTCCGTTTCCGCTTTTTGTTTACAGTTTTTATGCACGCCATTTTCCAGTTTTGTTTCTGCTTTAAGTATGCTTGGGTAACTAGTTTTATATGACTAATCTCTTTATACCCTTGCAGAGCCCATAACGTCCACTTTATTAGATATATATAACAAATATTTTAGATCAAGCGCAGGGTATTCTCGTCTTTTGTCTGATATTCTATATGTCTGTTCGTTTCGCAGTTTAAGCATATGCTTAAGTAAAACTTTGCATAGGATCTTATTGCTGGAAAAGACGGTAGATATATATAGTATATCATAAAGCTGTCATAGGAGCTATCGGTCGAAATTTAAATTTTTTATCAAATTTTTGTGTATATAAAAAGGGCGGCAAATTCAAACAATTTTTTGTTGGTACGGTTCACAGATTTGTTCGTGATGTTCATGGATTTGGCTAAACCATCGAAATTGCACGCAGTTATGTTTTAAGTCCAAATCATCTATCCTGAAGATTCCATTGCACGTTCTTTTAAAACTGTTTGGGTTGAGTTTTTATTTGGGCAGCTAGTTAGGATCGTTTCACAGTAAAGAATCAATTAAAGTACGGGATACGAATGAGTTTAGTTCAAAACTAATTTGCAGCCTTCATTTTATACAAGCTACATAATTTTAAGCTCGACGTATAATGGAACAATTGTCATGGGGTATTTTATTATCGGGCTAAGATGTAGTTTTCATAGTATTGAAAATATTATATTTTAATATATCTTAGGCAGCTTTATTGTGCTTCTGAGAAGATATTTCTCTATTAAATATTTTGCATATTGCAGCTAAATTTGAGCCGGCGATCTCTCGCTGCTCAGTCCAACGCGCAGACATGTAGAACAGCTCATTTATCGTTTAAGGGTATTTAATCTTCTCTGCAAGGGTATTCAAACTTCGGCACTCCGAAGAGAACTACTCTTACCTATTAATTGCTTATTTTATAACTAAGAAAGCGTAGTATCCAAGTATTTGTGTGCGTAGACCGTGTTTCAATGTAGTCTTGTGCTCGTACGGATGCCTTTGTGTTCCTTCTCTACAAGAGTTAGCTGAATGCCAAACTTACCGGCGCCTGAGTGAATGCCGGCTACACCTGCCATGTTGTAATCGTTGTTGTTGTCTTTATACGTTTATCCCTTGTCTGTGGCACTTGTTGAAAATAAAAATGATGTAATAAACATTCGCTCCACAGGCTCCCAGTCGGACTCCCATGGCAGCAATGCATCCGCCACATCGGTGCGCTCGAACCGCAGCAATTCGGTGGCGCCGCGCAAGGTGTCCGGCGGTGGTCATCCCGAGCGGCACGGCTCCTCGCATCGCCAGCATCATGCGCAGCTGAAATCGCCGCAGGAGGAGTCCCTGATAACGAACATAACCACAAATCCCGTGGCCGAGAGCGTGACCGTTGAAATTATTGAACCCGGACAGAAGTGAACAAAGGCTATGCAGTAAAAAAAAATATTAAAAAAAAAGAATAAAAAAAAAAATGATAATAACACGTATAAACGAGTCAACAAATCGTCGATATCGTCGTTTAATATGCACGCGATAGTAAGCAGAACATAATGCCATTGTTAGAACTTTTTTTAAAAGACCGTTTTTTTTTCCAATTTTTCGAAACCGTAAGCCGGTACGCCGTAAAAGCGTATTACACACAACAACAAATGCTAATTAATTGCTTACATATACATATAAATAAATATATATATATCTAGTTATATATAGCAATCGATGTATATATCGAATGGATATATACGACTACACCGTGGAAAAAAAATGTTCGAAAAAAAACCTTGCATAACAAATTCATACTAATCTTTTTTTCAAAAAAAAAACAACAAAAAAAAAACAAACGAGCAAAAAAATTTAAAAAAAAAAAATGGATCATGAAAATGAAATACTTTATTAATTTATATAAATATTGTACGCAGATCTAAAGCTTTTATGCCTAGGCACCCAAGCAAAAAAATTTCGTAGAAATAAAAGCGTTTTTGTAGGCAAGATTTAAAACGAAACCAAAACAATGGAATTTAGAAAAATTGTGTTTTTGCTAATATATATATACATATATATCTCTTATACTAAAAGGAAAAGCGAAAATCATTGCCAAACAACAACAAAATTGGGACACACAAAATACAAAGCAGACTATGTACAATGTACATACGCACAACGCCTTATCTTATCTATATCTAGATGCAGCTACCGATGTGGCAACGGCTAGTATATATACACACACATACATATATATAGATATATGTGTGCAGTATAGAGAGCGCAAGTTCCGGCCACACCTCCAATTGCTGCTATCGCCCCCCCTCCCAAAAAATATGGATATTATTATTCTTATAGCCAATGCAAGAGCACACACAGATATAAAAAAAATATTATAAAACCTCGGGACCATATTTTATAATCAAAATATGCGTTTCAATTAACGTTGCACGCACGTATTAGTTCCCACTAAAAGCCATTTTGTCAAGTGTTTTATTCGATATTAATTTTTGACTAGCTATTGTTAAACGCTGGCTGAACTAATGTTTAGGGAACTCACACAAACACGAAAACTAGAAAGGAAAAGAAAATCTAAGAAAAGCTAAGAAAAGCTGAGAAAAGCTGAGAAAAGCTAGCACAATGCACAGTCAAGTGCCGTAGTTCGAGTAGTTAGCGCCTAACCAAGTCTAAACTAAACACGAGTAGCTGCTAATAATAATAATCTAAATTGACTTCCAGTTAAAGTTACCAACATTTCAGTTCTTTACAACACTGTAACATTTTTGTGCTAAATCTCCTTAATTTCAAACACACACACAAATTTTCGTTTTTTTTTGGAATCCTCTGGAATGGTCGGCCGGGGCTGAGCACTGGGCGAGCCAATAATAGGGGAAGATTCTTCGTGCGTCCAGTGCTGAGCCCACATTTGGCTGGCCAAAAAGAATTTAAAAAAAAAAAAAATAACAAGATTATATATATATACATATATAGTACTTAGAATGTTGAGTATGTTAAGGTCTTTTGGTTTTCCGCAAAGCCCCCCCTCAACAAAACTCTCATTTGCTTTTGTGCTCAATCAAAGAAGCTTAACTGTGAGAATAACAAAATGAATACAAAACGTGTTTGTACTTGAAACAAAACAAATTACAAATAAATAAAAATAAAAATAACAAAAAAAAACCTATATTACTAAATACGAAAACCTAAAGAAATATGCCGAAAATGGTACAATTTAGTAGAGCGAGCGAATATCGCATAATCTTAAACAGAAATATTTGAGGAAAAATTTCCAAACAAACAAAAAGTAAATGAAAAATGCTTTAAAAATACATATATATATATTTAACTAGCTAAAATCGAGTAACTATAATTACGATATAAAAAGCAACATAATTTTATTCAAATTGCATCGAATTTTTCCTTAAACAGCAAACAAACAATCTTATTTCTAGGGCATCAAAACTATAGACATACCTTTTTACATTCCGAAGCACAAGAGCGGGAAGCATACAGAATTATAGAAAATAGATCAGATCGAGAAAGAAATGGTAAAGGGAAAGGTAAAGGAAAAAAAACAACTTGAGCATTGAAATTTGGGGAAGGATTTCAAGGTTTAACTTGGTTTTTGTGACAACACTAAAATCTAAGCACAGATATAGCTAAACTTAAACTTAAATATATACATATATATATACATAAGATTTATGAACATTCTCCAAACACTGATTTTTCTATTTACATCAAACTACAAAAATGTTGAAGGCAGACTTTAAGTAAGCGAATTTTAAATAAGCGAAAAATCATAAGAAACAAATAAATATATACATCAATATATGCTTTATTTACTTTAAAAAACTTATACACGAAAAAAATACATTTAAAAATTAAAACAAAAAAAAAAATAAACATATACACACTTCTTGTCTAGTGAAAATCTATGCGATAAATTCATTTACACTCTACCAAAACAATTTTATACATAACATCGTAAATCGAATTAAATCAAATCTATCTATACAAAAGAAAGGCAGAATAGTTGAAAAATAAAAACACAATCGCACAGCAAAGCGACAAAAAATTATATTATTAATTAAATATGAAAGCTAGAGCAAAAACTGCATTATACTCAAGATTTCTCATGTGACTCATACAAAAACTAGGCACAAGAACAACCAACTAGGAGTTGAGCGTAGTTAATATACTTAGTTTTGAAAAACTTAAGCCGAACCGTATTCAGGTTTATTTAGCGCGCTAGTTAATCGTTAAGTAAATAAATGCATAACAAGAATAAACAAATACTTGCAAAAAAATGCTTGATTTTTTTCCCAAAAACTTCAAGACGAAAAGAACTTCGTATATTATACATATAAAGTGCATATATATACACATATATATATATACAAAATTATATAGATTTATATTTAAAAATCAGTTCACTATAATAAAAACTATATATTACCATAACTTACAAAAAAAAAACAAAAACAACAACAGTCTTTTCTATAGTGTGGTGCCCCTGAAAACGCTCAGCCTGCCCTCCGGATGCGCCTGGTGCTCCGGCTCCGGCTCCGGCAATCCGCGCTTGCCCATCACGCGCTTATGGAAGCTCTGCTCGGCGACGTGGCGCAAGTGCTTGGCACTGCTCGGCCCGGTCTTCTCCACGAAACGATAGAGATGTCCGTTGCGCTGCTGCAGCAGCTCATGCGGATGACCCAGCTCGACGACACGGCCCGCATCCATGACCAGGACACGATCCGAATCCATGACCGTGTGCAGGCGATGGGCAATGGTCAGCACCGTGCAGTTGGCGAACTTGGTGTGTATCGCCTCCTGGATGAGCTGATCCGTGCTGCAAAAGCCAAGAAGATTAGCTCAATGATTATATCGCGTGCCTAGCCACTTACTCCGGATCCACATTGGCCGTCGCCTCGTCCATGATGAGTATTGTATTATGCCGCAGAATGGCGCGTGCCAGGCAAATCAGCTGTCGCTGGCCCATGCTGAAGTTGGCGCCGCCATCGTGCAGCCTGTAGCTGAGCCCACCTTTGAGCGCTGTCACAAAGGCCTTCAGCTTGACGGCGTCCAGCGCCTGCCACAGCTCCGCGTCCAGCTGGTGCTCGAACGGATCCAGATTGTAGCGCAGCGTGCCCGAAAACAGTACCGGATCCTGCGGTATAATCGAGATGCGACTGCGCAAATCGTGCAGACCCAATTTGCCGATATCGTAGCCATCGATCTCGATGAGTCCCTCGTTAAGGGCCAGGCGAAAGACCGCCTGCACGACGGAGGATTTGCCGGCGCCCGTGCGACCCACAATGCCCACCTTCTCCTTGGGATGTATGGTAAAGCTCAAGCCCTTCAGCACATAATGCCCATGGTCGCTGTAGCGCAGTCGCAGATCCTGGAAGTGCAGCTGACCCGCACTGGGCCACTTGGCGGGCAGATTGACAGCTGCCGCCGTCTCGTAGGAGGGCTCCGGCGGCAGCTGGACGTACTCCAGGACGCGCTCAACGCTGGTCATCTGATTCTCCAGCTCGACGGTGTGTCCCATGCCCCACTGACAGATGATGCTCAGCGTCATGGACTGCGTTATGGCCAGGCCCACATCGCCGCTGTAATAGTCCCGATCGAACACTAGAAAGCTGAACGTAACCACCAGGATGTACAGCACACAGATGAGATCCGTCCAGAAGGCAAAGGCCCGATTGACACTACCGTACAAATAAACGGCCGAGGTGTTCTCGTTCTGATAGCTATGGAAGCCCCGCTCCAGACGCTTGGTCGCATTCAAGGCGCGAATGGTGGTCAGGCCCTTAAAGGTCGCATTTGTGTACGAGTAGATGGGACTGCGGGCTGTGGAGGGCAGAAGAAACAGGTGAACTCAGTAATATATATATGCAGCTGATATGAAAGGTTGAAAGTGGGCGTGGCTTAATAGGAGACTCTTTTTGAAAGTTATTCCAAGGCAAGGTAAACCAAGGTTTCAAGCTGGTTTTGATCTAAGCCGGAGCTTTAGGCTGTGCTTTAGGAAAATTCATCTGGTAAAGAATAAACCTTTTGATATTTATTTAAATAGAAGAAAAATTAACTGGACAGCGAGCTCAGATCAGGGTCTCTTTAGCAAGAGTAGGACTTTCCCCTTATCAGGGAGGTCGACCCTTATTAGGGAGGTCGACCGCCCATCAAGAGAGCTCCAGGCCCAACAGACCCTCTCGATCGCACTGGCGCCTCCCTTCTTTTTAAAAGACTCCCATTCGCAATATACATATAATCCCGTTACATATTCCTATGATTCCCAACGAATTGTCTACTCACAGATGGTCTCGATGCGCTTGAGGCTTCTGCTGGCGCCTATGTAGAGGCTGCGGGTAAAGTAGAGCAAGGCAATCATCACAAGCGCTGGAATAGTCAGCCAATAGTTGGCGATGCTCACAACCAGAAGCACAGCCAGCCCATTGATAAAGAACTCCAGAGATTCCATCATAGACTGCGGCAGGGTGATGTCAATGGCCAGAATGTCGCTGGAGAAGCGATTCAGAATGCGTCCCGAGGTGGCCAAGGTAAAGAACTGCATGCTGGCGCGTATGATGCCGCGAAAGAGGAAGTTATGAATGCGCAGCGAGATGCGCAGGCACATCATAAAGAAGCCAAAGGTGCGCAGCACATACAGAAACAGGGTGCTCACAATGAGCACGGCGTACAGGGTGACCAGGCGTGTGCGAATCCTGCGCCGTTCAATGGGCGGCTCATGTTCGTCCGGCTGCGTTTCCTCCCACGTGGCCCTGAGGGGTGGATAAATATGTGTAATATTAATTTGATGTAGATAATGAGTAAAATGCCAGAGCCCTGCATCCCCTTAAAGGGATGTGGATACTAGAGCAATTATTTTAGTCGAACGAATCAAACCTTTTTGCTAATTGAGCTATTGGAGTTGCTGACAAGTCCTTTGAATCAATAGAAAAAGAAGCATGAGCTAATGGAGCTTTCATCGAACTCGACTATTTCAGTCGAGTTCGAACACAACATGTTGCATGTTGCGGTTCGAAGTTTGTTTTTTTTGAATGTCATTGGGTTTGATGAATCGTTTATACGAACAATGCTTAGCTCGATGCTCAATAGCTCGAGTTGATTGGATTTTGTGGACATCAATTTAGGGCTCTAGAAAATACATACCATTTGGACAGAAAAATGTCCATGGTGGCCTCAAAGCCACGCGCCAGCAGAAAGACTACAAATATGAGCAGCACCACGAACGGCAGACCGAGCACAGCAAAGTATTGCTTGTAGGTGGTTAGTTTGACGGAGCCCTGGAACTGCTGCTCCTTGTAACGCTGCTCGTGCTCGTCCACCTGCAGCTGGAGCTGCTGCTGCGAGAGTGGCTCGTGCGGCGGCGCCTCCTCAAAGATGCTATCGGCACGCACGGCGCGCAATTTGGCCACCTCGCTGTCATTGGCGACGGACATGCGAAACCGGATGAGTTTCTTGAGCGACTCGTATCCGCCCTGTATGGAGGCACGTCCGGCCTCCATCAGCACCATGTGATCGGCATGGCGCAGCAGGGTCACGCGATGTGTGACCAGGATGCGTATCTTGTCGCTGAGAAACTCATGGAGGCAGTGCTGCAGGAGCAGCCGGCCCACATGGGAGTCCACGGCGGAGAGCGGATCGTCCAGCAGATAGATGTCCGCCTTGCGGTAAACAGCTCGCGCCAGGCTAACCCTAGCCTTTTGGCCGCCGCTCAAGCTGGCGCCGGACTCGCCCACCATGGTGGCATCTCCGTGCGGCAGCTGCTCAATGTCCTTCTCCAGCAGGCAGACACGCAGCACCTCCCTGTAGCGATGCTCGTCGTAGGGCTCCATGAAGACAATATTCTCGCGGATGCTGCAACGATTTAGCCAGGGCTCCTGCGGCGCATAGCTGATGACGCCATTGAGCTCCACGCTGCCGCTGATGATGTCCAACTCGCCGAGCAGAGCGGCCAGCAGCGTGCTCTTGCCAGCGCCGACGGTGCCCACGATGCCAACAAATTGCTGCTCCTCGGCCTCGAAGCTGATGTCCTCGATGTGCCGCTGGCGTTTCTCCTGGCTGGACTGATCCCAGCTGGCGGTCAGCTGGCGCAGCGTGACGCTCTTGCGCAGCGCCAGCGGATTGTGCAGGCGTCCAAAATAGTTGCCATGCTGCAGATCATCGTCCACGTCGGTAAAGTTGGTCACACCGCCATCGGCGGGATCCTCGTGCTGCAGCAGAAAGTCCAACAGCCGGCGGGCAACGACAAACGTCTCCGCCCAGGAGTTAATGGCCAGCGGCCAGAGATGCAGCAGCGAGTGATTGAGATGGTCATAGTAGCTGGACACCATGAACACCTTCTGGGCGGTGACAATGTCGCCAGTGAAGACGTATGTGACCAGGCACAGGAACAGCGACAGCTTGGAGATCATGTCGGTGCACTGGAGCCCCGCATAGACGTACATGGTGCCGCGTATGGCGCCCATCTCTTTCCGGCGCACACGTGCGATCAGCTTGGCGAAGGACTTCTCCCAGGCGTACATCTTGATCACCTGCATGGCCGATATGATCTCGTTCATCAGCTTGACCCGCTCGTCGCCGTATTCCGCCGAGAGGCGCTTGAAGCGCGCCGTCGCCTTCGCCGCCCACACCTGCAGCGGTATGAAGAGTATAATGGTGGCCATGCCCACCAGAGCTGGCCAGCCGATCACTTGGTAAATAATGTAGCCAAAGATCAGGCCCTCCAGCGGTCCCTTCCACAGCTCGTGGAAGAAGTAGAAGGTCTCATTGAACTGCGGCAGATCCGTGGACATCAGGGCAATCGCATAGCCGCTCATCCCGCTGTTATCCGATGCCACGGAGACGCGCAGGCACTTCCTGTAGACCAGTCCGGCGCAGGCCAGACGGATGCGAGCGCCCAGCGCAAACAGATGGAACATAAACGGATGATAGCAGAGCACCTTGACCAGCGAGCAGAGAACCACGCCCATGGCGTACAGATAGGCCGACTCCATGGACTCGTAATCGTTGCCCTCCGAGAAGAAGGACACCAGCTTGCCCAGCAGCAGCGGCTGCATAGTGCTGCAATGCGGGGGAATACATAATGAAGGAACACTTTGGGTTGCTTCGACTTACTGCAGGGAGATCTCCACCAGCGAGTAGAGTATGCAAAAGGGCACAAATTTCGCTCCGTACGCCTTGAAGATCATGTGCAGCACACTCGGCTGCGGCCGTTTCAGCTCACGCTCCCAGTGGCCCAGCAGATCCTGGGACACCTTTGTACTATCCAGGCTGGGTACATTCGCATACAAATCGGCGGGTTCAATCGATTTGCCATGGCCTTTGCGCAGAATCTCACGTGACCAGCTGACAAAAACAAAACGTCAGGCGATTATTCTTGACGAACTTTCTGTTATGGCTAAGTTGTTTTTTAAATTAAATCTAGTCAAGAGTAGCCTACTATAAAATACCCTGTACGCAGGGTATAAGGTGAACCCGTGACACCTCAGCCTTTAAAAAATATATTCCTAAAAAGCTAACGAGTTTTTTGTCCTTTATTATTTAAGGAGAATGTGGAGTATATATCCCCCAAGTAAACCATGAAAGTAAAATTTAATCATATTAGATGTCTCCTTTACCCCAAAAGAAATGCTCAAATTAATTTTGGGAAAAACTAAGGGAGTTATCCACAATATGAAAATATAAATTAACCTTTTCTAAACAAGCATTTTCCATGGTGACTTTTTAATCTTACTTAGTTTATATTTTATGATCAATAAAGTATTAAGTAAATTTGCATAAAAACTGACAATTGCTGTATTTGAACCGGCGATCTCTCGCTAGCTAGTCCGACGTTCAACATTTACAAAGCACACTTTTTATATGACAGCGTTGATTATCGAATGTAACGAACAAGCTTCGACTCCCTTTTAGCCCACTTGGAGCTCGAATTTTTGAAACGCGTTTTCCTAGGAAAAGTTGTAGTAAATATGACAGCTTCGTAGTCCTTACACCTCAGGCTGTGCATTGGTCACCGTTCGGTCTGTTTTATCGTGTTTCACATTTTTCGCAAAATCAAAGTTTCCTCGTTAAAAAGTGCGATTAAATTATTTTTTTGCTGCATTTTTAAGATTTGTTCGATTTGAACTTTATGAATTCGTGTTTTACCGATTTGGGAAAATTGTATGAAGTTTTTGCTTACCGTCCGATCGGTTTCAAACTCATTTTCAAAGATCTTTGAGAGAATTTCTTTTATACGTGCCACGGGCACAGGTCGAAATTTCGCACTTCTTCAACTCGGTCAATTTGGCATCTATCAAAATTTCCCACACCCCTAACTCGGTCAAAACTCAACCGATTTTCATAAGGCTTGGCTTTTTGTTAATGGCTTGACCTCTAGATCAATTGGAAATCTAAATCTGGCAACTCTTTTTTTTTGGTCAAAATTCATGTGAAAATGGAACCCTTAAATATCCTATATAGACATAGGTCAAAATTTCCCACCTCCATAACTCGGTCAAAACTCATCCGATTTTCATAAGGTTTGGCTTTTTGTTAATGAATTGAATTCTAGATCAATTTGGCATCTAAATCTGGCAACATTATTTTTGGACAAAATTCATGTAAAAATGGTACCCTCAAATATCCTATATAGACATAGGTCGAAATTTCCCGTCCCCTTAACTCATTCAAATCTCATCCGATTTTCATAAGGCTTGGCGATTTGTTTATGGTTTGGCCTCTTGAACAATTTTGTTATCTAAATCTGGCAACATTATTCTTGATTATTGTTCGTTTGTCGATTCCAGCTCTTAGTCACGGATACAGACAGCCAAAGGTTAGTCTGATCAGTCGTTTATAAATAGTTTTATTGTCGTCAGCTCTTTATCATGCATGCAGACAGACAAAGGGACGATCAGATAATGCTTGATCGATTCAGCTTGTTTGGAGTGTGCATGCTTGACACTTATAGCACAATTTTATTAAAACATGCTAGATCAGGCTAGACAAAAGATACGTGCAGAATGATTTTAAATAACAAGAACTGTAACTTTGGCACATTCTGAAAAGCGTTGCGGCACTGTCATAAATCTGTGCGCGATTTCCTCTTCAGGTTTATCTTATCACGACGGCGACAGGCGACAGGAGCATAGCACATGTTGTAACACAATTGTCAGCATTTGATCAATTACGAAATTAGCCACACATCGCGTATACGTAATGCCGCATACATTGCGTATACGTTTAGCACTTTAGATTTCCTTATATTGACTAAGCCGCGTTAAATTTATGGTTAGACATTCTTTGAAGGCCATTTATACGGGGATTTATGGATCGCGCGCACACTCACATAAAAAACCACTTGGAGAAGAAATTCGCGTTTAGCACTGGATTTGGTTTGCGTTCCTCCTTTGTCGCGCACATTGTTTGGCATGGGCTTCACACAGCTGGCCAACTTGCAGCTCCAAAAATTATGATCTGTATATATCAGCTATATTCCTTTTATATCACATAGGTATATATTTCTCAATATTAATATCCTTTAGCACAATTCCCGCATGTGGCCGTTGCCTTTGACGCTTCGCTCGCAACTGATTTGCCGTGTGTGAAAAGCGTTTGATTTTTAACTAAATGTTGCGCTACGTTCCCGAATCATCGCTATAAATCAATGATCCAGGCTGCCCTATCGCCCCTCTTGGTGGCGGTTTTATCTAAATGCCGCCTGACAGCAAATCATCAGCCGAACTGCAGTCGCAACCACAGCTCGCGAGTCGCGGCTAGAAAACATGGCCACGGCCGTAGTTCAGGGCAACAGTTAGCTTCAAAAACGAATGCTGAGTAATACCTCTATTTAATACCCATTAGCTAGTTTAGAAGAAAGTATCATACAATTCCAACAGACAGAAAGCAACTTCTTTAATCTATCTAATCGCGCCGACTTAGAGTCGATACGATGAAGACCACAGCAGAAAAAGTTTATTTTTAAATAATTAAAATTTTTAACTTAATCGATAATTGCCGATAACAACCGCCAGTGCTCCGAATCGATAAATATCGATCCCCAGCCCAGGTTTGTTAAGCATATCTTCACCATTATCCATTTTTCTTATAGCTTACACAAATCAAAACTATTTGGAAATACCTTTCCCTACTTCCGCCGCAATCAAAAGAAATTTTCTCTTTTTTTTTGGTGTATACATACAATATAATGCCATCTTGAAGTTCTCTGAATTTCACAAAAGACCTCAAAAATTAAACATGAAAATTGTCATAGAATTAATTTTAAAGTATGCAACCAGCTATAAAAAGTTGCTCGTAGGTGGGTACAGAGTATCTCCTAGTCGGGCACCCTCGACTAGTGCAGACTAACTAGTAATTTGTTGTTGTTTATTTTAATCAGTTATTCGAACTATGTTTTATTACAGTTTTTAGCTATTGACAATTTTGATTAAAGCTCGTCCCACTTAACAAAAAGTGTTTTTCATCAAATTTTTATCTGTTTTAGATGTACGATATGTATTGTACATTTTATGACTATTTATAAATAACAGGTAATAGCACTTGAGGCGTACAAAATTAATTTATTATTTGGTGTAATAATTCTCAGGCACTTTTATTGAGATTTTGTACGTAAATAGCTACATACATAAGTACAATTTCGTAACGCTACGCTATATAGTAAATAAATACTACATATTGTATATAGTAGATGTATACAAAAAAATAGCACTGACATAATTTGATTAAAGTTGCATTTGGATTTGTGCAAATTGCTTTCGAGTTCTACAATTATATGAAGACATAGCGGAGGCATATTAAGTAGTATATAGATATCCTAACGGAAGAGTTGCATTCTTAAATTCGCCATTTGTAGTTTAAGTAACAAGTTAACAATTGAATCACGCTTACATACATAGATATATGTACATACTTATATACGGAATTAGGGCTTAGACAATTACAAGTACAAAACAGAAATTAAAGTTAAGTACAACATAACGCGATGTACGCTCATAATACTTTCAGTTCCCAATGCTATACATCTTAAGTAAGTTTGTTTGTGTGTAAGTTGTTATTGTGCTACTCCTTCTGCTCGTTCAGCGCCACGGTGAGATTAAGGTCCTCGGCAGGCACACGTCCATCTAACAGCCGCTTGCTGTAGCTCTCCTCGGCCGCTTGCTGCAGCGAATTTGCCGTCGCTGAGCCCGTGTTGTCCACCAAATGCCGCAAATAGCCACCGGAGCGCTGCAGCAGCTCATAGGCATGTCCGAGTTCGCGCACTTCGCCCGCATCCATGACCAGCACACGATCTGAATCCATAACTGTGTGCAGTCGATGGGCAATTGTGAGCACCGTGCAGTTTGCAAACTTGGAGCGTATCGTTTGCTGAATCAGCTTGTCGGTTCTGTGAGAAGAGAGCAGAATTGAAGGAAAGAGCTCGAATAATGTCAAATATCGATGCTTACTCTGGATCCACATTCGCCGTAGCCTCGTCCAGGATCAGCACGCGATTGTTGCGCAGTATCGCGCGTGCAAGGCACACAAGCTGGCGCTGGCCCACGCTGAAATTGGAGCCGCCATCGTACATGCGACAATTGAGTCCACCAATGAGCGTGGATACATAGGAACGCAGCTCGACATCGCCCAGCGCCTTCCACATCTCATCGTCCGTACGTTCATCCATCGGATCTAGATTATAGCGCAGTGTACCCGAGAACAGCACCGGATCCTGCGGTATAATCGAGATGCGACTGCGCAAATCGTGCAAGCCCATATGCTCAATGTCCACATCATCGATGCGTATCATGCCCTCGTTGCAGGCCAAACGGAATATGGACTGTATAATTGAGGATTTGCCAGCTCCGGTGCGACCCACAATGCCAATTTTCTCGCGCGACTCAATGGTAAAGTTCAAGTCCCGCAGCACCGGCGCCTCTTTGGGTGAGTAGCGCAATTTGAAATTGATAAATTCGATGCGTCCTTTGCTGGGCCACTCGGTTTTTGGTTTAAATTTCTCGGGCGTCTCCAGCGGCGGCTCTGACGGCTGCTCCGTATACTCGAGGACACGCTCTACACTTGTCATCTCATTCTCCAGCTCGGCTGTCTGGCGCATGCCCCATTGGCACATGCCCGTCATGGTGGTGCTGTGCAATATGGCCAGGCCAACATCACCGCTGTTGAACTCGTTGCGCAGCAGCAGGAAACTGAATGTGACCGCCGTCATATAGCCAATGCACAACAGATCCGACCATACGGCAAACGCGCGTGTACATGAGAGAAACAGAAACCAGGCCGAGGTATTTGCATTCTGATACTCGTGAAACTCGCTCTCCAAGGCGCTCTGTGCCTGCAGAGCACGTATCGTGGTCAGGCCCTGGAACGTTTGATTTGTCAGCGAGTAGACAGGACTGCGAGCTGCAAGGTTAAAAATGATTCAATCAAGGAGCCAATAAAATACAAAATTTATATACTTACATATGCCCTCCAGTCTTTTCACGCTGCGACTGGTGTTCACATAGAGATAACGTATGCAGGCTAAGACGACGACAATCACGGCGGCGGGCACCAGCAGCCAATAATTGGCAATGGCCACAATAACCAGAACACCGGAGACATCGATGGCAAACTGCAAGTGCAAAGATCACATTAATATAAATATACATTAGGAGAAACATGTGTTTAACTTTCTAAGAAATACTTTGATCGGGCAAAGGCTGATAATTCTAGTTAGTCAATCAATTTATCGGGCCTTCTATATATCTCTATAATGCTTACAGCCAGACAATCCAGCAGCGTGTGCGGCAGATCTGTGTCCACTGTGCGTATATCCTTGGAGAATCGATTCAAGATGCGACCCGAAGAGTTTGTATTGAAGAAATACATGCTGGCGCGCGTGATGCCGCGAAAGAGGCGATCGTGCAGGCGCAAGGAGATGCGCAGACACATCCTAAAGTAGCCAAAGGTGCGCATAAGGTAAACAATAAGCGTTGCGGCCAGAATAACAGCATAGAACAAGACCAGCTGCTGGCGAACGTCATCCTCAGCGCTCTCATAACTTGTCGGTGCAGCCGTGTTCACTGTATCATTAACTGGCGCCTCGGTGGACAAATCCAACGTGGCATTAACAGCCGCAGGCAGAGCAATTGTGCTGCCATTTAGCGCAATCTTCTCCTCCCAAATGACCCTACAGAATATAAATGAATGAACAATTAGTTTTTGATTGAGTTTTCAAGGTAACAAACATCTTTACACCTACCAGCGTGAGAGGAAATAGTCTACACCCGTGAGCATCACCCTGGCGCAAATGAAGAGCACCACAATCAAAGCCAGCAGAAATGTGCTCTCCAGCGCCTTGAAGTACGAGGCGTATACACTGAACTTGACCGCGCCCACACTCTGCTGCTCCTGGTTAAGCTCCTCGACAGTCTCGTCGGGCCGCAGCAGCGGATTGTGCTGATGATGTTCCATGCTCTTCTCGGAATCGCTGCGCGAAATGTGACTGCTAACGCTGTGCGTATCGATGCCGCTCTCGTCGTGCGTCTGCTCCAAAAACTGAAACTGTCGCGAGCGCTGCAGCTCCTGATAGCTGCCCTGGGCCACAACCTTGCCGCTGGACATCAGCAGCAGGTGCTCCACATCGAACAAATACTGCAGCTGATGTGTGACCAATATGCGTATCTTATTGGCTAGAAAATCGCGTATGCATTTCTCAAAGATGTGCTTGCCCACATGGGTGTCGACGGCGGATAGCGGATCGTCCAGCAGATAGATATCTGCCTTGCGGTAAACAGCACGTGCTAGATTCACGCGCGCCTTTTGACCGCCGCTGAGGCTGACGCCACGCTCACCGACCACAGTTAAATCGCCCCTGGGCAGCAGCTCCATATCGCGCTCCAATGCGCACACCTTGATCACCTTCTTGTATCGCCGCTCATTGTAGTCCTCCACAAAGACAATATTGTCGCGTATGGTGCCCTCGAAGACCCAAGGCTCCTGTGCCGCATACGATATTTTGCCATGAACTAAGGCCTCGCCCTGATCAATGCCCACCTCGCCGAGCAGCACATTCAGAAAGCTGGACTTTCCCGCACCAACGGGACCCACGACAGCTGTCAACGTCTGATCCTGAATATCGGTGCTAAAGTTATCAATGGCGCAATTGGAGTGGCCATCACTTGCGTCCCACGAGGCGGTAACGTTCTTTAGGATCACACACTTCTGGGGCGCCTCGGGACTATAGTCGCGCACCCGGTTGGGCGGCTGCGATTGCGTCATCTGCGGCTGACCATTGACCAGCAGCGAGCCGTTAAGCTCTAAATTCTTCAATTTGTCCTCTTCCGTTAGCTTGCGCTTGTTCTTAGACTGCTTGGCATCAGCCTCCAAATTGATGGGCACCTCGGCCTTGTCGCCATCCAGCAGAAATTCCTTGCATCGTCGCGCCGAGACCAAAGCCTCTGCTATGAATGTTAAAGATAGAGGCCAAAAGTGCACCATGGAGTCGTTCAGCATGTTGAAGTAGGAGGAGACCATGTAGACCTTCTTGGCGGTCAGCGCATCACCCAGATATACATATGAGCACAGAGCTAGGAACACCGACAGTGGAGAGATCATCGAAGTGCAGCTGAGCGCTGCATGAATGTAGGCAGTGCCGCGTATGGCCTTCACTTCCTTGAGTCGAACCTCGGCAACGACGCGCGCAAAGGACTTCTCCCAGGCATACATTTTGATCACCTGTATGCCCTGAATAATCTCGTTCATTAGCTTTACACGCATATCGGTGCGCTCCGCCGTCTTCTGGCGATAATAGGCCGCCTTTTTGGCTGCCCACGCCTGGAGCGGTATAAAGCTGAGCATAAAGGAGACGCCTATGACAGCGGACATGCCAATCTCGCGATACATGAGATAACCGATGAGTAGCGATTCCATTGGTCCCTTCCAAGTGTCATGCAGAAAACAGAGCGCCACATCGAAGCGTCCCAAATCATTGGACAGTATATTGATGGCGCGTGCACGTAGACCATCATTGCTGCTGCTCTTGGAGACCTGCAGGCACTTGCGGTAGATGAGCCCTGAGAGTGCTAGGCGCAGTTTGGTGCCCACTTGAAATATGTAAAAGAGGTAGGGATGAAATGTCACAACAGGCACCAGCATGCACACCACAATGCCGAGCGCATAGCAGTACGCCTCCGACTCGCTTATCGTTGTCTGATCCGCTGCAAAATAACCAACCAGACAACCCAGAAACAAGGGCATTAGGGATCTGCAATCGAAAGTCAAGTATTATTTCTATTGTCTATATCAAATATTAATTGCTGTGCATACTTGCAACAGGACTCGACCATGGAGAAGGCTATGCCCAGTGGCATAAATACGCTGCCATATGCACGAAATATCATCCGTACGATACTGGGACTGCTGCGTTTCTTCTCATCCTCCCACAATTCGCTGAACTTGCTAGTCACGCGCTCGCTGTCCAGCGTTTTTCGATGCTGGTACAGCTCCTCATCTGTGAGTGGGCCCTGTAGACCGCGCTTGAACAGATCTCGCATCCACCTGAAATTAATTAAAATTAAAATTAAATTCATTCTGCATAATACATAAGTCGATTCTTATCTCTGTATACATTTTTGCTTTTAGAAAATTCCATTTGTCGAGCGACCACTGTACTTTGATAAGACAAAATATACTCGCTACAACTAATTACATTTGTGTACAGTTTTTCTGAGGCTTCATTAATGATTGTAGTTCTGATTTTCAAGGTCTAACAGCAAGTTCATTTGTAATTAACTAAGCTTCGGAGCTTTATATGTTGCTTAGCTACTAAAACTAAAACAAAATGCCCTACGGCTGATAAGTTAGATAACAAGCTCGTTATTACATTGCTACACATTCTCAAAAACTATACCTAATCATATCATGCAAATAAACATTTTACGGTTTTATGAGGTGTTTTTAACGCCTTTAACGATAAACAGCAACTTGCAAAGGCGTTAAATAGCTTGGATTATAAGTAGTTTACCATTATTAAAGCGTGAATTTAAGATTTGATACATACAATACTCGGGGTATATCAAATTTGCTGACAACCAAGTCAACAAGATGAAGATATTTTCGGGCACTGGCGGTTAAATATCCTTTCTGGCATGCACAGATGTTAACAGTTAACAGTTCTGTTAACATATCAATGATATGCGCAATGTTAAACATTTTTGTGATCATAAAATATGCGTAATTTTCGAACACTTGTTATCATAAGTATTTTCATATGCATAAACCGTCTTAGATACACCCCAAAATAGCGTTTGATATTAAAAAAAAAAAAGTGTCTAATTTGCATAAAAACAAACAATATATTAAATGCATTGCACATTTAGAAAAGTATAAAGTATAGGTGGCAAATTTCTAATACTTATCTTATATGCTTACAGTTTAATTTAAGGTTAAAATATTGTGTTAAACTAGTCCCTTGTTATAAACACGTGCATTTACAAATCGAAGCAATAAAATAATAAAAATGTACTATATAATTCGATTTTTTTATTTTAATTCTTACAAAAAATGAAATAAAACTGACAACAGAGTAGTTGATAAAAAATTATATATATATACATATACAAAATATTATTCGATTTGTAAACCATATTTATTTATTGCCTTTTTACTAAAAATCTCCCAAAGTAATTCTAATCAAAGTGAACATATGCGCGTCTGTGCTCTGTAAATTTTTCATACATATGCGCGAATTTATTCTGTACATTTGTAAGTGTTTATATACTGATAAGAATATAGCCTTCACAGCCACAATAAACATCTAATGTGTATGATTTATGAAGCACAAAACACAATTTCTGTGAAATTTGCCAGGTAAAAAGTGAGAAGACGGTGAATAACCTCTACAAAAACAACAACTAATACTTACACCTAACGCCTATATACGGTATGCACGCACACACGCATCTGTGTGTGTGAGCACACATATTAGAGCAGTGTTGCCAGCTTTTCAAACGTGAATCGGGAAAAGCAAATTTCTGTGCTTTGTATATTTTGTTTATACATATATAATTTGAATATATACTTGGGGACTCTCTAAATTTATTTAACTATAGACATCGCTGGTGTGAAATAATTATTAATATTTTTGTAGCAAAGAATACAACTGACAGCTGGTTTTTAAATTTTTCGCTATATTTGACCAGAAAAAAGCTAAACTGGCAACACTAAATATTAGTAATAACAACATATATAAATACATGTGGATGGACATTAAATACAGCTTGACACGTGCTATCGAGCTGAGTATGACAATCAGGCTATGCACAATGTAAAAATATGTTTTACCGTTAATGTTGCGCTTATAACTAACATGTGTGTGTGTTATGTCTGCGTATGTATGGGAACGTTAGAGGGGAAGAACCAGAACTTGTAACTTACCAGAAGCTCCATTGTGATAATATATTTGCATTTGTGTATGGATTTTTTGGACGTACAATCTTTCTTCTGGTACGGTTCATAATATGCGATTCGTTCTGTTTATTTTAGGCACAATCTATCACTTGCGCGTTTACCGTTACGCCACCAAATTACAAGTAAAACGCAAATCGAGCTGGCTTTTGCTGCTTCCTCTTTGTAATTGACTGCTTTATTAATATTTTATGCACACTCACTCTGCCCACAGCAATGTTGATGATACGTACATATACTAATATAATGCATATACATTTATATGTATATACATATATATATATATACTGCCGGCAACAACACTGCTGCTGTAAATTGTCTAGGGTCGAGGTCAGTGACAAATTTTTTTGAGTCCACTTCTCATTCAGAATTAACCGTTTGTTGCTGTGTTTGACCTGGCAACAAACAAAGCAAAAGCAAATGCAACTACAAGTTGCCGAGAAATCGCTCTTTGTTTCGTATGGTAATCGGACAGGGGAAACTCACACACACACAAATAATAAACACTTTAAATTTAGTCGTTGCCTTCTGTAATTAATTATAATTTACACAATTATTACGTGAAAAAAAACAATGTGTAATATTAACGAACCGATGCACGTCTTTCCGGCTCGACTTCTGAAATGGCAATGGGTCGAATTGACGAGAGCGATAGAAAAAGAAAACTTTTGAATAAACCTCAGCCAAAAAGAGAGAGAGAGAGAGAAAAAGAGCACTAATGCGTGTGTGTGCACCAGCTGCCTGGTTGCTACTCTGTTTTCGACGCTCAGTTACTACACTATGTCACTTCGTTGGTCACTGCTGTTGGTGTATGTGGTGCAAATGTGTTTTAAATTAAAAAACTGTGCTGTGGTTCGGCACAATTAAATTTAAGGACTGTTTTACTAATTGAATTCATTTAAATTGACATTTAAAACTCAATACGAAAAACAATGGCATAATATACTATTATATACAATTTTCCATGAATCGTACACTGCCTATTTTTTGTATAAAATAATTTGATGATATTAGTAGTTAATTAATAATGAATTAAGAAAGTAAATTATACCTTTGTGTAGTGAACAATATTATTAAAATAAAATCCTACCTCATCCTCATACTACCTACGTCACGGCTGTCAGTGTAAGAATGCATCGGCTTGATGCAAATGGTGCATTTTTTGACTTGTTTCAATCGAGTTTTCTCTCTCCGACAGCGTCGGAGTGTGTGCGTGTGTGAGAGACCGCATCCAACGGTTTCAGAGCAGTAGCCAGAGCGAGACAGCGAATTTGTTTGTCAACGGCAATTTAAAAATTTGAGCGCGAGCGATTTCCAAGCATTGTGAAATTGACAAAAATAAAAAAAATTTATAGGCTTGTTTGCTTTGGTACACAAACGCGGCAAAACAAGAAGCCGGCAACGGGGATGCTCGAAAGTACTTTTATATACTATCATTTCACCAAATGAGAACACTTTCTCGTTGACAATTAACTGAGTCATTGAGATTAGGTCGACGAAAATACAAAATTCTTTTACATCATAAGCGATGAACATTTATTATGGGTAATTATGGATTAGCGTTAGTTCTGTGTATTTTTTTTGTTTAGTAAATTTGGTGAAAAATACATTTGAATGCTATATTGAAAAACCAAAACATGTTTACTTAGATAATGACAAACAACATGCCCATTTAATCCTCAATATATTCGAATGGCTCTGGTGGCTCGGGCTCCTTCTCATCATCGTTCATTGGACCAAATGCAGCGACCGGTTCGACCAGTTCCTGATCTTCGGCTTTGCCCGTGTGCTGGAATACAATGATGCCGCCAATTGTGACATCTTTCATGGGCTCGTAGAACTGGCCATCGACAACGCTGAGCACCTTGAGCTGTTGGCGCAGGGCACGTGCCGGATTCTGCAGCACTTCGAATGCGGGTTCGGGCTCCTTCTTTTCTTTCTTGTCCTTTTCTTTGTCCTTTTCTCCAGCCACGCTGGTGCTGGCCTCCTTATCCTTATCTTCTTCCTTTTTCTTTTCCTTGTCATCCTTCTTCTTGGGCTTGGACTCCTCCGCTGGCTTGTCGTCAGCCTTAACAGATGCTTCGGACTTCTCCTCATCCTTTTTGCTGCCTGCAGCGGCGCTTTCCTTGCTGTCCTCATCGACATCCATCTTCTCATCCTCCTTCTTGTCGGCATTCTCGCGACGCTTCTGCCGTGCCGCAATCGAGAGAACAGCCGTGGCCACCTTCTCGCGCTCTTCACTCTTCTTCTCCTCCAGTGGCGCCGGGTAGGCATATAGCGATGGCTTGGCCGCCGATCTATACTCCATCTTCGGCATCTTCAGATCCGAATTCAGACCAATAACACAGGTGGGCGTAAATGCCAGCGAGAGTGTGTGCGCCAACGGGAACCAGTACCAGTACTGGGTGAAGGCCAACATGCCGACGACAGCCTGCAGATTGGTGTGTCCAGTGCGTGATTGCAGCGAGAGTGTGGCATTGCGGCCGCCAGCATCAATGATGCCTGCAAGCAAGAAATCAAGAGGAAATATTAAATAAGACGCTTGCATTGAATCAAGTGTATTCACCCACCTTGTGCCAAAATGGCGCCATATTTGGCCATAACATCCTCGTGCTTGTTGCTGATGACTTCGGCGTACAGCTGGCGGAAGAAGGTGCTCTTAGGGCAGCTCAAGTCTGTGTGCTGGATGAGAATCATAGCGGACGCAATAAGCGCACCCTGACGCACAAAGTTCACAGGATCAAACTTGACCATGGGCTCCAGCAAGGCAATTGCCTCGCGCAGACCAGTGCCGGCGCAGGCAATGCCCAGCGCCATGGCGGCACCATAACGCACATGCGGATTATATGACTCGGCCAGCAGACTAACTACCGATGGGCACTGCTCCGGCGTGCGGAACAGAATGAAACCAATCGCCGTGACAGCAGCGCGACGCACATCGTCGTTTACATCGGAAACGGCCACATGGAGCAGCTTGCGTATGGCCTTGTTGCTGCCGGTGCCATTGTAGGCCATCGCCAATGTGTACATGCCCGAGCGACGCAATACGGGATCCTTGTCGGTAGAGAGGCTGGTGACAAGCGGATCGGCCTCTTCCAGGCGCGCAAACATGGTCAATGATATGCCAACAGCTAAGCCACGCAGAATCTTTTCGTGCTGCGTCTCCTGTGCATACGATACCATATCCTCGATGGCCTGCGCATTCTTGGAGCCCAGCATTACCATGCCCATGGCAATGCCAGCTGCCTCGCCAGTAACAGCATCGTCCTGGTACAAGTTAAACTTCAGCTGTTCGTACAGGTCCTGGCGATGGGTGCCCATGCCGGCCAGGCCCAGGCCCAGGCAGCCACCATGGCGCACATTCTCGTTTTGCGAGTCTTTCAGCTGTTGCAGCAGGTAATCAATTATATTGGCGCCATGATTGGCATGTATCAGACCCAGGGCGTACAATGCGCCACCCTCTGAGTAGCCCGAGCTGGGGCCAGCCTCCTTGGGCAAATAGCTTTGCATGAGCGCCAGCGAATCCTTCTCGTGTCCGCGATGTATCACACCCAACGAGGCGGTAGCTGTTAGTTTGGCCCAATTTGTGGCACGTGCCAACCAATCCAAATTGTCGCGCAGGAACTGATCCGAGGTGGTGCCGCTGTGCATGAACGCATTGGCGATGACAGTCGCCGTGTGGCAAATGGACACACGCACCGCCTCCTTGGTGCCGCGCAGAATCTGCAGATCGGCGTGATTGCTGCGTATGAGAAACTGCAGCTGCAGATCTATGGACACTTCGCCGGAGAGTATGGAAATTAGCTTCTCAATATTCTTCTGATGCAGCTTTTCCATGTCGTTCAGCGAGTCGATGGTGCGCTCAATCTTGACATCGCCTGTAAAGCAAAAGTTAGAGGAAAATCATGAAAAGCGGTCAACTATAGTCTCTTCTTTTTTATATCATGCTGAGACTCGTAATTAAGATATTTTCCTAAAAGGTAAAGACAGTCAAGCTCGGATCTGCTGAGCTTGGTCAAGATATATACAATTTTAATACTATAACTGTAAAATATATAATATTAATAATATTCAATATTCAATTCAAAAAGTTTCGCGTGTTAATCGAGGCGTGTTGGAAATCTTTGCTAGGACACTCACCATCTTTATCCTCGATGCTTTCCATGCTCTCATCACTAATGAGCTTGGCCTTCTCATCATCAGATTTGGCAGCGGCATCGCTACCGTTTGCTGTGGTGCCCTGGGGCTTGAATGTGCTGGGTAGTGCTGTCGGTATGGGCGCAGTATCCTTGAGTGCCTGGAGCACGTTGCCCAGGAACTCTTGTGTCGCAGACTCATACAGATCGAACGCAATTTGATAGGCCATCAGATTGTTGGCCTCCACGGCAGAACCGGTCAACTTATCCAGCATTTCGGCTACGGCCAGGGGATCCTCCAGAAAGATCAGACACTGGCACATGTTCACATAGTCGGGCACACCCAGTTCTCGATAGAGTCCAACCAGGCAGCGCAGCACCTGATTGCGGAAGCCGCGATTCTGGAGCAGCGACATGGTGACATTGTAGGCATAGGCCAGCATGCCACGGACATCGTCCGACTTCATGATGGACACCTCAAAGATGTCCATGCGACGCGTTTCCAGTGCAATGCCAAGTGCCTGACGGTACTGATTGTCGTCCAGGCAGCGTTGAATCATGCGATTCACAATGGCCTCCAGACGCTCATCCACAGGCTTCGCCTCCTTGGGATTCTCAATGAACTCAACGCGTTGCGCAATATAGAAATCAATGCATTTGGCAATGATCGTCTCAGTGTACTCGTTGCGCGCATTCACATCGAACAGATCGCCAGCGCCCAGCGCATATGTGAGTGCATCCTCAAAGGAGCCCAGATGATAGAATACCTTGGACGCGACCATGCCAGCAAGTTTGTTCTCTGGGAATGCTCGGTCCTCGTGCAGCATTTCAATTTTCTCAATTGACTCGGAAATCTCCGGCCAGAACTCATCCACAATGTTGTCCAGCTTCTTTAAAGCGAAAACCTTGAGATCTGGCATCGGTTCATCGAGTAGGGATATTATCCCCGCGGCGGATGTGAGGCTCATTTTTTGCTGCGTCGATTTTTTCCCCAATAATAAATATGTTCTACGAAAGTGTACGTAACATATGATTAATTTGAATCCAAAAACTGTCTGATTATAATAAAGACAAGTAATTTTTTGCAGTACTAACCAACGATTGCAGTTTTTAATATTACACAGACTTTTCTTTTATGCCGAAAAAACGCTAAATCACCAATCGTTGTAGTGCTGCACAATGCTGGCTGTGTACATGAGTGTTGGAAATCGTACATTACGCAGTGTTGCTCATGAAAATAGTTATCACGAAGTGGCAACTCTTTTGCAATTGTTATCGATAACTATCGACATACATAATTCCCCGCAACTTAGCATCGCAGCAACAAAAACGCGCGAACAACTGGAGCAAGCGAACACAACACAAAGTTTTGTTTGCCGAACGCACGTAGTAACGCCCTCGATTACTTTACATAAATAAACAATAAAAATTGCAACATGATGTGTGAGGATCAACTCATGTCTGTGGATGCAACACCGATTAAAGGCGCAGGCAGCCTAAATTCCTCCGGCTCGTCCATTTCAATGGACGCAAAACCGCTGAACAGTTGGGCACAGGAGGTTCGTGCAGAGCTTGGACATAGCGACGAGGTAATTGATGAGCTTCAACCCATATGCAGACCCAGCTAACTAGTTGTCAATTCCAGGCTTCGTCGTCGTTCAACAGCAGCGCCGGCAGCGCAGCTGCACAAGCAAAGCGCGAAATGGCCTTCGAATTTCTAGATGGCAGCAATGAGGAAAAGTTCGAGCGTCTGGTGAAGGAGGAGAAACTAAAGACGCCCTTCAAGCGGCGTCATTCCCAAACGCCGCCCACACAAAGCACGGAAAATAGTCGGTCCAACAGTCCAAATAGCAGCACATCATCCGCTCATACTGATGTCAATCCACGTCCAAAGGCGCATCTCTTCAAAGGTCACAAGGAGGAAAAGCGTGTGCGACACAATAGTTATACCTCGTCCACTTCATCATCCTCCTCGTATACCGAAGCAGACCCAGAAATACTAACGCGCCGCCAGAAGCAGATAGACTATGGCAAAAACACGGCTGCCTATGAAAGATATATTGAGAATGTGCCCAGAAATGAACGTACCCGCGAGCATCCCAGAACCCCCAACAAATATGGCAAGTACAGCCGTCGAGCCTTTGATGGGCTAGTAAAAATCTGGCGCAAGCAGCTGCACATCTACGATCCGCCCACAGCAAAGAATTCGCGTACGTGCGAAGCTGATTCGGACTCTGACTCGGATTAGAGGTGTTACATTTACACGGGGTGCGTTTCTTGGGGGACAATAATTGAAACGATGGTACAAACTCGGGCAAAGTTGAAGTAAACAACATACATATATATATTCCCATTAAATTAGCCTTAAAATATTGCTCGCAGGCAAAGTATGTTATGTTATGTTATGTTAACATAAAATGAAATGTTTAATAAAATGGCGTCGTTTTGATCTTGAATCTATGAGACTGTTTTACCTGGAAACTGCAGCGAGGGAATTTCAGAGTTGTGTATATACATACATATAATGCACATATGCATGTGTATGCATGCGAGGCGGGCCAGGAATAGACAGATGTTTTATCAGCTTATGCAGTGATATACATTTTCTGTACATATGTATGTATAGTGAAAGCTGCCTGTAGCGGACCCTGATGTGCGGCTACAGATGTCGAACATTCATTATTACAAATTTTTTTAAGATCTGCCATTTCAGTAGGCAACCAATTTTTATATAATTACTTTCGTTCCGTCTAAGCATAGGTTTTGTAATTTAAATAACGTTAAGTCAATAAAGCGTTTGTAAAGGAATGGATCGAGCCAGTTAAAAATGTTCGTCAATAGCAGCTGTCACTTTATGTTAAGTTTTCATTGATCTGGAAAACAGTCATGCAAATCATCCGTTAATTTTTTAATAAGCAACGGTACATGTCTATTGTGAACTGTTTTACATTTTTTTTATTGGGCTACTCTCTTAAATTACATAAAACAATCAAAATCTTCTGATAATGCTTTCTGCCTAAGCAACAAGTTTATATATTTATTATGTATACATTTTGGGAAGAATTGGCAAACAGGCATGCAAACAGTGCTGCCAATTGAGCCATTTTCTAGCTAAGTTTTCTTGTTACTTTAACATTGGATTCAGCTACTTTTTTAAAGCAGCAGCTGGCAACGCCACAAACCATCAGCTGATTTCTCACTGGGCAACAAGTCTATTGTGATTTATAATAAATATATATAATGTAATTTGAATTATTTCTTATCTAACTAATATATAATATAAAACATATATGAAACGTATTTCAAAAGCTTAGGATTTAAACTTTTAATTATTTAAAAAATCGTTATAAATATGTATAATTTAATGAAATTGGCAAACGGGCATGAGCGCGACCAATCAGCTGTTTTGTCACTGTGCAACGGCGTGCGTCTATTGTGAACGTTTGTTAGCTTATATTTATTTTGATTATTTCGTTTACGTACGCAATTTACACGCAGCCCGCACATGTTTTTGAAAGCCTACAGATTAAAGAGTAGCGCAGCGCTCAAGGGCTCCGAAGCTAAGAAGCTGCGCGCCCGACTCGAGTTGGCATTTCCGCATGTGCCGGCGGAGAATCTGATGCCGGCAAAGGCGAATGTGACGCAGCTGAAAATCCTGACACATGGCGGGCAGCAAAGCATGGTCTACTGTGTGGACAAGCAGCCGATGTTCTTTGAGCTGGATGGCGGCCAGCTGGTGCCAACGCTCTACACATTATGGTCAACGCCCGACATACTGCCATATTTAACCACACACGAGGGTGTGCTGCCCAAGCTATCCAATGGCGCGGATTTGATGCTGCCGGGTGTGGTGCCGCTTGGCGTCGGTCTGAACATGTACGGGCACTTTAAAAAGGATCAGCTAAGTAAGTGTTTGACACCATTTAATATTATATACGAATACAAAAATTCCCTCGATCCGTGCAGTGGCTGTCAATTTGACCAACAACAGTTCGGCCATAGGCGTGGGGCAGCTGGCACGCTCCAGCGATGAGCTGTACATGTGCGGCGGTCATGGCGTGGCTGTTAAAATGCTGCACATGTTCGGGGATAAGCTGTGGGCACATGAGCCCAGTCTGCTGCAGCAAATACCGCTGAACAAAACGAAGCCTTTGTCGGGTGAGGACTTTCCAGCCTTGGGATCATCAGATCAGCACCGCCAAAAAAACACAAAATCTACGCCATCCGAACCGACAGCTGTGAGTGAACCGCTGCCACAAGCTGCGGGCCCAGACGACCTGGCTTCGGGCGCTGCTGCATTGTCGCTGGAAGAGATTAGTGAGCCCGCTGCAGATACTACAGCGGTGTCCCCAGATGAACCCACGCCGGAAACACTTTTGAAAAATGCATTTCTAGCTGCGCTCAAAAACAATGGCAAGAAGCTGCCGCTGCCGCTCCTCACGAGCAATTTCTATCGGCTTTACGTGGTGACCGAAGCAGCTGAACAAATTGATTTAAAAAAGACGCGCTACAAGAAGCTGTCCAACTTTCTTGCCGAGATGGTCGACCAGGGCTTTATAGTTGTACGTGAGGAGACCAAAGGCGTTGACAAGATCATTTCCGTGGACTTGGAGCATCCAGAGCTGGTCAATTTTATAACGGATGTCAAGACTGGCGACAGCAGCGGTGCAGCGGCAGAGACGCCCCTATTTCATTCGGAGCTAAAGGAGATGTACATTGTTTCAGATGTAACCGCCGCATTCTTCACTAAAATGAACTACAAACGCGGCGAGGGTATACCCGTTGGCCAGGTCAAGAAGATTGTGCGCGAGTATGTGAGCAAACATGGCCTAGCTGATCCGCAGACAAAGCTGGTGCGTCCGGATGCGGTGCTGCTGGAGCTGTGCGGCAACCGTCAGGGTACATTGAGCGAAATCACCTCCATAATAACCAGTAAGATGGAGCATTCCTACCAAATGTGCAGCGGCAAGGATACCAGCGGCAAGCCGCAAATACAAATGTCCCTGGCCACACGCTCCGGGAACAAAAAGGTGACGCTGGTCAGCAACATCGAAGCCTATGGCATCATCATGGCAGAGCTGATTAAGCTGTGCAAACAGGGCGCCGCCGCCAGCACAAGTATTGTCAAGTTGCCGCATCAGAAGCACGAGCAGCTCCAGGTGCAGGGCAATCAAATTCGTTTCATATACACGCTACTCACGGAAACCTACAAGGTGCCGCCCAAGTGTATATTGGGCCTCGAATTGGCCAAAGATGGCAAGAAGAAGCGCAAGTGATGAAATCAGTAAGCAATGCATACAATACAGCCCACGGGGCAATAAAATGAAAGTTCCACTCTAAACCTGAGCTTATTGTATTTGTGTTATAATAAATTATTTATTAACTGTAGTGGGGAGTGGGTATGAGAACCAATTAATGCTACGAGAACCACAACAATGAACGGGAGGATATTTCCAGCTTCTATCTGGACTTAACAATCTCTAGCAATTGTGCTTTTATATTGTTTCAAGCTAAGAGCTTCATTTACTTGGCCTTGCCTTGGGCAGCAACGGCTTCGATGGCCTTCTTGACGGTCTCCTCGTCACCCAGGAACTGCATGGATACAACGGGCTTGAAGTTCTCATCCAGCTCGTATACAAATGGTATGCCGGTGGGCAAGTTCAGCGCCATGATGGCATCCTCGGACAGATCTGTAAGGGTTTTAAAGTAGATTCAATCCTTGTGGAATAATATTTCATGCTGCTGCTCACTATCTAAATGCTTGACAATGCCGCGCAGACTGTTGCCGTGGGCCGCAATCAGGATGCGTTTGCCCTCCTTCATCTGTGGAATGATGACATCGTTCCAGTAGGGCAGTGTGCGTTCAATGGTCAGCTTAAGCGACTCGAACATGGGGAACTCCTCGGGCTTGGGTCCTTCAGCATAGCGAGGATCCTTGACAATGGTGTCATAGTAGGGATGTCCCGGCTCCATGGGTGGCGGTGGTGTGTCGAAGCTGCGTCGCCAGATTTGCACCTGAGCCTCACCGTACTTGGCAGCGGTCTCGGCCTTATTCAGGCCAGTCAGACCGCCATAGTGACGCTCGTTCAGGCGCCAGGTCTTATAAATGGGAATCTCCTTGTGGCCGCTCGCCTGCAGTATGCTGGCCAGTGTGACCTGAGCGCGCGTCAGAACCGAAGTGTGCGCCACATCGAATTCTAGCCCAGCGTTCTTAACGGCCTTGCCAGCAGCTAGAGCCTCCTCCTTGCCTGCGCACACAAAAGTATTGATTGGATTTATGTGATTATGTGCATTTGGATTTACCCTTTTCGCTCAGATTGGCATCAAACCAGCCGCAGAATTGATTTTTCTGATTCCACTCGGACTCGCCATGGCGCACCATAACAATCTTGTATTTGCCACCCATATTTGATAATTGGACTAGTTTGCGGAAAATTATGTTATAATAGCGGCGATGGCGCTTACAGCACTGTCGCTTTCCTTTAAATTCACTTAAATATGACCTACAAGGGGGCCAATCAAGGTCGTAGTTGTCAATTCGCGTATTGCAACGCTGTGTGGGCAGTTCGCGTTTTTGTTACGTAAGTCTGTTATGTTACGCGCAATGCTGTTACGTTTGGCGCCAAATCGTAACGCGAAATGCAACTCTGCTTTTTTGGCCCTGCTAACGCAACAAATGGGCAGCCTTAGCTATTTAGTGTGGAAGAAGAAGACAATAAACAAAGCATTGTTGCTTTTAGCTGCAGCAACAGTTTTTTATTATTATTAATTTTTAATAAGCTTGAGCATTATGACAGAAAAGGTAATTGCTAGATGTAGCTGGACACAGACGGCTGGCAAAGAACTGTCCCAGCTGGTGCCGACACGCCTCTCTGACGAAGATGTCTTTGAGAAGTAAGACAAAGGATTTCCATTTGCAATTGCAAACACACCCAAACAGGTTAACATATATATTTATGTGCATATTGACCTGACAGGCCCGATTTGGACGACGTTATCGGTGAGGAGCGTGCTGTTTTGTTCTCGTATACCGACTGTCCCACAATACCCTGTGAGCTGCAATTTCAAATATCGCCCAATTTTAAAATTGCCGCCATAACGCTTGTGTGCAGCGCACCCAAAGTGGAACTCTTTGTGGGCCCCACCCAGGAGTATCTGGAGACGATCTATGGCAGTGCCGTCGAAGAAGATGAGGGCGATATACCCATACGCCCATATCGCTACGATGTGGAAATCGATCGTTCTGGCATTGCTGATATCAATTTAAAGCTGCTTACCTCGGCCAAAGAGATTTGCATTTATGGCGCTATGCTGCACATAGCCCCAAATCCGAATGGCATTACCACACAGCTGCAGAAGCCATTCGATATACAAAAAATACAGGAGCTGCTGCAAAAAGGCGGCACCAGCTGCGGCCCAACAAATCAAACCGAGGACAGTGATCAAAAACTGCAAAAGTTTATGAACATGATGAAGAACTATGTGAGTCACTCGGAGACTTCGATGCCAGCGGCTGCTGGCACAGATATGGGTGCGAGCAGTCTGAAGGAACATATCGATGCCAAGTTTGACCAGTTGGAGCGCACAGTTTCCAAAAGATTGGATGGATTCGAGGCGCAACAGGCTGCAAAGTTGGACAAAATTATTGCAATGCTCGAAAACAAAAACTAAATGATTAAATCATATATTTATGAAGCCATCCATCTATTGCATCTGTAATTCGAACTTTTACATGTATTTAAATTTAGTTAGATGTTCATATAACGAATTTAATTGTGATCTTTTGAAAGTTTCTTTGTAATTTTGTATAACTATCGTATTGAAATTGTTATTTGGCAACTGATTTCCTTAGCTAAATCCCTATTATTTTTACTTAGTACTTACGAAAAGTCTGTGGCACTTTCAATATAAATATTTTTCGGGTACTATCCATTATAAGTGTTGTGTTCTAATCGTGTTACTCCTTGCAGATGGCTCACAGTTTTCTAGATTCTTGTTAAATTTGGCTTTGTATTTGGCGCAGAAGGTTTGGTCAAAATTATCGGATAGACCTTCCTGATCCGCTTCATCATAAGCCTGAGGAAACACAAAGGTTATTCTAATAACTCTTTGGCTTAAGGCGCTTGTACTTACATTATCCACTGCAATGGCTGGCACACCGTGGAATGACACTCGGGCCGTTGCTTCACCATATTTTTTCAATATTTCATCGACGCTGCGCGCATTCTTGCATGCCTTCACAGCACTCACATCGATGTTATAGCGCTTGGCGCACCTATCCAGATTATTTTTGCGACCGCGCATCATGCAGGCAATTAGCTTTAATGATATACTTATGTTGT